>NC_042616.1:328289672-328940505 GCF_901001135.1 Rhinatrema bivittatum | reverse complement strand
TACTGAAATATTTTAAATTGTTTTTAACTAGACTGGATTTGCTTGCAGTGATTGGAGAGTTACTGGAGTAGAGCACCTGCTCAGTAGCTGTTTCAGGGCTCCTATTCTTTCCAACAGAGCCATAAGGGAAACAGCCAACCTGAAGTACCCCTGTCGTCTGTAATGATGGGTTGTGTAGTGCTCTCCAAGGACTCGTTTTGACTTTGCATCCAAACGCTAAATAGATCAGCTGTGCAGGAATACATCTAGACATTTCAGTTTCCCTGTCCTACCCTTTAAAAAGAAAAAAGCTGAAGTCCCACATAAAAGCATTTTTGGATTCTTTTGAGTTTCATGAAGCAGAAACAAAAGACCAAACTTGAACCCGAGACCTCTTGATGAAAGAATTCTCTTTTTATGGATGTAATTTGCCATAATCTTAACTTTCAACATGTACCCCATGCGTTTCATCTTGATTAGAAAACGTTGGTGAGGTAAGGAAAAAAAAACAACCCCAAAAAGGATTATGCCTAGGGTTATCACCTCTTTACAAACTTGAATTAAGACATTCATGGGCTATAAAGCAATCACCATGGAAGACTTCACTTGTTTGATGGACATTTTTTCCCTTGTCTATTGTCTTTACAAAACTATTTTTCCTTTGATGAAAATAGATTATTTTCTGTGTCTAATTTTCCTCTGAGCTCTGTTTTTTGTTCAGATTTATAATCATTTTAGATAAGTATTTCTCTTTTTTTTTCATCATAACTTCAATCTGTAGAGCTAAAAAATGAAGATGATTATAAGCACCACTATCAGAAAGTCAAATAGAGCAAGCAGCAAAAACAGCAGTGAAAACACAAAATAAAAACAAAATTATCAAATGGGCAACCAGGTTAATAAATTAAATCAACAACAGAGGTCCCAATTTGCTTATCCTGGTTTTGATAAATTACTGACTTTAAGGGAGAAGAAACATCTCCTGTCAACTCTGTTAAGCCTTGCACAAATTATAAGCAAAAGGTTACTTGAAAAAACATTGAAAACAACAGCAGAGCCCTGCCTGGAAAATCACTCGTAAGACAGTCAAAAATCCCTTGACTGGATCAGGAGTCCCAAATAATGATGTATCTGTTTTCCAGTCTGTAGGTCTGTGTCAAGTAGGGGTATGTGTGGAAAAAAATGTAGTTTTGTATCATATATAATTTTTTTTTACGATTTATGACATTTCTATCATTTGCCCATTTATATCTGTAATCAATATATATTGAAATTTTAGCCAAATGAAAGAACATAAATAAATAAATCTTTGTGTTTGTTTTGCTTTAGCTTGCGCTAATATTTTAACAATGCACATGCTTTATTATTTAGCTCATGCTAAAACATGTTTTATGTCATGTCAGATGGAAAATGATATAAAATTAAATAGTAAATATTGCTGATGTTTTCAAGTAATTTAAAAATGATAGCATGCCTCTAGTGTCAAGGAAACCTGTGAAGAAGTAATAAGGAATACTTTAAAATGAAACTGGTTATTAAGAACACAGCTACGAAGCGTAGTCGGTGTGTGAGCGCTTAGTGCTGCAGTGTAGTTGATACAGCCTCGAGGGCGAATCCACGAGGCCTACACCGGCAGCCGGCAAATGCGCCCTGAGTGGAACAGTCTGGAGCTTCACCTTTACCAGCCACCTCCCATGCAGGTTCCGGATTCTGGCAGGACTTAGGCGGATCCCTAGGGCAGTGGTAATAACTAGAGTCCAGACACTCACTAGCATCAGGGCAGGCAGCAGGCTAACAGAGTCTGAGATGGGCCAAGGTCGAGGCAGGCTGCTAGCAAGAATAGTCAGGGCCAGGCAAGGGGGTCAGATCTAGGTGGCGAACAAATGTGGTCAGGTCCAGGTAAAAGGTCAAGATCTAGACAGACAAGACAAGAGTGGATGAAGACACCGGGAGGAGATAATTAAGTGAGACAAGGTGAGGCTGGAGAACAAGGCTGGCTGAGGCAAGACTGGATGAGGCAAGGCTGTAAAATGGAGGACCCAGGAACAAAGGAACAGCAATATGTACTGCCAGCAGGTGACCCATTGCTGAAGCAAAAGTAGGGCGTCTGGCTGGGGCTTAAGTACCTCACCACGCTGACATCATCTTCATGCACTTTCCCTGAGTTCCCACCAAAGGGCTTTTAAATAACAGTGTGGTGCGTACGTGCATGCCTAACGACCCAGCAGAGCGAGACAGGCAGGAAGCGTCAGCAGTGTCTTGGGCCATAGTCAGCAGCACTAAATGCTGGCAGCATCGGGGGTGAGTAAGTTGGTTTGTGGGATTGTCCTGTGACCTAATGAATGTAATAGTACTCCCCCTCCAAAGCCACCTCCCCAGTTTTCTGGAACTGAGCTTACTGGGCAATCTTTTGTGGCATTCTGATACAAGTTGGGAAGCTTGTAGATTGGATGCCAGCTCCCACGATTTTTCCTCGGGTCCATTGTTCTTCCAAGAAATGAGGTATTGTAATTTATTTTGGACCCTTCTAGAGTCCAGAAGCTCCTGTACCTCAAACTGGGTATCTTCTTCCATGGCCACTTCAGTAGTTTGGAGGTGTGATCTGTCCAGTCAAGACAGAATGGCTGGTTTTAATAGGGAGAACATAACATAAGAACATAAGAAAATGCCATACTGGGTCAGACCAAGGGTCCATCAAGCCCAGCATCCTGTTTCCAACAGTGGCCAATCCAAGTCACAAGTACCTGGCAAGTACCCAAACATTAGATAGATCACAAGCTACTATTGTTTATTAATTACCGTCATAGCAGTTTATGGATTTATCCTTTAGGAACTTATCCAAAACCTTTTTAATCCCAGTTACACTAACTGCTATAACCACATCCTCTGGCAATGAATTCCAGAGCTTAACTATGCACTGAGCGGTAGATTTTAAAAGCTTGTGCGCGGGCATACATGTGTGCGCTACCCGGCGCACACACATGCACGCCCGGTTTTATAACTTTCACTAGCAAGCGCGCGCAAGTTATAAAATCGGGGGTCGGCGCACGCAAAGGGGTGCACAATTGTGCACCTTGTGCGCACCGCGCCAAGCCGCACAGCCTTCCCCCGTTCCCTACCCCCCCCACCCCACCTTCCCTTCCTTTCCCCTAACTCCCCCACCCTTTCCCCACTACCTTTTCCTTTTCGTTTGTTTTGTTGCAAAACTTACTTCAGCCCTGGGGCTGAAGTTGCACGCACTGGCCGACTGCTGGCGCGCGATCCCCGGCACAGCAGCAAATATGGCCGCTGTGCCGGGAGCCTGACCCTGCCAGCGCCCCTTCCCTGGACCGTACCGCCCCTTCCCCATCCCTTTTGTAAAGCCCCGGGACTTACACACATCCCGGGGCTTTACGTGCGTCGCTGGGCCTTTTTAAAATAGGCCCAGCACACGTAACCCTTTTAAAATCCGGCCCTGAGTGAAAAATAATTTTCTTGAATTTGTTTTAAATGAGCTACTTGCTAACTTCATGGAGAGCCCCCCGGTCCTTCTATTATCTGAGAGAGTAAATAACCAATTTACATTAACCTCAAGTATTTTCATGATTTTGTAGACTTCTATCATATCCCCCCTCAGTCATCTCTTCTCCAAACTGAACAGCCCTAACTTCTTTAGCCTTTCCTCATAGGGCAGCCGTTCCATGCCACATATCATGTTGGTTGCCCTTCTCTGCACTTCTCCAGTGCAGCCATATCCTTTTTGAGATGCGGAGACCAGAACTGCACACAGAATTCAAGGTACAGTCTCACCATGGAGTGATACAGAGGCCTTATGACATCCCCCGTTTTAGTTTCCATTCCCTTCTCAATAATTCCTAACATTCTGTTTGCTTTTTTGATCGCCAAAGCACACTGGGTCAACAATTTCAATGTATTATCCACTATGACATCAAGATCTCTTTCCTGGGTGGTAACTCCTAAGATAGAACCTAATATTGTATAAGTACAGCAAGGGTTATTTTTGCCTATATGCTTCACTTTGCACTTGTCCACATTAAATTTCATCTGCCATTTGGAAGCCTAATCTTCCAGTCTTGCAAGGTCCTCCTGCAAGTCATCACAATCCACTTAAGATTTAACTACTCTGCATAATTATATGTCATCCACAAATTTGATCACCTCACTCTCTGTACCACTTTCCAGATCATTTATAAATATATTAAAAAGCACCAGTCCAAGCATAGGTCCCTGAGGTACTCCACTGTTTACCTTTTTCCACTGTGAAAACTGACCATTTAATCCTACTCTGTTTCCTGTTTTTTAACCAACTTGCAATCCATAAAAGGACATCACCTCCTATCCCATGACTTTTTAGTTTTCTTAGAAGCCTCTCATGTGCAACCTTGTTGAACACCTTCTGAAAATCCAAATTTATCACATCTACCAGTTCACCTTTATCCACGTTTATTCACCCCCTTCAAAAAAATGTAGATTTGTGAGGCAAGACTTCCCTTGGGTAAAACCATGTTGGCTGTGTCCCATCAAACCATGTCTATCTAAGGGGGTTATTTTCTAAATCCTTATCGCGTGCATTAGGGCCTTTTCACATGCGATATGATGCAAATTAAGGGGAGGGGAGGAGTCGGGGCAATGAGGGGTAGAGTCGGCGATGTTTTCGCTGCCGGCGATAATGTTACTAACATTATCGTCTGCAGTAGCGCGCCGAATAACTACACTTTTTATGGTGTCACTATTCGGTACGAAAACCGGCAGCCAGCGTACCGCAGTTGTGCGAAGTCTGCGGGCTTTCGCAGGCCAGCCTCCACTTCGCCCCCCCGCTGCCCGTTTTCGCAGGATTCACCATTCTGCGAAAGAATGGTGAAACCAGGCCTAAATGTTTTGTGATTTTATTCTTTATAAACAGTTTCTACAATTTCTACCAGCTCGAAGTCAGGCTCACTGGCCTATAGTTTCCTGGATCACCCTAGATACCTTTTTAAATATAGGAGTTATATTATCCATCTTCCAATCTTCAGGTACAGCGGATGATTTTAATGATAGGTTACAAATGTTTACTAATAGGTCTGAAATTTCATTTTTTAGTTCTTTCAGAATCCTGGGATGTATACCATCTGGTCCAGGTGATTTACTACTCTTTAGTTTGTCAATCAGGCCTCCCACATCTTCTAGGTTCACCGTGATTTGGTTCAGTTGATCTGAATCATCACCCATATCATTAATTCAAATTTGATCATATTATGATCACTATTGCCAAGCGGCTCCACCACTGTTATTATTTCACCAAATCCTGCACTTTACTGAGAATTAGATCTAAAATTGTTCCCTCCCTTATCAGTTCCTGAACCAATTGTGGGGAATTTCTGAATTTAAGTTAAAAGGCTGATTTAAAAAAAAAAAAAAAAAAATTTCTACGTGTGAAATTGACGCCTGCCTATAAATTAAAGGATGAGCTAGGGGTGGGTGGGTGGGTTGGGAAATACAAACACACAAGCTTCTGTTTGTTGCCTGACTTTCTGACTATCTGTTTAAAATAAAACATACAAACTGCTCTTTGCCTGACTTTCTGACTACCTATTTATTTATTTATTTATTTATAGGATTTATATACCGGATGTTCCTGTATAATATACATATCACACCGGTTTACAAGGAAGAAGAACTATCGCCTCGTTGGCGGTTTACATTGAACAGATTAAACAATTAACAATTAATAGATATTTGCTGAACAGTTAACAAGAAACATGAAGGTGCAAGGAGGAACTTAGTGGAGCTTACAGTGAACAGAAACATGATTATATACATTTCAATATTTAAAACAAAACACATGAATACACTAAATATTATACCCTAATAGTTTACTTCTCCCCAATACTTTTTAGTTTTAAAAATTTCTCTAAGTAGTACTTACTGATTCTTTCTATCCACTACAAAGTGATCATCTCCTCTCAGTGCTCCCACTGAGATGTTGAATAGATCATGAACCTTAAAAGATGGTGGCAATCTATATGCCACAGGACCCAGTTGTCACTCGATGGGAAAAGGGCCCACGTATCGCAAAGCGAACTTCATGGAAGGCAGTTTAAGTCTTAAGTTCTTAGTGTTAAGCCAGACCAGAATTCCCTGGTGAAGTTAAGGTGCTGGACAATGTTTTCAATTAGCTTATGCTTTAAAACATCTTGTTGCTTGGTCGAAAAGAAGGTGGGTTTTTTGTCACACTTTCTGGATCTCTTGCTCTATCAGGTTAGCCACTAGACAACTGTTAGAGATAGAAACTGGTTTAGACATATGGGTTTGGCATCCAAAGATGATGTAAAAGGGTGATAATGCTGTGGAATTATTCACTTGATTGTTATGGGCACATTCTGCCCACAGAAAGAGGAAAGCCCAACTATCCTGTTGTTGGTTCACGTAGGCACGGAGAAAGGCCTTGCTTTGATTCACCCTTTTGGTTTGTTTGTTGCTCTGGGGGTGATAAGAGGTGGTGAAATCTAATGTAATTCCAAACTTGCAACACAGGACTTTCCAATATCAGGCTGTAAACTGAACCCCTTGGTTTGAAAGGATGTGGTGGCAGGCCGTGTAGCCAAAAGATGTGTTGCACAGAGTTTACCCAATTCAGGTGCAGATGGGAGGATAGAATGAGTATGAAATGTGCTATTTTTGAGACTATAACCACTACCACTCATATGGTGTTACAACCAGAGAAGGGAAGGTCAGTGATCAAGTCAGTGGCCACATGAATCCAGATTTCCTTGGAGACTGACAGCAGCTGTAACAACCCCCAAGGACATGCTTTCATAGCTTTATTCATGGCACACGTAGGGCAGAACTCTACATAATTTTTAACGTCAGTCTTCATCCGAGGCTATCAGTAGTGTTGTACAATTAATTCCATTGTCCAAGTGATACCAGGATGACCAAACAGGCGAAAGTCATGAGCCCATTTAAGAACTTTCTGTCGTACGGAGGGTCCGTAGGTTCTCTCGTCGGGTGGCGAGGCAGAGCAGGAGACAGGACCAGCTGACCCTTGGCACTGGAGAGTGAGGCGAGCGCTAAGGCGATGAAGAGACGGGATGAGAAGCTGTCTCTTCACCACTGGAAGTCTGAGGTCCCCCCAGGAGGAGCTCGTAGGGACCCAGACCGCTGGGACTTAGGTGGACCTTTGAGAGGTCAGGTGATGGTGCAAGGGCTGACTGGAGCTTCACCCTGGAAGCCCGCGGTCCCCCCGAGAGGAGCACGTAGGGACCCGGGCCGCTGGGACTTAGGTGGGCCCTTGGAGACGGTAGTCTTGAAGGAGTCCTAGGTCAGGTGCCAGAGGGTCATCGCTCACCAGTCCGAAGTTGTACACCAGAGAATCACCACTTGCCAATCCGAAGTCAGGAACCAGAGAATCACCGAAGGCCAATCTGAAGTCAGGAACCAGAGAATCAGTGAAGGCCAATCCAAAGTCAGGAACTGGGAACGTCAAGATGGAACAGGAACAAGATCCAAGGCTTAAAGACTCACCGAAGCAAGCAGACTAGACAGCTCTAGTAGACGTTGCCAAGTCGCTGGATGAGCAGAGGAAGCTGCCTTTTATACTTCCTCTGCTCTGCCTGATAGAGAACAGGTGAAGGCATTTAAAAGGATTGGGTCCCTTTAAATCAGTGGAGGAGGTGCGGCCTCGCACCTAAGGATGGCAGCGGCCGTGTCTAGCGGCGTCTCCCCTCCGCCCGCGGAGGGGAGACGCCGCTAGACACGGCGAGGGGGGAAGCAGGACGGCTTCCCCTGCAGTGAGCAGGATCGGAGGCCGCGCGGATGCAGCGGCCCAAATTGGAGCCCTCCCCCGGGGCTCCCACAGCAAGAGAGCACCGCGAATCAGGTAGGGGGCCACAGTCGTGGAGTGCCACGGCCATGGGCACAACAGTACCCCCCTCTTTAGGGCGTCTCCCCGGAGGCCTGGGTTTAGCTGGATGGTCCTTGTGGAACTGCTCCAGCAAATTCCAGTCCAGGATATTAGCCAATGGTTCCCAGGAGTTCTCCTTGGGACCGAAGCCCTCCCACGCTATCAGGTATTCCCATTTCCTCCTGTGCTTCCTCACATCTAGAACTTCTCGGACTTGATAGGTGAAGTCATCTTCCGAGGTCACAGGTTGCGGGGTTGGAGGCGTGCTGGAAGGCCATGACAAAACCAGAGGCTTCAGTAGGGAGACGTGGAACGTGTTGTGAATCTTGAGGGATGGAGGGAGATGAAGTTGATACGAGACAGCACCCACTTGCCGTATGATGGAAAACAGTCCGATGAACCGCGGGGCCAGTCGTGATGATGGCAGCTTCAACCGGATGAACTGCGTGCTCAACCAAACCTTTTGGCCCGGCTTGAGAGGCGGATACGGCCTTCTGTGCTGGTCTGCATATCTCTTAGCTGCCTGACCAGCCCTGATCAGGGCGCGTTGCGTGGATATCCACAGGCGATGCAACTCATCGGCGGAGAGCTGAGCTGTTGGAGATCCAACCGTGATGGGAACAGGCAGTGGCAGGCGTGGCTGCTTCCCATACACTATCTGAAATGGTGACGACCCCGTAGCTGCTGAGATATGGGAATTCAGCGCAAATTCGGCCCAGAGTAGCAAGCTGGCCCAGTCATCTAGTTTTTCATTAACATACAGATGAAGAAATTGCTTTAAGGTCTGGTTCGTCCTTTCTGTGAGGCCGTTGGATTGTGGATGATAAGCGGACGTGTAATCTAGGGTGACTTCGAACTTCTGGCAAAGGGCCTTCCAGAACTTAGCGGTAAATTGAGGCCCTTGATCGGACAGGATGCCTTTAGGCAGGCCATGAAGCCGGAAGATGTGCTGGATGAATAGCTGAGCCAGCTGTGGTGCAGACTAGAGATGTGAATCGTGTGATCGATCGTCTTAACGATTGATTTCGGCTGGGAGGGGGAGAGAATCGGATCGTCGCAGTTTGGGTTTTTTAAATATCGTGTAAATCGTGTAAATAAAAAACCGGCACACTAAAACATCCCTAAAACCCACCCCGACCCTTTAAAATAAATCCTTCACCCTCCCGAACCCCCCCAAAATGCCTTAAATTACCTGGGGTCCAGTTGGGGGGAGGGGAAGGGGGAGGGCGGGAAAACCGGCACACTAAAACAAACCTAAAACCCACCCCGACCCTTTACAATAAATCCCCCACCCTCCCGAACCCCCCCAAAATGCCTTAAATTACCTGGGGTCCAGAGGAAGGGTCCCGGTGTGATCTTTTACTCTCGGACCTCCGGGTGCGTTGTAGAAATGGCGCCGGCGCTACCTTTGCCTTGTCATATGACAGGTCAAAGGTAGCGCCGGCGCCATTTTGTTTTTTGTCCCCCGACGTCAGGAGCATAGGAGATCGCTCCCGGACCCCCGCTGGACCCCCAGGGACTTTTGGCCAGCTTGGGGGGGCCTCCTGACCCCCACAAGACTTGCCAAAAGTCCAGCGGGGGTCCGGGCGCCATTTTCCGTACGGAAAAACGATTCGCGTGCAGGAAGTCGTTCCCGGACCCCCGCTGGATTTTGGCAAGTCTTGTGGGGGTCAGGAGGACCCCCAAGCTGGCCAAAAGTCCCTGGGGGTCCAGCGGGGGTCCGGGAGCGATCTCCTACGCTCCTGATGTCGGGGGACAAAAAACAAAATGGCGCCGGCGCTACCTTTGACCTGTCATATGACAAGGCAAAGGTAGCGCCGGCGCCATTTCTACAACGCACCCGGAGGTCCGAGAGTAAAAGATCACACCGGGACCCTTCCTCTGGACCCCAGGTAATTTAAGGCATTTTGGGGGGGTTCGGGAGGGTGGGGGATTTATTGTAAAGGGTCGGGGTGGGTTTTAGGTTTGTTTTAGTGTGCCGGTTTTCCCGCCCTCCCCTTCCCTTCCCCCGATTTACGATTTTTTGACGATAAATCGGGGGAATTGTTATTGTATCGCGGCTCTAACGATTTTTGACGATTTAAAATATATCGGACGATATTTTAAATCGTCAAAAAACAATTCACATCCCTAGTGCAGATGGCAATCCTGGCAAAGGCACGAAATGCGCCATCTTGCTAAAACGGTCGACAACAACCCATATTACTGTGTTGCCATTGGAGGGTGGCAGTTCCACCACAAAGTCAGTTGCCACAGGGGTCCACGGTTCTGCAGGGGCAGGGAATGGTTGAAGTAGGCCTGGGGTTGAACCGGAGATCCTCCTGAGGCATGCACAGGTCTGGCAGGACTCCACGTATGCCCGGACATCCTTATTCACCTTGGGCCACCAGTAGTACCGGCGCAGGTGCTGCAGGGTGCGAGATTGCCCTGGCTGGCCTGAACAGCGGGAATCGTGGGCCCACACCAGCACTTGTTTCCGCAAGTGCGGTGGAGCTAGGGTTTTTCCAGGTGGGATGGTGGTAGCTGCCAAGTGGATCCGGGATGGCTCAATGATGTACCGTGGTTCCTCAGAAGCCTCCATGGAATCAAATACCCGTGATAGGGCGTCAGCCTTGGTATTCTTCTCAGCCGGTCTGTATTGAAGAATGAAGTTAAAACGGGTAAAGAACTGGGCCCACCGGGCTTGTCAGGGATTGAGTCCCAATACAGATCCCTAAGGCACTCCACTGCCCCATCCCTTCCACTGAGAAAATTGTCCATTTAATCCTACTCTCTGTTTCCTGTCTTTTAGCCAATTTGTTATCCACAAAAGGACATTGCCACCTATCCCATGACTTTTTACTTTTCCTAGAAGCCTCTCATGAGGAGCTTTATCAGATGCTTTCTGAAAATCCAAATACACTACATCTACTGGTTCACCTTTATCTACATGTTTATTAACTCCTTCAAAAAAGTGAAGCAGATTTGTGAGGCAAGACTTGCCTTGGGTAAAGCCATGCTTTCTATATGTTCTGTGATTTTGATATTTACTAGTATGGATGTGCATTCGTTGTGAATGAATGCGCAATCCGCAACGTATAGGTCCCTATTCGTTGCATTCATGGGTTCGCGAAATGTATGGCAAACCCCCACGAATGCAACGAATCCTGATCGAATAAATCCCCCACCCTCCTGACCCTCCCAAGACTTGCCTAAAGTCCCTGGTGGTCCAGCGTGGGTCCTGGATCGATCTCCTGCACTCGCGCCGTCAGCTGCCGGTATTCAAAATGGCGCCAATAGCCTTTGACCTTACTATGTCACAGGGGCTACCGGTGCCATTGGTCAGCCCCTGTCACATGGTAGGAGCAATGGACGGCCGGCGCCATCTTGTGCTCCTACCATGTGACAGGGGCTGACCAATGGCACCGGTAGCCCCTGTGACATAGTAACGGCAAATGCTATCGGCACCATTTCGAATACCGGCAGCCGACGGCACGACTGCAGGAGATGATCCAGTACCCCTGCTGGACCACCAGGGACTTTAGGCAAGTCTTAGGGGGGGTCAGGAGGGTGAGGGGTTGTAGTTAATTAAATTTAAAGGGAACGAATGCCGAATTCAACGTATTAACGGATCGGGCTTTCCCCCCCTTGACCAAATGCAACGTATCTGGGCCCCGACGAATATGTATCCCAAATCCAACATATAATTTCCGCCTGCACATCCCTAGTATTTAGAACACTTTCCACTATTTTTCCTGGCACTGAAGTCAGGCTAACTAGTTTGTAGTTTTCCGCATCGCCCTGGAGCCCTTTTTAAATATTGGGGTTACATTAGCCACCCTCCAGTCTTCAGATTTTAATGATAGGTTACATATTTTTACTAATAGGTCTGAAATTTCATTTTTTAGTTCCTTCAGAACCCTGAGGTGTATACCATCCGGTCCAGGTGATTTACTACTCTTCAGTTTGTCAATCAGGCCTACCACATCTTCTAGGTTCACCGTGATTTTGTTCAGTCCATCTGAATTATTACCCATGAAAACCTTCTCTGGTATTTAATCTTTCCGTGATGGCCTTATCTTCTCTAAGTGCCCCTTTAACCCCTCGATCATCTAACGGTCCAACTGACTCCCTCACAGGCTTTCTGCTTCGGATATATTTTTTAAAGTTTTTACTGTGAGTTTTTGCCTCTACTCCTTATTGTCACTAGAAAGAAGCATATGAGAGTCTTCCTGCTTGTACTGCAGTACACCAGCAAATGATACCTCCTAGCAGTTGTTAGGATTTGTAGGTATGTGGGCCCTGGGCCGAGGTGAGAGATGGTACCACCCACAGGGAGGAGACCTGTGAGCCTCACCGTTGGGAGACGAGGTCTCAGCGGACGTCAGACACAGCTGTAGGATAGAGTCTTTATTAGAGAAAAGGAAAGCCACTGCCCTTGCAGCAGGGAGTGGAGAAGAAAGTCACAGAGTGTACGGTGGGGTATATCCAAGGAGAATACCTCTGTAGTGAAGATACGGCAATGGTCCACAGAGCGAGGTATACTGATGAGGCTTCTCAGTAGAGATGACTTGTTTAAGACTGACCCGTGCGCGTGCCAAGGGCAAGATGGCGGTCGGCAACATCTGCGGCATCCAGGGAGACCCAGGAACAGTAGACAGGCCAGTGATAGCTCCCAGAGGCCGCAAGTTTTCCCAACTGAGTCAAAGCTGCAAAGAAGGAGGTGAGCAACAGCGGTCGCAGCCATCTGTGACCGATGGGTGTAACAGCAGTGCTGTGATACATGGTAAAGCACCACTAAGCAACATCATCTGGTGGTGTGCTGCCAGTGAAGATGTGAACCCTCTGAAATGGTAGGTAAGAAGTCCAGAAAAATGGGAACGGGAGTTGTGGGGGGCCTCCAGTCTTCATCAGGTTTCTGGTGGTAGAGTGATCTGGTCTGAGCTGCTCTGGGGATTTGTGGAAGAGATCTGGACTGCATCAGGGATTTCACTTTGTGCCAGTTAGTACCAGGTATATATATTGTTATGCAACTTGGCACAAATTAAAGGCCCCATGCAGTGCTGATTTTCTGCCAGGTCACTGACCTGGAATCTTTTTGAAATGTAGGAAATGTCTTCCTTTTCCTCACTGCAACTGGATTGGAAAAGGTAAACTGCTTCTGTCTCCAACCTATTAACTCCTTTTTTTTTTTTTTCAAAGAAATCACCACTAGACCCATGCTCCATTTAGCACATACTTTTCAGCATGTGCAGAAACTATCTCAGTAACTTAGTGCATCAGATGCTAAGTCAATTTTTAGTGTGCATAGTTTTTAAAATGTAGCACAACTTTTAATTCAGAGGCTCCATAATTGCTTTGGCAGATAAAGTCGAGAGGCAGTCAGCACATGCTGAAGTACTTTAAATCAGCCTGCTAGCGTTCAGCACTACTCAATGCTTGATTTACGCTTGAGCACCTGAAACTGAAAAAAGTTGTAAAGCTACAATTATCATTGTAAAAAAAAGTAAAATATATTTCTAAATATTGTGCAGACTTGGCTTTATTCTATGGCTTCAGTTGACATGCCCAATGGTGTTTTTAGTGCTTTATTTACAAAGTCTGCAGTTTACTGTGGGGAAGGTGGGGAGGATTGTGTGTGATATTCTGATGCATGCACCCATTAGAAGATCCCAAATTCATCAATTTCTATACAGAAAACCTTTATAGATTTAAACTTTGATTATATTCATTCTGAATCGCCATTTGTTCCAAGGCATTATACTATTGTTACATTCGGCGACTTGCAGGATGGTCCTGTGAGCCATCTTACTCACCCCCAACACCACCAGCAAATAGTACAATCAACCACAGCCCATGACGTCACTGATGCTTCTTGCCTGTTTTGCCCTGCTGGGTCCTTAGGTACATGCAGCGCACCAGTATTTAAAGGACGCTTGGCGGTAACTTGTGGAAAGGCGCCTGAAGATGACGTCAGCACAGCTAGATACTTAAGCACCAGCCGCACACCCTTCCTTTGCCTCAGCAACTGGTCTCCTGCTTGCAGTACGTGTTGCTACTTCCTGTGTTCCTGGTTCCTATATTTTCCAGCCTTGCCTCATTCAGCCTCACCTTCTCTCCCTTACTATCTCCTCCAATGTCCTCATCTACTCATCTTGTCTCTCCAGATCTTGACCATTTGCCTGGATCTGACCATGTTTGCCCACCGCCTAGCTCTGGCCCCTTGCCTGGCCCTGACTATTCTTGCTAGCAGCCTGCCTCGACCTTAGCCCATCTCTGACTCTGTTAGTCTGCTGCCTGCTCTGGCATTGGTGTGTCTCTAGACTCTAGCTATCACCACTGCCCTAGAGACTCGCCTAAGTCTTTCCAGCTGCCAGAACCCAAGAGCTCAATCTGCGGGGGTGACGGCTACTTAAGTTGAAGCTCCAGACAGTTCCACTACAGGGATTGATCACCAGCTGCCAGCGTAGGCCTAGGTGCTCACCCTCAAGGCTGCGTCAACTACACCGCACCATTAAGGACACCCACTACCCTTCACAGATTTCTGAGGCAATAAGCTTGGCAGACTCCCCTCCTCCCTCCGCTACCCTGTTTCCCCGAAAATAAGACAGTGTCTTATATTAATTTTTGCTACCAAAGATGCACTAGGCCTTATTTTCAGGGGATGTCTTATTTTTCCATGAAGAAGAATTCACATATATTGTTGAACAAAAAAATGAACATTTATTATATTCTGAATATTTGTCTGGTTATGCTGGTTTGTGATGACAACTAACTGTGAATCCTGCAGGGTAAAAAAAATCACAGCTGCATGCTCTGGTGTTCTGTGCGACGGGCATGCTCCCAAATAAAAACTTTGCTAGGTCTTACTTTAGGGGGAGGTCTTATATTTAGCAATTCAGCAAAACCTCTACTAGGTCTTATTTTCGGGGGTTGTCTTATTTTCGGGGAAACAGGGTATCACCGGCCAAGCACACCAGCTTCAACAACAGTAAGATCAGTTGAACACCATGGCTGGATACCTTCAAGGTATTGCGGCTCAACCTGCTCTGTCAGCCATCTTGCAGCCTGCTACTCTCACGCTCCACCTGCCTCCGCCATCAAGAGATGATGGGGATCCCAGTATTTGAAGAGATTTTCTCAACCAATGTTGGATACAATTTGAGTTGCAGGCACCTTTGTTTCTGACACACTGAGTCAAAGTAACATATATTCTATTCCTGCTGGGCGGCACCACACTTATTTGAGCCTCATCCCTTTGGGAAAGGAATGACCCAATCCTGGGGGATCTGGCACGTTTTCTCCAAGCGTTTCAACAGATTTTTGATGAGCCTGAGCGCACAACCTCCAAGGTGTCGGAGATCCTACAGATTAGGCAAGCTCCTGGTCGGTAGGAGAATATGCAGTGCACTTCCACACATCAGCCTCTGAAATTTAGTGGGGCAATGACAGCCTGATTGCGCTTTTTTGCCAAGGATTCTCAGATTGCATTAAAGATGAGCTGGCTGCCCGAGACATACCAGATACCTTGGAAGGCCTGATTAGCCAGGCTGTACGACTTGACCTGATGTTCTAGGAATGGGACAAAGAGAGAGGTTTGGCTTGATGCTCCATCCAGCTTGCTCCAAATTTCCAGCATCATATAGCCACCTCTGGAATCAGGACCTGCAACAGCTGAAGCCATGCAGGTGGATCATTTTAAGCTATCAGCCAAGGAGAAGCAGAGTGCTGTAACCTTAATCTGTGCTTATACTGCACTGCACCCAAACATTTCACAAGTCACTAGCCAAACAAACCAGGAAACTCAAGGACCTATGCCTGGTGGGAGAAACCAGGTCATCCATGCACCTCTCCCCAACTATTGGTCCCAGTATGTCTGTCTCTTGGGGATATTGTTGTCGATGCTCTTGTATTTCTGGATACCGCTGGAGGCACTTTATCCATGATGCCCTGGTTTAAACTACCACCTACCCACGGTTCCCTTGGACACCCAGCTCTTGATCTCCTCCATTCACGAGAACCCCTACCTGGACTGGTTACAAGAGTCACAGTACCAATGACCATGCAAACAGAGATTTTGCATGGAGAACAAATCAGCCTCTATGTGTTGCCCAAAGCAATCAATGCAATTACCCTGGGCCTGCCATGATTCATATTACATCATCCCCACATTGACTAAGCCATTTTGCAAATTGCCACATGGGGATCCTAGTTGTCACCAAAATCTCCCCTACAGAATCTGCAGCTTGGACAGTTACCTCAGAACTTCCAGACCTGCCCCCACATTACACCAAATTCACTGATTTCTTTAGTAAACAGGTGGAGATCCTTCTCCCACATCACTCCTATGACTGTACCATAGGCTTGATTCCTGGAAAAATTCCACCCAGAGGCAGAATATACCCACTTTCTGCTCCAGAAATGGAAGCTATGTCCAAATACATTAAGGAGAATTTAGAAAAAGACTTCATTCATCCCTCTTTCTCACCTGTAGAGGCTGCATTCTTTTTTGTAGGGAAGAAAGAAGGATCCTTGCATCCCTGCATTGATTATCGAGGTCTTAACTCTATTACCAAGAAAAATTGTTACCCCCTTCCCTTGATCTCCAAGCTCTTTGAATGCCTTCAAGGCCACAAGTATTTACAAAGCTGAACCTTTGGGGGGTTAACAATCCAAGAGAGTGATGAGTGGAAGATCGCCTTTAATACCCATGATGGACACTATGAGTACCCAGTGATGCCATTCGGAATGTGTAACACTCCCACTGTCTTCCAATTTTTGGCAAACAAGATCTTCTAGGACCTGCTCTACTCCCATGTGGTAATTTAACTGGATGACATCCTAGTCTTTTTGAAGTCCTTGTCTGAGCATCGACATCATGTGAAACAGATCCCCCTAAGACTCCATGAGTACCACCTATATGCTAAGTTACAGAAGTGTATCTTTGAACTAGGAAGAACTTCCCTTCTTGGGATACTTTGTCTCACATAAAGGCCTTCAGATGGACCCAGAGAAATTAAAATCCATACTGGAGTGGCCCTCGCTGGTAGGCCTCAAGGTGCTGCAATGCTTCCTGAAGTTCACAAATTACTACAGACAATTTATGACATAGTGAGGGCAAAGGTAGCACCGGCGTCATTTTGAATATTGGCAATACGGCCTGTGTGCAGGAGGTCACTCCCGGACCACCGCTGGACTTTTGGCAAGTCTTGTGGGGGTCAGGAGGCCCCCCAAGCTGGCCAAAAGTCCCTGGGGGTCCAGCGGGGGTCCGGGAGCGATCTCCTGCACTCGTGACGTCGGGTACCAGGAGCCAAAATGGCGCCGGTGCTACCTTTGCCCTGTCACATGGTAAGGGCAAAGGGCCACCGGTGCCATTTCTATTAACGCAGCTGTGGCCCGAGAGCGGGTGATTGCGCCGGGACCCCCCACTGGACCCCAGGTAATTTAAAACATTTGGGGGGTTCGGGAGGGTGGGGGATTTGTTTTAAAGGGTTGGGGTGGGTTTTAGGGTTGTTTTGGTGTGCCGGTTTTCCCGCCCTCCCCCCTCCCCCGATAAAACGATTTTTTAACCAAAAAAACCATGACGATCAGATTTCCCCCCCCCCCCCCCCTCAGCCAAACTTGATCGTTAAGACGATCGATCACACGATTCACATCCCTAGTAGTAGTATTGCAATTAGATCTTGGATCATTTTGTTTTATAAAGTCAATTCATCTTAGAATTGAAATGAATACAGTTTAATACAGTTTAAGAGGAAAAGTAAAAAGTCATGGGATAGGTGGCGATGTCCTTTCGTGGATTGCAAACTGGCTAAAAGACAGGAAACAGAGAGTAGGATTAAATGGGCAATTTTCTCAGTGGAAGGGAGTGGACAGTGGAGTGCCTCAGGGATCTGTATTGGGACCCTTACTGTTCAATATATTTATAAATGATCTGGAAAGAAATACGACGAGTGAGATAATCAAATTTGCAGATGACACAAAATTGTGCAGAGTAGTTAAATCACAAGCAGATTGTGATAAATTGCAGGAAGACCTTGTGAGACTGGAAAATTGGGCATCCAAATGGCAGATGAAATTTAATGTGGATAAGTGCAAGGTGATGCATATAGGGAAAAATAACCCATGCTATAATTACACGATGTTTGGGTTCCATATTAGGTGCTACAACCCAAGAAAGAGATCTAGGTGTCATAGTGGATAACACATTGAAATCGTCAGTTCAGTGTGCTGCGGCAGTCAAAAAGCAAACAGAATGTTGGGAATTATTAGAAAAGGAATGATGAATAAACGGAAAATGTCATAATGCCTCTGTATCGCTCCATGGTGAGACCGCACCTTGAATACTGTGTACAATTCTGGTCGCCGCATCTCAAAAAAGATATAATTGCGATGGAGAAGGTACAGAGAAGGGCTACCAAATGATAAGGGGAATGGAACAACTCCCCTATGAGGAAAGACTAAAGAGGTTAGGACTTTTCAGCTTGGAGAAGAGACGACTGAGGGGGGATATGATAGAGGTGTTTAAAATCATGAGAGGTCTAGAACGGGGTAGATGTGAATCGGTTATTTACTCTTTCGGATAGTAGAAGGACTAGGGGACACTCCATGAAGTTAGCATGGGGCACATTTAAAACTAATCGGAGAAAGTTCTTTTTTACTCAACGCACAATTAAACTCTGGAATTTGTTGCCAGAGAATGTGGTTCGTGCAGTTAGTATAGCTGTGTTTAAAAAAGGATTGGATAAGTTCTTGGAGGAGAAGTCCATTACCTGCTATTAAGTTCACTTAGAGAATAGCCACTGCCATTAGCAATGGTTACATGGAATAGACTTAGTTTTTGGGTACTTGCCAGGTTCTTATGGCCTGGATTGGCCACTGTTGGAAACAGGATGCTGGGCTTGATGGACCCTTGGTCTGACCCAGTATGGCATTTTCTTATGTTCTTATGTTCTTATGTTTCCTGGAATTGTTTTGTAATTTCACTTTGGGCCCTTTGTGTACTATGCAATTTTCCCTCTGTCACAAAATGGGAGAAAGACTTTTGTGCCCGGGTCCTGTTAAGTGAGTAAATGAGACAATGCGTTGTTTAAGAGAGAATCCCGTACATGAGGCAGACCACAATCCTTCTGAAAGATTTTGAGCATACTGTTCAATACTAGGACATTTTCGACTACTGCTTTATTGAAAGAGAATATTTTTGCATATTTTTCTAGCTACTTTCCAGTTCAATTATTTTTTCTTCATTTTTCTCCCCTGGGAATTTATGTACATGAAAAGAGAGATCCAGAAAGGAAGCTATGGCTAGAGTCCTGCAGCTCGCCAATTTTGATTTATCTTGATCTTCCACAATAACAGAGTTGGTTTCAAACAGACCAGCCCAGTGTTTACACAGCCAACTTTTGATTCACTTTCTCATTGCTCTGATAAACAAATCTCCATCTCAATGCTTGACAAAATGCCGTAAACCTAACGTGCTGGCTGGCTTTTGCAGGCAGCCAGATTTGCATGTGGTTTGAGTGCCAAAGGGCAGTAATATGGTAACAAGTGACTTTGTTTTCCTGCTTGCAGAAACTGCGTACCATGTGGTATTGTTTGTCCTTTGCATTATTATTTTCTTTGAGCAAAACACGAAACAGGTGCCGTCTAAAGAAATAGCTACAGCTGAACTCAGGAAATGGTAGGAAACAAATTTAGAGCCACCCATTGATCTAGAGCCAGTGAGAAAAAATTGTCTCCGTGAGCAGCCTATGGCACTGCTGGAGTTGGAAAGATCTAAATGACAACAGTGTGGTGTGTGTTGACTGGTATAGGTCTCAAAACCAGCTTTAGGATGTCTGAAGCATTCTATGAGCAGTGCTGGATAGATCCCGCACTGATCCAAATCTGAAATCAATGCTGCCATTTGATTTTAATAATATCTCTCAGTGAAAAAAGTGATCCTTAGAAACCATGGCACCAATGTGGTACATTTATTTCAAGTGTTAGAGCTGTGTGGGATCTGACCACCACAACTCAGAAAAGGCTTCATCAGTAAATGAGTGGTGCCCTAGTGAGGCAGATCAATATTCCATTGAGCCCAGCATTTTATAGAAACATAGAAACATAGAAATGACGGCAGAAGAAGACCAAACGGCCCTTCCAGTCTGCCCAGCAAGTTTTGCACTTTTTTTTCTCATACTTATCTGTTACTCTTGGCTCTTAGAAACCTTTAGATTCTATTTCCCTTCCACCCCCACCATTAATGTAGAGAGCAGTGAAATATCTAGCTTAATTAGTTAGGGGTAGTAACTGCCACAATCAGCAAGCTATACCCATGCTTATTTGTTTACCCAGACTAAATAATTCAGACCTGTTGGTTGTTGTCTGTATATAGATCCACTTTTCTTCATTCCCACTGCCGTTGAAGCAGAGAGCTATGCTGGATATGTGTGAAGTATCAGTCTTTCTCCCCTGCCGTTGAAGCAGAGAGCTATGCAGGATATGTATGAAGTATCAGTCTTTCTCCCTGCCATAGAAGCAGAGAGTTATGTTGGATATGCATTGAAAGTTAACTATGAGACTTTCTCCCCTGCCGTTGAAGCAGAGAGCTATGCTGGATATGCAT
Organism: Rhinatrema bivittatum; assembly: GCF_901001135.1. Taxonomy (NCBI): domain Eukaryota; kingdom Metazoa; phylum Chordata; class Amphibia; order Gymnophiona; family Rhinatrematidae; genus Rhinatrema; species Rhinatrema bivittatum. Next base: position 328,920,055 of record NC_042616.1, on the reverse strand, counting down.
TGAAAGTGAAGTATCAGGCTTGTTTGGTTTGGGGTAGTAACCGCCGTAACAAGCAAGCTACTCTCCGCTTTTTTGTGAATGCAAATCTTTTTCCACGTTTCCTCTTGCCGTTGAAGCTTAGAGCAATGTTGGAGTCGCATTAACCGTGTGTCTGTTTATTGAATAAGGGTATTATCTCCAGGTAGTAGCCGTCATTCCCGCGAACCACCCACTCTTCATTCACGTCCTCTAGACTTTATGGATCCATAGTGTTTATCCCACACCCCTTTGAAGTCCTTCACAGATCTGGTCTTCACCACTTCCTCCGGAAGGGCATTCCAGGCATCCACCACCCTCTCCGTGACGAAATACTTCCTGACATTGGTTCTGAGTCTTCCTCCCTGGAGCTTCAATGTGACACAGGCCAGTATCTATTCTGGGTCACTTGGAAGAACCCAGAAGATCCTAAGAGGAAAATCTATTCCCTATCTCTCACTCCCAGAAGTATGAACTGGAAACACCCAAGTTTATGTGACTATTCATTGTCCAGAAATTTGTTCAAACCTTTTTTAAACTTGACTATACTATTAGCCTTGACCTCATTCCCTGGCAACAAATTTCATAGCTTTATTGTTCATTGATTGAAAAAATACTTTTTTAAGTTTAATTTAAATCTCTTATTAGTTTCAAAGCATGTCCTCCAGCCTAGGTATTGTTTGATAGAATAAATAAGTGTCCTTATTAATTTGTTCTATACCACTCACAGTTTTGTAAATCTCTATTATATCCCCTCAGTCATTTCTTCTCCAAGCTAAAGGGACATAACCTGTTAAATCTTTGCTCATAAGGGAGCTATTCCATTCCATTAATCATTTTTGTTGCTCTTCTCTGAATCTTTACAAGTTCTGCTGTATCTTTTCTGAGATGTGGCAACCAGATCTGCACATAGTACTCTAGGTACAGTCACACCCTGCATCAATACAGAGGTATTATTATATTCCCTGTTATGTTTTCTATTCCTTTCCAAATGATTGTTAACATTCCATTTGCTTTTTTGGCTGCTGTTGCACACTGAGCTGAGGATTTCAAACCCCTTCATGCTAGTTCTGAGAACTAGACCAGTCAGCGCACACCACACCATTGAGATCTAGACATTTCTAGGCCCAGCAGTACAGTAGGCTGCGCACTCAGAGGTAGATTTTAGGAACAGCGTGCAGGCACACATGTGCATGTTTGTCAGTGAGCACACCTAGATGCGGAGATTTTAAAACATACAAGCACGTGTATTAAAATTGGCTATTCGTGCATACATGTGCACATGATTTCATATTGATGTGCGCATCTGCACACAAATGCCACTTTGCTCACGTAAGTGGGAGAGATTTTATTACACATGTGCGCCGACGCAATTACCTCTATTACCAGTTTGTCCCCAGTTAAGAAAAGGACTTCCTAACCCCCCTAACTAGCCTCCCTTTTACCCTATTAGGCCTGAGCCTTAAAACCCCACTGTCTTCCCTATTCTTCTGTTTTACAACTTACACACCAACCACAGCAGAAGTAAAGTTACGCAGTAGGGACTCCAGCGCGCACTTGTGTACGTAAAGACTTACACGCAGTCTTCATTGTACAGTTCCGGCCTGCCCATGTCCTGCCCATGCCCCACCCAGATCACACCCACATCCCGGCCCTTTTGGTAAAAATTATTTTTTGTGCGCGTACTGGGAGATACGTGCATACCCGCACAGGTTTTAAAATCCGCGTGGCACACACCCCGCACCGAGTCATGCATGTATCTCCCGACTTCGGCGTGCATAGAGCTTTTAAAATTGACCAGTCAGAAGAACTTTTCTTCCACTATTACATTACAATAATCCAGCTCAAAGCTGGATTATTGTAATTCTATTCTACTAGGTCTCCCTGCCTCTCATACAAAACCTCTACAGATGGTGCAGAACACAGCCGCCAGAATTCTGACCAACTCCAGGAAATTCGACCACATCACCCCCATCTTGAAAACCCTTCATTGGCTTCCCATTCACTACAGAATTATGTATAAATCTATTACCACCATTGTCAAAGTCATACATCAACTCGCACCATTAAATCTACAAATACCCCTCAAGAAACATACCTCTGTCAGACCAACTAGAGAACACTACAAAGAATCACTTCATGTTCCAAAAGCCAAAACATTCCAACACAAATCTTTCGAAGACAGAGCTCTATCCACAGCAGGACCGCGCCTATGGAACTCCATCCCTTCAGAGCTTCGCCAGGAACCATGCCTACCAACTTTTAGGAAAAGACTAAAAACCTGGCTTTTCAAAAACACCTACCAGAGTTCAGATTGATCCAGGTTCCCTTTCAACCATTAAATGAGTCGCCCCTAACCTCCTTCTTCCCTTTATCCTAGTGTAAACCCCACCACCCCAATATTCCACCACTTCCTTGAATTCATTTAGCCCTCGACGTCCTCTAGACACAGATCCAATATTGCATACTATGTAAATATTCACTGTAAATGCGTTTTACTATGTAAATATTCCTGTCCCTATTCTCTTTTTTCCTCCTATCCCAGTTGTTAACTTCCTTGTTCATTGTAACTATTACTTTCCGCACCAGTTCAATACCTCTAGTTCTATGTTCAATGTACGACTTGTTAAATGTAAACCGACTTGATGCAACCTCTGGTCGTGAAAGCCGGTATAGAAAATAATAAAATAAATAAATAAATAAATCTAAATGAAGAGACATCCGCAGCCCCAGAAGCTTGGGTATCACTTCGCCTTGGGTAATTCTTATGTGAGTCCGATAAGAAAAGGATGGCAACCTGCAAAACATCCAGCATTCTCCAGGACCACGAGAACGCTGCAGCTTGTTTGCTGAGATGGAAATGACAGCAAAATATACATTTCTATATTTGAAAACAGATATACGCAGTAACTTGGTTTTACTAATATTTAAGATTATTGTCACTTAAAAATAGATGAGAGCCCAGGGAAGTAAAAAATTTCTGCAGCTGATTGCAGAGGATATTTTTTTCTTGATTTTCCAGCTTTCTGCTGTGCAGCCTGGACAATGTTGATGCTGCTGTTTTGCTTTTTTCCTCATCTGTCCTGGTTAGTGGGGCTGGATTGTCCTCCAAGCCGCAGCGTACGAACCCTTACTCTGATGTGGTTTAGGTTCTCCAGAACTTGTGCAGGGTGTGGAATTAGTGGAGGCTTGGGAAAGGTGCTGGGCCAGGAACTCTGTGCGGGAAGTTGGGGCTTGCCGGTTTCTTTAAGAAACAGAAGTGTGAATATTACAGTCTCAGCCCTGGCTCAGCCTGTCAGGGTTGACGTGAGTCAAGCAAAGACCCTTGAGAAACTATCTAAAATACAACAGACCCTTGCATAATACTAAAATGATCTTGTTTTCATTCTTTACGGATCTTTTATCCCCAAATGGCCAAGGGTTTTAGAATGCATTATTCAAGGGGTCTCCATGTCTTCTAACGCATTATCAGCAGAAAGGTTCGGTCCTGAGGTGCTGAGCAGCAGCTGTAACTGCTTATGTCTTGTTCTGTCTGGGGCTATTAGATATGGGGCTGGATTTTGTTTCCAGAGCAGAACCTCAACCTTATTCAAAATAATAAATCAAAATCACACATTACTGAATTCAGTGTATGAGGTTATGTGGTCCTCCTGTTTGATTGATTATATGCCTCTCGTTTTGATTTTCTGCAGGTTTTTGTTTGACATTCTGAGAATAGAAGCGCTACCATAATGAAAGGAATTTTGCCAAGGTATGAAATAAAAGAATATGCACCATGTCTCTGGACACAGTGTTTGAGACATCCTAGTGTAGGATCCTCCACTAAAGTCCTATACCATGAAGACTATCTGAGTGTGGATAATGGCCTTTATGAGAGAGGGACATGTCAGTAACTGTAGTCATCAGATGAGCTCTCCTGTAATATATTTTTCATGCTTACTCATGGGAAGTGATGATGCGACAATGTTCCCTGCCGCATGGAAGCATACAAAGTTTTAGGTAAGAAGACTATAGTAACATCCTAAATATACAAGATTCTTTGTGAATGTTCTAGAAATATGACTGGATTGTGAAATGAAATCTACCAGGTGATTTTTTTTGATGATATAAAGGTATACAAATTCAGAGGATGAAGTGGGATTTTTGGACTGCACATCTTCACAATTAAGATGATTTTGGAAAAAAAAAAAAAAAAAAAGAACAGATTTATGACTTAATGGGTTTAGTCAATATTACATTTCCAGTTCAAGATGAAGCTGGGCTATCTATATTCCCCTTCGACTTGTGGGGCTAAGGAAGCCACGTTAAGCCAAGGAGCCATAGGGTAAAGAATTGCTGAGAAGAAGGCAGATTAGAGCAGTGGTTCTCAAACTTTTTTTCTGTCAAGACACACCTGACAAATGGTTCTCACATGCGTGACACACTGAACACATGCTTGCTATAGGGCTAAATGTAAACATATACTCTGCATCTACAGGAACTACCCTGACCCCCCAACAATGGGTGCAGAACTGATCTAGGACATTCCCCATTTAATTTACCATAGAAAAAAAGATATTTCTGGTGTGATCTCAGGTTTAGCAGGTTTAGGATTAGTACATTTTATATATGCAGATGACATACAAATTTTACTTCCGAGAGAAGGTTCTTTCGATTCCACACTAAAACTTTGGAATACGTATTTTAAATCTATTCAACGTTTACTGAAACAGATGCATCTATCATGAAATCATTCAAAAACAGAAATTTTACTGATTTGCAATCAAATAAACGATAAGATTTTAACAGAAACTAGAGGACTAAATAACCCCCATACTATCACCCATGAAGTAAGGGATTTAGGTTTTATTTTAGATACGGAATTTAATTTTAAAGGGGCAATACATAAAATTATGAAAGAAGGTTTTTACAAGCTACAAATTAAAAAAAAAAATTAAAACCTTTGTAACACATGAATGATTTTAGAATGGTCCTTCAGGCACTATTATTTTCCAAGCTAGATTATTGCAATGCCCTATTTTTGGGCCTTCCAATATCGATGATTCGTCTGTTGCAACTTTTGCAAAATGCGGCGGCACGGCTGTTAACAGGAAGTAAAGAGCATGATCATATTACTCCAATCCTGAAAGAACTGCACTGGCTCCCCATTTATTATAGAACACAGTATAAATGCTTACATTAATTCACAAATCAATATATGGGGAAAAAATAGAGTGGCTAAAGGCAGTTTTGCACATACATGCACCTCAATGTAACTTACGATCCTTAGGTAAGGCTCTCTTGTCTATTCCATCTCCCAAACTGCTAGATTTAAATATGGTTCATGATAGGGCATTGTCTTTCGCTGGCCCAAGAATATGGAATGAACTCCCAGGCGAATTAAGGTTGGAATCCCATCCATACACTTTAAAAAAAAACCTGAAGACATGGCTTTTTGAACAGGCGTTTTAAGCTGAAGTAATTCCTTTTCCTCCCCGCTCCCCTCCTTTCCTTGTTTGAATTCTGAATGTTATTATAGTTATTTATTTAGAACTGTGTTAATAACACTCTCCTACCCAGTGCAATAGACCTCCTTATGAAAAACAGTAATTTATCATCAATTCATGTCCTATTCAGAAAGCACAACAAATAAGATCGGTACAAATGCCTACATGCTAGTAAAATACATCACCTCAGTCACACTTACAGAAGTGACCTTCAAAAAGTACAGAAAGACTGTAAAGTACAAATATGGAGACAGACACTGGAATGGAAACCCAAAAAAGCCATCCTGCATGCTGTGCAAAACTGGAGAAATGGAAACAGAAATATAGCACCTAACAGACTCCCAGGACCTGCAATAATGCACACAAACTAATGCGCAAAAAGTTACACCTGCATTATGGAACTCACTCAAACAATAACAACCTACCTATGAAAAGGCAACACTACAATTATTTAACCAGGCTCTAAACACCAAATCACCTTCTATTAGGAAAACAAAACAAGGAAAGCTACTATTGATTCCTATACAGAAACTACAAGCATGCAGAATACCCTTACCTGGGTCACACACGCAGAAGACAGACAGGCCCTCATCAAATACAGAATAAAATGACCATCAAGTTAATGTTTTTGTTTTCCCATTGTTGCACTGCATACACTTATGGGTTCTTGCTGTTTCCACATTTCTATTTATACATTTCTCAAGAAATATAAAATAATAATTCTAAAACCAGAATAATAAATATAATAAATGTTTCAAAACAACGGATAAATAGAATAATATCCAATCATTAAAAACGTACAAAATTATTAAAAATTCTCTAAATACCAATAAAATATTTCAAACAGCCGACACAGTACATAGGGCCGGATTTTAAGACATATGCGCGGGCATACATTTGTGCACGCAACCCGGCGTGCACAAATGTACGTCCGTTTTTATAACATGTTCATGCAGCCGCGCGCATGTTATAAAATCCGGGGTCGGTGCGCGCAAGGGGTGCACACTAGTGCACCTTGCGAGCACTGAGCCCTAGGGGAGCCCCAATGGCTTTCCCTGTTCCCTCCGAGGCCGCTCCGAAATCGGAGAGGCCTCGGAGGGAATTTTCCCTCTGCTGCCCCCACCTTCCCCTCCCTTCCTCTCCCTAACCTGCCTCTCAGCCCTACTTAAAACCCCCCTTTAACCTTTATTTTATAAGTTGCGCCTGCCTCCAGGCAGGCGTAAGATATGCGTGCCTGCCGATGGCTGGCCCGCGATCCCGGGCACAGCGCCAAATGGCCACTGTGCCTAGAGGCTCTGACCCTGCCCCTGGACTGCCCCACCCATGCCCCACTCATTCCCCACTCCTTTTTTCAAGCCCCAGGACTTACACGCGTGCTGGGGCTTTATGCGCGCTGCCCAGTCTTTTGAAAATAGGCCCAGCACACATAACCCCCCTACGCATGTAAATCGTCCCGGATTTACGTGCCGGGCTTTGAAAATCTGCCCCGTAATACCCAATAATTAAAATATCAGTCAATCAAGAAAGATAAACTTTAAAAGCCACCTTTACTTACCCTCTCCAAAATTCTCCTACTCCTTTCCCTTGTGGACTAATAGCATACACCAGAAGCAGCAATGGGCCCATGACTAGTCTGTCTCACACTCACACACACACTTTCTGTCTCTCACACACCAGTCATCTCCCTGGCCAGTCTCTCTCTCTCACACACATACCAGTCACTTCCCTGACCAATTTCTCTTTCTCTCATACATAGACCAGTCACTTCCCTGACTAATCTCTCTTTCTCACCCACATATACACACTGGTAACCTCGCTGACCAATCTCTCTTATTCTCACACACAGACACCAGCAAACCTCCCTGACCAATCTCTCTTTCTCTTACGCATACTAGTCACCTCCCTGACCAGTCTTTTGCTCTCACATATGCTTTCTGTTCTTACTTACACACACAGTCTCAATCACACACATTCTCTCACACACTTACACATATGTTGGTTCAATCTCTCTGTCTCACTCACTTACCCCCACACCCAGCACAAGGCAGCCGATATGCTGCTGCTATTAAAGCAGAGTCATGACAGGCTGGGAACTGCAGCAAGAGTGACTTCCCCCAGCCCCACAGTGGTAAGAAGGTAGAACTGCGATCATCATGGTGCAGAGCAGAGGGGCAGTCAGCTGAGAATGTAGCCGCAGAAGTTTCCTGCCATGTGGCTGTTTGGGAAATCCGGTGATACTGCCTCAGAAAGGAGATGGAAGTGCTCCAATGATCACGGTAGGTGGAGGGAGTCTTGGGACAAGATTTCTGTAGAGGTCGCAGCAGCAGCATGGCCCTTTCTTCTTCCCATGTGCCCGATAAAAATCACTTCCTCTTCTGGGCCACAGGGACAGGAAGAAGAAGAAACCATGTTGCTGTTGCTGGCTTCCATGAACACTGCTGCTGTTCCTCCCCAGGCTTGAATGTGCTGATAACCCAGGCAGGAACAGCAGCAGTGTTTGTTGAAGAATTGTGTGCATCTCGCTGGGGTGAGGAAAGGGAGGGAAGAGCAGCGGGAGACCAGGAAATTAGTTACAAACCTGCTGGTACTTGGCCACCCACCAGTTGAGAACTGTTGGGTTAGAGTGTAGGAAAGGGTGCAGAAATGGGTTCAATCTCATTTAGAAGCAAAAGAAAATAAAATCCTGTGCTCGGAACAGTGGGGAATCTTCCATGATTTAAGAAAAACAAGCTGAGAACTAAAGTGACTTGAAGTCCCACAGTATAAGGAGTTCTGGATACTAGTTCCAAGTAAAACCTGATAGAATATAGTAGGTCAAGAAAATGAAAAGAAATTCAAGAGAATTAATCAGGTCTTAGCCTGCTATTGCCTTCACAGGAAGCAGAGAATCATGACACATGCTTTTGAAACACAGAATAGATAAAGAACACAAGACCCAACTAGTATTTTCCATTTTCATTCCTGTTGCAGTACATACTTTATTGGGAGTACCTTGCCAGTGAGGTTGTGCTGATAAGCATGTTTGCACTGTTCTGAGTCTAATCTATTTAAACCAGCATGCCTGGCATTTATTGTGCCAAAGAATGTGTCTTCAAGGACTAATTCACCATCAATACATCCACTTGTGAAAAGAGCAAAGCAGAATGAGGCAGGACACATTTGTTTCAAACAGGAGAAACTGTTGGACTACCCTCATGCTGTTAGATCCATCACAGCATTTAATACCTGCTGTAGCACAAAAGTATAATGGTAGGTTAAAAGATCAGCAGGTGGACAAAATAAAACAGACCCCAGTGCACCTTTTGCTATTCCTGCCTCAGGGGTTAATTGCCTTAAAGTCAAAAGTGTTTTATATGTCCTACAAAGATCACATGATCATAAAAAACAATTTAAAACAGCAATTCAATTGATATCAAATAGTATTTGTGCTGCAACAATTAATATTAAATTCAGTGATGAATCTACAAAACCCCCAATTAGGATTGCCTGATAGTGTCTCCTTTGTTAAATGAGCGATGTTGAGTGCATACCCCTGTAGTTGAGGTCCTGAATGTCATATCTGCAAGACAACTTAATGAGAAGACCCCCACATCTCCTACCTCTAAGGGAGGTAGAGTGGAAGAAAGGTTAGACACTGAAAAATGTAACTGTGCTGATGAATCTGATATTAGAATGCCCTCACCTGATCCTAACACCTCTTGTGTACCCCTTTGTAAACTTTGTGTGGCAGACTTTGTGTTAGCAAGCCTGTGCATTTTGTCTTGTTCTAGCTTCTCTTCATTCCAGTTTCATAAATATCATTTAAAAATGTGGTGGTATTTGGACTATTTATTTTAAAATATATATATGACAGGTACTTGATTGGGATCCTTATTGATTCAGATTTTTTTCTTTTTACTAGAAATACAATGTGGGTGCTATTAATTTAGACAGAATTTCACCAAAATTAAAAAATATTAAAATAAACATATCTAGAAAAATAAAGGTATATTATAATAGTTGACCTGGAAAACAGAATTTAATTTTTTCTTCATATGTGTTGTTTAAATTCAGAGTCCGCCCTGAAGCAGCGTCCTTTGCGAAACACCGGCCGCGTTGGCGGCGGTGAGCAGACCCTCTGGGTCCAAGTCACGGCAGAGCCGAGTGATGAAAAATCTCAAATGCATGAGATCATCAAGAATTCAGATAAGTGTTCTGCCGTTTTCTAATCTGTCGGGATTACAAATTACATGAGAGACGAGGTGATTCATACCGTTCGTCCGATTTTCAAAACATGAGACTGAAATGTGATTGTTAAAGTCTGCATTACAAGCCTGGCTGCAGAGAATTGTACATTGTCTTTGAGATACTATGCCACTGGATTAGTTTGGTAAAAACTCCACCAGTCAACACTGTGCTTCATTCACATTAAGTTATTGCAGTTCAACAAAATGTTACACAGTTGTTGAAGTGTAACAAAATGCAATTCCTTTGAGATGATTGGGTCCAATTAAGCAGCACAGCCGTCTGTTTAATTTTGTGAACAATTGGTCATTTAATGTCTTTAAATCAGCTATAATAAGCTACAAAAACAATTGCTTCATGATCATCATTCAAGAAATCAAAGCAATATTGTAACATCATTCTTACATATAGCTAGCATTGTAGCATTATTTAAAATTCAATTTAGCAGTAAAATCTTTCAATGAAACAAAAGACAATCTAAGTTTGATCAAAACGATTTTTAGAACAGTAAATAAATTGAAGTTTACAGTGCTGTTAAATAACTGTCCATGGACATGTATCCAATTTTTAAAAAAGTTAAAATTCAAATTCAAAAACAAAATAAATTAAAATGGAAGTTTGTAATAAAAGTTAAATTATATACAATAAAATAATTTTATTTAAAACCAAAAATAGAGAATATAAGACCGATGATTGGACCTATTGGCCATATGAAGTTTCTGTTAATTCAGATCTCTTGCCAACACTGAGGTCTTATCTCTATATAGAAATTATTGTCATAATACTTAATCATCAATCATAGAGATCATTCTCATTCACTCACTCATTTTGCAGTCCATGCTGATTTACATAGCTAGTTAATTTTTATTCAGAGTGTATACTAGTTATATCCCTAATTTTTGTTGTTGATATTATAATAGTTGACCTGGAAAACAGAAGAACTTAAGACAGAAAACCTTCCAAAAGCAAAACAGAGGTGATGGTAAGTAACGATTGGGACAAAGTGAAAATTTAATTTATAATTTTATGTTGCCAATGAAAGATATGTCTTGCAGTGATAGTTCGCAGGGATGCACTTGCATTGGAAAAGAAATAGCAAATTTCATCAAATATTTAAAACAAATATAAAATTAAGAATGTTTTTCCATATTTTAAAATTCAGGCTCCTGCCCCCCCCATGCAAATCAAATAAACAAAAAAAGTCCCTAAGTTTTCTTCCCATTCCCCCACCCTTGGACCCTCCCCAAGCCTCTTACCAAAATCTTGGATGGAAAAGAGAACAGCTCTCCAGTTGCTCCTGCCCCACCAGTGCCATACTCCAAACTGGCACTGGCTGTGCTGAGGCCAGCACCATTTTGGAATACAGTACCAATGGGACTGAAGTGACTGGAGATCATTCCTGCCCCTTTTCCCACACACACTTGGCATAAGAGGTTGAGAGTAGGGTCCATGGGTGGGTAAAAATAGGTGGATGGCCAAGGGTGGGGGGAGCCTTTTTTTTAAGTAGGATTTTGCATTTTTGGTGGTTTTAGTGCAGACTATTGGCAAAATTCTCCCAAAGCACCCTCTAAATGAAAAAGAGTACTTCAAAATGAAATGCAATGAAACCTACCCATCAGTGAAAGGACACAAAAAATACCACACAGAGATGAGAAACCTAAAAGCTCACATTTGAATACCACCCATATCACTAGCCTAGTGTTTAGAGCTGTGGGCTTACACACCAGGGAAACCAGAGTTCAAAACCCACTGCCACACCTTATGATCACTTCTTACTCCATTGCCTCAGGTAAAACTAGATTGTGAGTCCTCTAGGGACAGGGAAATGCCTACAGTATCTGAATGTAATCTGCTTTTAAAAACCAAAAAGCAGAATTTAAATTAATAATAATAAGATTCATGGCCATGGCCTCTCTTCTTAGTAATCCAGCACAGGGGAGTGTAAAATAATTATTCACAGGAATACATTTCTGCAGGACAGAGTACAATATCTATTGAGTGGTTAGAGAATATACATTTGGCAGCATGAGACAAAATGCCAAAGACTGAATATGCCCACATAATGCACCTTTGATGTGGCACAGGAATTTTGCAGAACTAAGGCATTCGACATGTCAATCAAGTCACTTAACTTTCCTGGGCTCAGACTTAAATTATAAGATGTTAAGGGATGGAACATTTTAACAGTCTTTGAAAAATACTATGTACATAGTGGTTTAAAAAATGAATTATTAGTAAATTTTCAAATAGTGAGAAAACTCCACTTATCTGGCATTTATACTTACCATTAGGAAAACAAAAGGAATAGATGCCAAGGTCTTTTTCAATTCATTATTGAAGTGGAGGCGTGTCTAAAATAATACAGCCTGACTCTGGCTGAGTTTCGCCGCTCTCACAGCGGCTGCCTCAGGGGCTATAAATAAATCATACAAAACACTGTGTTTAATAGAAATAAAACTAAGATGAAATAATTGATAAATAGTTAAATATTAATAACTCCAAAATCCAAATAAAACATTAAAAAAACAGAATATATTAAAAATAATAAAAAATTAAAAATCAGAAATGGTGACCTTTAAGACGAAACTATATTAAAAATCCTTACGGTTGCAATTTACCTATTTAAACTTACCATGCAATAATTTCAGATGGAATTGTAACCCCTGGATGGGATGGCTCCCATAGACCAAACCCAGGGACACATAGAAAGAGAGTTGGACCCTATCTGTACACAAGGATAGCTATTTACCTCTGAGTTCCAGGGCTCCATGTGGGGTGAAGTTTAGCTTCAAGGCCATTTTGCAATACCACAATACACAGCACCTTTCCAGTCCTTATAACTAACACTAGGGATGTGCATTCGTTAGCGACAAAATAGGAAATAGAGACAATATTTCCTATTTCGTCGCGTTTCGGGGGGGGGGGGCAATGAAACGATAAGAAAACCTACGAAATTTCATGTGGTTTTCTTATCATTTTTTGGGGGGGGAGGAGAAAGGGCACATAAAAAAAATAAAACCCCCAAACCCACCCCAACCCTTCAAATTTAATTAATTGCAACCCCCCACTCTCCCGACCCCTCAAAACTTGCCCGACCCCCCCCCCCCCCCACAAGACTTACCAAAAGTCCCTGGTGGTCCAGCGGGGTCCCGGGAGCGATCTCCTCTCGGGCCATCGGCTGCCACTAATCAAAATGGCGTCGATGGCCCTTTGCCCTTACCGTGTGACAGGGGCTCTCGGTGCCATTGGTTGGCCCATCACATGGTAAGAGCAATGGATGGCCCAAGCCATTTTTTAAGATGGCGCCGGCCGTCCATTGCTCCTACCATGTGACTGATAATATTCACCATTTCTTGCATCCAAAAATCACACTGAGAAGCAATGTGGTTTCCAACTTCTTACTGATAGTTGATTTAAACTGACTGAAGAATATCTACAGCATCACAGTTCAGATTTTAAATAAAGTCGATGAAAAAATAAGGCAGAAGAAAGATGAATAAATGTATTACCTCGTTATCCTAGTAAAGTCTCTGAATTTTATGGAAGTCAATTCATTCTCTTTCCTTTTATTCAGATTGAAGATAGGTGAATCCTCCTTCCAACTCCCAAAGTTATTACACATCTTCTCCCCACTGTAGAATGGTTAGAATACAGTTCTAATTATTTATCAGAACATAAGTCCCAATCCTCATACCTTTCCTGAAGTCTTCTTAAATATTATAGGTTTCCTTAGGACTGTGCCAGTGGACACTCTCCTCTCAAGTGCAGCACACCCGAGTCAGCAGCAATAAACTTAGTTCTTCAATACCTGTGGTTCCTTCCCTCTGGCAATGGACAGGAATACATTTCTACTCTGATGAAACCTCCACTCTTTAGGCTCTTTCTAGATGAAAGACACCTCTTCCCTAATAAATTGGAAACTGATCCCCTGATATCTAGGGCAGTCAGCTTCAGGTGGACCAAAAATAGTCCTTTATAAAATGTGGGAAAACAAACCAGACATAGGAAGAGTGGAAAAATGTACTTGCCTCAAAATGAGAAGATAGTTACTGAAGAAAGGCTGAAACTCTGCTGCATTGAGTCACAGACTGGTTTATCCCCTAGAGTCTTGATAGATCACTGCTAGATCTTCCCTACCCCTTGATCTATGTGAGGCCCCCACTCACAAGAGACAGAGGTTTGAGCAGGCAACCATTTGGATAGGCTGCAGCAGAGAAAAAAGAGAACAATGCAGCTATGTAACTTGAACCGCCAGCCCAGGAAACCTAAAATACCCCTTACTGTGAAGGTGCTTAACTGACCATTGAATAGAGGACTCACAGATTCAGGTAGGGGGTTTGCATGTCACTGGTGATTTTGTAGGAAATGTCACTGAAAAATCAGAGGATTCAAACTCCTAAATTACAGAGCTGTGACTAGGGAAGGGATTTATGAGAGAGATGTACTGGAAATCAGTCCTATGAAGCAAACAGAATTTTACCCTGACTAACAAGGGTATTCAGACATGTGTACACCGAGATCCCAGACAACAGGGGGATTGACCAGGCAGGATAGAGGGGCATGTACATGATCTCTGTGTGTGGTCCTGCCTGGGTCTTGGCCTTTTGGTTGAGAGGTGATCCATACAGGGTCAGACCACAGATAAAGCAAAAGCCAGGCTTAGAGAAGGTGACTTATCCAGGCTGGGTAACAGCATATGACTGGCCATGAGTTTAGTGGAGCTAAAATCACTGAAAGCTGAGACTGTAGAGGGCCAGAACCACTGAATGCTAAAATAGCCATGAGCCTAGAGGAGCTGTAAACCCAAGCCAGGGAAAACCTTCCTACTAAGGGAGGAGAACTGAAGGACAGCAGCAGGCCTGGAGGTGGAATGGTCCCTCTCCCTTGAGTGAGGTTACCCCAGCAGCAGATCAAGCAATCCCCCTTGAGCAAGGGGCCGCCGGCAGTAGTCCAGGAGGCAGAGTTGAGTCCTCCAGGAGTGCTTGGACCCCAGCAGGAGATCCAGATGTGGTGGTCCCCCTTGAGCAATGGGACCCCAGTGGCAGTCCAGAAGGCTAGTTGGGTCCTCCAGGAGGGCATTGACACCAGCAGCAGACTGAGATGCAGAGTCAGGTCTCCCAGGAGGGTGTGGACAACAGTGGCAGTCCAGGAGGTGGAGTCAGGTCCTCCAGAAGGGTATGGACCCCAGTGGCAGACTGGGAGGTGGAGTTGTGTCCTGCAGAGGGCGTGGACCCCAGTGGAAGACTAGGAGGTGGAGTCAGGTCCTCAGGAGGGTGTGGACCCCAGCAGCAGTCTAGGAGGTGGTGTCGGGTCCCTCAGAAGGGTGTGGACCCCAGTGCTGGCACGGATCTTTCAGCAGAGCGGAAGGAGATGTTTTAGATATAGCTCAGACACCCCCCCAGGCCAACACTGCCCACCAGCCCAGTTGCATCTTTTCACATGGGTGAGACTTGGGATAAAGGGGAGAGGATAATAATAATACTTGAGTAAGCAGAAACACAAGAGGTCGCTTATATTCTATTTTGTGGTATACTTTGGGGGCCAACAACCCCAAATTTCCAAATACTAAATGTTCTTGCTACCTTATAGAAATGTAAATAGTTGTGTGGCCTGAGACTATTAACCACGAGTAGATACGTGTGCTGTTTGACATCCTATTAGCAATGTACATAGTCATGTAGAAATGTATATACTCATATAGTCTAATAAAACTGTATATATTTGTACATACTGCCAGCCTTGTTCACAGTCCCATTTGCTTTCCTGGGGTGAAGGGAGGGAAATCCCACCCACTAACACCTTCTTCCCCAAGTGGAGGCACCAGGCGCCAAGAACGTGAGGACCGACAGAATCTACCCTAGGGGGTTTCCGCCAGGTTGGTCCTGGACCCAGGAACACCCTGAGAGGTAAGCGGTCAAGGAGGCATTACGTAAAATTTTGGAGGCACACTCCTGGGATCAATTTGATTAATTTTGATTTTTCTTACTGTGAATAGGACTAGCAGATTGGGGGAAAAATAGATGAAAAGGATGGTATTGGTGTTGAAAAATTGGTGAAGAGTTGAAGGGGTTAACATGTCATGGGCTATATTGGTGAATGATGTCCCCGAGGACATGGAGTTAGCTGCCATTGAGCAGGCCCTAGAAGATCTCCAGCTGTTAGGGCAAGTAAAGGTTAGGGGGAGATTTTATGAGGATGCACATGGGAAGGTGAAAGTTTTCTGTACTTGTTCTATGTATTTAGGTCCTAAGAAACCACCCCTTACAGTTTTGCTGGGAGAAGGGGTATCTGTTCCCTTAGTCACTATGGTGGAGAGGGTGGATGTTCTATCCCAGCCTCCTGGTAGTTGGCAGGAAAAATTACAGGCCCTACTAAGAAGTGAAGGTAAAACTCTGCAGGATGTAGCAGGGATTCTCCCCCGGGCGGGACAGCAGCCTATTCCCCTGACTCACTGAATGGTACCAAGGGGGAAGGTGTTAGAGAAATGCCTGCAGCCTCATTATGATACCAGCCCATACAAGAGGTTGAGAGTATTCTCAGGAGTTGAGCCCACACCACCAGGAGAGGAGGAATTTGACCCTTCAGATGCTTCAAGAATGCAATGCACTGAGTTGGAGAAAAAGAAGAGGGTGGTAGAGAGTCTGCGTGCCCCTGCCCTTGATGCAGTAATGTCTCTGACCCTTTCCAAGCCTGATTCTACTGCCCAGGATTGCTTGGACATTTTAGAGGGCATGTATGGTAGTACAGAAGACAAAGAGGACTGCTTTATCCACTTCAAAACTACCATGCAGAGGCCTGCGGAAAAGCTCTTTCAATATGCATCCCGTCTAGAGCATGTCCTACTTAAAGCTGTGAGAAAGGGGGCAATCATGTCACAAGACATGGACAGGGCTCGAATTGAACAAATAGTCAGGAAAGCCTTATATTAAGATGTGACTGTGATGAAAATTGGGTTAGCAGAAAAGAGGAGGGACCCTCTTCTGTTTGCTATTATAATGAGGGGAATCAGGGAAGAGGAAGACTGAGAGGCTATGAGGAGCTCTCTAAGTCATCCCAACAGAAGTGTCCCCACCCCAAATTGGAAGGGAGAATAGTACAAGAGGTTAAGACCATCCAGGATCCAAAAAAACCCCTACTATGGTCCAGAAGGAGTGGGGGAGGGCACCATGAACCTACCTCAACCCCAGAAATGTACTAGGCTAGGATCCATGAGTTAGAGTCAAGGCTGGAGGCCCTTCAGACCAGACTCAACTCTCCAATGAGAGCTGCTCCCCTCCCCTAGAGGAATTGGAAGGAGGAAATACTGCCCAGACAATCCAAAAACAATGCACTTGCATCAGGAAGAAACACTAAACATTCTGGTGTGTGTCACAGGTGTGGGAAGCCAGGGCACTATAAGAGAGAGAATGTAGGTTCCCCTTAGCCTCACAGGGAGGGGTGGGGACCTCCCAAAATCAGAGGACACATGGAGGATCCAGAAGGGAGAGCACCCGGGAACTCTATATGTTGATAGTGCTCAATCACCACAGAATCCATCCAATTGGGCTAGTACATTCCATCTGGTAAGGAAACCAAGGGTTCCTTACATAAATATGGCCAAGTGCTAGCACTTGAAATATCCTTATCACATTATATTAAAAGCACAGTCAGGGATGACTTGAGTCAAAATGCAATCCTTGGTCACACAAATCCATGCTGGGAATTCTACTAACTTGGTCTTGGTTAGTGGTCACCTTCTCACATGAGGCTTACATCTGTTTTCTTGAGGCATGCCTTTCTTGGTTACTACTGAGACCACACATCATCTCCCTCTCTTGCTCTTATCACCACCCTCTGTATACAGTGATGGATATTTTTTTGCCACCACTAGAAACTGTTGGTGATAGTGCCCTGCCCCCTCCTCCCGAAACCTCCCACTCTCCACATACACACTTCCCTGCACAGAACAGGAAGGGAGGGGCTAGATTAGGGATCAGGGAAGCTTTTTCTTAACTCTCCATGGTGTGCTCCAGCCTTATCCCCTCCTCTCCTATTTTCTGCACTGATTGCAAGTGGATGGGCTGGATCAGGAAGCTGAGGGCTCAGATAGGATGCTAAATGAAATGCTCAAATGTAGCAGTGTACAAGTCCAGGAAGCACCAGTGAAACTATTTAATCTGATTCCACTTTCTGGCCATTTCTCTAAGACATGATCAGAAGGGTTAATTACAATAATCTATAAACAAGGGGATACCTCTAACCCGAATAATTATAGAGGGATCTGTATCAACAGTAACATTAGCAAACTCTTCTGTAGTGTCCTCAACAAATGAATACTGCAGTTCTTAAAAAACAACAAAAGTTTGCATAGAAATCAAAACATCAAACTGCCAGTCATATCTCTACCTTAAAGACACTGAATAAGAAACGTATAAGAATATAAGAAATTGCCATACTGGGTCCATCACGCCCAGCATCCTGTTTCCAACAGAGGCCAATCCAGGCTACAAGTACCTGGCAAGTACCCAAAAACTAAGTATATCCCACACTACTGATGGTAGTAATAGCAGTGGCTATTTTCTAAGTCAACTTAATTAATAGCAGGTAATGGACTTCTCCTCCAAGAACTTATCCAAACCTTTTTTAAACCCACCTACACTAACTGCACTAACCACATCCCCTAGCAACAAATTCCAGAGTTTAATTGTGCGTTGAGTGAAAAAGTATTTTCTCCGATTAGTTTTAAATGTGCTACATGCTAACCCATTCTGACGGGGAGAATATTTGCATGTTTTATTGAATTTACAAAAGCTTTCAATTCTATCTAGCACCCTAGCCTCAACTTTAAACTACTGCAAACTGGAATTTGCAGGGGTAGGGAGAGGAGGGGAAACCTATGATATAATTAAACCCATGCATTCATCCGTCAAATGTAAGGAAAAAATAAACCACATCAGATAGCTTTGGACAGGAGCAAGGAATGGGATAAGGATGTAGCCTGAGCCCCACTCTCTTTAACATCTATATTAAAAATCCCTCCAAGGTACTTGGGAGATCCTTAGCCCCAGGACTGAAATTAAGACTACGAAAGAATTTAAACCTGCTAGAAATCTATGGGAAGTCATGGGTCCTACAAGTAGCCTAGAAACACAAAACAAACTAAAACAAACAACATTTCCCTGCACATCCCTAAAAACTACCACTAAAATTATTTTAATAGTAATCCTCATTAACCCCAAACTATACAGAATGGGACAGGACCCCAGTAGAAATCCTGCCCTCCAGTTTTTCAAATAAATGCTCCATGTCCACAGAAACACCCCTAATAATGGGTGCAGAGAAAAATTAAGACACTTCCCATACTATTCAGAATATAAAAAAGAATATTTTAATTCTGGTGTCATCTTAATAACAGCAACACAAACTCCCTCCACTACCAGGCACTCTGTGAAGTAACACAAAAGTATTCAAAAAACTATACTCTGCATAAATGTAGCAAACCTGCCTTACCAAAACACTAATTCCCAGGACTTAAACAGCAACAACTCCTCCTATTTATGAAAAAGTGGCACTGTAAATATTATACCAGGCTCTAGAACATCAGTACAGATCCTATTGGGAGATGCAGATTGGAAAACAGAAGCTGGACTGCTACAGAAATCTACATGTTACAGAACCCCCTCACCTCTATCACACATGCAAAACATAGACAGACCTTCAGTAGAGAAAAAAACAATGAATTAATTTTCAAAGGAATAGGGACGATAACTTTTAAACAGGCACGCAGGTGCATATGTGCGCACAATCATCAGCCCGCCCTCAGGGACACAGCCAGTCTATAACATACACACGTATATGTGCACATGTTATAAAATAGCCTGAAAGTGTGCACATGAGTGCACAATTTTTAGTGGCCATGCGTCAATGCGCATCTATCGCATAAGTGGGGGGATTTTAAAAGACACATATGCCGACATCATTACCAATTTTCCCAGTTGTTCCAAGTTCACCCAGGTAAGGAATAGGACTTCCAAATTCCCCTAGTTTAATAGCCTCCCTTCTCCTCTGTTAGCACCAATTCTCAAAACAAGGGATGTACATTCGTTCCAAACAAATTTAAAAAATGCAACGAATAAGGGCAATTCATTTAATTCAGGGGCCCCCGAAAGAAACAAACCTTATTCGTTGCATTTGTTTGAAAAGAATGCATCAGGCCAAAGCCTAGGTCTGAAGCCGAAGTCTCGGCTAAGGCATAGGCCAAGACCCAAAGCTGGTGCTGCGGCCTATGACCTAGTGCAAATCAGGCACCTCAGCCTAAGCCAAGGCCCTAAGCTTGGACCTTGCCTAGGGCTTAAACCAAGACCCAAAGTAGGGGCTGCAGCTTAGGTCTGAGTGTATTGCGAGAGCTCTGCATAGGTTTGGACCAAGGCCTAAACCTGAAAAAGACCTTCCCAGTTCTGTCAGGTATCCAATGGCAAGACCTGGCCCTGGCCTGGACCCAGGCCTGACTCTGGGGCTTGACCTGTAGACCTGGTCCCAATGCCTAGGCCCGAG
This sequence comes from Rhinatrema bivittatum, assembly GCF_901001135.1. Lineage (NCBI taxonomy): Eukaryota > Metazoa > Chordata > Amphibia > Gymnophiona > Rhinatrematidae > Rhinatrema > Rhinatrema bivittatum. The sequence continues at coordinate 328,899,797 of NC_042616.1, read as the reverse complement.
CCCAGACCCAAGCCTAACAACAGGGTCTGGCCTGGAAGCTGAGTCCTGATGCCTGATCCTCAGCCTAGGCCAAGGCCCTCCAATGCCAGGGCCCGATCCAGAATCCTAGGCCTCAGCTCAAGCAAAGGCCCAATGCATGTCCTCATCCAGATGCAAGGGCCTCAGCCCAGGGTCAGGCATAGACCCAGAGCCCTGGCCTTGGAGATCTTCTTTTTTATGTCTATTTTCTTCTTTCCTCTTTTCAAATGATACTACCCACTTAGGATCTGCCAGAGTTAATTAACTCTGGTGCATCCTCCCCAGTGGAGGGCGCCATTTTGTTATATGGAAGTTCAATTAACTGCCGTGCATCAAAATGGAAATCTACATTGGGGAGGATGCACCAGAGTTAATTAAGACCGGCACTTCCCGATTGGATGTCGCCATTTGGAGAATGAAGAAAGAAGGCATCGAATGAAGATCTCCGAGGCCAGGGCTTTGGGCCTGGGCCTGACTCTAGACTTAGGCCTCTGTGTTGGCCCGATGTCTACTCCAACCTTCGGGCCAAACCCCTGGACCTTGTCCCGGCATCAGGCCTGGGCTTGGGCCGAGGTCTAGACCTGGAATCTGGACCAGGCCCTGGCATCAGGCCTGGGTCCAGGCCTTGTGCTAGGCTGAGACCCATGCATTCGGGACCAGGTATCCCGGCCAACCCTTGGCATCAGGCCTGTGCTTTGGCCAAGGCCTAGGCATTAGGACCAAATCTTCGTGCCAGGCCCCGGCAATAGGCCTGTGTCTGGGCCAAGGCCCATGGTTGGATACCACAGCTCCAAGCCTGACCTTGCCTGGGCCTAGTTCGAGGTCACGATGCCTTTCCAAGGACTAGAGGCTTTGGCATTTTTCCTGGTGCGAGAGATGGGTGGTGGGCACGGGAAGTCTTGGGAGACCCTTTTTCTTTTTCTTTTTCTTTCCTTTTTCTTTTTCTTTTATTTTTTTAGACTAAATGAATGAAATAAACATTTAAAAAAATGAAATTTGTGGGGGAAAATGAACCCAAAAACAAAACAGAACAAAATTTTTATTTCTGCACACTCCTAGTCTCTCTTCACTGTTTGTGCTGTCTCCCCATTCCCTTTCCCTCTCCTCCTTCATCTCCTTGAGCAGAACAGGGTGGCATAATCTGAATTAGGGGGCAGAGCAGCTTTCCTTTGCTTTCCTTTCTCTGCTCCAATGCCATCCCCTCCTTTTCTGTTCTCCGCAACTGCCTTTGAGGGGGAAAGACTGAAGCAGGTAGCACACGGCTATTCTCTGTTGAGTGAGATTCAGAGCAGCTGTGAAGTGTTAAATCTTCAACCAATTCTCAGCCAAATTTTTGTCACTCCAGGCACCGGTCTAGTGTGCCTTTGACAAATCCAAGCCTGTCTGAATATGTCTTAATCATGTTTGAATTTGGTCACTGTTTTGGATACTACCAGGCAGTAGGCAATTCCAGGCACTAACCTATTTCTCAGGAAATTATGCTTCTTCTAATTTCGTCTAAGACTCCAGCTTAGGCTTGGGTAAGAGTAAGAGAGAATGGAGATGAGATCTCAGTAGGCATGAAGACTGGGTGAGCCAAGGGGTTGCTAGCTTTCACTTTGCTACAATAGTATCTGCTGAATCCAGTAACCCTGTAATGTTGCTGAGAAGACAGCCAGTCTTGTGAAAAAAACAAAATAGAATAGTTTCTGACATGGATTTATGATCTACCTGTTTACAGAGCCAGTTTAACCATTAGGCAGATTGGGTGGTTGCCTAGGGTAGCAGCATCTGGAAAGTGCCAAAAAACAGCTGCAGTCACAGCAAAACCATAGTGCTCTTTTAGCCTGGCAGGTTTGCTGTATAATTTCTTAGCATCTTTTTAAGTTTTGGTTACTTCACAGGGACGATAACTTTTAAACAGGCACATGGGCGCAATTGTGGGGGTGTTTTTTTTAGGTCCGCCCCCAGGGATGCATCCCTTTTTATAACATACTCGTGTATATGCGCACATGTTATAAAATAGCCTGACCGCGCACACACGTGCTTGCAATTTTAAGTGGATGCGTGCCTATGCATGCAAATGCCACTTCTACCGTGTAAGTGGGGGGATTTTAAAAGACACACGTTCCGACACCTTTACCAGTTTGTTCCCAGTTTGCCCAGGTAAGGAATAGGACTTCCAACGCCCCCCCCCCCCCCCTTAGTTTAATAGCCTTCCTTCTCCCCTGTTATCCCTGAATCTTAAAACCCCGCTGATCTGTCTAGTTATCTTTATTTTATAACTTGCACATCATCCATAGCAGAAGTAAACTTATGTGGCGGGGACCCCTCTGTGCTAATTTGAAGTTGAAATCAGGAGCGCCCATGCCCCACCAAGACCACACGCCACCCCTTTTTTTGGAACGTTTCATTTGGGCGTGGAGCGGAAGATACACACATACTCGGGCGGCTTTTGAAATCCGCTTGATGCACGTGTCGGGCTTTTAAAATCCACCCGATAGTGTCTGGTAATGGGAGTGGGCATCATTGTTACTGAAGTGATATCAGAATTTGACTTTTTTTTTTTGTATGGTAATTAGTAAGGGGAAACAACCTACTTCAGCCCAGGCAAACATTTCAGAGATAGATTAGATTAACCATTGTGGTATGGATTTTATAAATGTATGCATTTCTTGATTTTAATGGCAAGCTACCCTCAAAATTCATAGATGATACATTCATCAGACACTGACATGATTTTTGAAATGTATATAGGTAGATAGATAAATAGATATAGTTATGAAGCAAAATTCAATATTTCAAAGTCTTATGTCCAATTACAGGATCATTCTGAGAGGCTTGGTAGTGGGGTGATTATTGAATTTAATTATTAAAATTTCAGGGGAGAGGGTCTAAGGTTCTAAAATTTAGTCGCGTGTGTGTGTGTTTGTGTACGTGCAAGCCTGAAGGTTCACCTAGAGTGCCTAATACCATTGAACCAGCCCTGACGGCGATGTGCAAACACTTTGAATTCCTGCTGCACATGGGCCAATAATTCCAGCTTCATGGTGAAATTCAAGTAGAAGACGTTTTCAGTTTCAGACAGCAGCAATCAGGTAGGCACATGTAACTTACTTGTCCTATCCCAAAGTAAGTTTTCTGTGGAAAAGTAAAGGCTACGCATGCTTTCCGATTTGAGAGGTTTAAAAGTCAGGGTGCTTGGGGGTTTAGTCTCAGCTCTGCTCTAGGCTTTCTTGGATGATCCTGAATGATCTGTCTTGCTCAGTGTGTTAATATACTTATTTAGCAATATTTTCTCCCTTCCCCAATCTCATGACCTGCCATGTGTAGTACAAGTTCTGAAAAATGCTCCACTGTCTCATGCTCAGCAGCTGGAAATGGTTATATTCCTGTGGGATGGTGTCTGCTAAAGCATTTTGACTTCCCATTTTGGATCAAGATGCTAATGAAAAGGAAAATATTGCTGTTATTGACTCTTGGGATTCCCTCATTAAGGGTGCCTATTCACATCTCATGCAGTTGTGGCCTGGCAGCTGGAATGGTCCTTTAGTGCAGGTGGTACACATCTTTGTGAAGGGTCTTGACTGGGGGAGGGGGGTTTCCAAGAATTATAGCCTTTAGCACGCTGGGGAGTGATGGGGGAGGGGCAAGATACCTTACAAAAGGAGCCCTTCAGGATAAAATCTATGTAAAAAAAAAAAAAAAAATTAATAACTGAAGAGGAAATGTAAACAATGTTTGAGTTCTGCTTCATCCAAAGGTCCTTGCAGAAGACTTCAATGTATTTTTCCAGCTTATTCATCTGCCCCTATTCTAAACTTATTTCACTGGGCTCCCCTCCCCCAGTACTCCTTCCGTGTTTTGATGCCTCCCTTACCCCCTTGCCCCTTCTCACTGAAAAATCTCTCTGCTGGAATTACTTTGAAGACACAGCCCGTATCTCTGTTTGAGGTTGATCACGCTCCTTTCCACTTAGATGAAACAGTCTTGAAAGGAGAAGAAGAAACACTAACTTGTGATTTTAATTTAACAAATTCTTTGCTTGGGTTAAGAACACAGCTACTATTCTCGTTATCTTCAAGAAGCTAAGGGGTAAATTACTAACAGGCCAAATGCAGGTTAACAGTGCGCTCCAGCGGAGCGCACTGTTAACCTGCATTTGGCCGCACATTTTCGAAGGGCTAGCTTTACCCCTTATTCAGTAAGAAGTAATAACACGCCGAAAACGCGCGTCCAACCCCCCCGAAACTAATAGCACCTGCAACATGCAAATGCATGTTGATGGCCCCATTAGTTATGCCCACGCAATTCAGAAAGTAAAATGTGCAGCCAAGCCGCACATTTTACTTTCAGAAATTAGCGCCTACCTTTAATTTCTCTCGGCACCGGGAAAGTGTACAGCAAAGCAGTAAAAACTGCTTTTCTGTACACCCTCCGACTTAATATCATGGCGATATTAAGTCGGAGGTCCCAAAAGTTATGAAATAGTTAAAAATTAAAAAAAAAAGTTTAAAATGGGCCCGCGGCTCGTGGGTTGAAAACCGGATGCTCAATTTTGCCGGCGTCCGGTTTCTGAACCCATGGCTGTCAGCGGGTTTGAGAACCGACGCCGGCAAAATTGAGCGTCGGCTGTCAAACCCGCTGACAGCCGCCGCTCCTGTCCAAAAAGAGGCGCTAGGGACGCGCTAGTGTCCCTAGCGCCTCTTTTCACTTTGTGCCCTAATTTAAATAAATTAATTTACTGAATTGCGCGCACAGGAGAGTGGCGATTTTTACTGCATCGGCCCGTAAGAGCCTGTAGCATAAAAAGAAAGAGCTCTTTTTGTCTGCCTGCCAGTTGTTTATCTGCCAGTTGTTTATCTCTCATTATTCACTCTAACCTTATTCAATGCACAGTCACTTTCCAAAAAAATGCATTTACTCAACGATTACCTCATTGAAAACAACCCAGACATATGTGCAATAACAGAAACATGGTTAAAACCCACGGACATATCCCTAACAAACCAACTACCTACACAAGCATTCGACATCTTCTCAATACCTAGACCAAAAAAGAAAGGAGGAGGAATTCTACTCGCTGCAAAAAAACAATTGGGCATAACCCTACAACAATCATACTCCACTCCTAAACTTGAATGTTCCATATTCAAATCTCAACATCTACAAATATTCCTCATCTATGCCACACCAGGAACTCTAGAGGCTAACCCCTCCCCTTTGATAGAGACGATAGCCAAACACTACAATTCAGACAAACCAACCATCATACTGGGAGACTTCAACATTCACGTGGACGCCATCCCGCAATCCTCTAATTGCGAAACCTTCCTTACCTCCCTCAGTCACATTGGATTCACACAAATAATCAGTGGACCCACTCACAAAGCAGGTCATACATTAGACCTCATTTTTATCAACGATAGCTGGACCATTTATACCAATCCCACCTGCACGCCAATCCCCTGGTCAGACCATCAGATCATAGACACAACCCTCAAAATGAAGAACACACCACCCCCAAACATCTCCAAAACCACCATTCATTTCAGGAAACCATGTTCACTGGACTTACTCAAAGAACAATGCTCCAAAGATCTCAAACTAATAGACCTCTCGGACGCCAACACAGCCACCACTTCATGGATCAAAATCACTAACAAAATAGCTGATCAACTCTGCCCAACCTCCTCAAAGATAATCCAACCAACAAGAGACAACAGAAAACCTTGGTTCACCCCGGAACTCAAAGCACTAAAACAAAAACTACGAAACAAAGAACAAAACTGGAGAAACAACCCTTCACATACATCCAGACTGGACTACAAAGCCATCCTTAACACCTACAGAAACGCTATCCACAAAACAAAAAAGGACTTCTATGCAAAAAGAATTCATAACTTCATCTTCGACTCGAAAGCTTTATTCTCTTACGTTTCATCTCTCACCAAACCAACGCCCCCGTCCATTCCAGACCAACTAGCGCTCAGCAAGGCCAACGAATTAGCCATCTACTTTAAGACAAAAATCTCAAACCTTACTCGCTCCCTTACAACTCATCATACTCTACCAACACCTCAGAGCACATTCCAACCCACGCTGAATGCTAAACTAGAGTCATTTGAGACCACATCCGCCTTGGAGATTGAAAATTTACTTAAGAAAATTAAACCATCTGCACATCCTTCTGACCCACTCCCTACTAATTTGCTCACCGCCATCCCTAACACCGTCGCAAAAACTATTGCAGAAATCATTAATACCTCCTTAACCATGGGCACAGTTCCTAATCAGCTAAAACTTGCTATCCTCAAACCCCTACTGAAAAAACCAACTGCTTCACCCACTGACCCAGCCAACTTCAGACCCATCGCAAACCTGCCCATGATCTCCAAACTGATGGAAAAAGTTGTAAATAAACAACTCTCCGAATATCTCGAGGAGCACAACATTCTCACCCCTGCACAATACGGTTTTCGGAAATCACTAAGCACAGAGTCCCTTTTGCTCTCTCTCACAGATAAATTACTTTTGAACCTGGAGAAAAAACAGTCATTCTTGCTGGTACTGCTAGATCTATCTTCAGCGTTCGACACGGTAAATCACTCACAACTCCTAAACCAACTATCAAACATAGGAATTAAAGGCACAGCTCTCAATTGGTTTAAATCATTCCTATCAAATAGGTTTTACAAGGTCAGAATAAACAACAAAGAATCTGACCCCATCCTATCAGATCAAGGCGTACCACAAGGCTCATCGCTCTCTCCCACCCTGTTTAACATTTACCTCCTCCCCCTCTGCCATCTGTTATCACAACTCAAGCTCACGCATTACCTCTATGCAGACGACATCCAGATCCTCATCCCCATCACAGAATCAATTCAAAAAGCCTTCGCCTACTGGGATAATTGTCTCCAACCAATTAAACAACTACTCTCCAGCCTGAACCTGATTCTAAACTCAAGCAAAACAGAGCTGCTACTGATTTCACACAACCCGAACACCCACCCAATTAGCCTCGCACAACCCACACCTTTAAACATGGAGCTCTCTGCAGACGTAAGGAATCTAGGAGCATGGCTCGACAACCAACTTAACCTAAAAAAATTCATAAACACAACCACCAGGGATTGCTTCTTTAAACTACAGGTCCTAAAGAAACTAAAGCCACTCCTTCACTTCAATGACTTTCGCCTCGTTCTCCAATCCATTATTTTTTCGAAACTTGATTACTGCAACTCAATCTTACTTGGACTCCCCGCCAACAGCATCAAACCTCTACAGATGGTACAAAACACCGCAGCCAGAATCCTAACTAACACTAATAGAAGAGACCATATTACCCCCCATCTTGAGCAACCTCCACTGGCTACCCATCAAGCAGAGAATCCTATATAAAACCTTAACTATTATTCATAAAGCAATTCATAACATCGCACCTGTATCTCTACAAACTCAACTACGTCTACACTTACCCTCCAGACCCATCAGAAGCGCCTACAAAGGCACATTAGTCGCAGCTCCAACCAAATCAACTCTAAGAAAAAGAGCACTCTCAACTGCTGGACCACACCAATGGAATGCGCTCCCACCAGTCCTACGACTCGAACCTAGTCTACCAGAGTTCAAAAAACGGTTAAAAACCTGGCTCTTCAGTCAAGCCTTTCAATTCCCAGAGGGTAAATAGGCACCTCAGCATGACTCTCAGTTCCAACCATTGCAGGTTGACATTAACACCTTGCACTTAATTACATATATGTACTTGCTTATTCGTTATGTTTATTTAACAGTCATTATTTACATACTATATAACAGTACATTTGCAGATTATCTTCACTACTTAAGTTCCTTGTAAAAAGTTGTACACACACATTCTAGGGATGTGAATCGTTTTTCAACGATTAAAATTATCGTCCGATAATGTTTATATCGTCTTAAATCGTTATAGAACACGATACAATAGAAATTCTAACGATTTATCGTTAAAAATCGTTAAATCGTGTTAGTGCGCACTAACTCGAGTTAGTGCGCACTAACTCCCCGTTAGTGCGCACTAACTCGATTTAGTGCGCACTAACTGAAAATGATACAAATAAACACTTTCCAGGTCACTGAAGGTCAGTTAGGAATGAATATGTGTTCCTATTGGCTGGCTGCCCTCTTATCTATTGATGTTACCAAGGTTACCACTGAGGTGATGGTTGGGGGGATGGGAAATGGAACTGGAAACTAACGAACACCAACAGAAAATGAAACAAAGTGTTCACACTTCCCAGGTCAGTAAAGGTCACTTAGGAATGAATATGTATGTATGTATTCCTATTGGCTGGCTGTGCTCTTATCTATTGATGTTACCAAGGCTAATACTGAGGTAATGGTTGGGGGGATGTGAAATGGAAACAGTTGGAAGCTTGACAAAAAAAGTAATGTAATGATCAGCACTCACGTGACTAGAACTTGTTTGTTTATTATTTTTGTTAGCAGGCACCTGAAATGCTAGTGCATGTTGAATTTGCCAATCACTGTGCATTTTAGAAAGGTGGTCCTGGCTGGAACTGTACACAGTTCAAATATATGTAATTGATTGTTGGTAAGTGTATTTTTTAAGTAGCCACACTGGCACAAGTATGTTACTTTTCCTCCTACTTAACTCACTAGCTCAGCTTTGTAAGAAGGGCTTCTCTGCTTGTGTGTTGTTTTTGTTTGGTGTGAGGAGAGCAGAAACATCAGATCTTTATTCAATCTACTACAGTCATCTCTTACAGTGCCCTATCCCTATTAATACCAGGAGTGTTGTGATCTTCCTGCACACAGTGCCCTAACCCAGATACCAGTCTGAGACAGCTCCCTCCCTGCATTACTAGTGAGAGGCTGGCTTCACAGACAGGGGGGAGCTGCCTGACCCTCACTCCTGACTTCCCCCATGTCCCAGCTAGTGAATGGTGTGTGGGTGAGGGGGGGGGGAGGATGGTGAAGTCTGAGACAGCTCCCTCCCTGCATTACTAGTGAGAGGCTGGCTTCACAGACAGGGGGGAGCTGCCTGACCCTCACTCCTGACTTCCCCCATGTCCCAGCTAGTGAATGGTGTGTGGGTGAGGGGGGGGGGGGGAGGATGGTGAAGTCTGAGACAGCTCCCTCCCTGCATTACTAGTGAGAGGCTGGCTTCACAGACAGGGGGGAGCTGCCTGACCCTCACTCCTGACTTCCCCCATGTCCCAGCTAGTGAATGGTGTGTGGGTGAGGGGGGGGGGGGGGGGGGAGGGAAGTCTGAGACAGCTCCCTCCCTGCATTACTAGTGAGAGGCTGGCTTCACAGACAGGGGGGAGCTGCCTGACCCTCACTCCTGACTTCCCCCATGTCCCAGCTAGTGAATGGTGTGTGGGTGGGGGGGGGGGGGGGAGGATGGTGAAGTCTGAGACAGCTCCCTCCCTGCATTACTAGTGAGAGGCTGGCTTCACAGACAGGGGGGAGCTGCCTGACCCTCACTCCTCCGGGGTATTGTGATCTTCCTGCACACAGTGCCCTATCCCTGATACCAGGGGTGTTGTGATCTTCCTGCATGCAGTGCCCTATCCCTATTAATACCAGGAGTGTTGTGATCTTCCTGCATGCAGTGCCCTATCCCTATTAATACCAGGAGTGTTGTGATCTTCCTGCATGCAGTGCCCTATCCCTGATACCGGGATGTGTGCAAGAAGATCACAACACCCCCGGTATCAGGAATAGGGCACTGTGTGCAGGAAGATCACAACACCCCCAGTATCAGGAATAGGGCACTGTGTGCAGGAAGATCACAACACCCCTGGTATTAGGGATAGGGCACTGTGTGCAGGAAGATCACAACACTCCTGGTATTAATAGGGATAGGGCACTGTGTGCAGGAAGATCACAATACCCCTGGTATCAGGGTTAGGGCACAAGTTCTAGTCACATTGACTGATCACATTACTTGTTTTGTCAAGCTACCAACTGTTTCCATTTCCCATCCCCCATATACTGTCAGTAGGAAACTTGGTAACATGAATAAATAAGAGGGCAGCCAATAGGAATACATATTCATTCCTAAACTGACCTTAACTGACCTGAAAAGTGTCAAATTGTATCATTTTCAGTTAGTGCGCACTAACTTGAGTTAGTGCGCACTAATCGGAAAAAACGATTTTTAACGATTTTTAACTAAAAAATCGTGCCTAAGACGATTTTCTTGCCCTGCCACACGATTTCTATCGTTAAGACGATATGGAAAACGATTCACATCCCTAACACATTCTATTCCAAAACACTAATAATGTTAACTGCCATTTGCTAAATGTTATTTTTACCTTCAATGTTCCTTGTAATAATGTTTAATGGTTGATTGTTATTGTTCAATGTTTAATGTTCTATGTACAAAACCCCGGTCTAACCTCCCAGACCAGGGCAACCTTTTCGTTACTTGTAAACCGGAATGATTTGTATTGCATACAGGAATTCCGGTATATAAAAATTAAAAATAAATAAATAAATAAATCTGATTGAGAATTGTAACATTGCAAGGCAGATGTACCTGGACTTTCCAAACCTGGCTGGGAAAAAGCTACAAAAATGTCTGCTGCAGTATGCCTAGGAACCCGCTAATTTAAATCTCAACTTCAAGTTCTTTGATATTACAAGAGAAGAAAGGGGAACCTGCCAAGAATGAGCTGTTATGTTGCATTAGGCTTGTGCCTGGATAGGACAAAGCAGTCATTTCAAGGCATTTGTTAAAACAAAGCATATCAAAATGCATTTGCAAATCCCTGGTCCACCCCCCACCCAAAAAAAAAAAACTTCAACGTAAACAAACTTTGAAAAGTTGGATTTGCAACAGCTCTTTGGGAAATACAGATTCCCTACAGTCATGCATTCTGCACGTCCTGCAAGAGAACAGCATATTGTTATTACTACAGTAGGAGAATTACCTGCCTGGATGTTCAGCTGTTGGACTCCTGATGTTCCCTTTTTTGCAACTTGACCTATTGGTTAACCTTTGGGGTTATCAGATATGAAGGGAAGTTGGCCTACTGTTTCTCCTGTTTATTCATTTTCCTTGCTTGAAATGAAGTAAAGTAAAATCCCCCAGCATTTGGTGCCATTGGGTGTACTTTGCAACTGAAAAGGATACCGGGTAAAACATGGCAAACTATGCATGGGGATTTCAAAATTAAATCCCTGCATGTACCTCAGTTGGCCTGCACCAGTTCTACTTCTTTTCCCCATGGGAAATTTACACATGCTGTTGACCGCAGGCACATTTTCCCCCAGAGAAGGGAGGAAGGCAGCGTTTAAAGGGACTTCTCTGTGGGTAAACAGCAGAACAATGGCCCTTATTGGCAGAAACTCTGGAAATCAGACTCTTACATTTTTTCTTGCAAGGTATTTAAGTAAATAAATTTTTTTGCGGCAGGCAGTGTCATTCTTCCTCTCTATTTCCTCCTGCTCATTAAGGGGGTCATTTATCAAAATGCGATAAGGCATTTTCGCATGCGTAAAGCCCTGTTAACATGTTTTTGTGTTCACTGGTTCAGTGTGTAATACCAGGATAAGCAGAGGAAAAGGAAGTTTAGGGGTGGATTTATCAAAATGCGGTAAGTACCGCATGCGATAGCAAAAGGGGCGAGAGCCTGGCCGTAATATCATGGCCCATAGGTAGGTATTTAACTATTTATATCCCTATGGTAGGCCCACCTAGTAACTCGAGGTGGGGATTAGGTATGAGTTTAGGGGGTTAGGGGCCACTTTGACATTCTACATGATACCTACGAACAGAACAGTGGTCTCTTGTGAAGATTTGCTGGCCTTCGGAGTGAGGAAACTCACTCCAAGATGAGATTTGAGCAAGGTTCTCTCAACCTAGCTTGATGGAAAGGTTCTCTCAACCTAGCTTGATGGTTCCATCAAGCTAGGTTGAGAGAACCTTGCCCAAATCTCATCTTGGAGTGAGTTTCCTCACTCCGAAGGCCAGCAAATCTTCACTGGTCTGTTCGTAGGTGTCATGTAGAATGTCAAAGTGGCCCCTAACCCCCTACACTCATACCTAATCCCCACCTCGAGTTACTAGGTGGGCCTACCATAGGGATATAAATACCTACCTATGGGCCATGATATTACGGCCAGGCTCTCGCCCCTTTTGCTATCGCATGCGGTACTTACCGCATTTTGATAAATCCACCCCTAAGCTTCCTTTTCCTCTGCTTATCCTGGTATTACACACTGAACTAGTGAACACAAAAACGCAATTCACTAAATTAATCCTATACTGTTGTGTGAAATTGAATGATTGTCTTCCAAGTTGGTTACTCTAAGTGATGCAACTCAGCTTCAGGAGAACACCTTCAAGAAATGTATCAATAATGCTTTAGAGCAAAATTTATCAGCACCTGGTACAGTATGTGCTTACTATGCGCCTCATATACTTTTGAAATATTTCATGATGCAAATCAGATTCATTTCCATTTTAAGGAAATTCAAGGCCTACTGACTTCAAATGTAGGCTGCAATTTAATGGTCATAAAAATCAATCAGATAACTCCGTTGATAAGATTTCCTTTTTAAAAATTCCTGAAGAAACTGCTTTGTTTGAGGCATTGCCGTTTATCTGCTGAGGTAAACTTTGTGCTTAAAATTTGCATGCTGGCTCCAGGTAATTCATGTTATCTGTTCTGTGAGTATTCAAGCAAGTTTTAAATTATCCTAAATGTTGCTTTTTCTTTTTTTTCATAAGATCAGAGGGCTTTCAGAGATACATTTTTATGATACTTTGGAGATAAAAATTCCTCAGCTCTTGTATGCAGAGGGCTCAACTGGTGTCATCACCTATCTCCTTAATCTGTCAGCACTCCCTGACAAACGAGGAAACTGGATCCGTGTTGGACACCGAGTTTCCTCAGATACGTACTCTGTCGAGATTTAATCCTCCCAGCACTGACAAATCGAACACACTGACTACCACAGCAATGACAGCTTCCTCAGACAGTGGGCTAGACCCAGTACTATAATCCTTTACCCTGACAATACGGCACTCGGGAAGAGATTATGTGATTAGCAGTATATATGTTTCAAACATCTTTTCATTCCCTTGAGCTTTTTTTACTCACTTGATAAGTAATTCCCCAAGGCAAACTAAGCATTCAGGACTAATACACAGCACATGTCCATGATCCAAGCGTTAGGATGCTCTGTGCAGTAATCTAGAAATCTATTTATTATGCCACATAACAAAAGGTTGTTAAAATGCATTAGAAAGATGATTTTAACTTTGGCATTAGATGCAATTTTACTGCATGGTTTATTAAAGGGGCATGAAGCTTTTTGTGAATCTAATGTTAAAACCGCTTTTGTGAGCTAGTTAACGCTGATGTGTTGCTGCTACCTGTAATGTACCACTGTTTTCGACCACAGCTAATACTAGGCTCAAGGCAGCTGTGATCCAACCCCCGCCCCCCCCATACACACACACACACACCACAACAACTGTAAGAAGGCCCTCATGGCCCACTCTCCCCCCCCCCCCTTGGCTCAAGTGTGAGTGACCCTCTCAACCTATTCTGAGAGACCCCATTTTCTGCCTGTGAGAAGAAGGGCCCTCATGGTCAACTCCCACGCCCATCCCCACCTTACCCCCAATCCCTGACTAAAGAAAGAAGGGTGCTGAGTTTGTCACCTTTGCCCCATAACTATAAGTAGAAAGGGACTGGCAGATAACTTCAAGCCCTACCCCCCCCCCCTAAAATGCAAGAGGAAGGGCCTTCATGACCTACTCTAATCCTGAGATGTAGTCATAGCCCACCCAAACCCCAATTTCTAACTGTAAGGACAGGGACCCTCACAGTCTTTCCCCACTCTCATCCCTGACTGAAAGTGAGGGGCCTTCATCCCAACGTTCCATCTCCTGACTTTAAGAAGAAGGTAGGCCCCACATGAATTGTGAAGAGAACTCGTAGCCCAACCCACCACCAGACTGCCTGGTCAAAGGCTTTCACTGCCCAATCCCCCTTCAAATGAGTCAGGGGCTCAGCCTTGGGAGCACTTGCTGTGGATGTCAGTGGGTGGGGTTTTGAGCTTGGGCCAAAAGGACACTTATTGTTGATTCAGAGGCTGTGAGATGATGAGATCAAGCCACAAAGGCACCTCTTGTTGACTCAAGAAGGGAGTCTGGGGTACTTTGGACCATGGATGCACTTTATTTTCATATAGGGAGGGTAGGAGGTCAGATCATTGCCCATATTGGGTTTTGCAATAGCTGCCTGACCCTAACACTACAACTTAACTGTAACTCCTGACAGGGCCAGTGCAAGGGGATTAGTTGCTCTAGGCACCTTCTGCCTAGCACCACCTCCCCCCAATCATGCCCCCTAGTTGTGCTGACACCCCCCAGTCTCTGGTCATGCCCTCCCCCCGCCATGCGGACACACCCCTTGCCCCCCGGTCACGACCCTGACTCCTTACTCTCGGTTCTCCACTCCTTCTCCTTGAATCTCCTCTGCTCTTTGCCGCCACCACTCACACCCTGACATGGCTCGCACCCCATAATGGTTGGCACCCTAGGCCCAGAGCTAGATCACCTAATGCTTCCACCAGCCCTGTCTCCTGAGGTGTTCTAGTGTTAGCTAGTGGGTTAACACAAATCCCATTACTTCACACATTTTAATATTATTGACTTATGTTGCAGAATATTTATGTGCAATGCAGCTCCTTAATATTTATTTCACTTAAGTTCATGTTATGTTAGAGTTAACATTAATGGATTTAACATTAATTGGATTTTAACCAGTCTGGAAGGAAGGACATTCTCCCACCCCCGGTATCCAGAAGGGCTGGGTCATTGATCTTTTTGCCCAAGCTGCTAGTCAAAGGCAAGGGTGACAAGAAGTTTGAGAATTTTGCCCTTCCACAGTAGGATTTCTCTGGAGTTGGTTTGGAGTTTGAAGACCTGTTTTTGATCTTGAGGACTATTTTTGAACCTGGAGATTGTTGTCACCTTTTCCAAGTTTATGCTGGAATTATATTCAAGTTATCTTGCTCTTCAAGGGGAGGAATTCTTGGGTATGGATGGTGGTACAGAAAGAACTGGAAGAAGACCAACCAGGAGGAACAAAGTGGACAAGAAAACTATGATTTTTCTGATCCTTATATGTTTTTATGCTGATTCTTATTTTCACAACACTTGCTTGGATACTTTATATTTAAACTAAAGAAAACATTTTCTGTGTGAACACCCAATGGACTCAAACTATCTTACTTTTCCTCCCCTTGGTGTTTTTGTTGTTGTTGTTTCCCCCTGTGGTGAATGGATAGTGACTGGAACTGAAAATTGGGTTTTTCTTATTGATTTTTCTGAGTTTCGTCCTGCACATTTATTGCACCACCTGTTCTAATTGTAGGGTTGTGAAGATTGATCAACCCCTGGCTGCGCCTAGGACCTAGGAAGTTGAGCTCCCCTCGCCTCCCCCCCCTCCAGACGAACCCTGGCAAATGTAGCTCCCCGGATGAAGTCAAACAACCAAACGGAGGTCCCGCTACACCTCACTAGCCTGTAATTCTGAGAATACTAGAGCTGGACATTGGGGAGACATTTCTATGGATAACTTGTATGTTATCTGGTTAAATGCCGACTTTTGAATGTTTTCACCACTTTTCTGGCTAAAGTTTAGCTGATCACATTGGGGCGTTCTGGAGGTGTTCTGGGACAGAGTTAAATTTGCCGGATAAGTTATCTAGCTAGCTCTGACATTCAGAATTAGCGGGATTCCTTAGAGTAGACCTAAGGTTAGCCGGATAAACGTATCCTGCTAACTTTAAGATAGTCAGGTCTATTCAATGCTGTGGCTATACTTCTAAATATCCTGCCAAACTTAGCTGGATAAGTTTACCAAGCTAACTTAGTAAGTCAGCCAATGGCTGAATATAGCCCCCTGTAAATTCTGAAAGTTAGTTTATTATATGGTGTCTTGCACCTTCTTGCAAAAGCATAAACTTTACGTTCACTCATCTGAGCAATTTTATGCACAGAAAGCCGCTTACAGTGTCTGCAAAAAAGCCAATTGCATGCCAGATATAGAAATTCTAGGCATTTCAGGCAACACTGATATTGTTTATAGGTAGATCATATGCTTAATGTTCCTTTCACCAAAATTTATCATGTAGAATTTTCAACCTGTCAAAATTGCACGGCATTTGCAATATGTTGTGGATTACTGTGAAAGCCAAAATATTAGCATAATAAATATTCAGTGCAGCTGCCCGTGGGGACATGAGTAACATAATATTAGCCCCCAGGCACACAATACAATGTGCAGCACTAAACAAAGTCTGAGGCAGAGAGCAACATTGTATAAAGGCGAGATTGCCAATGACTTTGTGACTTGCTTCTTAGCTTTATTATTGCAGCAAATCACTGTACACAGAATGGCCGCTTTATTTGAGCATGTGCCCATCCTGTTTTGAAATGAGGTTTGGCTGCAGTCAAAGAAAGTGGACTATGTTATTACAGTTAATAATACACAATATTTTCCAAAATTAAAAAATTCAATTTAGATTTAAGTATAATTTAAGTTTAACATGCTAAATGGCTTAATTTAAGTATTTATTGTTATTGTTCAATGTTCAAGGATTGTATTATGTTATTGTTCAATGTATTATATATTAATGTTCAATGTTCTTTGTAAAATACCCCGGTCTGACTTCCCAGACCAGGGCTATCTTTTCGTTTCATGTAAACCGGACTGATTTGTATTGTATACAGGAATTCCGGTATATAAAAATTAAAAATAAATAAATAAATAAATAAATGTTTCCAGCAAACCTCTTTTTCTAGATTCTGACACTCTCGTCAAGCTACACAACAGAAATACTCATTGATGCTCATTCAACTTACAGAAATATACAAAACTCATTGATGGAAGCAAGAGCCTTTCTGGCTGTGCCAAAGACATCTTCCTTTTTTATTTTGCTATCGTATCTGTTCACTATTGGCAAATGTGTTTAAAACAGTTTAAGCTATGTAGAGAAAGGGGCCAATTACTTTGTTTAAAAGAAGCGCACAAACTTCAATTTTCTATATGTCTATGTTTTTCCAGCCCGCAAAAAAGTAAAATAATGAAATAACTGATAGCGTGCTATCTGGTTATGCTGCACGTGTAAAACGTTTGAAAGAAGATGATAGCTTGTTAGAGGAATTTGTAAGTTTTTTATGATGATTATGTTCAGTGACAGATGAAATGCACCTTGTCTTTAACCGTGTTTTGAATAGAATATAAAAGGAAACTTCTAAAAGTATTCATTTTATCAATTTTTAGGAGGTAATTTTCAAAGGGTTTGCATGAATAAAAGCACTCTATATGCATGCACATTCCACATCCGCACATATATGGAATTTTTGAGGCAGCGTGAGAGTGCATACCCACGTGATCGTGTGAAAAGATGAGCCCTGCCAAAGTGAGTGTGTTTAGGGCTTCTTAGAACATATTTATCACGTATGTGCGTACTTCTATATTTTAGAACCAATGTATATCTGAACATCATCAAATATGTACTGACACTTTTACACCAGCTATTAATGCTCTGACTTAACTTTGTGTTCTTTTCAGATCTGGTGCTTGGCATGCTAGATTCTGGTGGCAAGTGGAGGGAGCAATTTGGTGGGAATATTTGAAGAATTTGTAGGGTAATTGTATGGTAATTTGTTTTCCTTGTATATAATGTCTTTTTACAATCTCTTAAACTTGATCTGTGGGTTTTCTTCCAGTTTGTCTGTCATATTGTCTTTGCCTTATTTTTTTTCATGATGTTTGGGTGCCCTTCTGTGGGTGTCACTATATTTAGGAGAGTATGTATGTCTGAGTGTGTGGTGGTGGTGGGGGAGTGGTGGGTGTATGGAGGTGACTGGATGTGTGTCATGGTGGTGGGGTTGAGAATCCATGGTAGGGAGTGGTGGGTGACTGATGGTGAAGTAAATGGAAAAAATAAGTAGTATAAATGGTGGATACTCAGGGAGCAGTGGTTGACAAAGGAAAGAAAACAGTAAAGGAGGAGGAAATATCCCTTAGAGAGGGTATACAGACCCTGAACACACAGTTTTTTGATCTGTCAGAGGATCAAATCATTTGCAGGTTCAGATTCAACAAGGAAACCTTACTGTACCACTGCCAGCATTTGGAAAATAACCTGTACCCTTCCATTTAGAAAGGCCACACTTTCCCAATGCACTTTAAGGCCTCCATGGCCCTGGCCTTTTTTTCCACTGGCACCTTCCAAACCTCTCTCGGAATAATTGCAGGAATAAGTCAGTCAGCCAGCCACCTTTATGTGTATGGACCAGTTTGTGGCTGCTTTTCTCAATAGAACACATTAATATATCCTTACAACAGAGCAGACACCAACAGCAGCAAATTAGGACACACTTTTACCAAATTGCTTGCTTCCCCCCAGTTTTGGGGGCTATCGATTCACACATGTGACTATGAAGGCACCTGCTGGGTATGAGGCCACAGTCCACAACTGCAAGGGCTTCCACTCAGTAAACAAGCAGGTGGTCCGCAGGTTTCCTGGGTCCTGCCACGATAACTTTATCCTCTTACAGTCATACATTCAATCATGACTGCTTCCAGACTTGCCACATCACTGGGAGATGGCTTCTAGGTATGCATTCTCCTCTCAAAATAACTACTTTGCAACTAACTTGAGCCCTTTCTCTCCCTCTGTCTCTAGGTGGTCTTTCAGCTGTGAGTTCAGGAGGGCTGCTTGAGCTTCATCCATGGGCCAGTCACACAGCACAACACTTTGGGATCTCTCATTCTTCTCTGCCTCCCCCCCCCTACAGATGATGGAGGATATCCATTCAAAACTTGGCTCATGAGTCCCCTTGCACACCCTCAGAGAGAGATCGATGAATGCTGCAACTGGATCGACAGGCAGGCCGAGGCAGACACAGAGAGAATTTTTGGCCTTCACAAAGCATGCTTCCTCTAGCTGGACAGATTTTGGGAATGTCTCCTCTACAGTCCCTGCAGTATCTTTTTATCCAGCTGCATGTTCCATAACCTCACTAAAGCCTGTGGCCTGCCTCCTGTGAGGTTGAGGACCCAGATCTCACAGTGCCCGATGGTGAGGATGGGAAACATATGGAAGCAGTGTAAATGGAGGATATACAGCTTCAGACTCAGTATCAGGCAATCTACAAAAGAAATACTCTGATAGAAAGACATTAAGGTAATTATATTCTTATTTCCATGAAGAAAGATATGTACTATACATTGGACACAGATTATGTTTTCCATTGCATCCCCTTTTTGTGGTGGGTGGGGCAGTGCCAGCTTTGACTGGCCAAGTCACATGCTTCTTCAAAAGGGGGGGGGTGTATAGCCGTAACTAACTACTTGTTCCTGAAACCTCCTTATTTGTGGGCCACAAGAAAATGGACTACCAGCTCTGCAGCTTCGCCTTTACCAGCCCATGTTCCCCCTCAGGTTGAGCCTTTGGGTGATGGGGCCGTCAGCCTTAGTTGGGAGCCTCTGTTGATGATGATGGGGTCCATTGAGGTAGCTGGGTCAGAGTGGGCATATGAGGATTGAATGATGGCAGGCAGAAGTTCATGGCAGGTGGCAGTTAAGGGTATCCAGGAGTCAAGCTGTGGTCAGTGGCAGGTGGCAATCAAGAATATCCAGGAGTCAAGCTGTAGTCAATACCAGGTATCCATCCAAAGGGAAAATGGGATGGATAAGTAGGACAGAAAGGCATGGAGAAGAACTGGTGGGCAGCAAGGGAGGCAGAGACATACTGAAGAACTGAAGGATGAAGATGAGGATTACTGGAACAGGAGGATTAAGACAAGAATCACAGGAACTGAAAATGAGAAACGCTGAAGCAACTTGCACTACTAGAAAGTAGGGAGACCTGTTGCCAAGGCAAGGAAGTAGAGGTCTGGCATGCTTTTTATAGGGTTAACTGTGGAATGTCATAAGAGCACACTGTGGGACCTTTCTCACTGGGGGCTCTTTAAATTGGGCAGCTTCAGCCACACACGCGCCTAGGGGAGGCATGGCAGCATAGAGTCAGCGGTGTCGTGCCACGAGGCAAGCTGTGACTGGAGCCAGTCTGAGACGTGAGGGCAGCAGTTTGCAGGGTTAGCCTGCAAACCACCGAATGCAACATTCACCAATCAATTAGAAGGTGTAAATATGTACAAATAAGTTCAGTAATGTCTACGTGAATATCTCTTTCAACATAGCAACTATCATGCACATTTCTGAGTCACTCCTTAAAATGCATCTAGGCCACCTCTTATTACCACTGATAAAATGTATGTTTGAAATGGAAAATACGTATGTATGCTCAACATTTATAAAATAGCATATCAGCCTGTACATGCTACTTATATGCATATATGTTATTTTTATGCCCGAAACCCGTATGATAATTTACTCCTAGTCCTAAATGTGATTGGCATCCATTCTCTGATAAAAATTGCTAAGTGTGTTTAAATATATCAAAGGATGCATATTGTGCTTCTTCAGGAAAACATTTAATGGATGAGGAACATACTAAATTAAAGTGAAAATGGATAGGATAGTGCCATTATTCTTCTTATTCCAAGAGGCAAATAAGGGTGGCCATTTTAATGCACAACCAACTGCCATTTGTAATAGTGATCTATAACCAACCTCGTTCCCTTGTCTATTATACTCAACAACCAACAATCATTCAAAAGGGAACTTCTTGTTATGTGGTTTCTTTTGTGTGGTGGCTAGCGTAGTGTTAGCCTTTGTGTTGGCTTGACTCTGTGTGCTAGCTTCCGCGTTTTTATTCTTTATTCTATTTGAAAATCACTTTTTTTTGTTTCTATTTTTTCTATAACTGTTTAAGAATAGTGCTTCATGGCGCTCCCGTTTGTGCAGGCTGACCCGATTTCAATGGTAAATCTTTATCTTAAGGTCACACTTAGCTTAATGTTTGTCTATTGCCGCTGCTGATCGGGATCCGCTTCTGCTTGCCCGACATGGACCATGTTTCGGAAGATTTTATTGCCTGCTTCAGGGGCCACGGGAAACCATTCTGCTGTTTCGGTTCACAGGTTCGCCATTCAGAAGAGCACTAAAACTCCTATCAAAACATTTCATTAAACACTTATTGCCATATTATCTCTATGTGTGACTAATGCTAAAACCACCGTCCAAGTAAAGTGTACTTACTGTTACTGCATCCGAAACCTTTACGTGAGCGGCGCCTTCACTTTGAAATCCGGTGTCTCTCTCTATTCCTGCGTTAATATAGCTTCTCTAGGCCAACCCCTTGGCCAATCACTATATCCTCCTCTGATCCTGGGTGCTAGCACCCTAGGGTGCCATGCTATGACATCACCTATATATTTCTATGTTTAAACCATTCTTATGTGCTAAATACGGCTGCCGTGTTCAGATCGTTCTTCGTCTTATATACGGATGCAAACACTTTTCTCAAAATTATTTTATGAAAAAACGGATTGGCTCTAGCCCGCTATTAGGCGGGTTTTTTTAATTTATTTATTTTATTTGCGGTCTTGACAGAAGACCCCTTGATCTTTATTTTACTGTGGTTCTACTACGATCTTCTGTGTGCTATTTTGATTTTTATTCTTTCTCTGCTATTTTCTCAAATTTATGTATGTTTCATGTGTGAATTCTCAAAGATTTATGAAAAAACGGATTGGCTCTAACCCGCTGTGAAGCGGGTTTGTTTTATTTATTTATTTATTTATTTTATTTGCGGACCCCTTTGTCTCTATCCTACTGCGGTTCTATTACGATGTCTGTGTATTATTTTAATTTTGTTCTCTACTTCTACAATTGTTTTTTGAACGTGCTGTTCTTGCTCTCCTTGTAAAGGTCTCTTTCTTCAGCACGTAACTATCCGTTGAACCACTTATCTCAAAAATTATACTAATAAGAGCCGCAATTTCCTAATGGAGCTGTTGTACGTTACTTAGCCAAAGCGTTATCCTATGTGCCAATATAAAATAGAATCCTACTTGCCTGCCGATATTAACCTTGCTAAACACACCATAAATTAGGACCGGGGGTTTGATCCTTAGGCTATTTATTTATTCATAACCATGTTATGATCAGTCTTTTAAATGAATGTGAATTCTTCACCTACTGTATAATGTACTGTCATAATCAAGCATGATGTTACTGTAACTCCTCTACATTTAATTGACTTGTTCATTGGACCTTATGGAGCCCACCAGATAAAATATTACCCTATACTACTGTGAGAATTTAACCAGAAATGAACCAGTTAATTACGCGATTTAAACCCCTTGACGCTACTGTGCCCCACCAGAGAAAATGTTGCCCTATACTACTGTAAAAATTTAACCAAAAATGGACCAGTTAATTTCGCAATTTAAACCCCTTGGGGCTACTGTGCCCCATGTATAAATGAACCGTTGTTCCATTTGCATCAATTTGAGGTTAAGATCTCCTCCCCTTGGGTGCTGCTTAATCTGGAAAATGACGGCTACTTTGAAATCTTGAACCTGATGTGCCATCTCTTGCCAGTGATCCACCAACGGCGCCCCTTCCATGTGATTTATTTATTTATTATTTATTTATTTATTAACTTTTATTTACCGACATTCGTGAAACACATCATGCCGGTTTACAAAAAACTCAAAGGAGGAAAGTTACAATATAACAATAAAACAGTAAAAATGATAAATAGATAAAACAATAGAGAAATAATACAGGGGAGGGGAGTGGGAAGGGAGGAAAACGGAAGAGTGGGAGAGTGGGAGAGTGGGAGAGGGGGGGGGCTATGGGGAAGGGCAAAGGTTGGACTGATAGGAGTGAGAGAACATGAATAGATGCAACTATATACAGTTGATGATAGGTACAGTCACTATCAAATTGTAGAGCTAAGGAGGTATTGGGAGACATTTATTTAAAAGTATTCACTTAAATATGAAATAAGATGGGGGTTGAGAGGAATTGATGGGCGGCATAGAAGGGAAACGGGGTCAAAAGGGTTAGCAAAGGGGGGTAGTGGAGGGGCAGGGTGAGTAGGGCGGGGAGGGGGTACAGAGGTTTAAACTATACAAGGATCTCTTTAACTACGTAGAGATACGTAGGGGTAGAGAGTCGGTAATCACTGGGAATCACAAGGAAATACGTTTTTAGATGATATAAAGGGAGTAGCGAGGGGGGGGACTGCTAAGGGTGGAGAGTCGGCTAGGTGACAAGGAATAGGGGAGAGGCTGAGGGGGAGGAGAAAAGAGAAAAGTCGGGCGGAGGGGTAGGGTGAAAGGAGGGAGGCCGAGTAGGGAGGAGTTGAGAAGGGGGGCAGGGGGGGAAAAGGTCGAGCAGGGGAGCTGAGGGGGGGGGAAGTTAGGTTTGGTTTGTGTCGGGGTAGGCCTGTCAGAAGAGCCATGTCTTGACTCCTTTCTTGAAGTTGTGAAAAGATGTCTCTTGGCGTAAGAGGGGGGGGAGGGAGTTCCAGATTGCGTAGCCGACTTAGATGTTCCTGAATCCTTATCTTTATCTTTCATGAGGTTTTTCCAATATATACCAAATTGCAAGGGCACCACAAGACCATGTGAAATGGTCCTTAAAATAGAATGCTCTCCGTCCGGGAATTTCAAGTTTTGATCCTTCATGCATATGTGTACAGACATTGCATTTTTTGCATGGACTATGGCCTGCTGTGTGTGTCTCCTCGTGTTCTACTTGGGCCTGTAGGTTGGAGTGGACCATGATGTCTTTCAGGTTTCTTGCCCTTGTGAGCACGAACATGGGTTTCTCTTGAAACACCGAATGCATTTGCAGCAGAGGCCAGTGTCTAAGAATACTCTTTTTCAACTTGTATGTTTGTGGTGTGAATGGTAATACACATACCAATTGTGGAATTGTTTGTGCTGGTTTTGTTTGTAAAAGTAGATCTCTATTTGCCCATCTGGCTCTTTTGTATGCCCTTTTTTACCGGGGCTGGGTATCCCCTCTGAAGAAATCTTTTCGTCATCTCTACGGCTTGTTTCTCATATTCTTGCACTGTGGAGCACAGCCTCCGTAGCCTGAGAAATTGACCTACGGGAAGATTGTCTCTGAGATGCTCAGGATGGTATGAGGAATAATGTAAAACCATATTTCTATCCGTTGGTTTCCGAAAAATTGAAAATTGAAACTTGCCACTAACTAACTGAATCTGAATGTCTAGAAAGGGTATACTTTGTTTGTGATATTGGCTTGTGAACTGTAAATTCTGATTCCGTGTATTGAGCCACTGTATGAAATATTGCAGATGATCTTCCTCCCCTTGCCAGATCACAAATATATCGTCTATAAATCTTTTCCACAGGCTGATGTGCGCACTGAATGGGTTCTCTTGTATCCATTTTTTCTCGAATGCTGCTACATACAGATTGGCAAGATCGGGGGCCATGGTGGCCCCCATAGCTGTTCCCTTGATTTGAAAATAATATTGTCCTTGAAACATGAAGTAATTTTGTTTTAATGCTAAACTGCCCAATTCTATGATCAACTCATTTGGTGTTCTGGATGGTGTTTGTTCCATGGTGAGGACCACAGCTATCGTTGTTAGTGCTTCATCCTGAGGGATGCTGGTGTATAACGCCGTTATGTCGATGGTCACTAGAAATGATGGTTGCTGTATTAATGGCAAATCTTGTAAAATAGTTATGAGATGGGATGAATCCCTAATTATGAGGGGATTTGAGGTACAAACTTACGCAGAGTTTGATCCACAAATCTAGACAGTGGTTCAAGGAGGGACCCTTTGGATGAAACAATAGGACGTCCTGGTGGATTAGTTAATGATTTGTGTATCTTTGGAACCATATAAAATACAGGGCAAACTGGCTTTAGATGCCTGATCTACTAGTTGATCTATTTGTTCTTTAATGGCCCTGGTTGGATCTGTATCAATTCTTAGATATGCTGTATTATCATTCAACTGTCTTTCAGCTTCTGTGATGTATTGTGTCTTATTTTGTATCACCAATGATCCCCCCTTGTCCGCTGGTTTTATGATTATATTTGGATTATTCTGTAGCGTTTTTAACGCCTGTTTTTCCATATTGCTGAGATTGGAGATCCTTAAATGTTTGAATTTTTTAGAGAAACTCTCTTGACGTACTATTTCCGTGAATGTGTGTATGATTGGATCTATGGGTCCTGGCGGAACCCATGTTGAACGTGATGTTAACTGATCCTTGTTCTTTTGTTGTGGGGCATCTCCAAAATGTAACCTAAGCCTCAGCTGATGGATAAATATCGGCAGGCAAGTAGGATTCTATTTTATAACAATTTACGGTGTGTTTAGCAAGGTCAATATCGGCAGGCAAGTAGGATTCTATTTTATATTGGCACATAGGATAACGCTTTGGCTAAGTAACATACAACAGGTCCATTAGGAAATCGCGGCTCTTATTAGTATAATTTTTTAGATAAGTGGTTCAACGGATAGTTACGTGCTGAAGAAAGAGACCTTTACAAGGAGAGCAAGAACAGCACGTTCAAAAACAATTGTAGAAGTAGAGAACAAAATTAAAATAATACACAGACATCGTAGTAGAACCGCAGTAGGATAGAGACCAAGGGGTCCGCAAATAAAATAAATAAATAAATAAATAAACCCGCTTCACAGCGGGTTAGAGCCAATCCGTTTTTTCATAAATCTTTGAGAATTCACACATGAAACATACATAAATTTGAGAAAATAGCAGAGAATAAAAATCAAAATAGCACACAGAAGATCGTTGTAGAACCACAGTAAAATAAAGATCATGGGGTCTTCTGTCAAGACCACAAATAAAATAAATAAATTAAAAAAACCCGCCTAATAGCGGGCTAGAGCCAATCTGTTTTTTCATAAAATAATTTTGAGAAAAGTGTTTGCATCCGTATATAAGACGAAGAATGATCTGAACACACGGCAGCCGTATTTAGCACATAAGAATGGTTTAAACATAGAAATATATAGGTGACATCATAGCATGGCACCCTAGGGTGCTAGCACCTAGGATCAGAGGAGGATATAGTGATTGGCCAAGGGGTTGGCCTAGAGAAGCTATATTAACGCGGGAATAGAGAGAGACGCCGGATTTCAAAGTGAAGGCGCCGCTCACGTAAAGGTTTCGGATGCAGTAACAGTAAGTACACTTTACTTGGACGGTGGTTTTAGCATTAGTCACACATAGAGATAATATGGCAATAAGTGTTTAATGAAATGTTTTGATAGGAGTTTTAGTGCTCTTCTGAATGGCGAACCTGTGAACCGAAACAGCAGAACGGTTTCCCGTGGCCCCTGAAGCAGGCAGTAAAATCTTCCGAAACATGGTCCATGTCGGGCAAGCAGAAGCGGATCCCGATCAGCAGCGGCAATAGACAAACATTAAGCTAAGTGTGACCTTAAGATAAAGATTTACCATTGAAATCGGGTCAGCCTGCACAAACGGGAGCGCCATAAAGCACTATTCTTAAACAGTTATAGAAAAAATAGAAACAAAAAAAAGTGATTTCCAAATAGAATAAAGAATAAAAACGCGGAAGCTAGCACACAGAGTCAAGCCAACACAAAGGCTGACGCTACGCTAGCCACCGCACAAAAGAAACCACATAACAAGAAGTTCCCTTTTGAATGGTTGTTGGTTGTTTAGATTTGTAATAGTGAGACAAGTACAGAATGAAGAAGGGAGATTTATTATGAGCTGTTCAAGTTCTATGTGCCTAACAGGGCTCTATGTTCAGTAGATAATTATCTTGAAATACCATCTGTTAAGGCAGTCCATTTTCATGAAACAAGGCAGTGCTGCATTTCTATTGGCGGAGTCGAACTCTAGAACAGCTTGGCACCTGAACTGCAAGCTATTTCTGGTTAAAAATTATTCCAGAAAACTTTAAAACTTGTCTTTTTAAGGAGACATTCCAGTAAGTGTTTGGATATTGGCAAGAGACTGTTTTTATGCTTTGTATGTTTTAGTTGTTTTTAGCATTATGTTGATGCAATTTTATTATTTTTGTTTTGTTATTGTGAACTGTTTAGCTTGACATATTGCTATTCTATACAGACAACAAATGAAATAAATAAATATTAATGGGGTCATTGTGTAGTCCTTTATTTCAGATACATAAAATGATGGGAGAAATTTCCCTGTTTAAATAAGGGTCATCTTCATAAATGTATTTTGTGGATTCTGAAGTTAGGTCATGCAGATGGTGACATTGACTTGTATAGTGGCATGCAGGAGTGGCAGTACACCAAAACTCTTTTCTCTGACTGGAAAGGGAAAACACCCCAGTTTTCCCTCCATGAACTCTGGTCCCATGCTACCCATTAGTGCTAGCCCAAATGAAACACTGTATACACCACCTTCAAAATACCAACTCTTTAACTTTATTTCTGGGTTTCTCCAGCTAACGATTATGTACACATTTCTGGCATAGGGTAAAAAATTGTCCATACTGAGTACTCAGAATTCACGGGATTCAACAGGAAATAGCACTTGTTTCAAACCATAACAGCTGGATAATTCCCCCCCCCCCCCCCCGGCCCCCATGGCTTAGCGTACAGTCCTTCAGCCATCACTTGAAAATCCCTTAGATCTCTCAACCAAAGAACTGATTAGTCAATGTCCAGAATGTAAAAGTCACCACGTAACTTGTGAGCTTGCATTATTCACGTAGTCAGTTTTTTGGACTGACTACGTGAATAATGCAAGCTCACAAGTTAAGTGGCGTAATTACTTCGTGACTAAGAATACACATTATAAGAGATGACATAATCACCTTAAGTATTGCATCACTAAAAATTGAAAAAAATGACCGATGATTAAATTATGTGGCAAAGATAAGATCTGCGATGCACATTCAATGATGTGTATTCATGAACACATATTGCCCAAATATGATGGTCACTAAAATTCAATGTTAATTGTTTTGGTATGTTAGTTTCCATTTTGTGTATATGAGAGAAAGCATATGTGTATGGGTGAGAGAGCATGTGAGCATCTGTGTGTGAAAGAGCATGTGTGAAAGCATGGATGAGGAATATACTAAAGTAAAGTGCGAGAGTGTGTGTGTGTTACGCTCTCCTTCTCCAGAGGGGAGGAGTTAGCATTCTGCTGTCGCTCACTCCACCAGGAGGACGGAGTTGGCAAGCTGTTCTGCTGTGCTCTTGAAAGGGGAAGGAGTAGCGATATGAAATGACCTGCTCCTCCAGAGGGGAGGAGTTAGCTATCTGTAATTCTATTAGCGAACTGCTGTTAGATGCTCCTATAAGGAAAGGAAGTAGCAAGCTGTAGCAATCTGCTAAGGAGTTGTTGCGATTCCGGGTCGGCCCCGGAATCGCTACTCACTTGTTCGGACTCCCGCGCCGGGCCCGCGCTCCCCAGACCTCCGGGGACGTCAGCCACCGCAGGCTCGGCGTTCCCCCGCCTCACCCGGGCCTGTACTAGCTCCTGCCAGGCCTTCTTCGCTGCGTCGCAGCAGCCAGCGTTCCTCGGCGGCTGGCCCCGCCCCCTAGATGCACGCGCGCGTCTCTGAGCCAGATTTAAAGGGGCCAGCGTGGGAAAATGCAGGGGAAGCCTCCGAGTGACGTCAGACGCTGCAGGGTATTTATACCTTGCAGCTCAGCCCAGACATTGCCTTGCAACGAGGTTCCCAGGTTTTTCCTGCTTCCAGTTGCTGCGTTCTCTTGTTCTCTTGTTCCTTGTGCTTCCTGATCCCGGATTGGCTTACGACGTTCCCTGGCTCTCGACCCTGGACTGGCTTACGACGACTCTCTGGCTTCTGACCCCGGACCGGCTTACGTTGACTCTTCGGCTCTTGACCTCGGACTGGCTTTCAGTGACCCATTGGTTCCTGACTCTGGACTGGCGAGTGACAACTCTTCGGCAATTGGACTTCAACAGACTCGGCCCTCGCGGGTCCTCCTAAGTCCCAGCGGCCGGGTTCCTACGGGCTCCTCCTGGGGGGACTCCGGCTTCCAGGGTGAATCTCCTAAGTCCCAGCGGCCAAACTCCTACGAGCTCCTCTCGGGGGAGGATCGGCTTCCAGGGCGAAGGTCCTCTCAACACAGTGCCAGCACCACCATCACCTCCTTCCTCGCCAGAGCTCTTGGTCGCATAGGGCTCCCAGAGTTCCACCCTCGGCCAGCCACCAGTCTGTCTTTGCCGCCTCCCGGTCGGGGTCACTGCTGCAACCACCTACAGCAGCTCTTCCTCTGGCTCCGATCGGCCCAAGGGTCCACGACTACAACAGGAGTAGCAATCTGTTATGGATCAACTCTCCAAGGAAGAGGAGTTTGCAATAGGTATATAGTACTTTGCTATGAGAAAGCAATCTATCATGTCCCCCGCTACGGAGTAGCAATCTGTATATATATATATATATAAGCTGCTGGCAAGTCTCAGAGAAAGAGGAGTAACTGTCTATATAATACTTCCGTGAGCGGAGTCCGTGGTCTGTATTAGTTGGCTCCCACAAGGTGACAATAGTGAAAGGAATGACCACTTGGAGGAAATGGTGAATCCCTGGGCCGATGGCAGATGACAGCACGCCCAGGAGGAGATCCTGAGAGGAACCACTGGCTAGGCTAGAATATGAGATAAACACAATAGTTCTTTATTAGACTAGAAGCTGGACCACCAGAGGTGGCAGTAGTGAGTCGCTGTATCTGGCAAGGCTGTAGTCCTTCTGATACTGGAATATAATCTCTGGGTCGCTGAGCTGTAGAGAGAGACTAGAAGTAGTGAGTAGACAGGGTATACTGGATACAAGATGGTGCACTCACAATAGTAGATGTCTGCAATGGTCTGTATGCCACAGAGAGTCTTCAGTACATTCAGGAACAGGAGCCATAGGCGAGCACTGATTCCCACAAACAGTCTGTAATAAGAACTCACAATTGCTGTATATGAAATGGCTTCTAGAGTAGAAGAGAGTCTGTATAAGATTCTATGAACATGGGCCCTTGTGGAGCGAGTACCGGTTCCTGTCTGTAATCTTGCCAATGTAACTCTTGATCTCTGTACTTGCGATAACATCTTGGATGGAAGGGAGTCTTCAGAGCAATAGGAATGTAGGCCCTCACGGAGCGAGTACCGATTCCTATGTAATAGAACTCATTGTGTTCACGTCCGCGATCGCTTCCAGGATATGAGGAGTCTTCCAAGTGTTCTGGCAATTTGAAATCAAGAAGAGAGAGCGGACCCCCCATGGAGCGGGTACTCCTGGTAAGTTTGAAAAGTCCGAGCAGTGGGGACGGGTTCCCCGGCTAACTCGGATCGTTGTTTCAAGTATCATGGACTGCCGAAGCAAGTCCCATTGGAGTTCCTTGCTAACTCGTTAGAGGTTAGCAAACAAAGACCGTTTAAAGTGCAAATGGATGACGTCACTACAGGGGGACACCCCCGAGGTTCACGCCCTTGCTGGTACAAAGTCTGGAACGCGCATGCCCTTACGTCATCAGGAACATGGCGGAGCCGTAGCATCAGGCCAGCCCAGGGAAACCGGGACCAAGGAGGCGGAGAGAAGCCGCAGCTGCACTGTCCGTCAGAGCCGAAGGGAGTCGCATCCCAGGTAGAGAGGGTGGAGCGTGGGGTGAGAAGAGGCACAAACACAACAGTGTGAGCATCTTTGTGCAAAGGAGCATGTTTGTGAGCATCTACATGTGTGTGAAAAAGCATGTGCATGAGCATCTGTGTGCATGTGTGTGTGAAAGCATATGTAAGAGCATCTGTGTGAATGAGTGAAAGAGCATGTGTGAGAGCATCTATGTGTATATATGTGTGAGAAAGATGTGAATCCTGCGCCGAGGTGAGAGATGACTCTGCCCACAGGGAGGGCCCTGTGGGCCTCATTGTCAGTAGGCGTGGTCTCAGAGGCTTAGGACACAAGTGTAAGGGAGACTTTTATTATAGGAAGAGAAAATCAGAAACCGTGGAGTGGGGTACTTTGGTTTAAGAATAGTTCTTGAGTAAGGGGTATGCCCAGGGTGATGCCTCAAATGTAATTATCCAGCGATAGTCTTGAGAGCGAGATCATCAAAAACAGAAAGGAAGAGAGCAAGGAAGCCGGTCAAATCCATGAGAATTGGATCATTATGCTCCGAAAGAGGTGATGCGAATGCCAGGGCTTTCCCATCTAAAAGAGACAGGATGTATGTAGTTTTTGATACTACGTCTGGAAAGTAGGTAGGTTGCAGTGAAAAATGCATACAGCACTGATTCAGAAAGCCTCTACATAATAGGGGATCACCTGTAAAATGTGTAGGTGCAGGCAAGGATGCAGAGTGCTGTATAGGCAATGCTTGTGGCGTGGTGGAGAGTTTGTCAGACATGGAAGCAGAGTCCAATTGAGAGCTCAACTGGTTGAAAGCGTTAGCCAATGTCTCTAGTGTCCTCTGTTGTTTGGAGAGTTGTTGGGCCAGGCCAGGAATGGCCTGGAGGGCTGAAACCTGAGCTGGGTCCATGGACTTAGCAATATGTTATGTTTTTGGTATGGATGTGAACCCTGGGCCGAGGTGAGAGATGACTCCACCGAAAGGGAGGAGCCCTGTGGGCCTCACTGTTGGTAGGCATGGTCTCAGAGGCTTAGGACACAAGTGTAAGGGAGACTTTTATTATAGGAAGAGAAAGAGCAAAACCCGTGGAGTGGGAAACTGTGGTTGAAGAACAGTTCTTGAGTAAGGGGTATGCCCAAGGTGATGCCTCAGATGTAATTATCCGGTAGTGGCCCATGGTGGAGGGCATGCCAGATAGCCTTTGTAGTAGTGAAGCAATTACCTCTGATGTGTAGATCTGGTAGTGGCCCGCAAAGTAGGGTACGCCAAACAGCTTTTACAATGATGACGCTAGTACCTCAGGTGTGCAGATCCGGTAGTGGCCCACAGCACGAGGTATGCCGAGGATGACTGTAGAGTGCTGGTGGAGTTGAGATAGTCAGAGGTACGGAAGCTCAGAAGGTTCCTCAAGAGGTTGAGGCAGCAATCTGTAGCATAGGTATGGTGAGGCAAATCCTGCTGAGAAGAGCGCGGTAGTGGCCCGAGGCACGGAGTACACCGCAGAGAATCCCAGCGAGACTAGGTAGAGTTGAAGTATGAAAAAGGTATCACGAAGCATGGTTCCACGGAAGTCCTGAGAAGTAGAACAAACAGAGTTCAAAGGCTGGGAGGCCCTCCAAGGAGCGGATAGCCTAGGAAAGTGAAAGAGCCCCCGAGGAGCGGGTACTCAGGGGTAGATTTTAAAAGAAGCGCGATCAGCCTACTTTTGCTTGCGCATCAGACTCAAGCAAAAGTACGCTGGATTTTAGTAGATACGCGCGGAGCCGCGCGTATCCACTAAAATCCTGGATCGGCGCGCGCAAGGCTATCGATTTTGTATAGCCTGCGCGCGCCGAGCCGCGCTGCCTCCCCCCGTTCCCTCCAAGGCCGCTCCGAAATCGGAGCGGCCTCGGAGGGAACTTTCCTTTGCCCTCCCCTCACCTTATCCTCCCTTCCCCTACCTAACCCACCCACCCGGCCCTGTCTACACCCCCCCCTTACCTTTGTCGGGGGATTTACGCCTCCCGGAGGGAGACGTAAATCCCCGCGCGCCAGCGGGCCTGCTGCGCGCCGGGCCGCGACCTGGGGGCGGGGACGGAGGGCGCGGCCACGCCCCCGGGCCGTAGCCACGCCCCCGTACCCGCCCCCAAAACGCTGCCGACACGCCCCCGGAACGCCGCGACGACCGGGCCCGCCCCCCGACACGCCCCCCTCCGAGAACCCCGGGACTTACGCGAGTCCCGGGGCTCTGCGCGCGCCGGGAGGCCTATGTAAAATAGGCTTCCCGGCGCGCAGGGCCCTGCTCGCGTAAATCCGCCCGGTTTTGGGTGGATTTACGCGAGCAGGGCTCTGAAAATCCGCCCCTCAGAGCATTCACACAGCAAGCCAGGAACTGGAACCGAAGTACAAGAGCAGTGGATTCAGCAAAGAGGAAACTCCTTGCTAACTCGTCAGTGCATAGGGCCGGTCTGCTTAAGTACAGGTAGCAAGACTACGTCATCTGGAGGGGATGCCCCCGAGGTTCCCGCCATGAAGTGTACGTAGCTTTCCCATGCGCATGCACCTATGTGACTCCAGAAGCAAGATGGTGGTCGGCAGTGCCCACACCGACCCAGGAACGCCAGGGAGGTCGGCGGTGACTGGTGGAGGCCACCACTTGTCCTAGATTTGATGGTGCAACGAAAAAAGAGGTGGATATGAGAGGTCACAACCATCTGCGACTGGGCACAACAGCCCTGTGCAATTATCCATGGAAATCTCAGGGTGACTGAAAAACAAAAGTTCCCAGGTGTGGAAAGTGGGGATATTTTTTTAACCTTAGTAGTTTTAATTATTGGGTGTTATTTAATGTTGCTATTTTGAAATATTATTTTTTGGGAAATGTTATAATTTTTATGAATTTTAAATTATTGGCTATTATTCTATTCATCAGTTGTTTGAAATATTTTTTGTAGTAGTATATTTTTACTATTATGATTGATGTTTTATATTCCTTGATTTTATTGTTTTGAGGAGTGGCATTTCTATTTTTCCATTGTTGCTCTGCATACAGTCTGGCATGTTGAGTTTTCCAGTTCATTTCTGTTTATAAATTATCGTTTCTTTTTTCTGTATATGGTGAGGGTCTGTCTGTGTTCTGCATGTGTGACTGAGGTGAGTTATTCTGCTAGTGCGTAGTTTCTGTGTAGG
This sequence comes from Rhinatrema bivittatum, assembly GCF_901001135.1. Lineage (NCBI taxonomy): Eukaryota > Metazoa > Chordata > Amphibia > Gymnophiona > Rhinatrematidae > Rhinatrema > Rhinatrema bivittatum. Next base: position 328,866,056 of record NC_042616.1, on the reverse strand, counting down.
GATCTATAGCAGCCTGACTTGTTCCATTTTCCTAAAAGGAGGTGTATTAGTAGTTTAGGGTCTGGTATAAAATTTGCAATGCTGCCTTTTCATAATTAGAATTTTAATGATTGAGGGCTGGAAGTTAGTGCTCTTTTAGTATGGGAGGTTTACAAATATTGTAATTGTATTTCAGTTTACTCTGGGCTTTCTGAGGGCAAAGCCCACACCCAACATGCATTACTATAAGCCTAATACCATATGTATTCCAAGTGTTTTTTTTTTTTTGCAGGGTTGTGATAGTTTTACCTCAGAAGACTATACTCTCAATTAGGGATGTGAATCGGGCTTCAGACAATTGAAAATATCGGATGATATTTTCAAAATCGTCAGAAATCGGGGTCTCTCGATAAGAGAACCCCACAATTTTGTTACTGGGGTTCTCTTATCGTTTTGGGGGAGGGCGGGAAAAACGGCATACCAAAACAATCCCTAAACCCACCCCAACCCTTTAAAACTGTTCCCTTAGCTTCCCCCACCCTCCCGAACCCCCCCCCAAAACCTTTTACAAGTACCTGGTGGTCCAGTGGAGGTCCCGGGAGTGATCTCCCGCTCCTGGGCCGTCGGCTGCCACTAATCAAAATGGCGCCGATGGCTCTTTGCCCTTACCATGTGACAGGGTATCCATGCCATTGGCCAGGCCCTGTCACATGGTAGGAGTAATGGACGGCCGGCGCCATTTTTAAAGATGGTGACAGGGTATCCGTGCCATTGTAAAAAGTGTTTTGGGGGGGTGGGGTTCGGGAGGGTGGGGAAAGCTAAGGGAACAGTTTTAAAGGGTCGGGTGGGTTTTTTTGTTTTTTTTTGTTTATCGGCTCAGGTGCAGCCAATAAACAAAACCGCAATCGGGCCGCACAAAAAAAAATTAACGATGTGAAACGGAATCGGAACTGATTCCAGTTCCGATTCACATCTCTACTCTCAATGTCCTTTTTCATGTAAAATTGATTATTACAAATGCAGAATGTTTAATTGTGTGTGATGAGAGCAAGGGGTCATGGGCACAAGGCTGTAAAGTTTGCCTAGGGTATCTAATGCCCTTACACCAGCCTGGCTGAGAGTATGCGCGCACTAACCCGAAAAACAATTTTTCACTAAAAAAAAGAACGGGGATCCACGGGAAAGCGAGATTTTCCTGCAGCCAGACGATCCCGAAAGCGGGAACGATCAGGCAACTGATTCACATCCCTACTATCTGTTCATTAGCCTCTACTATGCCAGGAATCCATCCACACTTCTGGATTAGATTGTGCAGTGGTCCCTCTGGGATAGGCCCCCTTGGATGAATGGGAAACCCTTCCTGATGGCACAAAAATCTGTCTTAGTACAGAGTTTAATATCTCTATCCCTTGGGGCTTTGGTAGATGCCAGATTGATGTTCTCCCTTGAATTGATTCTTTTCTCACAGTTAGTAGATTAATCTTCTGGCAGGATCCCTGGTGGAAATAATCCTTGTGAACTGCAGTCCTTCATACAGATATCACCCATACTCTCATGTCACATTATATTTAATCATTTTATTAACATAACATATAGAATTAGAATATACCAAACATAAATATGAAACCCAACCAAAATTTTAAAATATAGAAAAGATACAAGATCCCCACTATACATACATAACCCCCAACTAGGACCCTAGTTTCAATGGTACAAGACTGTCTTCATCAGGATACTTTTTTGTTGAATTTTCTAATAAACAAAAAACAATAAACATAATATTAGAAAATTCAACAAAAAAGTCTTTCTTTACAAATACATGTAAATTTAGCTCAGCTCAAATTATTTGTATAATTACACAATTACAATTACTTCTGACGTTGTGTCACATATTGTTTACCTTCGTTGTTATTACCGGAACTGCAGTTCTTGCCAGTCCCCTTGATGGGCAGGAAGAGGGGCAGAAAAACACTTCCTCCCAGATGTTGGAAAACAAATCTTCTTTCCCCAACTTAAATAACTGCAGGAATCTGCTGAAATGGTCACCATCTCTGTTGGGCAGGTCTTCCCTAAACACTGTGGGGCAGATTTTAAAAGGCCCGCGCACGCCGGTGCACCTATTTTGCATAGGCCGCCGGCGCACGAAAAGCTTTCGAAAAGGGGAGGGAGGGGGCGTGTCTGTGGGCGGGCCGTGGTGTTTCGGGGGCGGGCCCGGGGGGCGTGGCGCCGGCCCGGGGGCATGGACGAGGCTTCCGGACCAGCCCCCGGGACCGGAGGACGGAGCGGGGCTGCCGGCGACGAGCGCAAAACTTTGTCGACAAAGGTAAGGGGGGGGTTTAGATAGGGCCGGGGGGGGTGGGTTAGGTAGGGGAAGGGAGGGGAAGGTGGGGGGGAGGGCGAAGGAAAGTTCCCTCTGAGGCCGCTCCGAAATCGGAGCGGCCTCGGAGAGAACAGGCAGCACGCGCTGGGCTCGGCGCGCGCAGGTTGCACAAATGTGCACCCCCTTGCGTGCGCCGACCCCGGATTTTATAAGATAACCGCGGCTACGCTATCTTTTATCTTATATATCTTATAAAATCCAGCGAACAAAAGTACTCGATCGCGTAAATATTTAAAATCTGCCCCTGTGTGTCTTCAGCTCTGGCTTCCCTAATCCCTGGCTTCGGAAAGGCCCAGGCCTCCAGCAGGGCTCCTCTCAACACAAGTCCCAAAAATCCCAAATTAGTCCCAGAGCAGCCACTCTGCTCCTCATGGGGAGAATACAGTAGTGAATCCCTTTGACCTATCCCGGAGGGGTCTCGGAGGGTTTCTGAGGCTCCAGGTAGGTCTAAATCCAACTTAGGAATAATACAACCTCTCTCTCGGACTTCCAAATAATAAGGCCATCAGAGCCTATTGCAGAGCTCTACTATAAAACCTCAGGATCAGGGGTATCCATTACAGCTCAGCCAGGGGGAGGGCTGTCCATGAATGGATATTCCCCCTAAATATTTCTCTGTGAGTCATCACCATTCCTCCATTCTCTAGGAGGTTGCAGAAGGACAGGTCTTAAAAGGGTCTCGAAGGCTTCTACAAAGCAAAAATCTAAAGAAATCCCAAAACAAACGTGGAGGTAAACCCAGTCAGCCAGTTAGTGGATTGGAAGGCCAGCTCTTTCTCTAGGACCCCAGACAGGGATTGCCTGAGTCCTCAGAGTAGGCTCAAAATCCAGATCATGAACAACCAGCCCGCACTTCCACCTAACTCCAGAACTCAAAAGCACTGCCTCCCGTCTCTCAGTAGAAAGCTGCTTTATTACCTTACTAGGGGGACAGCCATGTCAGCTCCCTCAAAGGGAGAAGTTGCACTGAATGGTACCTCCCCACCATCTCTATCTCTTTGTATTTTATTTATTTATTTATTTATTTATTGTAATTTGTTAATCGCTTTCCAATTTTTACAATAAAAATAGCTAAAAGAGTTAACTAATGGCACTATTAGTCATGAACCCCAGTGGGGTTGTTACATGTGTCTATGGGAAAGATGCTAAGTAAATGACCCCCTGTGTGTGATGGTAGCTTTGAACCCCTCATTAAATTTTCCTCCTGTGACAGGAATTTTGGGAATTTTTGCATTTTTAATCCTTCCCTAGCTTTTTGGCCATTCCCCTATTTTGGGATTGGTCCTGTTCTCCTATAAATATTGGGTTGAGCATGCTCAGTTTCAGTTCTGACTTCAATTCTGTTCTGAGCTGGATGTTCACAGTTGGAGAGAGGGAGTATTTGGAAGTTGCCTCTGCAACCATCCAGGACAGTAGCTAAAGAATCCCTTTTGAAGTCAACTTTGCTGCCTTGTTAGAAGGAATACTTTGCTTGTTTAAGAGAGTTGGGTGAATTTGTGGAGAATTTTGACCAGCTCCTACCAGTCACTCAGAAACCCCCTGCTCAAAGGGACTGCATTGCAGCTGTGTTGCCTATGACCAGTTAACAGTAGGACTAAACAACTGGGATTTTTGTGAGAGATTTGAAGCACACACATATTTGAGAAAAGAGAGTTTACTCATCTCATATCATCTCATTCAGTCTATGCCAGTTGAAGAGGAAGAATTCCCTACTCTATGGGGAAGAGGTTAACGACGCTGCTTCCGAGCTAGAGATGAGATGAAAAGAGGACAATGGATAAAGAAACCACAGCACTGGGGTAATTCTTGTGTTGGTGATGATGGCGTTTGCCATATTGGCATGGATTCTTTTCTTTAAATTAAAGTAAACCCTCTTTTTGTTGAACACCATCCAAGCCTGCTGTGTGATATATTGTTCCTGGCTGTTGAAGACTACTATCAGTGAATACTAATTGATGAGTGGCTAAGAGTGACTATGTTAGAGACTCCTCCCACCGTCTAGGGCCCTGGAGTCTAGTGTTAAATAACTTCAATATTCACAAATCCTTAGGGCTCATAGGGGATGTCTAATTTTATGGTAAGTATGTCAGAAATGCGTTTTACCCAGATTATACATTCTCCAACTCAAACAGTGGGTCATTCTCCAGATTTTATTTTTTAGTTAAGGGATTCAGTTTGCTTCTTACAACTCAGGGTGGGGTGTTTTTTTTTTGGGGGGGGGGCAGTGTTACATTAGTCTGCCTAGGATGCAAGGGTCTGTAGACTCTTGTAACACTGCCCCCACCTCCAAACCCCACCCTGAGTTGAAAGTGCCCCTCTTACAGTGGGAGATATATAGAGAGTGTCAGATTGTCTCTCTAATTCTCTCTCTCTTTCTATAGTACATGCATAAAGGTTCTATACACATGATAGGGATATTTTAAATGATACACATGTACTTGCATGCATGATATATAATTAAATGTATTTTTGCTTGTATGTCCAATACGTGCATTTATGGGCACACGCGCGCTTGTTTTAAAATGTAACTGTATAGTTTTAGAGGAGTTTGGGATGCTTTCACAAGCCCTCAAGGGAGTCTAACGTGTAGGGAATCTGCTGTAGTAAGAACTTGAAGAAGTTAGAGAGATTACAGAGAGTAACAAGGAACTGTGCTGGAGGCCTGCAGGACCAGAAGAAGAGAACTGTGCCTGAATGGAGCTTCAGTGCAAGGCTGAGGGAAGCTGCATCTGCCTAAGGACAGGGGATGAGCTGTCCTGGAGCCAATCCGAGAGACGCTGAGCTGTTCCTGGTGTTGGAGGCTCAGTGTTCAAAGTAAGTAGTCCAGCAGAAAGTGGCAAACTTGCCACTTAATAGCAAGTTCTAAAAAAATGAAAAACAGTGTAATATTTATTTGAGAAACAAAATATCTACGCAGAACAATAATGCCTACTCTATATAGAAGCTGCAGCACAGTTGCAGGGCAGATCAGAAGGTGAAAATGAAAGCAGAAACAGGAAGAGAGAAAGAACTAAGATGTGTCTTATGACATTAGCCCAACCCCCTTGTCCAATCACAAGCAGTAAGTGCTAAAAGGGAAAGAGGGAAATCATTTTAACATTATCTTATTTTACACAACTGTGCAATAGTTCAATACACACAAACATGCATAGGAGCCTTCCATCCCTTTTACACTTTTAAGAGTTGATTTCCCCACTCCTGGATCTGTAGAAAATCACAGAGAGTGAAGATGAAAAAAATCTGATTTTTGGGAAGTAGATTTTTGAGGGTGTGGATTGTGATTTTGTGATTTGAACTATTTCTCTACCTTCTCTGATGTACTGGCCTGAGAACTGTGAAATTTTGTTTATCTTGATATAATTGATTATTTTTTGAAGTAAACTATTTTTCCTTTGGAGTACAACTTTAGGGGTACATTTTAAAAAACAGCGCACATGCGTACTTTTGTTCGCGCACCAAGCGCGAACAAAAATACGCGGGATTTTATAAGATACGCGCATAGCCGCGCGTATCTTATAAAATCCGGGGTCGGCGTGCGCAAGGGGGTACACATTTGTGCAACTTGCGCGCACCGAGCCCTGCGCGCGCTGCCAGTTCCCTCCATCCCCCGCACCTTCCCCTACCTAACCCACCCCCCCCCGGCCCTATCTAAACCCCCCCCTACCTTTATCGCACAAGTTACGCCTGCACCGATGGCTTGCTGCCGTACCATCACCCGACCTGGGGGCTGGTCCGGAGGCCTCGGTCATGCCCCCGGATCACCCCTGGGTTGGCATCATGCCCCCCGGAACGCCCCAAATGTCACGCAGCCCCCCGACACGCACCCCCTAGCAAAGCCCCAGGACTTACGCGCGTCCCGGGGCTTGCACGCGCCGCCGAGCCTATGCAAAATAGGCTAGGTGCATGCAGGGGTTTTTTTTTTTAAGGGTTACGCGCTTATCTTAAGCATGTAACCCTTTTAAAATCTGGCCCATAGTGTGGGAATTGTGTTTTTCAAGGTATCCTTGGCCCAGTTTCAAAACTTTCACCATGCAAGTGAACCTGCCTCCAAACACGGAGGATAGGTAGCCATGGTGAAGTTGGGGTTATATATATATTTTTAGAATTATTGGGTCCACCCCAGAGATCTGTCTTCAAGCGGATGTTAAGAAATTGGTAGAGACATGGAATTCCAAGCCCGAGGTGGTCCTAATTAATGAAGGTCTCAAGAAATCAACTTCTTGGTATAATAAGGATTTAAGAAGCCATAAGCAGATGTATAGGAGATTAGAAATGAAGTAGTGAGTAAGCAAGATCTTGGAGGCCAAGGGTAGTTGGATGGATCAGGTCACAAAGTATAGGATAGAAGTTAAAATAGTTAAGCAACAATATATTGAATTAATAATTCAGGTTCCATGGAATGGACATAAGGACATTTATCTCATGGTTAAAAGGTTGAAACTCACTACTAAGAGGTCTAGGTAGGTTGAGAGAAGGCATTCATTATTTTTCTGAAGGTCATAGTTTATTTGGGAGCAACTTATATTATTAATAATGATTTGGCACCTGCCTAGGGCAGCTTACAATAAATGTACAATATACACAGTATTTAAAACAATAAAAAGTGAATTAGAAATAATTAAATCAATTAAATTAAACAGAAATCAATGTAATACATTTGGACCCCAAACTTTCAGTGCTGGGGGAATGAATAGACAGATTCACAAACAGCAGTAAAACAGTTGAGTCAGAAGGATAAGGCACAAAGGACGGTGTCCCCATGTCAGGAAATGGAATGTGTTAATTCTAGGAAGCCAATATTCAAAGAAACAGAAAACAGGTAACTTATCCTGCTGAAGTTAGCCAAATAAGTTAACAGGGATCTTCAACAAGATAAACATCCTGCTGAAGAACCTTGAATAAAGTTATCCATCTACACACTGCCAGCTAATTTTGAAACCTATCTTTGAAAATTGCCAGGTGTTGCTGTCAGAATAATACTTTGACAGCAATGTGATAACTTATACTTCCAGCATTGCTATCAGAGCAATGCCGGAAATTGCCAGGAGCAGTAGAAGAGTACTGCGGTCCCTGTGGTGATAAGGGTTTTGGAGGGTAGCAGGTGGGATGGGAGGGGTAGCATTGCTCTGGTGTAGAGGGGAGTATAAGTAGGTGCCAGAGGTAATTTTTTAATTATTGGAGTGGCTTGGAGAGTGGGGAGGCTTGGGCCGACTGGCTCCATTTATGTGGTATTGGGGTAAGGGTCAGGAAATTGGGGAACAGGTCTGCTGGGCTGTTTGTAACCAGAGCACCACTTAACTGGCTAAGCACTTTTGAATATATCAGGTTAATATTAAAGTTATCCGAGAACACGTTCCCAGATATAAGAACATAAGAAGATAAGAAATTGCCATGCTGGGTCAGACCAAGGGTCCATCAAGCCCAGCATCCTGTTTCCAACAGAGGCCAAAACCAGGCCACAAGAACCTGGCAATTACCCAAACACCGAGAAGATCCCCTGCTACTGATGCGATGAATAGCAGTGGCTATTCCCTAAGTAAACTTGATTAATAGCTGTTAATGGACTTCTCCTCCAAGAACTTATCCAAACCTTTTTGAACCCAGCTACACTAACTGCACTAACCACATCCTCTGGCAACAAATTCCAGAGCTTTATTGTGCATTGAGTGAAAAAGAATTTTCTCCGATTAGTCTTAAATGTGTTACTTGCTAACTTCATGGAGTGCCCCCTAGTCCTTCTATTATCCGAAAGTGTAATAACCGATTCACATCTACTTGTTAAAGACCTCTCATGATCTTAAAGACCTCTATCATATCCCCCCTCAGCCGCCTCTTCTCCTCAGAAGGTGGACTACAAGGATGACTTCTCAAAAATGAGTGCATCGCACATATGACTGCGACCTTGAACTCATCTCTGGGGCCATGCCTCCCCATGGACAGGTTTACCCCTGTCTTTCCCAGAAACCCAGGCCATGTCCACCTACATCGAGGAGAATCTAGAATGGGGATTTATCCGCCCTTCCTCTTCTCCAGTGGCTAGGTTCTTCTTTGCGAAGAAGGATGGATCACTCAGATGGCCTGAACATCATCACTAAGAAGGATCACGTTGCATTATCTCTAATAAAAGAGGTCTTTGACTGTCTACAGGATGCCAAGATATTCACAAAATTGGACGTCCAACTTTACATTTGCTGATGGTCATGTCTAGAGTTAGCCTAATAACTTATTTGGCTAACTCCAAATATTGGAGTTAGCCAAATATTGGAGTTAGCTGGATATGTAACCCAGCAAACTCATCCCTACCCTGAAATGCCCTCCAAATGCCCCTAAGTTATCCAGATAAATTTTACCCGGATAATAACTTATCCAAATAAAATTTAGATGGATATGTGCCAATATTCAAACATCAGCATAAATCCATATAACTCACAAATTTTATGAATAAATGCCTTTGAATATCAATCTCTCAATGTGTAGGCCAAGGAGAAACCAGCAGGGTGCCAATGGAAGAGGCAGTATGTGAAGAATGACTTAGAGGACTGAGGCCACCACAACCTCCACAAAGTCAAGCATATTTGTTCTGTAATGTGCATCATCTCCATATTCCATTATTTTAAGGCTAGATATGTCACACTCAGAAATTATTACTGCTGGTGTATAACAATTCAATATAATAAAATCAGGTACTGGACTGGTGGTAAGATATGGAGGACTATTGGGTGCTGGGTGGTAGAGAACCATAAAGGAAAATAAAGAAAAATCTAATTTGGATAAGGAGTGCTATCTTGCAACTTGTCAAGCTTCAGTGTAGAGCAGAATAATTGAGTAGGCTGGATTAGATCGATTGGTGTTTTTATGCTATCATCTACTTTGCTACTATGTTACTGTGACTGAGAGCAGCAACCTGTAGACATGAAGCATAAGCTAATGAGAACAAAATGTGACTGACCAAGCGTACATAGGACCTGAACTCAGGTGTTAATGCTTCAAAGTTCTATACCTTAATCACTACAGAAGTCTGCAACTTAAGTAAGGGGAAGGAAATTATTGTGAAGACAAATATTTTTAAGGATAGTATTGAATTCTTATTGCAAGTAAAAAAAACCTAAATACATCTTTTGGTATCACGGAGTTGACAAGGTACTTAAAACAACTGGTGAAGCAGATGCCAATAGTAATAAACAATCTAGATACACCGCTAATGTTTGAGCCACTGTCTAGATTATTATTGTTGTATTAAATCATAGGTCTTATGGCGCCAAATGTTTCTATAAATGACTATGGGCCTGATTCACTACAATTTTCTTTTTCCATAGACAAACAATGGAAGAAAAGCCTCAGTGAATCAGGCCTTAAGTGGCTATAAATGAAGGAGACTGCAATGATTAGGCCTAACTCTATTTCAGACATGCCGACAGGTGTGGTTAGACCCTTCAAACGTTGCTTTGGATGCTATTATAGACACAGCACAATATGTCATGTATTATTTGCACAATTTGGCAAGTTTCAGTTTGGTTTGGATGTTTTCTTATATGTTTTGGCTGGCTTAGATAGATATCCTTAGAGTCATAGACCTATCTAACAACTGAAGTCACACCTACGGGTAGGACAAAGTTAATCAGCCTTCTTGACTCATGGTTTGAGGTAACCCAGTCTGCTGAACTTTGCGGACCAATTTCTGCTCCCAGTCCAAAGCGAATGCATCGGTGTTCAGTTTATCAAGTGAGCAATAAAAATGAGAAATCTTTTCATAGCCAGCAGGGCTGGACCATGTTCTTTTAGGGAAAGATTTAATAGCAGACTAGAACATCATTCCATTTAAGGAAAAGAATATACCAGTTTTCTGTTTTTACTTCTCACTTTTTAATTTAGTTTCTCTATTTTTTTTCTACTAATAGGGAATGGAAAATTTGGACTTTTTGCCCATCTTGTCAAGGAATGTTCAAGGTGACTTACAACATTTTTAGAATTCAGATATAATAATTCTTTACCCCAGGGATCTTATAATCTACAATGGGTACCTAAGGCAGCAAGAGAAAAAGTAATGTGCCGAGATGTGTTATTGGTTGAAGTGGGATATGAACCCAGGTTTCCCTAGTTTGTAGCTATTTGATCTAACCATTATGCCAATATCCACCAGGAATACTATCAATGTCCTCTGCAGAAGGAAATTAGATTCTAGGTTAGGAATTTCTAAATTTCTCCCGGTGATCCCACAGTTAGATTTTCAAGATACCCACAATGAATATGCATGAGATAAATTTGCATGATTGTTCTCCAGTATATGCAAATGTATCTTACACATACAGTATTTAGTACCCGATATTATAACATGCGCGCGGCTGTGTGCACATGTTATAAAATCCAGGCTCGGCGTACGCAAGGGGATGCACAATTGTGCAACTTGCATGCGCTGAGCCACACAGCCTTCCTCCGTTCCCTCCGAGGCCGCTCCAAAATCGGAGTAGCCTCGGAGGGAACTTTCCTTCTGCCCCCCCCCCCCTCACCTTCCCTTCCCTTCCTTTCCCTAACCCACCCCCCAGCCCTACCTAACCCCCCCCTTACCTTTATCCTACAAGTTGCGCCTGCCTCTGGGCAGGTGTAGGTTGCACGCGCCGGCCGATGACCGGCCCGCGATCCCGGGCACAGCGGCAAATGGCCACTGTGCCTGGAGGCTCCGGCCCTGCCCCCCTGCGCCGAGCCTATGCAAAATAGGCTCGGCGCACGTAACCCCCCTGCACGCGTAAATCCAGCCGGATTTAAACGCGCAGGGCTTTTAAAATCTGCCCCTTAGTGTGGCTATCCAGAAAACCTGATTGTTCATGGGATCAACAGAACAGTCATGGGATCCTCTGTTCTAGGTCACCTTCTTTTCCAGCTAGCACAGAGACACTACAGGAATCCCTAGCCTGCCTAAACCAAGTACTGAATTGTTTTTTTGTGTTGTTGTTGGAAATAAACTTGTCTATTTATTTATTTATTTATTTAAAGTTTTTTATATACCGCCGCTCATCAGAGATATCACGTCGGTGTACAGAGAACAGGAACATACGCCGGAGCGTTATACATTTAACATGGGTTAATATATGAATTCTTGAACATGAAACAAGTGAAAGTAATTAAATCGAAACAATCATTTAGATGCAACTTAACTGAACTGAGTTAAACAAAGCTAAAGAATATAGGGAGCCTAGGAATACTAGGTATGAAGTTCGGGAAGGATAAAAGAAAAAATGGAATTATAAGTTAGAGATGGCAAATAGGGGAGAGATGGCAAGTAGAGTCCAAGTAGGAGCGGTTAAATAAAGGGTATTGAATGTAGTAAGCAGTTATAAGGAGTAATCAGAATTGGTGCATAACGAAGATGTATTGGGTAAATAAAGGCAGGGCATATATAGGGAGTAGAAACGCATATGTATATCAAGTATAAGCATGAGTGAATAACCATGTCTTGAGTTTTTGCTTGAAAATTTTGGGAGACAGCTCAAGGTGTAGTTCAGTGGGCATAGTATTCCATAACAAGGGGCCGGCAAAGGAAAACGCTCGTGCATACACCACTGGCATGACTGCATTGCTAAAAAGAGAGGAAGTCCTTTCTACAGTAGCATGAAGATTGCAGACTGAAAATTACCCATGCAGATCACGTGGAAAACGCTAAAGAATAAAAATGTGTTGGTTAATAATCTTCATATACAATGGTCCTAAATCCTTAAGTTATAGGTATCTTCTATGTCACTGCTCTTAAAATTCCCCTCATTAACATTGGCTTTTCATCCATTTGGCAATCTTCTAAAATGTAGATTTTCACTGTTTATTCTATGAACTACAAAAATACTTCCAAGACTTAAATTTTGTGAGTTTGTTCCTCCATTGCTTTAGTTTTTCCTGCCTTCTGTCCTTTGGTTACTTTTCATATTTTTAAAGACTTAATTTTATTACAAACAGGGGCCTATTTAGTAGAGTACATGTGCATTAGTGGGAAATTTTATTGTGGGTGTTATCTGCTTATAGAATGCCTGATTTACTGAAAAGTGCAAGTAATTTTGTCATTAAAACTGTTTTTTTGTGTCAGATAACGCGTAAGCATTAACAATGGCAGTAAAGCCAGCTCTGATGGGATCTCTGATTGCTCATCCCAAAAACAGCAGTGAAATGACTGCATTTTATTTCCAAGAAGGCATGGGGGTAAATGGCATAGAGCGATAGTTACAAACCTAAACAGAAGGCATGGGGGTATTCTGCATGGAGTGGCAGTTACCAGCCTAAAGACTTTGCTGGGCAGATTGGATCAGCCATTTTGTTATTTATCTGCTTTCATTTAATGTGTTACTTTGATTCCTTGCTGGTTCTCCCAAGTGAATAAGCAAGGCCTACCATGGCCTAAAGTAAGTCCTCTGTACCTTCGATGTCCAGATGAAGGGTCTGCATAGCCTGAAGTAACCCCATCATCACACTTGGACAATCAGATCAAGGATTCTTCATGGTTTGAAGAAAACCCACCACCAAGCCCCAAGTCAAGATAGTCTGCTGTGGCCTGATCAACCCCACTTCTCAACTTCATTCCTTCCCCAACAGGGTAACACTGTCACCAACCAAAATAAATTCTCACATTCTCTCACTTCTCAGTTAAGTCTGAAACTGTGTTCTGCATGGGTAATTTTCAGTCAGCGATCTTCATGCTACTGTAGAAAGGACTTCCTCTCTTTTTAGCAATGCAGTCATGACAGTGGTGTAAGAATATCTTTGGAAAGCTGGTGCAGTGATATATATCTGTGATATCTGAATCTGGCTATAATATAATATAATGTTTTGCTATTTGCTCTTTATTCTAACTTGTATCATGATATATTGGCATTTTTCAGATATTTTTAGACTGATATTGTAAGGAAGTTATTCTACATAGCAATGAATGTTAAATGAATGCATTCTCGAACTATAAAGTTAAATGGGTAGGTGACATCCTAGAACACAAAATGCAATGGAGTAAATCACTAACAAATTTTGATTGTGCTAGCCCTGTGGTTCAGGAGCATTACAAAACAGAAATCAAGGTTTGTGTCCCCTGTCCATCACGGTTGGTCTAGCTGGGTACTGGTTTGCTTAAACTGGGAAAGGGAGGCATACTGGGGGTGGAGGGGGTGGGGGAGGGAGGAAAGCAAAGTGAGGGGATAAGATTTCCAGGGGCTTTTGTAGTTTAGCATATCGTGATTTGGAATTTAAGAAAATGCCATACTGGGTCAGACCAAGGGTCCATCAAGCCCAGCATCCTGTTTCCAACAGTGGCCAATCCAGGCCATAAGAACCTGGCAAGTACCCAAAAACTAAGTCTATTCCATGTTACCATTGCTAATGGCAGTGGCTATTCTCTAAGGGGTAGATTTTAAATACTTGCGCGATCGCGTATTTTTGTTCGCTCACCAGGCGCGAACAAAAGTACGCTGGATTTTATAAGATACGCGCGTATCTTATAAAATCCGTGGTCGGCGCGCGCAAGGGGGTGCACATTTGTGCAACCTGCGAGCGCCAAGCCCAGCGCGAGCTGCCTGTTCCCTCCGAGGGAACTTTCCTTCGCTCTCCCCCCACCTTCCCCTCCCTTCCCCTACCTAACCCACCCCCCCCACCTTTGTCGGCAAAGTTACGCCTGTCAGCCGGCAGCCCCGCTCTGTCCTCCGGTCCCGGGGGCTGGTCCTGAAGCCTCGACCACGCACCCAAGCTGGTGCCACGCCCCCGGGCCCACTCCCGAAATGCTGCGGCACGCTCCTGAAATGCCGCGTTGTTTTGGGAACGCCCCCGGACACGCCCCCTCCTGCCCCTTTTCGAAAGCCCCGGGACTTACGCGCGTCTCGGGGCTTTACACGCGCCGGCGCGCGAGGGCCCTGCACACGTAAATCCGGAAGGATTTAAGCACGCAGGCCTTTTAAAATCCGCCCCTAAGTGAACTTAATAGCAGGTAATGGACTTCTCCTCCAAGAACTTATCCAATCCTTTTTTAAACACAGCTATACTAACTGCACTAACCACATCCTCTGGCAACAAATTCCAGAGTTTAATTGTGCGTTGAGTAAAAAAGAACTTTCTCCGATTAGTTTTAAATGTGCCCCATGCTAACTTCATGGAGTGCCCCCTAGTCTTTCTACTCTCCGAAAGAGTAACTAACCGATTCACATCTACCCATTCTAGACCTCTCATGATTTTAAACATCTCTATCATATTCCCCCTCAGTCTTCTCTTCTCCAAGCTGAAAAGTCCTAACCTCTTTAGTCTTTCCTCATAGGGGAGCTGTTCCATTCCCCTTATCATTTTGGTAGCCCTTCTCTGTACCTTCTCCATCGCAATTATATCTTTTTTGAGATGCGGCGACCAGAATTATACACAGTATTCAAGGTGTGGTCTCACCATGGAGCGATACAGAGGCATTATGATATTTTCCATTTTATTCATAGAAACATATAGAAACATAGAAATGACGGCAGAAGAAGACCAAACGGCCCATCCAGTCTGCCCAGCAAGCCACACAGTTCATCCATTTATTTTTTTTTCCCACCCTTTTTCTCCCTCCCACCCATCACTATTGGCTTCCAGCACCCTCCGGCCCCAACTCCCTTCCACCCCTCCACCATGCAGAGAGCAGCGCCGTATCCGCATCCCAGTGAACATCCAGCTCAATCAGGGGTAGCAACCATTCCTTTTCTAATAATTCCCAACATTCTGTTTGCTTTTTTGACTGCCACAGCACACTGAACCGATGATTTCAATGTGTTATCCACTATTTATTTATTTATTTATTATTTTTATATACCGACATTCGATCTCAATGACACCTAGATCTCTTTCTTGGGTTGTAGCACCTAATATGGAACCCAACATTATGTAATTATAGCATGGGTTATTTTTCCCTATATGCATCACCTTGCACTTATCCACATTAAATTTAATCTGCCATTTGGATGCCCAATTTTCCAGTCTCACAAGGTCTTCCTGCAATTTATCACAATCTGCTTGTGATTTAACTACTCTGAACAATTTTGTGTCATCTGCAAAATTGATTATCTCACTTGTCTTATTTCTTTCCAGATTATTTATAAATAGATAGGCAACTGTGGGATGGGATATTGTGTGTTTATTTGAAATGGCTGTTTTTTAGTTTTGTATTACAAAGTTGGTCTATCCACCAGTGAGAGTAGGGGGTGGGGCTATTCTGTACATTAGGGTTTATTTTGTATTGATTATTAATTTCTATTTTTCCTTTTTCATCTGTGATGTAAACTGCTTTGGATTTATATTTGTGAAGTTAGGCAGTAGAGAAGTGTAAAATGCAGTATCATGTGAAGCTGTTCACTTCATTCTCAACTGCTAGCAGCCAAACAGCAACGTACATGGAACCAGCAAGCTCTTCAAATAGTTTGGAAAAACTGGAGAAAATGCATCTTTTTGTTTCCTCGTTATAAATGAATTATTTTAAAACTGTTTTTGTAAAAGAGTAGACTTTTCAAAATCTTAAATAAAATAAAGTGTAGGCACAAAAATAATAAAAGTTAATAAGGGCTGTCAGACTTCCTATATCTGTTAATCATCTGCTATAAATGAATTGTGAATATCTTTCCATCAGAGTATAAAATCCTGCCAAGACACACACTATTTTACTGTGTTTATCTTTCAGTGCTGCAGCTATATTAAGGTTACTAACTTATGAAATCCAAGGTTGTAAAATCTTGAACAATATTCTGTATTAACTTCTTAAATCTAACAAGTTTAAAATCTCTTAGCTGGGCAAAAATGAAGCCAAGTTAGGAGATGCCTAGGGCAGAGTTTTCAAATTTAGCCAGTTAGCACAATATTTGGTGCTGACTACATTTGTTCACCTAAGTGTAGCCATATAAATAGCTGGAATAAATCTAACTTTACAAGTTTTGTATGGTTAGATTTAGCTTGCTATTCAGCTGCAATTTTAGCCCATTCGCTATGTCTGAATACCTGGACAAAGTTACCCACTAAAACTCATCAGTTAACTTCCCTGATCAGCAGCTTTTTGAAACTCTACACCTTTGTATCCAATTATGAAATGTTTCCTCATATAGCAAACATATCTTTCATGAGATTTGGAGAGCTGACTACCAGGAGAATTCTAACAACCAGAAAGAAGTGGTTTTCATTCTGGAGCAAAGCCTGATGGGAAGGATAGTTTTGAAGGAATCTGATCTGGAAGATAGGTGAAGGTATTTATGAAACTGAAAGTGGAAAGTAACAAAGGCAGATGCCCAGCAGAGAAAGGGCAAGAAAGAAACAGGGGATAAGATGGCAGTGGAGAGAGAGCGAGACAGCCCTTGAAGCAGATAGCCCGAGGGTGGATCATTGGTGGGGAGTTTCCATTTAAATACCAGGATATTAAGGCATTCAAATAACTAGCCAGTTTATAGTAGCAGTTATTATTTAATTGCAAATAATATGTGGAGCAGAATTTAAATCTTTAGGTGTATGCCTGGACTGCTGTAATGATGTGAAATGTAAAACTGAGTTGCTAGTGTGTACACAGAGAAACCAGACCTACGGTGCACGTCTCATTTATGGAAAGAGGGAGAAAAAAAATGGTCCTTATTGCAAAGATCTCATTATAAGGCACACTTCCTCACTATGAACATGTCTGAAAAGGGAAGAACCTGTAATTAACCCTGAGTTTTTAGCTAAGATGACTAGTACTATGTAAAAAGAATTATGAATAGTAATTAACTTGGTATTTAAAAGGGACAGTGCCAAGGAATTTGAAAAACATTCAGCGCTACTTATCCAGCTAAGTGGTGGCGGCTGAATATTCAGTCCCGTTCAACAGCAGCCGCTTAGCCGGATAATGTTGCGCATCCCGGCCGCGTTGGTGCCGTGACCGGGTCTGCTCACCTAGCGCTCCTGTCTACCAGCTCCGGTTCCTCGTCACTCGCAGCCACCGCCAGTGCCTCTCTCCCACGGTACCCCTGGGCGTCTCTAGGCCCACGAGGTCTTCAGTCTCGCAGCACTCCATGGTGTCGGCCCCGCCCCTAGACGCACGCGGACCGCTCATCCCTTTAAAGGGCCCAGCGTGAGAAGCCAGTCCGCGGCGCCCATTGATGACCTCACTTAGTCTGAGTATATAAGGCGAGGCCCAGTCCCCGGAGCCTTGCCTTGGCAATTGGGTCGACACCTCAGTGTTACAAGTTTGCTGTTCCTTGTTCCTGTGTTACCTGCTTCCATTCTTGTTCCAGTGTTCCTGCATTCCTGTGTTCCTTTCTTGTTCCAATGCTCCTGTGTTCCTGTCGTGTTCCAGTGCTCCTGAGTTCCTGTGTTCCTCGTTCTTCTTTGTCGTACCTCTTCGGACTGATTTACGGTACTGACCCCTGCTTGCCTGACCACGTTTGACCGCTGCCTGGAACCGACTTCTGCCTGTCTTCTGACCATGTTTGACCCTGCCTGGAACTGACCTCTGCTTGCCTTCTGACCACATTTGACTGCTGCCTGGAATTGACCTTTGCTTCTCTTGACTACTTATGGACTGACCTTGGAACTGACCCTTGCTTTGGCTGGCCACCCTCGGACTAATACACTGGCATTGACCCTTGCGCTACACTCGGATACTCTGTTTGCTCCCGTGACCACCAGATCAGCCTGCTTGGACACTACCTGCAGCCTACATCTGGCTGGACCTATAAGCATCGCCTACCTTGCCCAGAGGACCTTCATCTCCTGCTGTATTCCAGAAGTCTCTGGTGATCCTGGTTCCAGTCTTGCTCCTCCATTCTTCACCAGCTACGCACTTTTGCTCGTGGTGGGCACACCTCTCCGGGAGACCCTATGAGGCCCATCTAAGTCCAGGTGGTCTGGGTACCCAAGGGCTCAACCTGCGGAAACCCTGGATTGCTATTGGCAAAGCTCCAGCTAGCCTCTGTCTCCTTGTGTGCTCCGCCTCCTGGTGGCAGGCGCTCTCTGGGTCTGACCAGAGGGCTGTTCCAATCCTGCACCAGGCCTAGGGTCTACTTCCAGCGCAACAGATAACTACTTATCCAGCTAAATAGCCAAATAATTGGTGGGTTGAAGACAAGGTAAATGAATGCATATGGCCCTGATATACTCATGCTTCAATGGACTGCCATCTGTAGACTTTTTCAGTGGAGGAATCTGCATTTCTCCTCTTCTCATAATTCTGAAATTTTAAAAAAGATATAATGTTTGGCATCTTCCATCATAAGATGTGCAAGTGTTATCTTTAGAAATGTGTATAAATTAATTTTAAGTTGTCACAACCGCATCATATGATCTCCCAAAACCATGAGTGGTCATAGACTACAAAATAATATTAAGCAGACCATTCAAAATGTCTTATTGTTATGTGTGGCCAACCACGGGCTATCCCTGTAGTCAGCCATGCCTATCTCCAATGCCAGAAACCACCGGCAAGACAGCCTCCTGGTCCGAGACACTGACTCTGGCTGCACCACACTGGGGACACAGCTCATCTGAGTGGGTGTCCCTAGGCATGAGCGTGAGTGCCTTCCCTGCACTTAAAGGGTCGATGGTGGGAATCCTCCACAGCACCCTCCCACTGACATCATCAGGGCTTCCTTGCCAGGACTTGATTCAGATGCCTCAGCATCAGGTCCCTCTCCTTGCGAGTAGCTGGTGGTTGCTTATTTGTGTTCCTGACTCCTACGATTATGTTCCGGTCCTGCCCTGGTGTTCCTGCTCTCCTGTTTTGAGCAGCCTTCTCTTTGGATTGATGCTGTGGTTTGGACCTCAGCTTGTCTTGACTCATCTTCTTCTTTGCCTGACTTCTGACTGACCTCGGACCTCCTCTCGACCTCGCTTGTACTGCTGTCTGCCCTGATCATGGTTTGTCTTCTTGTTTGCTGTTCTGCTGCCTGCCCCAACCCTGGCCTATTTGGCTCTCTTAGCCTACTCCTTCTCAGATACCACACTTTTCAGAGGCCTGTGCCTAAGGCCATTACCTCACTGGACCTGCCATCACTGACAATGCAGATGTCTTTTCCAAGAGAAATATTGAAACACTATCGGAGCATCGTCCCTTCGATTGTGCCATCAACTTAATCCCAGGCACTATACCACCGCGAGGAAGGGTATATCCCCTATCCCTCCCAGAAACCAAGGCTGTGTCCCAGTATATTCAGGAAAACCTTGAAAGAGGATTCATTTTACCCTTCACGTCTGTGACGGGGTCTATATGTCAGCCAGGGGAAGGAGGTTAAAAACCCCAGTTGTTGGCGTCCAACCAGCTAGGAAACCCCAGGGACTACAAATCCCTGGGGAAGGAATTCAGCAGAAAAGGAAAACCAGGCGACAGACAGAGAGTCAAACTGGCTTCCTCCCCCCCCCCCCCCCCCGATAGTAGAGAAACAAGAGACCCAGGTGTGGGAGGAAGGGGGTGGAGACCCGGGAACCAATCCTTGGCCACTAGGGGAGGAGCCTCCAACCTATAAAAGCGAGTCTCAACCAAGTCAGATCCAGTCTCCTTTTGGGGACAAAAGAGGATGGATCCCAGACCATGATGCCCGTCTATTTGAATACCTCTGTTCCCAGGAATCTGCATATGTAGGGGAGGCCGAAGAAGGAAGGACTGCAACCTTGAGGCCAGGAAGGTGAGCCGGGGAATTCAGAGGCCTCCATTTGTTTTTTCCCTCTGGTGAAGTTACTATTTCTAAAACTGCCAAGTGGGTGGAGTTACCTCTGTGAAAAGCTGTAGAGGCTCAGAGGTATGAGGAAGGTGGCAGATAGGCCAGCAGGGTCTGATTTAAATTCCCTGTTGGTTAGCTTTGGGACATTTTTTTTTTGTTTATTGGGACTTGTTTGATACATAAAAGAGGACTATAATATAGAAGGCTGGGGCTCAGACAGGAAGCCAAGCTCAGCAGCTGCTGACTGGAGCTGGTAGCTCACCTGGAGAGCTTCAGCCTTCCCGCCAGCCAGACACTGTGGGTTCAAGCCACACCAGGGGAACCTTCTGGGTACCGGAGGATTGATTTATGATCGACTACCAATGGACTTTCAAAGATTGGATGGGATCAGGTACCTTACCAGGTACCTGATCTGAAAAAGCCAATTTGGAGTTCATCTGTCACCCTGCAGATGACAAAAGTGATGTCAAAAGTGGTATTTGACAATCGCCAGGACAAGAGCTGGAAGTGACTGCCACAGGAGACAAAGACCCAGTCATCCAGCTCAACGCATGGTCCAGGGGCCCTGGGAGGTAAGAGTACCTAGAAGGGGGGGACGCTGGTGAATTACACAGGGCTGGAAAGTGAAAAAAAAAAAAGATATCACACTTCGGTTATGTTTTGTTTTCTTTTCAGACATCATGACAGCCGAGGAGTTGGTGAAGTGGGTGGTTGATAAAATGCAAACACAGCAGGCGGCCACAGCCCAGCTCGTATAACATACACTGGACCAGCAAACAAGACAACAACAGGCAATGCTCCAGATGGTAGATGGACTCACTCAAGGCTTCAACAGGTTGATGACCATCTGGGAAAAAGAAGGTTCACTTAAGGCGAAACAAGAACCCCTTGGAGAACGCTGGGGGGGGGGGGGGGGGAATGGGGGGATTCATGGAGTAGGCCTTGCAAAGTTAGGTCCATAGGATGACCCTGAAACTTTCTTAGTTACATTTGAAAGAGTAGCTGAAGCTACAGGCTGGCCAAGTACTCAGTGGGCCATCTGGCTCGCACCTTTTTCAACAGGGAAAGCCCAGGATGCCTACAGGAGCTTGGACTCAACTCAAGCTCTGGAGTATGGAGAAGTAAGGGCAGCTATCCAGGACAGATTGGGGCTTTCCCCCAAGGCCTATTGATGCCGGTTTTGACTCCGGATGTTTCAAAAGATGGACTGACCTAGGGCAGTAGCCCAACAGCTATGTGACTGTGCCTCCTGGTGACTCCTTCCCTTGGAGCATAACCCCAGTCAGATAGTGAAGATTAAAGTGTTAGAACAATTCATTGAGATTCTACCCCAACCCCTAAAGCAATGGATATCCCAACAGGGCCCCGCCAACTTAACGGAAGCCATTACTTTGGCAGAAAAGTATATGGAGGCCGAGGAGGGATGGGGTGATAGAAGGGGTTGGACAACATCAGAGAAGGAAGCCAACCGGAGGAAGCAGGAGGACAGGAGGATAGGGACCCTTGCTTGAGAGCTTCCCCCAATGGGGTCAAAAAGGGGAATAGGGAACCTGTCAATCCCCGATAGGGAAAAAGGGAGACCCATACAGGAGACCAAAATCCCTTTTTGCTGCTTTAAATGTGGCGAGGTTGGACATGTTAAACGGGAATGTCCCTTCATGGAGTGTAACTTCTGTGGAGTAAGAATCATAAACTCAGGAGTATGGATTGCAGAACAGCCCCCCACCAAGAAAGCATTTAAGATTCAGAGAGAGGTCCTTACGGCAATCATCGACACTGGAAGTAATCAATCCCTTACGGCTGGATCATTGGCCCTTGGCACTTAAGGTACCAAACCAAAGGAATAGATTTACGGGACGAGTGGGGGTGCGATGTGTGCCTGGAGATAGTAGGCAACAACCTACATATTGGGGTCCTATTACTGCCGACAGGAAGGTTCGGACATTAAGGATGGTGATAGTGGAAAACCTTCCCTACCCTCTACTCTTGGGGAGGGATTGGTTGTTTCTCTATGAGGCCACAGGGAAAGGGGTATGGGTATCCACTTGGGCCAGAAACTATTCAGAGAGTGAGGAAGAGGAGGTGAGATTGGAGAACCTGTTTCCTTTTACGGGCCAGGATAACGTAGGGGAGCCAGGAAAAACTAGAAAGAGCAAAGCAGTTCAAAGGGCTGAAAGGTGGAGAGGAATTCTTCCCCGAGTGGAGGCAGTGGAACCCCTGGGGGAGGAAATCATATAACAGTTTCCCCAGTTCTGACAACACCAACAAGCGGACCCCACCATTGTGGAAAGAAGCAGGGGGAGGAGATTCCGCGCAAGGCCAGCAAGGCCCTAGCTTTGTGGTGAAACAAGAGGATCAGTTACTGTATAGGAAGGATGCCCAAACAGGGGGAGGGGAGAAATGGCAATTAATAGTCCCCCAATCATTTAGACAAGCTTTATTGAATTTAGCCCATGCCCATCCATTGGCAGGACATATGGGGGAAGCGAGCACAGGGGCTCGGCTCCTCCGAGTTTTTTTTTTGGCCAGGAGCATATCAAAGTGTTAGAACATTTTGTAGATCCTGTCCGCAGTGCCAAGTGGTACCTCAGCGGATGCCACCAAAAGGCTCTTTGATTCCATTACCAATAGTAAAGCAACCCTTAGATAGACTAGCCATGGACATTGTGGTACCACTGGATTGTACATCGAGAGGAAATCAATATATTCCAGTGGCCATAGATTATGCTACCCTGATTTCCCTGAGTGGTATGTTAAAAACACCCACCATGCGGGTAATCGTGAGGGAACTTTTACATCTGTTTTGTATGGTAGGATTCCCCAGGGAGGTGTTGACGGATAGGGTGCAGTTTACCACCATGTTTCTCTTAAGGGTAGTAACTGCGGCTCTGTGCCAGTTTAGCTTTTTTATTTATTCCCATCCTCTAGCCTTTTAGGGATCCACAGTGTTTATCCCATGCCCCTTTGAAATCCTTCACAGTTTTAGTCTTCACCACTTCCTCTGGAAGGGCATTCCAGGCATCCACCACCCTCTCAGTGAAGAAATATTTCCTGACATTGGTTCCAAGTCTTCCTCCCTGGAGTTTCAAATTGTGACCCCCTAGTTCTTCTAAATTGTTTCCAATGGAAAAGGTTTGCTGACAACCATGGATCAGGTGTACTACGATAAAGGTGCCCGGCTCAGGATCTTCCAAGAAAGTATTAGTGTTGCTTCCCTCCTCCTCTAATAAGCTGCTAGCCAAATGGAACAGGCCTTATATGATTCGAAGACGGATAGGTGAGATGACTTATGAGGTTGCGCTGGGAGGTAGGAAAACCTAAGTTTATCATGTAAACTTACTGAGACCATGGGTGGATCGGGAGGCTTTAATATCAGAAGGTACCCCAGAGGCGGAAGGGTTGGGCCCAACTGTCCATGATTGTAGGGCTGAGGGAAAAATCCAAATAGGGGAAGGGTTAACCCCCTGGGCAGCATCAAGATATTTTGTATTTTCTACACAAGTTTGGGTGTGTGGTTTCCGCACTATCCGGGAGAACCCATGTGGGTATCATATAAATTGTCAGAGAAACCCATGAAGGTGGTTAGACAGAAGCCCTACTGTCCCCCTGAAGCTAAGAGGGTCTTGGTGAATAAAGAGGTGGAAGAGATGTTGAATCTAGGCATCATAGAGAAGTCCTATAGTGAGTGGGCCAGCCCCATAGTTCTGGTCCCAAAACTGGATGGTTCAACGTGGTTCTGCATCGATTTCTGACAGGTCAATTCATTATCCCAGTTGATGTATACCCAATGTCCCACATAGATGAGATCATAGAGCAGTTGGGTAGTGCTAAATATATTTCCACCTTCAATCTCACAAAGGACTACTGCAGATCCCTTTGGATTGGGAGTCCAAGAAGAAAACTGCTTTCATAACTCCCCAGGGCTTATACCAGTTTAAAGTCTTCCCTTTTGGGCTCCAATGGCCCCCAGTGACCTTTCAACACCTCATTAATCAGGTCCTGGAACCACATCAAGCATACGCGATGGTGATTTTTTCGCCAAATTGGAATAGTCACTTAAAACATTTGAACACCATCTGTACAGCATTGAGGCAGGCGGGCATGGCCAACCCAAAAAATGTGTTCTGGCTATGACAGAAGTGCAGTACCTGGGCCACATAGTGGGGAATGGACTGGTGAAGCCAATACCATCAAAAGTAGAGGCCGTTCTACACTGTCCAGCGCCAAAGACAAAGAAACAACTCAGGGCATGTTTGGGATTGATAGGGTACTACTGGTGATTTATTCCCAACTTTGCAGAATTAGCCAGTTCGTTAACGGAACGGTTGAAAAAGAACCATGCTAACCTAATATCCTGGGACCCGGAACAAGAAGCAGCCATTCAGGAACTGAAAGTGGCACTTTGCCGTCAGCCCGTGCTAAGAAAAGTAGATTTTGCAGCTCCTTTTATCCTACAGACCGATGCCTCGGGGGTGGGAATCGGGGCGGTCCTGAGTCAGGGGAAGGGGCTGGATGAACATCTCATACTATATCTTAGCCGGAAACTGTCAAGGGCTGAACAGAACTACTCCACAGTAGAAAAGGAGTGTTTGACCATAAAGTGGGCCATGGAAACATTGAATACTATTTGTTGGGCTGCCATTTCACTCTAGTTACTGATCATTCCCCACTTAAGTGGCTAAACGTAATGAAAAATACCAATGCGCGGCTCATCTGCTGTTATTTGGCCCTACATGTGTTTGACTTTGCTGTGATCCATAGAGCGGGAAAAGAACACCTAAATGCTGATTTCCTGTCTAGGGAGAGGGTAGGAGTCCCACCAGAGGGTGAGACTTCTGAAAAATGGGGGGAGTTCTGTGATGGTAACACTTCAATACTCGCTGCAGCTTTCACACCGGTATCCGAAACAACTACTCTGTTAGCAATGAAGCTTCCTTTTAATATGGTGATTTAACATGTCATAATAATTTGGCACGTACTACTGGATAATATGTTCTGAATTAAGCTGTCAGGCTGATTGTTAATATTGAGAGACGGTCTCATCCGTGGGATTTGTAGCAGATGCGTGTTCAAGTGATTGTGAGCGAAACTCGGCCAGAGTCAGGCAAGTTTTAATAAAGATCTCTTTTTTATACACCGATCTCCAACCTTTTTTACCACCACACAGCAATCTTGGATCGGCTTCCGATTTGTTTTTTGGGACTATACCACTTTGGACTTTTCTCCTTTCTCTGATGTATCTGAAAATGTTTTGTCACCTCGCTTTACCTCTTTGCAATCCTTTCTTCCGCTTGACTTTTTGTTTTCTTGATTACTTTCTTCGTCTCCCTCAGTTCCACCAGATATTCTTCCTTGTGATTCTCCCTTTGGGATCCTTTATATTTCTTAACTGCTGTTCTTTTAGCTTTTATTTTATCAGCCACCTCCTTTGAGAACCAGATAGGTTTCATTTTTCTCTTGCTTTTCTTTACTTTTCTAACATATAGATTAGTTGCCTTGGTAATTGTTCCTTTTAGTTTGGCCCACTGTTGTTCCACATCTCTCATTTTCTCCCAGCCTTCTAGTTCTTCCTCTAGGTACTTCCCCATTTCAACAAAGTCTGTGTTTTTGAACTGTAAAACTCGGGTCTTCGTGCGACTTTTTCGTATCCTATTTGTGATATGAAACTATACCGTTTGATGATCACTGGTGCTGAGGTGGGCATCCACCCAGACATTATCTCCATTAGTGAGCACTAAATCAAGTATAGCTCCCTCCCTCAAGGGTTCCATTACCATTTTTTTGAACAGAGCCCCTTGCAGGGCATCCACTATCTCTCTACTACTGCAGAAGGGATTCTCCAGTCTACATCCGGCAGATTAAAATCTCCAACAATCACCACTTCTCCCTTTTTTCCCATCTTTTGGATGTCTTCAACCAGATCTCTGTCAAGTTCTTCCATTTGATTTGGAGGCCTGTAAACTAATAAAAATGGATGCCCCATCATGTTTTTTTAGGACGGCCCATAATGCTTCTTTTTTGCCCCATCTTCCTTGCAGCTCAGATGTTTGCATATTGTTTTTGACATAAAGAGCCACTCCTCCCCCTTTTCTGTCCTCTCTGTCCTTCCTTAACAAGTTATAGCCCGGCATGGCCATATCCCAATCATGAGATTCCGTGAACCATGTCTCCATGACAGCAATAATGTCCAAGTCCACCTCCACCATTAGGACTTGCAGATCAGGGATTTTATTGCCCAAACTATGAGCATTTGTGCTCATAGCTTTCCAGCTTTTCTCATTCAGGTTACTGCTTTACTTGGACTCCTTTTGTGACTTTAACTGACTTTTGTTATCCACTTTACCCTTTTCCTTTGCAGTGGTATTTGGGGGGTGACATTCTAATTTCCTTCTGCCACCCCTGGCATCTTGTTTAAATGCTTTATGACATAGGATTTGAATTTATCTCTTAGGATCCTTTTTCCTGCCACAGACAGATATAAACCATCTTTGTTCCATACATGGCTCCAGCCCCCAATATATCCAAAACGTTGTTCCTTACACCAGGATTTGAGCTATACATTGAAGTTATCAATATGGCTTAGCCTCTCCTTCCCCTTTCCATGAACAGGTAACACTTCTGAAAAGGCAATGGTTGTTGCCATGTGACTAATCTGCTTTGCTAGAGACTGGAAATCTCTCTGTACCGCTTGGATGCTGTTTCTAGCAAGGTTGTTGGTTTCCAAATGGATGATAATATCAACTTTAGAGTCTTTGCTTTCTTCTTTGATCACTTTGACTATCTGAATAGCATTTCTGCCAGCGAATGATCCTGGGAGGCTTTTAACTGTAGTGTTTCCCTGGAAAAGAATTCCCAAATGAGTGCCTCTGATGACAGAGTCACCCAGCACAATGAGCTTTTTCCTTTGGTTATTGATTGTATTATGGAATTTATGTATGCATTGGGTTTCTTCTTTTTCAGACACCACTTCAATCAAGAGCTTCTTCATTATATAATACAGAGAAGGCGTTTTGTACTTGTATCACTTGAAAGAGCATGTGTTTCCACATCACAGGTCTTACTCTACTAGAGCACACTGTAATACTGTTGTTTTTTGGGTTCCTTAATGCCCTATGTGAGTGTGGGAGATAGACATTTGGGCTGCACAGTTGTGAAGAATGGGTGTCTGTGGGTCACAGGTCTTATCATACCTGAGCCTACTGTAAACCCCTTTTTCCTTGACTTTTGGTTTTTCTGTGGTAATGGGGAATTAATTCCTGAATACTGTAAAATGGGTGAAACCTTCTTTATTGCAACTAATTCAGCTTTAACTTCAGCCAGCTCCTTTTTCAAGAAAGAGAGTTCTGAACAAATGGGGCAAGCCCTAAGTTTCCAGATGATTCTCCTCAGAATAAAGGTTCCACAATAGTTATGTTGGATAGTCCTCATTTTGGTAAATTTATTTGATGGATAACACCTAAGGAATTTTCAAATTTTCAATTTATCTTGTTACCAATTATGTATTCAGGCAGATTATATCAGAAAAACAAACCCAGGGGAGGGTGGGTAGAGGGGCAGGGTGGGAGGGAGATAAACAGTTAACACTTGGCCAGGGCTGTTCACTGGATACTGTATCTATTTATTTTGAACAGTCCCTCCCCCAGATTGGCTAGCTAAGTTAAGCTTTTTCCTTACCTCTCCCCAAGAATCTGTAGTTATGGCTGTTTCCTTGAAATTCAAAGCAGACTGAGGACTTGATTGCTCCCTGCAATGCACTATGAGTCACCTGCCCAAAGCTGAATAGTCTACTCCCTTTTTTGGGGGTTTTTTTTTTTGTTTTTTTTTGCTTAAACAAACACACAGCAATTTAATGCAGCAATATCAATATCTAGGAAAATATAGAGATAAGGCTAGCACTACATAAAAAACAGAAAATAAGAACATAAGAAATTGCCATGCTGGGTCAGACCAAGGGTCCATCAAGCCAAGCATCCTGTTTCCAACAGAGGCCAAAACCAGGCCACAAGAACCTGGCAATTACCCAAACACTAAGAAGAACCCATGCTACTGATGCAATTAATAGCATTGGCTATTCCCTAAGTATAATTGATTAATAGCCATTAATGGACTTCTCCTCCAAGAATTTATCCAAACCTTTTTTGAACCCAGCTACACTAACTGCACTAACCACATCCTCTGGCAACAAATTCCAGAGCTTTATTGTGCATTGAGTGAAAAAGAATTTTCTCCGATTAGTCTTAAATGTGCTACTTGCTAACTTCATGGAATGCCCCCTAGTCCTTCTATTATTTGAAAGTGTAAATAACCGAGTCACATCTACTCGTTCAAGACCTATCATGATCTGAAAGACCTCTATCATATCCCCCCTCAGCCGTCTCTTCTCCAAGCTGAACAGCCCTAACCTCTTCAGCCTTTCCTCATAGGGGAGCTGTTCCATCCCCTTTATCACTTTGGTTGCCCTTCTCTGTACCTTCTCCATCGCAACTATATCTTTTTTGAGATGCGGCGACCAGAATTGTACACAGTATTCAAGGTGCGGTCTCACCATGGAGCGATACAGAGGCATTTTGGCATTTTCCGTTCTATTAACCATTCCCTTCCTAATAATTCCTAACATTCTGTTTGCTTTTTTGACTGCCGCAGCACACTGAGCCGATGATTTTAAAGCATTATCCACTATGATGCCTAGATATTTTTCCTGGGTGGTAGCTCCTAATATGGAACCTAACATCGTGTAACTACAGCAAGGGTTATTTTTCCCTATATGCAACACCTTGCACTTGTCCACATTAAATTTCATCTGCCATTTGGATGCCCAATCTTCCAGTCTTGCAAGGTCCTCCTGTAATTTATCACAGTCTGCTTGTGATTTAACTACTCTGAATAATTTTGTATCATCCGCAAATTTGATAACCTCACTCGTCGTATTCCTTTCCAGATCATTTATATATATATTGAAAAGCACCGGACCAAGTACAGATCCCTGAGGCACTCCACTGCCCACTCCCTTCCACTGAGAAAATTGACCATTTAATCCTACTCTCTGTTTTCTGTCTTTTAACCAGTTTGTAATCCACGAAAGGACATAGCCTCCTATCCCATGAAAAATATAACCAAGAAGCCTTCTAAAATAAGGATGTTGCAAGCGCAGCCTTCTGGTGCTGATGGCAAGCGCTCGGAAGTGCATCACTAGCTCATAGGAGAGCATGAGCCCTTAGGCCACAAGACGACACAAGGCAGGGCACGAGCCACAGCCTGTGGAGATGTGTGTGTGCAGGAATGGGCGGAACAAGAACAGAACTGGATGGAACAGAGGCTAGGAATGATAGGACAGGAACAAGACAGGAACACCCCTCCGCTGGACCTCCACGCACCAGCAAGGCCTGCAATGCAATGCTAGTCTCAAGAGTAGCCCTCCGGCCACTTGATAGCCCTTCCAGACCTGCCACTTGGGAACGGCGAGTGCGGGAGGCCAGACGGAGGTTGAGGACCAGAACAGGCTAAGACAGGAACACTGGGACAGAGACAGGAACACTGGGACAGAGACAGGAACGTAGGAATGCAGGAATATGAGGCGTGGAGACTCAGGCGAGAGACTTGGGACTTGGAGACTCAGGCGAGAGACTTGGAACGTGGAGACTCAGGTGAGAGACTTGGGACTTGGAGACTCAGGCGAGAGACTTGGAATGTGGAGACTCAGGTGAGAGACTTGGAATTGAAAATTCAGATGAGGAACTTGGAGTTTGGAGACTCAGATGAGGAACTTGGAAACTCAAAGACTTGGAACTTGGAAAGACTCAGACATTGGAAGGACTCAGAAGAGGACTTGGAACTTGGAAGGACTAAGACGAGGACTTGGAACTTGGAAGTCTGAGCAGTGCTCAATGACAAACCTGCCAGAAGAGGACTCCAGCCACCAGGAAAGCGGATACTGGATAGATGGATTTACTCCCAGGAGTGGTCAGATGGAGATGAGTGACTGTTCAGGATCGGGACCTGACTACAGACATCAGAACACAAATCAGGGGAGAAGCTGCCCCAAGACCCTCCAAGGCTGGGCCAGGAAACAAGGTTCAGGTTTAAAACTTGGAACTCGGAACTCTAAAAACAAGGGTCCTCCGGAGGCGTGGGCTGCTACAAAGGAAACATCAGAACTGGTACATTAGGATACATCGGAACTTCTAGAGATGACATTAGAAATGACAGGACCTCTGGACATCAGAGGCGTCCGGAAGGTCAGACAGCAGGGTGAGAAACCTCTAAGAGAAGGGACCTATCGGATATGGAACATCTTGGAACAGCTGGACACCATGAACACAGAACATCTTAGGACAGCTGACATCTCAGACACGGAACATCTTGGGACATCCAGACCTCTCGGACAAGGAACATCTTAGATATGGAGCATCGGAACAAAGGAGATCAAGATACCGGAGAGACAATGAGGGATGTCAGGATGCAGGACTTGGGGAGTTGAGACTCAGGCAAGAAACTTGGGACTTGGAGACTTAGGCGAGAGACTTGGAACGTGGAGACTCAGACGAGGAACTTGGAAACTCAGATGAGGAATTTGGAACTTGGAACTTGAGGCTCAGATGAGGAACTTGGAAATTCAGACAAGGACTTGGAACTTGGAAAGACTCAGACATTGGAAGGACTCAGACGAGGTCTTGGAACTTGGAAGTCTGGGCAGTGCTCGATGACAAACCTGCTGGAAGAGGACTCCAACTACCAGGAAAGCGGATACCGGATAGGACGGATTTACTCCCAGGAGCAGTCAGCTGGAAATGAGATCCGAGGCGAGCAACTATTCAGGATTAGGACCAGACTATGGACATCAGAACACAAGTCAGGGGAGAAGCAGCCCCAAGACCCTCCGAGGCTGGGACAGGAAACAAGGTTCAGGGTTAAAACTTGGAACTCGGAACTTGGAACATCAGGACTGGTACATCAGGATACCTCGGAACCTCTGGAGTTGACATCAGGAACAACAGGACCTCTGGACATCAGAGGCATCTGGAAGGTTGGACAGCAGGGCGAGGAACCTCTAAGAGAAGGGACCTTTTGGACACGGAACAGCTTGGAACAGCTGGACACCAGGAACACAGAACATCTGAGGACAGCTGACATCTCAGACATGGAACATCTTGGGACATCCAGACCTCTCGGACAAGGAAAATCTTAGACATGGAGCGTCAGAACAAAGGAGATCAAGATACCGGAGAGACAATGAGGGATGTCAGGATGCAGGAAAGAAACGAAGGAGCTCCAACGAAGAACAGAAGGAAATATCCAGATGAGGAGGCCAGGGACATAGAGATAATAGGAACTTAAGACAAAGTGAAGAACCAGGACAGGCTTCTAGGAAAGAGAACTCTGATGCAAGGCCGCTTGGAAGAAGGAACTCAGGAAAGGCATCTTGGAAGAAGCGGAGACCTCTGGAAATGAGGAACTCAGGAACAGGCATCTGAGTTGGAACTCAGGAGCAAGCATCCAAGCTGATACAAGGACACTGGAGGACTGGAGCAAGGCCCTCTTATGGGGCTAATCCAGGAAGTAGGCGGAGACTGGCATCTGGTGGAGCAGCAGCCTCTTCCTGCTACTGGCCCTTTAAAAGAAGGAAGGAGGCGCAGCCACGCACCTAAGGGAATGCTAGAGGCAGGCTGCAGCGGCGTCCCTGTCGCAAGCAGGCCTCTTGTCAGCGGCTCCCATGAAGGCAGAAGCTGATAGCAGCTCCCTGCCGCAAGAAGAGGAGCTCCGAGACAGCCTCTGGGCCGTGGAAGAGCACCTGGTCTGCGGCAGTAACCGGGCCGCGGAGGAAGGATGACAGCGGCCTCTCGGCCGCATCAAGGGGGAACATCAGCAGCGGCCTAGCTGCGAAGAGCCAGAGGGATGGCGCTAGGCTGCACGGCCAGCCTCAGCGTGGGTGGCAGCCTCTCCAGGCCGGGATGAGCGGCGTTCACCAGCGGTTCCAGCCGCAAGGAGAGGAGGTCAGCAGCGGCATCCCGCTGTGAAGCAGAGTCGGTGGAGACCGCGTCACGGGAGTGGCGTCGGGGAACAGGGCAGGCCCAGCGGTGACCCGGGTGGCAGAGGTAAGGCCCTGTCCGCGGGTTCCGTGGGTAGGGGCACAACAAAGGATAAATTAAAATGTTTCCTTAGCTCTCCCAAAGAATCTGTAGTTATGGCTGTCTCCTTGAAGTTCAAAGCAGACTGAGGACTTGATTGCCCCCTGCAATGCACTATGAGTCACCTGCCCAAAGCTGAATAGCCCACTCCCTTTTTTTTTTGAGCATCTTCATCACCCAGTGGCTGGACGCCTGTCAAGCCCAGTGGGCCTTGTTTTTCAGTTACTTTGACTTCATGGTAAGATATAGGCCAGCAACCAAAAATACCCAGGCAGTCGCCCTCTCAGGGTCCTTTGAGATGGAAGATATACCTGATCTTCCCGGCTACATCATCAATCCAGCATGAATCCTCTTGGCTGCTGCCCAGACACCCCTCCAGGGAAGATGGTCACCCCAGCTGACACCATCATAAGGTGTTAGAATGGTCTCATGACTCTTGAGTAACAGGTCATCCTGGCTAAGCTTGGACCCTCATACTGCTCCAGCAGTACTATTGGTGGTCCCAGATACAGAAGGATATCAAGGCCAAAGTGGACTCTTGTCCTACCTATGCCCAGAAAAAGCCTATTGTAGGATGATCTTTGGGGCTGTTACAGCTGCTGCCAGCCCCCAAGGAAGCTTGGACCCACCTGTTCACCGAATTTGTGGTGGACCTCCCCCTCTCTTGCGACTGCTGCATTATCTGGGTTGATTTTAATTGATTCTCTAAAACGGTCCACTTCATCGCCCTTCCAGGTCTTCCCTCCACACCGGAACTAGCGAAATTGTTTACTGCCCATGTTTTTGAACTACATGGCTTACCACAGTCTTGGACTGAGGCATCCAGTTTATGGTCAAATACTGGCGCTCCCTTTGCTGCAAGTTTAATATCAAACTAAACTTCACCATGGCCTACCACCCACAAGCTAACACTCAAGCAGAATGAACCAACTGCCAACTTAAGACCTTCCTAAGGGCAATCATTAATGAACATCAGGATAACTGGGCTACCCTCCTCCCTTGGGTGGAGTTCTCCCATAATCACATATCAACACTGCCAAAGGATCCTCTTAATTTTTGATCATATATGGGAGACAACCAATTCATCCACTTCCATTACCTCTGTCCATCTCTCCTCCAGCGACTCAGTTAACTGCACAGGAACTTCTGGAGCTATGAGTATGAACAGAGGTAATGATCGAAAGGGCTGCCCTAAAAGCATAACATACAACAGATAACCACCAGCGCTCAGCCCCACAGGTCAAACCAGGGGACAAGGTCTGGTTAAGTACCCACCATATCTGACTCAGGGTACCCCCTATGAGTCTTGCAGTTTGCTACATCATCCCTTTTTGGAACATCCAACAAATAGGACCCATTACTTTTCAATTACGCCTACCTGCCTCATTGAGGATTCATAATGTATTTCATGTTTCTCTCCTCAATCATTTGGTTCTATCATGTCCAACCTAAAAACTTCCAGAACTGTCATGATCAGCCTCAAAGGCCTGCGTTGTTTAGTGTGCCCTTGGGCCTCAGCCCGATCCCAGGCGCACCCAGGGCCAACCCGAGGGTTGACGGCATATTCCAGGGTGGCTGGCGGGCTGACCCTCTGCCAGGCCTGCAAGCTCCCAAGGCCAACATCCAAGAATGTTGGAAGTTGAATGGTCCTCTGACCATTCCGAGCCCTTTCGGACCTGCTGCAAACAGCATGGAGCAGCAGGCCTGGCCTGAGGTAGAGGGCAGTCAAGGACCTTGACACGAAGACAGGACAATGGTAGATATATACGGTAACAGGGTTCAGGTACTGGAACTAGACAGGAGCTGCAGTAGGACTCAGGTACAAGAACTGCAGCAGGACTCGGGAATGAAGACATCAGGAACTGTAGCAAGACTCAGAAACGTAGAGATCAGGAACTGTAGAAAGACTCAGGTATGAAGACATCACAGAAGACACTTGGGCAGAAGGAGAGTTGCACAGTCTCTCAGGGCGCCCTACTCAGCCCACCCGCGGGACTGAGTCGCAGACCACCCTGTCCCACTGCGCACCCTATACAGCCCGAAGGCTGATCACGGACCACGAGGAGAGCGGGACATGCGCAGGGAAGATCCAGGCAAAGAGGAACTCCGATGACAGGAACAGAGACATCCGAAGCTCCGACGGCTGGTGGGAACAGAAGCGCCAAGCGCAGGGATGAATCCCACCTGTTGGCCACTCCTAGGCCCAACAGGTCAGAAGGCCAGGAGCCCAAACATAGAAGCAGGGAAGAACATCCGGGAAGACAGGACATCTGGACGTAGAAGATCATGGCAGGGCATCTGGAGGAAGATCAGAACAGGAACATCAGAATACCTGGACGGGACATCTGAACGGGACATCTGGACGGAACATGTAGACAGGAACCTCAGGCACGAAGACAAGATGAAAGAACAGGAACTGAACAGGAACTCCATGGAGAAGACAGGAAGGCCTGATGGAGCTCTGGCAGGCAGGGGCCTCCAGAAGGGTGACACTCCGATGCAAGGTGAAGAACAGGCTGATGAAGCAGCCCTTTATAGGGCAGAGGCAGGAAGTCCACTTAGAGGTGGAGTCAGCCACACTTCCTGTGGCTGGCCCCTTAAATCAGGCAGAATGACACGGGCCGGCACCTAAGAAGCAGTAGGAGACCAGTGCAGGACCGCGGACAGCGGCCTGCACCGACGTCAGATGCTGAGAAGAAGGAAACGGGCAGGCAGGCTTTGGGGCAGCCTCCCGGCTGTCCCACGAGGACCCCCATGATGGCGTCGCGGCTCCCTGCCACGAGGGCTGACCCGGGACAGCTCCATGCCGCGAAGGTGGTCATGGCGTCCGGTGGCGGCTCCCAGCCCATTGGGGCAGAGAGAATCCGGGGTGGCCTCTGGGCCGCGTGAGCAAGGACAGGCCATGGCTCTAGCCACGTGGGAGGCCTGATGATGGCGTACTGCCACGTGGGTGAAGAAGGGCAGAGTCGCGGTAAGTCTGCTCGCGGGAGGGGGCCTGCGGGCAGCGGGTCACAACAGTACCCCCTCCTCAAAGGCCCCCCTCCTCAAACGTCCAATCAGCAATACTGAGGAGAAGGGAACAGTCTATAGCAATAGAGGTATTCAAGAGTCCAAAAAATGGAAGCTGGTAAAAACTGGGGACAGCATGAACCAAGCAAGTACTGTAGCTGGCAAGGAGGAACCACAAAGACACAAGAGACACGACGAGAGACAAAGAACATGGGACCAAGAGCAGACAAGACCAAGGAAACACGAGACCAAGCGAACACGGGACCGAGGAGTGGTGACCGAGCGAACGGGGACTGCATGAGCAGCGCCTGAGCGAACGGTGACCGTGGGAGCAGCGACCGAGCGAATGGTGACCGCGCGACCGACCACACAAAAACACAAAAGAGGAAGCAAGGGAACGGAGAGCAAGGGAGCAGCAAGCAAGGTAGCAGAGAGCAAGGGAGCAGCGAGCAAGAGAGCAGAGAGCAAGGGAGCAGCGAGTGAGGAAGCAGCGAACGAGGGAACAGCGAGTGAGGAAGCAGCGAACAAGGGAACAGAGAGCAAGGAAGCAGCGAGCAAGGAAGAAGCAAGCAAGGGAACAGAGAGTGAGGAAACAGCGGGCAAGGGAACAGAGAGCGAGGAACTCAAGGAGCGAGAGAGCGGGGAGCGAAGGGCGAAAAAGCGACAGAACAAGGGCTGGATACAAGGGAACCAAGCACAGGAACGAGGAGCACATAAGCAGGAAACAAAGACAGGCAAGGAACAAGCAAGAAACAAAACAAGAACGGGACCAAAGAGCAACTGATAACAGGATAGCAAAAAAAAAAAAAAAGGGTCTGGATACAGGCGTCTCCTGTAGGTCGTTTCAAAAAAAAAAAAAAAGAAATCCAGACAGCTGGTGCCTCCAGCAGGTCGTAAACAAGCAAAAACAGTCCAGAAAATTTTTTGTCGGTCCCAACACCATCCAGGAACACGGGGAAGAGTCAGAACAAGGCAAGTCCAACACTGAAAGTACCGTCGAGCACATGGCCTTGCATTCTGTCACGATCGGCCTCAAAGGCCTGCATTGTTTAGTGTGCCCTTGGGCCTCAGCCCGACCCCAGGCGCATCCAGGGCCGACCCGAGGGTTGACGGCATATTCCATCGTGGCTGGTGGGCTGACCCTCTGCAAGCTCCCAAGTCCAACATCCGAGGATGTTGGAAGTTGAATAGTCCTCCGACCATTCCGAGCCCTTTCGGACCTGCTGCGAACAGCATGGAGCAGCAGGCCTGGCCTGAGGTAGAGGGCAGTCGAGGACCTTGACACGAAGACAGGACAATGGTAGATATATACGGTAACAGGGTTCAGGTACTGGAACCAGACAGGAGCTGCAGTAAGATTCAGGTACAAGAACTGCAACAGGACTCGGGAATGAAGACATCAGGAATTGTAGCAAGACTCAGATATGTAGAGATCAGGAGCAGGGAAGAACATCCGGGAAGACAGGACATCTGGACGTAGAAGAACATGGCAGGGCATCCGGAGGAATATCAGAACAGGAACATCAGAATACCTGGACGGGACATCTGAACGGGACATCTGGACAGGACATCTGGACGGAACATGTAGACAGGAACCTCAGGCACGAAGACAAGATGAAAGAACAGGAACTGAACAGGAACTCCTTGGAGAAGACAGGAAGGCGTGATGGAGCTCTGGCAGGCAGGGGCCTCCAGAAGGCTGACACTCCGATGCAAGGTGAAGAACAGGCTGATGAAGCAGCCCTTTATAGGGCAGAGGCAGGAAGTCCACTTAGAGGTGGAGTCAGCCACACTTCCTGTGGCTGGCCCCTTAAATCAGGCAGAATGACGCGGGCCGGCGCCTAAGAAGCAGCAGGAGAACAGTGCAAGACCGCGGACAGCGGCCTGCACCGACATCAGACGCTGAGAGGCAGGCTTCGGGGCAGCCTCATGGCTGTCCCACGAGGACCCCCATGATGGCGTCGCGGCTTCCTGCCGCGAGGGCTGACCCGGGACGGCTCCATGCCGTGAAGGTGGTCATGGCGTCCGGTGGCGGCTCCCAGCCCGCAGGGGTGGAGAGAATCCAGGGGAGCCTCCGGGCCGTGTGAGCAAGGACAGGCTGTGGCTCCAGCCACGTGGGAGGCCCAACGACAGCGTCCTGCCACGTCGGGTGAAGAAGGGCAGAGTCGCGGTAAGTCTGCTCGCGGGAGGGGGCCCGCGGGCAGCGGGTCACAACAAGAACTGCAAGAAATATCGTCCGAGGAAGACCAGATCTACCATGTCAGAGAGATAATGGACATCCATCGACGAAACAAGAGATGGGAATACCTGATCTCATGGGAAGGGTATTGACCAGAAGAGAATACTTGGGAACCCACCTCAAACATCATGGACAAAGACCTCTTAAAAGTATTCCACACATCTCATCCCTGGAAAACCCGGCCTCCTGGGAGGGGGCCTAGAAGGGGAGGGTACCGTTATGTGTAACCAACCATGGGATATCCCCATAGCCAGACACCTCACCTCCGATGCTGGGAACTCCCAGCAAGATGCCCTTCCAGTCCAAAACACGGCAGGCCACCATGTGACTCTGGTCACGCAATGCTGGGGATGCCGCCCAGCACTTAAAGGGCCCACAGCGGGAATCCTCTGTGGCACCCTCCCACTGATGTCATCAGGGCTTCCTTTATAAACCCAGCCTGGACCTTATTTAGACACTTCAGCATCAGGTCCCACTCCTTGCAAGTAGCTGGTTGCTTATCTGCATTCCTGACTCCTGCGTTCCCGACTCCTGCGTTCCTGTTCCGGTCCCGTCCTGGTGTTCCTGCTACCCTTCTCCTTGGATTGTTTCTCTGGTTTGGACCTCAGCTTGCCTTGACTCATCTTCTCAGACTGACTTCTTGCTGACCTCGGACCTCCTCTTGACTTTGCTTGTACTACTGCCTGCCCTGTCCATGGTTCTTCTTCATGTTTTCTGTACTGCTGCCTGCCCTGAAATGGTTCATCTTTTTGTTTGCTGTTCTGCTGCCTGACCCGACCCCGGCCTGTTTGGATCTCCTCTTAGCCTGCTCTTTCTTTGGATACCATGCTTTTCAGAGGCCTGTGCCTAAGTCTAGCTGGCCCCGGCACCCAAGGGCTCAACCTGCAGGGAATGTGGGCTGGTAGTGGTGAAGTTCCTGATAGGCCTCTACACCTGCCAACATCCGCCTGCCGACAGCGGTGACCTACAGGGCTCCTCCCTGTAGGTGGTACCAACCTCGCTTTAGTGTAAGGGTCCACCAATGTAACACCTATTCAAAGTTATTGGTACAAAACTATTGCATGTGAGTGGACCCATCATGAACAGTTCTCTGGCATGTCTGCCCCATTAAGACAGATACCTATTTATCGACTCAAGTGTCTCTAACTGACCAAGAGATGCCAGATCATAGTCCTGAAATACTGAATGCCAGAGTTTTGCCCTGCATAAAACAAAAAGGATCACACAAGGGATACAATCTTCCAGACTTGAATCCTGACATCCAAATCTATAATAATTGCAAGTTGTAAAACACTCTTTTTTATATGCAGCCTTGCAATGATGCAATCACATGTTATAAAGAATACACTGTAATCATCGTTAACATCCAAACCCAGAGATTCACTGTGTTGAATGAGAAAAGCTAACTTTGCTCCATCTGTCGATTATATTCAGGCTGGCCCGAGATTTAGGCGTAGGAAACATAGACATCTGCTTAGGGTACCCAGTTCTGAAGGCGCCAAATACCTGAGCCTACTTCTGCTTACTTTAGGGCTGTGTACCAACCCAGCTTCAAAAAAGTGCTGCTGTGGTACTCTGACTATGGGCACCAAAATGTTAAATCTGGCCCTGCATTCAGGAGGTGATTTTCAAAGGGATTTCTAAGGATAAAAAATGTTTGCCTTTGGAACAAGACCCTTTAAAAATTGCCCCTGGCCCTCAACAGGAAAAGAGGAGGGTACTGGGGGCGGGGTTAGGGCAGACTGGAAAAGCAGATGTGGGGATCTCCTTTTTAAATAAATTCTCATGCCTGTTTTTCGCTGATTTAACCCTCATACTTTGCACCTGCAGAGTAAGCAGGTTAAATACTCCCCACAGTATGGACCTACTCTTGGATTTCAAAGGGAACCTCCCTGGTGAGTTTCCCTTCAGAAAAACAACTTGCAGGCACAAAGTGCTCATAGGCCTGCAAGTTGCTACCAGCCATTGAAAAGAGTCCTCTCAGTGTTTCCTCATCTTGATCTTAAAATCACTTTAAAAGGAAAAATCCTAGGTTCTCCAGTCAATGAACTCATTTCAAATAATGATCAATAATAGGAGCAGTCTGTACCTTGCTGTTTAAGACAATGCCAGTGGTTAAACATTTTAACTCATGTAGATGCCTGTCTTTACTGACATACAGCGACTGACAGGAGCATATGATCACATAAATGACAAAAGATGATTTGTAATTGGTATAGTATCTCAAAGGTCAATATTCAAAGCCATTTACTGATAACTCACAAGTTATCTGTCTAAATGGTTAGGTTTTCAACTTGAAATTGTATGCACTAATGCAAATAGTGTGCATAGAGAGAAAAAACTTTCAAACAACTCTATGCGGCCCCATATGTGTGCATATATGGCTGCATTGAGATCTACTACAGAATTTTATAATCTGTGCATGTGTCTACCCACCCAATTTATTCACATATATTTGGTTATTCATGATACCTACAATCCATTGAAAGCATTTTTTCTACCTATTTTATAATTATACATGTATATATTTTATGCATAAAAAAATGTAAGTTGCTTGCGTAAAGCCCTGATTTATACACAGAAGACTGTATATTTTCAAACATATGCACATAATTGAAATCACCAGTTTGCCAATACTTCCACTGGTTTACCCAATCCATCTCCAATTCATCAAGATATTCCTAGTACTTCACCCTGAACGTTCCCAGATCACCCAGATCTGCCACCCAACAATAGCAGACAAGAGACGAGTCTAATATAATTTGGGCTAGTTAATTAGCAGGTGTAAATTTGTATGAATAAGTTGCCTAATGCATTTGCATGAATCTCTTATAAAATAGCAACTTTGTGTGTACCTCTTGGCCCCGCCACAGAATGCACCAGATTTCCCCTTTTGTCTAGGTAAATGTACACATGAAACTGAAAATATGCATGCATTTTTATGTTTATAAAAAGATTGTATATGAATACAAGCTACTTATGCACATATATGCTAATTTTTCATGTAACTCCTAGGGATGTGAATCGTGTCCTCGATCGTCTAACGATCGATTTCGGCTGGGAGGGGGAGGGAATCGTATTGTTGCCGTTTGGGGGGGTAAAATATCGTGAAAAATCGTGAAAAATCTAAAAATCTAAAAATGCATTGAGATCTACTACAGAATTTATAATCTGTGCATGTGTCTACCCACCCAATTTATTCACATATATTTGGTTATTCATGATACCTACAATCCATTGAAAGCATTTTTTCTACCTATTTTATAATTATACATGTATATATTTTATGCATAAAAAAATGTAAGTTGCTTGCGTAAAGCCCTGATTTATACACAGAAGACTGTATATTTTCAAACATATGCACATAATTGAAATCACCAGTTTGCCAATACTTCCACTGGTTTACCCAATCCATCTCCAATTCATCAAGATATTCCTAGTACTTCACCCTGAACGTTCCCAGATCACCCAGATCTGCCACCCAACAATAGCAGACAAGAGACGAGTCTAATATAATTTGGGCTAGTTAATTAGCAGGTGTAAATTTGTATGAATAAGTTGCCTAATGCATTTGCATGAATCTCTTATAAAATAGCAACTTTGTGTGTACCTCTTGGCCCCGCCACAGAATGCACCAGATTTCCCCTTTTGTCTAGGTAAATGTACACATGAAACTGAAAATATGCATGCATTTTTTATGTTTATAAAAAAGATTGTATATGAATACAAGCTACTTATGCACATATATGCTAATTTTTTACATGTAACTCCTAGGGATGTGAATCGTGTCCTCGATCGTCTTAACGATCGATTTCGGCTGGGAGGGGGAGGGAATCGTATTGTTGCCGTTTGGGGGGGTAAAATATCGTGAAAAATCGTGAAAAATCTAAAAATCTAAAAATCGCAAAAACGGCACATTAAAACCCCCTAAAACCCACCCCCGACCCTTTAAATTAAATCCCCCACCCTCCCGAACCCCCTCCAAATGAGTTAAATAACCTGCGGGTCCAGCGGCGGTCCGGAACGGCAGCGGTCCGGAACGGGCTCCTGCTCCTGAATCTTGTTGTCTTCAGCCGGCGCCATTTTCCAAAATGGCGCCGAAAAATGGCGGCGGCCATAGACGAACACGATTGGACGGCAGGAGGTCCTTCCAGACCCCCGCTGGACTTTTGGCAAGTCTCGTGGGGGTCAGGAGGCCCCCCACAAGCTGGCCAAAAGTTCCTGGAGGTCCAGCGGGGGTCAGGGAGCGATTTCCCGCCGCGAATCGTTTTCGTACGGAAAATGGCACCGGCAGGAGATCGACTGCAGGAGGTCGTTCAGCGAGGCGCCGGAACCCTCGCTGAACGACCTCCTGCAGTCGATCTCCTGCCGGCGCCATTTTCCGTACGAAAAACGATTCGCGGCGGGAAATCGCTCCCTGACCCCCGCTGGACCTCCAGGAACTTTTGGCCAGCTTGTGGGGGGCCTCCTGACCCCCACGAGACTTGCCAAAAGTCCAGCGGGGGTCCGGAAGGACCTCCTGCCGTCCAATCGTGTTCGTCTATGGCCGCCGCCATTTTTCGGCGCCATTTTGGAAAATGGCGCCGGCTGAAGACAACAAGATTCAGGAGCAGGAGCCCGTTCCGGACCGCTGCCGTTCCGGACCGCCGCTGGACCCGCAGGTTATTTAACTCATTTGGGGGGGGGTTCGGGAGGGTGGGGGATTTAATTTAAAGGGTCGGGGGTGGGTTTTAGGGGGTTTTAG
The DNA here is from genome assembly GCF_901001135.1 of Rhinatrema bivittatum. Classification (NCBI taxonomy): domain Eukaryota; kingdom Metazoa; phylum Chordata; class Amphibia; order Gymnophiona; family Rhinatrematidae; genus Rhinatrema; species Rhinatrema bivittatum. Next base: position 328,823,926 of record NC_042616.1, on the reverse strand, counting down.
TGTGCCGGCTCATGATTCTAACGATTTATAACGATAAATCGTTAGAATCTCTATTGTATTGTGTTCCATAACGGTTTAAGACGATATTAAAATTATCGGACGATAATTTTAATCGTCCTAAAACGATTCACATCCCTAGTAACTCCTTTAAAAATTCAATCCATTTGAATGAGTTTGTACTAATTTGATTTAGTGCACACTGTTTCAATTTAGTATGTGTTGTGATTCTGCCTGTGGGCAGCCTCTCACCTTTAGCCGGTCCGGCTCCCCGACGCTGTCTGTCTTCGTTTCACAGCCTGGAGGCCACTCTGTATTGTGACCCTGTGACATTGTGATGGCAAAGGTAGCACCGGCGCCATGTTGAATATTGGCAATACGGCCGGAGTGCAGGAGGTCGCTCCCGGACCCCCGCTGGACTTTTGGCAAGTCTTGTGGGGGTCAGGAGGCCCCCCCAAGCTGGCCAAAAGTCCCTGGGGGTCCAGCGGGGGTCCAGGAGCGATCTCCTGCACGCGGGCCGTATTGCCAATATTCAAGATGGCGCCAGCGCTACCTTTGCCCTGTCACATGGTAAGGGCAAAGGGCCATCGGCGCCATTTTCTTTAGCGCAGCTGATAGCGTGGGAATGGGAGATCGCTCCCACCAGGTATGTGTAAAAGGTTTTGGGGGGGGGGGGGGGGCGGGAGAGGGGGGAGGCTAAGGAGGTAATTTTAAAGGGTCGGGTGGGGGTTTTTTTATCGGGCCTTCGGCGCCATTTATATTAGTGGCAGCCAAAATGACGCCGATGGCCCGAGAGCGGGAGATCACGCCGGGACCCCCCCACTGGACTACCAGGTAATTTAAAACATTTTGGGGGGTTTGGGAGGGTGGGGGATTTGTTTTAAAGGGTCGGGGTGGGTTTAGGGGTTGTTTTGGTGTGCCGGTTTTCCCGCCCTCCCCCCTCCTCCGATTTATGATTTTTCACAATAAATCGGGGTAATTTCTATTGTATCGTGACTCTAACGATTTTTGATGATTTAAAAAATATCTGACGAGTTTTTTAAATCGTCAAAAAACGATTCACATCCCTAATCATTATATTTACACAGACGACGTGCAAATATTCATCCCGGTTACAGAATCACTACAAAAAACCCTAGAATTCTGGAACAACTGCCCTTCTAGCCATCAACAACCTGCTTTCGAGCCTTAACTTAATCCTTAATTCCAATAAAACGGAAATACTCCTCATCTCACAGGACGGTAACTATGCAATGCCTAACTTGAGACATATCAGTCAACCATCATTCTCTTCGCAAGTTAGAAACCCCGAGTAATCATGGACAATCAATTAAACCTAAAGAGATTTATCAATAATACAGCTAAGGAGGGCTTTTTTAAATTGCAAGTCCTAAAATGACTCAGACCACTTCTCCACTTCCAAGACTACCGATCAGTACTCCAAACAATCATTTTCTCAAAAATTGATTACTGCAACTCTCTGTTACTCGGCCTCCCTGCTAACAACATTAAACCCTTACAAATGCTGCAAAACGCCTCAGCAAGGATTCTAACTAAGACCAACAAAAGAGATCATATTACCCCTATCTTGAGGGACCTACACTGGCTCCCAATCAAGTTCAGAATCCTTTACAAAGCACTAACGATCATACACAAAGCCATTCACAAGCTCATTCCACTGGATCTCAACATGCCATTTCGACTACATTTACCTTCTAGACCAATGAGAGCAATATATAGAGACACTCTCCATGTCCCACTCATCAAATCCTCTCTCAGCAAACGAGCCATGTCCACAGCAGGTCCTGCACAATGGAACTTTCTACCTCCAGAACTCCGGTTGGAACAGTGCCCGATCACTTTCAAAAAGAGACTAAAAACTTGGCTATTCGAACAAGCGTTTCATTTATGCCAATGAGATACCTCCTCCATCATCTTACTAGCCAACAGGCCAAATATCAGACTACCTATCCATTCAGTCTATACACATAGTTTAGCATCCCAACTCTACAGCTGAGCAATCCAAGTTTACTCATAGTACCTGACCTTAAACTATTTCCAGTATATACCTAGATCTTCAGCCAGACCAGGCTCAAAAAACAAAACAAAACAAAAAAAACAGGTCTTATTCATTGTTTATATAAAGAACAATGAAAGTTTTTTCTTTTGCTATTCCCCATTTATTTGTCCCAAGTTTCTACACCCTGTTTCAATGTAATTGCATTCTTACATGCTTGCTACCGTTATAATGTAAACCGAGATGATATGTAATATTCTACATGAATCCCGGAATATAAAAATGTCAAATAAATAAATAAATACATACATACATACAGTGGTATAAATAGATGACAAATATGTGTGCCACCCCAGAGGTGCTCTCTCTCTCTCGCTCTCTCCCTCTTTCCCTCTCTTTCTCTCCCTGAAACAGGATTTGTAATAAATATTGCAAATCTCAGTTTGGGCATAACACCAGGAAAAAAGGTAGAGTCATTTCCAGTATTAAAACATGGATTATGCTATCGTATGCATAAACTCCTCCCCTTCAATAAAATTTTCAAAATTTGCATATGCATCTCTTGATGCAAAAAATAACGCATGCGTTTTCAAGGGAGTATGGGCCCTAACGCGATTTGAAAAATGACCCTGTATATTTGTTAGTGTGGCTGAACTATTGAATATACCTCCAAAGTTAGCTGGATAAGTTTATCTGGCTAAGGGCCTCATTTTCCAAGTCGCTCGCACGCGATAAGGGACCTTTCGCACGCGAAAAGTCCCTTATCGCGTGCGATCCCAGGATGGGGGCGGAGTCGGCCCCGGAAGAGGACGAGTCGGGGCGTCACCGGAGCCGACTCTGCACCGACGCCGTGGACAGCGAAAAGGTAAGTGCCTTTTCGCTGCCTATTTCGCTCCCAATAGCTCCACCTCCTATGGTGGTGCTATTGGGTGCGAAACCGGCAGCAATCGCACCACGACAGTGCGATCGCTGCCGGCTAGCGCAGACCCGTCCCCCGTTTCGACCCCCCGCCCCTCATCTTCTAAAGTATCGCAGGCCTGCGATACTTTAGAAAATGAGGCCCTAACTTTGCTATCCAGACAGTGACTGAATATGGACCTCTAAGTTGTCTCTAAACCTTTTTTTTTTTAAAACCAGCTATTATTAAAGTATGCAGTAAAGTTTGTTTTAGTTAATAGGAATTCTGGAATCTTTTAGTCAAAAAAATGCCCCCTAAAATCCTTGCAAATAATCCATTTAAATGCTAATATTTCAACAGCTACACAGAGCTGGCATTTGATCATGGAGCCTTCTCCTGATAGCCATCATGGGATAAAGCTCTCAATAGTTGCAGGAGTACGGGGTGGGCTTTTAAGCTGAATGCAATCATCAGTCTTTAGAAGTCATTTAGTTGAACTGTGCCCCTGGGGTGGAGCTGACATCATTCTGCAGCATTACCTTTTTGTCACACAGCATGATGAGTCCCAGCTCCACAGCTCTCTGTGTAAAAGGACATCAGGCAGGTCATGAGAGTTTTCCCATGGTACAGAGAGGAAAACCCTAAAATAAAGAAGTCTAGGTTTTGGAGCTGCAGTCCTTTCTCTGAGATTTTCAATTCTTGCTCCACATTTTACAGATTTTAAACACATATTGATCTTTATTTGGAGTGAACGTTTAAGTTTCTTAACGCTGCAGGAAAAGAACTTATCTGAAACAGAGTAGGACTAAGCCCCCAGCTTTAATAATTCAGCCAGATCTTCTTTAGCATACCTAATGTCATGAATGTAGAGTAAATTAATTGATTTTCATTTTCATTCTCCCACAATCTAACACTTTGATATAAAATACCCTATTGCAGATTCATCCAATAGTTGTAGTCTTTGCTGCTTTTCATTCTAACATTCACCCTCTTTTTATTGGTATTTAAAGACTTGATTATGAATATGGGACAGAGGCAAATCTTTCTATGAGTATCATTTCCTGCCGGATTGTATGGACAATATTTTGGATGGCTTTTATTTTAATGATGCCATCCTGCCTATTGCATGTTTTTACATGGCGCAGTCTGAGACAACCTCACGAGAGTTGTAGGTTTGAAATTTGGGGTTTTCACCCTTCATGTGGTTTTATTTTATTAGCTCTTCAGGAAGTGACCTCCGTTTTTTTGTGGTTGTTGATTAAAAGAACCCCATAGAAAGTGTCTCAGTATACTTGCAGGAGAGCACTATGTCACTGGCCATGCTGTGTTACAAAGTAATTGCCATGCAGACATGTGGGCAGAAATGTCACTCCAAAGTGCCAGGGAGTAGTTGATGGAAGGGAGGGCTCTAACAGAGGCGCTCTAGGGCATGCACATGTGACAGATGAGATATCAGCCAACAATATGGAGAGTGAGGGACTTTCACATGTCCTTAAAGCGGCTTCTCCTTATAGTCCCTTAGGCCCAGGCTCTGGGGATGGTTGCCCCCTGGAAGGAGCTTTCATTTTAGTGCCATTCATATGAAAATGCCTGCCCTAAAGCTATCCCACCCCTACAGTTTTGCCTGTCTGCTACAGCAATCACTTGTCTGCAAGAAGAGAGAGAGACTGCGTTAATTGCAATGTACTCAGTTCACGCCCTCTTGCTAAACATAATAAAAATGCACTTTGAAGCAAGTCTCACCAGGGAAAGTTGACTAACTTCTATAATGCAGAAGAGTTTAAGTTTTGTCACACTAATTTTCTACAGCTTTTTGATTGTCTGCATTTGTGCATACTATACACGGGCTATTTCTATCTGTTTGTTGATAAGAGAACCATTGACATTTCATTGTTCAGTCCCTGTAGTCAAATAATCAGTGCTCTTCTTGGTGCCTTGGGAGAGACAGGTTGACCACAATATGGCATTTGTGACTTTAACAATTGTAGATGCTTTAAAATGATAGGCATAGCTATAAAGGTATTTCCCTGACTAGTGCTCCCAGCCTAGTTGCTGTGTCTTTTAGTCACCTGTGACTTGTGATTACATCTCCTGGTAACTGGAGGTCGAGTAAGTCTAAAGTTGCAAACATTTTAAATTTGCGGATTGCTGACCAAGTATATATATATATTGACTATTAAGAAAACAATCTCTGCAAAGGTATTCTGCAGCATTCCTGGGAACTGAAGAAAATATAACATCTTGAAAATGCTTACAAAGATCAGAACTACAAATCTGTTGCATCATAAATATTATTTGGAGCATTATATTTTAACAATGGCCTACAAATGCTAGTATATTATTTACTGAGGTCTTTTTGTATCTTTGCCTGATTTGCTCTAATGTTATGCCTTCCTATTGCAAGTCATGTTGTTTTTATGTTCATGATGTTTTTGAAGGCGCACCATGTTATAAAATTGACGCGTCCATGTGCACACGCCGGGAACCGCATGCACAGGAATGCATGCGTGCTTCTTTTTAAATCTACCCCTTAGGCCCTAGAATGTACCTCAATCCAGAACCAGATGGCAGTGGGTACATGATGAAATTAGCGCATACCTGCATATAAATAATATTTTTTTTTATTTATATTTCACATGGTGTGATACTTCAAAGCAGATTACATTCAAGTACTGTAGGTATTTCTCTGAATATATGGATAATTAGACTTTAGAAGGTGCATGGAAAATAGTGTGGTCTATTCTTCTCCATCACTATTTATGTGCACCCAAAAAGACTAAATTTAACACCTGCCTTGCATCAGATGTTAACATTTTAGCACACACACTATTGAAAGGGCTCAGCCAACAGCAAGCGTTGGGATTACAGATGGAGTTCAAGAGATAATGCTACAAGTTTAAAGCCTCTGAGTTATAACATATCTTCCTGTGCTTCTCTTGGAAAAAGAAAGGCACCCGCACACACTGAGCCTCATTTTCTAAGAATTTTTCCCCATAGACACAGAATAGGAGAAAAACCTTAGTAATTCAGGCCCACTGTTAAAACTCCCCGCACAATTCCATATCTATTTACACCATAAAAATAGCTTTCAAAAAAGGGTAAACATGGTTGTACATTTCACAATATAGAAGGCACAGTGGTTTTATGATCTGGGCCATGAAGTTTTAGCACCCTGTTAGTTTGACAACAGAGATTTCAGATTCATCTGCTCCGATTCTTTCCTGCAATTGCAGCCTCAACCTAGGCTCCAATTGCATACACATCTCCTTCTCCCATTGCTGCTGCAGCATCAGGCAGGGTTTTTGCAACATAAACCCCGCTCCCCTGCCAATATCTTGAGATTGCCCACCCGGGGCACCACCAAAACAAAGGTTGTTCCTGACCACAAAACTACAGATTGCCATAAAGTGGAAATGGCAGGATGCCAGTGCCCTCTGGAGTTGGAGCTGGCAGATCTCCCTCCTTTTAACATTTTTTTAAAGCATAATGTGATACAAACTTTATCAAAACCATCATATCAATAATACAGTCACTGTGTTCAACAGAGCACACATGTCTAGTGAAACCTAGGCAATCCTGTATAGACATTTCACATTACATTTTAGAATCTGGTAGAGAAAAAGACAAAAAGGTAGATTGCAAACAGCAATCAGGAACAGATAGGATGGGCCAGGTCTGGATGCATTGGGGGTTAGTGTTGGAGGAGATGTGGCTGTTGCAGCAAAAGGAGTTATAGGAGATGTGAAGTACAGGACAGGAGACAGATGGAGGAGGGGGAGTGAGCAACACTTAAAGAGAAGGTGGTGACAGAGGAAAAGACACCAACAAACACTTGAATTCTTAGAAACTAAATCTGCATTTATTCACTTAGGGGCCGATGCAATACGGTGCTCTCAACTGTGCGCACTGTTTTAACCCATGGTTGGATGCGTGATTTCGACACGCGTCCACAATCCCTTGTGGCTTTTTTCAGGTCTTGCAATTCAGTGAGTTTGAGTGTACAGCTCTTTCTGTATAGCTTTGAGACTTCAGGGATTGAGACATTGCTGCCCCTACAGTATAGAGAAAGACAGGTTCTGTCAAACAGAACTGGAAATAATTATACATCTGGAGGTCCATATTCAAAAGCCATTTAGATGGTTAACTCAAACATTATCCATCTAAATGGCACAATTGGCATATTCAGCCACTTATCTGGCTAAATTATTGCTTGATAACCATTTATCTGGCTATAACTTAGCCTGATAAAAAGGGGGCAGTACTGAGACGTTCCGGGTAAGTAGCACTTTTCCTCACAAAAACCCAAGATTTTTTTCTATCCCTCACCTAATATTACATTGCCCTATTAGGTCTTGCATCCCCCACCCCACATCTCTAAATCTGATAGAGCCGTTGCCCCCATCTCCCCCAGACTCTCCCCTTCTTCAGAGAGCAACCTGTCACCAAGGCCAGGACCTTCCACCTCCCCCCCCCCCAGCAATTTAACAGCGCTCTTCCACACCCCAAGCCCCCGGTCCTTACCCCCACTTCCCGAGGCCAAACAATCCCCACCAGGGGCGGGGTCAGTACTTACCTGCTCCTGGCAAGGTCCAGCACAGCACAACGCCGCGCTGGAAGTGTAAACCACACCAGGTTTAAGCATCCGGTGCTAGAAGTAAGTGCCCCGCGTGCCGGTTTGAGCATTATCATCTTACAGGCTAATTTTAAAAGGAATGCATGTGCGCCTGGAAATATGCTGCAATTTTATATCCTGCGCGCAAGTAGGCGCTTGTCATTTAAAATCCCCCTCTGTGCGTATGCGTGTGCATAATCTTAAGAGGCAGCTCGAGTAAATGTTCCGCGCGTATTTCTGCTAGGGATTTAGTGGCTTTTATGAGCATATGCAGGCAGATATTAAAACGTGCTCACACGAGGGAAAAAAACAGTTTCTCCAATTAGTCCACCAGTTTGTCCAGTTGATATTGAAGTCTTGAAGACGTCATCCTGCAAGCCCCCCACTTGAACCCGAACCCTCACGCTGTGCTGAAAGCCCTAAAACTGGAGATCTCCAGACTTGCTCCTCCTCAGGATCAGCAGTAAAGTTACTCGGATAACACGCCGATGCGTGCCATGGTCAGCTTTTTTAAAATTTGGAGTTATGCATGTAAGTTTTGGCCCCGCCCCGGAATGCCCAGGACCCGCCCAAGCCCCATTCATTCCCAGCCCCCTCCCCCCCTTCTTCTTGACGTGCGCACGGGTGTGCATGCCCATATTTTGTGACTTCTTAAAATTCCGCCTTGCTCGCGCGCAGCTCACCTATGCACGTATGTGACCTTTTTTGCGCGAGCAACCTTTTAAAATCTACCTCTTATCTTTTAAGGTTTACCTCGAGTGTAAGGCGCTCACATCTAAAATATAAGCATTGCATTTTTTTTTTTTTGTACTTTGCCAAGATATCTCCAAAAACTCCTTAATTCCTCACTCTGATCCACTCCAGCCCCCTCCCCTCCTTATCCAGTCCTTTCCTGCACTATTGGTCTAACTTGATATTTCAAGAGCAGCTTCCACTTACTGCCAGGTCAAACCAGTTCTGCATTACTGAGCTGTAGCAGCCAGTTATCACATTATATTTGTGCAAGGGGGAGGAAGTGCCAAGCTTTAATACACTGGCATCATTATTCAAGGCTCCTGACTTTATTACCCCTACCTTCCATCCCCCCATACTCCATAGCAATTTACCAGGGCCAGGGAATAAAGCTCAAACCTTTTCCTCTGGAAGCTGATCAGTGCTACCTCACCCCACATCCACGCCAAGTCTCAACTATTTGCGTTACTATAGGAATGACAGCTGCTATTCTCTCCTTCCCTTGCTCTGTGCTTCCAGCTCCTGCCATCCTACAAACCATAAAATGTAACTGTAAATCAAACCCATGAGTTTGCCTGCAAGGTAGCATGCAGCATTAATGTTGGATGACTAGCCCATGCAGAACATTAGTTTTTTAATGAATTACTGGTTATATCCGTAACAGGTTAATCTTACTTTAGAGTAGCAACTAATTTCTAAAAAGTGCTTAGGGAACAAAATGCTAAAGAAGAAAGAACAAAGTATACTACTATATTGCATCGCATCACTGCTAATCCTCAGACCATAAATTTAGAGAGGTTTCTCTTTATCCCTTTCCCCGACTCTCCCCTAGCTCATCCACTAGCTCAGGTTTCCTTTTTGCCTCTTACCTTCTTCATCTTAATCACTTATCTGCCCCATCCCTAATTATTCAAATATTAAAATGTACTTTCTCTTTTGATCCCACTGTGCTATTTTTCATTCTCTTTTCCTCTCTGTGGACCAGTATGAAAATATATTATTGTGTCTGTCATTGCCCCTGTAAAACCCTTTGAAATACTTTTATATGAAAAGGAAAAGCAATTTATATTGTACATTGGGGCTTGTCCTGATGGTTCAATAGCAAAGCTGTACACTGCTGTGCAGGATGCTCAGATTCAGTTGCTGGCTTTAGCACCTGCTCTTCAGGATGCTGGGAGATGGTGCAGAAGTAGCCACATACACTGCCTCCAAAGAGGAGGAGTCCCAACTGTTATTCAACAGTGACACCTGCTGGCTGGCTTAAGGGCACACTTATGCTAGGTTCTGGAGGGAGGCAAGGTTCATGCTTCTCGACTAGAGAGATGTTGCCGCAGTGAGCAGGTTCCAAATGGGCTGGAAGCCCAAGTAGATAGAGTCTGCGAGGCAACAAATAAAGAAATAGGTAATATTTTGGGCTTCACTGAGATTTAAATAGTAATCTACCTTTAGATTACTTTATAACATCATAAGCCTAGAATCAGCCAAATGGATTGACTATTTTGGAGTTTCTTCTTTTGTACAGAACCTTTTTGTGGCAATTAACAAATTTGGGAGGTCAGGAAATATATTAACAAAAAGTAAGCATGCACATTTCTGTGTCAGAACTAACCAGGGTCATAGGTGATTGGATTCTGGAGGTATATTTCCAGGTCCCATGAAAGGGCACCCATAGTCCTGAAGTCTGTCTGCAGCAACAGCCAAAAGTCAAGAAGCATGGTCTGGAAGAAAGTGGCCCCCCTAACCTGGAGTAAGCATTCCCAGGCAACAATCCCTAGGCACAGTCCAACTTCCAGGGAACAGAATGCCAGTGTTACCATGTTCCATACCGGCAAGCTTCCTCCCCGCGGCCAGCGTGATTCCGCCTCTGCCACCCCTGCTTCCGCGACGCCAGCAGCATGTCTGCCTCACGCACCGGCTCGACGTTCTCCTAGGACGTCGGCAATCAACTCCGACGCCGCAGACAAGTCTCGCGCGAAATCGCGCCGAGGCCACGCCCCCTGACGTCAGACGCCGTTCAGCTGCGAATTGCGCGGGAAATGAGGGAGATTTAAGGAGAGCTTCCTTCCAGCTCGTCGCTTCGGCCACAGTGCGTTTGGTGAGTGTCATTGTTGCTCTTCCTGCCTGTTGCTCTGCCCTGACCTGGACTGTCTTATCGGACTACTCTGCCTGCTTCCTGCCTACCGGATCTGTTTGCCTTGGTTCGTTGTTCGCTGCCTGTCCTGACCTGGACTGCCTTATCGGATTACTCTGCCTGCTACCTGCCTACCGGATCTGTTTGCCTTGGTTCGTTGTTCGCGGCCTGCCCTGACCTGGACTGCCTTATCGGATTACTCTGCCTGCTACCTGCCTACCGGATCTGTTTGCCTTGGTTCGTTGTTCGCGGCCTGCCCTGACCTGGACTGCCTTATCGGATTACTCTGCCTGCTTCCTGCCTACCGGATCTGTTTGCCTTGGGTCGTTGTTCGCTGCCTGCCCTGACCTGGACTGCCTTATCGGATTACTCTGCCTGCTACCTGCCTACCGGATCTGTTTGCCTTGGTTCGTTGTTCGCTGCCTGCCCTGACCTGGACTGCCTTATCGGATTACTCTGCCTGCTACCTGCCTACCGGATCTGTTTACCTTGGTTCATTGTCTGCTGCCTGCCCTGACCTGGACTGTCCATTGGATACTCTACGGATCGCATTACCACATCTTGCTCCTGGAGAGGGTCCGTTCCTGAGCATCCCGGGTTCAAGGTAAGCGGTCTCGACCCAGGTTCCACTTAATCTGAGTAACAGTTGGCCGAAGCCATGGAACCAGTCGATTTGGCCGCATTGCAGGCAATTCCCGGAATGGCCAATCGCATTCAGCAGCAACAGGGGGTCCTGGATCAAGTCACCGGAGTGTTGGATCGTCTGGTTGCTCGAATGGATGCGTTAGCCCAAACCCCGGCAATCTCCCTAACCAGTACTACAGCGAGTCCTGCTCCTATCAGGATCCCTCCTCCGCCTCAATTTAATGGAACTGCAAAACTTTGTAGAGGATTCATCAATCAGTGTCGTATGCACTTCTCGTTACAACTTGCTTCCTTTCCCAATGATAAAACCAAGACTACTTTTATCCTTTCTCTATTGGAAGGACCCGCTCTGGCTTGGGCTTCTCCCCTTTGGGAGAGAGATGATCCTCTTCTCTCTAACCTGGAGCTATTTTTAAAGGAATTTCGCTTAATTTTTGACGAACCTGGACGTTCAAATTCTGCAGCGAATGATTTACTTAACATCAAACAAGGATCTCGATCCGTGGGAGAGTACGTCGTCCAGTTCCGGACATTAGCCTCTGAACTCGCTTGGGGAGAGGATACTTTGGTGGCAATTTTTCGACAGGGCCTTGTGGAGAACATTAAAGATGAACTCGCTGGCAGGGATCCTCCAGAAACCCTGGAGGGTTTAATCCGTCTATCTATTAGGCTGGATTTACGTTTCCAGGAGAGAGCACGAGAGCGCGCTGCTTCCCGAAAGACTTTTCGTCTAGCTCCAATCTTTCAGCAGCCCCTTTCTCTTCCATCCGCGGCAGAACCCTCGGGTGCTACTGATGAACCCATGCAGATTGACAGGCTTCGCTTAACGCCAGAGGAATGTCACAGAAGGAGAGCCAAAAATCTCTGTTTATATTGTGCTGGTGCAGGGCATTTCGTCAATAAATGCCCCAACAAAGCGGGAAACTCTCGGACCTAGGACGGGTAGGAGAGGCCTCCCTGGGTCCTACTATCTCCTCTCCACAATTACTACTTCCAGTTACCCTTTGGATTCGGGAGCAAGCACATTCTGTCCAGGCCTTCATTGATTCCGGAGCGGCCGGCAATTTCATTCAGGAGAGACTGGTTAAGTTATATTAAATTCCGGTCAAGCCCTTAGACGTTTCTCTCTCAGTCACTTCCGTCTCCGGACATTCTGTAGGAATGTGGATCTGCTACGTCACCAAACCCATCCTACTATCCACAGGGATATTGCACCAAGAACGCATTCAGCTATACGTACTACCATCCTCTGTCAATCATATCATTTTAGGTCTACCCTGGTTACGGATTCATCAACCCCGGTTGGACTGGGGGTCATTGCAACTCACCTCTTGGAGTTCCTTTTGCTTTCAGAACTGTTTAACCTCTCTTCAAAAAACCGCCATCCAGACCACGCAACTCTCATCCGATATTCCTGCGCCTTATCAAGACTTCAAAAATGTTTTCAGTAAACAACAAGCTGAGACTTTACCACCTCACAGACCATATGATTGTGCTATAGATCTTCTTCCGGAAAAGATCCCACCCAGAGGGAGGATTTATGCGCTGTCAGAGCCGGAATCCGAGGCGTTACGACAATACATCAAGGAAAACTTAGCTAACGGCTTTATTCGACCATCTACATCTCCTGCAGGTGCAGGGTTCTTTTTTGTCAAAAAAAAGGACGGGTCGTTGAGACCTTGCATCGACTACCGAGGTCTCAACAGCATCACCAGGAAGAATAAGTACCCCATTCCGCTTATTTCTGAATTATTCGATCGCATTAAAGGAGCCCAAATTTTTTCTAAACTGGATTTACGTGGGGCTTACAACCTAATTAGAATTCGCAAAGGGGATGAATGGAAGACGGCGTTTAACACCCATGATGGCCACTATGAATATAGAGTCATGCTGTTTGGTTTATGCAACGCTCCTGCTGTCTTCCAGGATATGATCAATGACATTTTCCGGGATATGTTGTACTCTCATGTCATTGTCTATTTAGACGACATTCTCATTTTTTCTGATACCTTGCAACAACACCTACTCCATGTTCGCCAGGTACTTCAGCGTCTTCGGGAGAACAAATTGTTCGCCAAATTAGAGAAATGTGTTTTTCATGTGTCCAAGTTATCCTTTCTTGGATATATTATTTCCAATCAAGGACTGTCTATGGATCCCGACAAACTGAAGGCCATTCTGGCTTGGCCACAACCGGTGGGACTGAAAGCCTTACAACGTTTTCTGGGTTTTTCTAATTATTACCGGCAGTTTATTCCCAACTTCTCTTCTTTAGTGGCTCCTCTCACGCTGCTCACCAGGAAGGGAGCTTCGACACACACTTGGCCCGAGGAGGCGGTCCAGGCTTTTCTTCGCCTTAAACAAGAATTCACCAAGGATTTATGTCTCCAGCGTCCTGACTCCACCAGACCTTTTGTGCTGGAGGTCGATGCTTCCGCAGTAGGGGTTGGGGCGGTTCTTCTTCAGGAAACCGACGACGGTCGTCTGGTGACCTGTGCGTTCTTTTCCAAAAAATTTTCCCCTGCGGAGAAGAACTACACCATCGGAGATCGCGAGCTTCTAGCCATTAAATTAGCCCTGGAGGAATGGCGGCATCTCCTGGAAGGCGCCCGACACACGGTTACGATCTACACTGATCATAAAAATTTGGCATATCTAGCTACTGCCCAACGCCTGAATCCTCGTCAGGCCCGATGGGCACTTTTTTTTAGCCGATTGGATTTTGTACTCCATTTTCGGCCGGCCCACAAGAATGTTCGGGCCGACGCTCTCTTCCGCAATTTTGATCTGGACGACACTCCGGAATCTCCTCGTTATATCATAGATCCAGCTCGTATCCAGATAGCAGCCACTTTTACGGTTCCCTTGGGACGGACCGTTGTTCCTAAACGCTTACGCCTACAGGTCCTTCGCTGGGCTCATGATGCGCGCTTAGCGGGTCATCCCGGGGTTTCCCGGACCAAGGACCTCCTCTCCAGACACTATTGGTGGCCACGTTGGGAGACTGATGTCAAACGATATGTGGATTCCTGTCCCGTTTGTGCTGCACAAAAGACTCCTCGACGAAAACCCTTCGGGTTGTAACAGCCTCTGCCCATTCCCGATTCCCCTGACCTGGACTGCCTTATCGGATTACTCTGCCTGCTACCTGCCTACCGGATCTGTTTGCCTTGGTTCATTGTTCGCGGCCTGCCCTGACCTGGACTGCCTTATCGGATTACTCTGCCTGCTTCCTGCCTACCGGATCTGTTTGCCTTGGGTCGTTGTTCGCTGCCTGCCCTGACCTGGACTGCCTTATTGGATTACTCTGCCTGCTACCTGCCTACCGGATCTGTTTGCCTTGGTTCGTTGTTCGCTGCCTGCCCTGACCTGGACTGCCTTATTGGATTACTCTGCCTGCTACCTGCCTACCGGATCTGTTTACCTTGGTTCATTGTCTGCTGCCTGCCCTGACCTGGACTGTCCATTGGATACTCTACGGATCGCATTACCACGTCTTGCTCCTGGAGAGGGTCCATTCCTGAGCGTCCCGGGTTCAAGGTAAGCGGTCTCGACCCAGGTTCCACTTAATCTGAGTAACAGCCAGAAGAAAAGGTTCTGAGATATGACAGGAGTCCAAGTGCCAAGGGCCAAGATCCAGAGTCAGGCAAGACTAAGTGTTGTGTTCCGCGGCCGTGGAAGGCCACGACTGCGGTCCCCTACCATGCCCGCGATGGTGACCCGCCGCGGGAGCTCAGGGGGAGGCCTCTGATCCTTGCCCATTGCTTCGGCATGGGCCCCAGTGATGCTTGCTGGAGGGGGAGCTGTCCCTGCTCCTCCCTGGCGGCGGCCAGCAGCGTTTCTCTCCATGGAGAGAATCCAAGATGGTCGCCACCATCTTTAGGCATGAGGCTGCGCCTCCTCCTCAGATTTAAAGGGACCTGATCCCTTTAACTACACTCACCTGTTCCCTATGAGCCAGAGCAGAGGAAGTATAAAAGGAGGCTTCCTCTGTTTATTCCTCGACTTGGCAACGTCCTCCAACGTAGTCAGGTCTGCTTGCTTCAGTGAGTTCTGCTACTTTGGATCCTTGTTCCT
The DNA here is from genome assembly GCF_901001135.1 of Rhinatrema bivittatum. Lineage (NCBI taxonomy): Eukaryota > Metazoa > Chordata > Amphibia > Gymnophiona > Rhinatrematidae > Rhinatrema > Rhinatrema bivittatum. The sequence goes on along the minus strand of NC_042616.1, from coordinate 328,808,817 downwards.
GTCTTGCTTGGTGTTCCTGGTTCCTGACTTTGGATTGTCTAGCGGTGATTCCTGGTGTGTGACTTCAGACTGGCAAGCGGTGATCCCTTGGCGTGTGATCTCGGACTGGTAAGCGATGACCCTCTGGCACTTGACCTTGGACTTCTTCTTGACCATCACCTCCAAGGGACTACCTAAGACCCAGCGGCCCAGGTCCCTACGGGCTCCTCCCAGGAGGACCACGGGCTTCCAGGGGTGAAGCTCCAGTCGGCCTTTGCATCACTCCTTGACCTCTCAAAGGTCCACCTAAGTCCCAGCGGTCCGGGTCCCTACGGGCTCCTCCTGGGGGGACTGCGGACTTCCAGTGGTGAAGACACAGTTCCTTTCCTCGATGTCATGACTCTTCGTCTGCCTCCACAGTCACCTCAGTCTCCAATGCCGAGGGTCAGCTGGTCATGTCTTCAGTTCCTGCCTTGCCACGTGACGGGTGAACCTATGGATCTTCTTCCCAAGGTATACCATCCTCCCGTCAACCCAAGGGTCCACAAGCCTGAGCATAACACTAAGGGGCAGCAACCAAGTATTCCCAGGACTTGTTTGTACCAGCAAATGCTTTGGATTCTACTATATTTAAATATCGGCCTCAGTCAGGTATTACCTGTATCCCAGCCAATCCTCTCTTGCTGGGAGCATGGTCTGCACCTGCATGTTTATTTATTTAAAATATTTATATCCCATCTGTAGCAGACTTACCGTGCTATACGGGATACATAAAAAACGTAAATATCTGTAATAACAGACATCAATAATAAACACAATAACAAACCTTTCAGGCTTAACCCATTATTACATATCAAGCAGTATAAACATAACTAATCAAAGCTCTCTAAAAGAAAGTTTCTTAAACGAAAAGCTTTTACTATTGCTGATTTTCATCGTCCATGTGACATTTCTGTCTCTTCATAAGAACATAAGTTGCCATACTGGGTCAGACTAAGGGTCCATCCTGTTTCTGTTGCACTGGAGGTGGACCCTTGGCCTGGCACAGGATTGGTACGGCCCTCCGGTCGGACCTAGAGAGTGCCTGCCACCAGGGGTTGGAGCACAGGAGGAGACAGAGGCTTGCTGGACCTTCACCAATAGCAACCCGGGATTCCCTCAGGTTGAGCCCATTGTTACCCGGGCCGCCTGGTCTTAGGTGGGCCTCGCAGGATCTCCTAGAGAAGAAGCACAGGGGAGTGCCCACCACAAGTAAGGGTGCGTGGTTGATGTCCAAATTAGAATGTCCAGAGGTCACAGGAGGCCAGAACAGAGAGTCTGAGTGGATAGCGAAAATCAAGTCCAGAATGGTCAGCTGAAGCAGGGGTCATTACCTATAATCAATTCAGAAGTAGTCAGGCCAGGCAGAGGCCAAGTTCCAGGCAGCGATCAAGAATAGTCAGTTCCAGGCAGAGGTCAGTTCCAGGCAGCGATCAGGAGTAGTCAGAGAACAGGCAGAGGTCAGGTCCAGGCAGCAATCAAGAATAGTCAGGAGCAAGCAAAGGTCAGTACCATGAGATCAGTCCAAAGGGTACTACCAGGGATGGAGAGATGAAGGAACAGGAGATGAAGGAACAGGAGACTCAGAAGATGCTAGAACAGGAGACACAAGAGACACTGGAACAGGAGACTCTGGAACAAGAGACACTGGAACAAGAGATGCTGGAAGGCAAACTAGAGACACCGGAGTGTACGACCCGATTGCCAAGGCAAGGAAGTGGTGTCTGACCACTTCCTTATGTACTTCTCTCAATCAGGGCGTGCCGCGGAGCTGGGACCTGCCCTTGGCCCTTTAAGAGGCTGGGTGGTCCCCACGTGTGCGCCTAGGAGTGGGGCCAACACCACGGAGGACACCGAGCCCCGCCGTGAGGCCTGGTGAACGGAGGAAGACCCAGCGGTTGCCACCGTGAGACTCCAAGGCTGAGCAGAGCTGGCAGCAGCAGCGGGGGAGGATTGCCCGGGACCCATTGGAGCATGGACAAGGTGAGCAGGCCCGGGCGTGGGCCGAGCATGGATGGGACATGCAAAAGTACCCCCCCCCCCCCAGGCCTCCCCCTCCTCGGTTGTGTCTTGTCTGGATGAGGCTGGTGGAAGTTCTGTAACAAACTCTTATCTAGGATATTATGTGAGGGTTCCCAAGAGTTCTCTTCGGCCCCAAACCCCTCCCAGGCAAGAAGATATTCCCAACAGCCTCAACGCCGATGGACGTCAAGGACCTCTCTTACCTGGAGGGTAGCGTCAGGTTCTGTGGAGACTTGCGGTGGAGCTGGAGGATGTCTGGAGGGCCACGACAGTACCAGAGGCTTAAGGAGGGAAACATGAAATGTGTTGTGAATGCCCATGTTGCGAGGTAGCTGTAGCTGATACGTTACTGCCCCTATGTGCCTGAGAATCAGGAATGTACTTGGGGGCAAACGTTGGGATGGAAGTAGGAGCTTTATGTGCTTGGGGCTAATCCAAACCTTCTGGCCAGGTCGGAACAAGAGTGCAGTGGGACGATGAGCATCCATGAATTGTTTGGCACATTCAGCTGCGTGAGTTAGTCTCTCTTTGATTTGGTTCCATAAGTGACGTATTGTCTGTGCTGTGGACTGCGCCGTGGGTGAGGGGACTGAAAGCGGCACTGGAAGGGGCAGGCTTGGCTGGCGGCTAAAGACCACTGAGAAGGGCGAGACGTCAGTGGCAGAGGCGACGTGAGTATTCTGGGATAACTTGGCCCAGGGCAAGAGGTCGGTCCAGTTATCCTGTTGATCATTGATGTAGGATCTCAAGAATGTCTTCAATGGCCGTTCGCTTGAGGGTGATAAGTCGATGTCAGGTTCAGGGTAATGTCGAACTTTCTACACAAGGATTTCCAGTATTTGGCAGCAAATTGTGGTCCACAGTTGGAGATGATCTCTCTGGGTAGCCCATGTAAGCGGAATACATTGTTTAGGAAGAGTTTTGCCAATTCGGGAGCCGAGGGGAGATTCTGTAGTGGAACAAAGTGACTCATTTTTGAAAAGCGGTCGATAATAACCCAAATGACCGTGTTGCCCTTTGATGGGGGCAGATCGACGATGAAGTTAGTAGAGATGCTTGACCGGGGTTCGGTGGGAGCCGGAAGAGGTTGGAGGAGTCCCCAAGGGCAGGAGTCTACATAACTGCGGGAGTCCTTAACCATGCTGGGCCATCAGTAATGTCTTCTTAACATCTCAAGGGTCTGAGCCAGGCCAGGATGACCTGCCAACTTCAAGTCGTGGGCCCAGCGGAGGACGATGGTGTGGGACCACCGTCTTCCCAGCTGGTACTGTATTGGTAACTGCAAGGGTTATGCAGGCTGGGTTGATGATGTACCTAGGAGTTTCAGGCATATCTTTAGGCTCGAGAGAGCGGGAAAGAGCATCCGCTCAGGTGTTCTTTGCTGCTGGACAGTAGCAGAGTTCAAAGTTAAAACGTTCAAAGAACAGCGCCCAGCGGGCCTGTCTGGGATTCAATAGCTGAGCCTCCTTTAAGTGTTCGAGGTTCTTGTGGTCTGTAAAGATCGTGTATTTATGCTGTGCTCCTTCTAACCAGGGATGTCATTCTTGAAGGGCCAGTTTTACAGCTAAGAGTTCACGGTCTCCAATCATACAGTTTTGTTCTGTGGGGGAAAATTTGTGTGAGTAGAAGGAGCAGGGTACTAAGACCCCCTTGGAAGAATATTGACTCAGGACCACCCCTGCTCCAATGGTGGAGGTGTCCACTTCGACGATGAAGGAGCGGTTAGGATCCGGGTGACGTAGGCAGGGTCTGGTGCAGAAGGCCTCTTTCAAGGCATGGAAAGCAGCTTGAGCCTTGGGGCTCCAAACTTGAAGGTTACTACCTTTCCTAGTCATGGCCGTGAGTGGAGAAGCTAGCGTGAAGTAGTTAGTGATGAAGTTCCTGTAATCATTTGTAAATCCAAGAAATCTTTGTAAGGTGTGGAGGCCTACTGGCTGGGGCCAATCTTGAATGCCTTGGAGTTTCTCAGGGTCCATGGTGAAACCACGATTGGAGATAATGTAGCCTAGAAATGGAAGATGAGTCTGTTCAAAGATACAGTTCTTTAATTTTGCGTAGAGACAATTGTCTCTGAGACGGAGAACTGTTTGAACATGTGAGCGGTGGAACTTCAGGTCTTTGGAAAAGATCAGTATATTGTCTAGATATACCACGACAAATGAATATAGTAGGTCCCGGAAGATCTCATTCATCAAACGCTGAAAGACCACAGGGACGTTGCAAAGCCGAAAGGCTAGTATATATTTAGCTGGACAAAAGAATTGGTGGAGCCAAAGGCATTCTTGGGGTGGATTTTTGACAGCACATATTTACAACGTTAATTGGCTAAGTTTAATTATTCAATTCTGGCTACACAAATAGCAATCCTAAATCTAACTGGCCAAAATTTGATAAACAAGATTTATCTGGATTTTCAGCCCCAAAACTATTTTGTTAATTTCAAATGAAAATTCAGCTAAAGATAACTAGTTAAAATGTGAAAATGTCCCTCTACAAGACCAGCATGTAGTGCTTGGCTGGGGAGATATCTTTGGACTGTAGGATCCTGTTCCATTCAATGATCTAATCCACTGAGCAAAGCACTATTTTGCTGTGTCTATCTGCTTAGTGGATACCTTGACCAATCAGTGGGCACTAACAACATGATCTCTTGATCATCTGTCCCTTAAGATTATGTTTTATCTCCGAATATTTTATTCTTCTAAAGCACTATTTGTTTTATGACTTACAGTCATGTAATAACTGCAATTTGTTTGATTTATTTTAGTACAAAATGTCATTGTTCCTTTCTGAAGTAGTTACAGGGAGGATATATTTCAGAATTGATCATATTTGCTCATTTACGTGTATATATGGATGCTTGCAAATTTACTACTGTATTTTGTAACCGCCATGGATACAATATGTGCAGGTTATAAAATACAAGTGTATATGCATGCACAAATGCTCTTATGTAAAACCTCAAGCCATGCAAGCTTGGACTTATCCAGAAAAAGTAGCGATACTTATCTGGATAAGTTCTGATTTATCCAGCTAAAGTAGTGACATATAGATGGATAAGTCAGTAAAATGCTATTTGTTTGTCTAATTAGTGCTTTTTGGACCTATCTGGGTATGTAAGATAGATGGATAATTCTAAAAAAAAGTGCTACTTATATGGATAAGTCCAAATTTGTCCTTCTAAGTAGCGGCAAAGATGCTACATAGCCAGATAAGTCAGTATTTAGCTAGATCAGTGTACTCAAGTTAAGTGTAGATATTAAGTGTAGATATTAAGTGTAGATATCAGTGTACTCAAGTTAAGTGCAGATATTATAACTGAATATTTGTACTTCAATACAATTTAGACACATTTAACCCCTGTAAGTTGTTTTTACATGCACAAATCAGTGGATTTTCTAACATGCACGCCGCAATGAAATAACTAGTTTTACCAATTAGTCTACCAGTTTGCCTAGTCCATCTGAAGACCCAGCTGACTCTTCAGGCAGAAGTCTCCCCCCATTTCAGCCAGAACTCCAACAAAGTCATTTTTTCACTTTTATCATGTTTATGATCACTTCCTCCTGATATTGAGTAGGAATAAATATGCTCAAGTAAAGTGGCACATGTACATGCGAAAATTGCTTATAAAATAGCAACTTACTTGCGGAAATGTTGGGCCCCCCCTCCCCAGAATGCCCCTGGCCCACCTCTTTTTTACATATGTTAATTTACTTGCTGACCCTGCTTTACATGGTAATATTGTGGGTTTTACAGGCTGGTTAGCTTCACCTCAGTGGTGGGAAAAGTAATGGAGACTCTGCTGAAGGAAAGGATAGTGAACTATCTACAGTCAGGAGGCTTGCTGGACCAAGGCAACATGGTTTCACCAGGGAAAGATCCTGTCAGACAAATCTGATTGAATTTTTTGATTGGGTGACTAAAGAACTGGATCCAGGAAGAGAGCTAGATGTGATCTACTTGGATTTCAGCAAAGCTTTTGATACAGTCCCACATAGGAGGCTTGTGAATAAAATGAGAAGCTTGGGAGTGAGCACCAAAGTGGTGATGTGGATAACAAACTGGTTGATGGATAGAAGACAGCATGTGATGGAACCTACTCTGAAGAGAGAATGGTATTAAGTGGAGTGCCGCAAGGATCGGTGTTGGGACCGTTCCTGCTTAACATCTTTGTGAGCAACATTACGGTCATTTTGTGGATGATACTAAATTCTGCAATAGAGTGGATATGCTGGAAGAAGTGGAGAGAATGAGATGTGATTTGAGGAAGTTTGAACAGTGGTCAAAGATATGACAGCTGGGAATCAATGCCATGAAGTGCAGAGTCAGGCATCTGGGATGTGGTAATCTGAAAGATCTGTATGTGATTGGGGGGGGGGGCTGATGTGCACGGAGCAGGAGAGGAACCCTGGGGTGATAGTGTCTGGTGATCTGAAGACTGTGAAACAATGTGACAAGGCGATAGCTAAAGCCAGAAGAATGCTTGGCTGCATAGAGCGAGGAATAACCAGTAAGAAAAAGGAGGTGATAATCCCCTTGTACAGGTCCTTGGTGAGGCCTCACCTGGACTACTGTGTTCAGCTCTGGAGACCGTATCTCTGAAGGGACAGAGACGGGATGGAGGTGGTCCAGAGAAGGGCAGCAACAATGGTGGGGTTCTCCATCAAATGACTTAAGAGGAGAGGTTGAAGGACCTAAATATGTATACCCTGGAGGAGAGGAGATGCAGGGGAGATATGATACAGACCTTCAGATACCTGAAAGGTTTTAATGATGCACAATCAACAAACTTTTTCCATTGTAAAGAAAGCAGTAGAATTAGGGATCATGTAATGAAACTCCATGGAGGGCAACTCAGAACCAACATCAGGAAATATTTCTTCACGGAGAGGGTGGTAGATGTCTGGAATGCCCTTCTGAAGGAGGTGGTGAAGACGAAAATGGTGAACGATTCCAAAAGGGCATGCAATAAACACTGTGGATCCCTAAAGCTAGAGAATGGAAATGAGGAAAAAAGCACATGGGGGTAACTTGCTGGTGTGGCAGTTACTACCCTTAATGAACAAGTCCTCATACTGTTGATGCAACCCATTATTGCTCTCTGCTTTAACAGTAGGGGGAAAAGAGGAAAAGGGGATTAGTTTCGTAAAGAAACCAAGAAGAGCATGAATTTTACAGTCTGGGAAAACAAATAAGCATGGGGGTAATTTGCAGATACAGCTGTTACTTTCCTTAACCAATAAGCCTTATACTTGTGAAGTAAATCCAACATTGCTCTCAGCTTCAACGGCAAGAGATAACAGGGAATTGAATTAAGACAGCAACCAACAAGGGCCCTGACTTTAACAGTTTGAGAAACTAAGTATGGGGTAACTTGTATGGCACGGCAGTTGCCATTCCTTGGTGATACCATTATAAGGGAGACCTGTATGGTATGGTTGGTGCTACCATAAGCTTGTTGGGCAGACTGGATGGACCATTTGGTCCTTTTCTGCCATTATTTCTCTGTTTCTTTGTTATATGTTTCTATATACTCATGTATATGATATTATATGCGCACATGTGCTATTTTTTTTACATGCACAACTATTGAAAATTCGCTTTAAATTTGTATTCATGACTGGAATCTCCAGCAGCTGGGGGTTCAATTTGTATCAACCTAAATTAGACCTGGTTTTCTTAAGCCAGTGTACTGCACTCTGCTGCTGCAGGGAAAGGCTCCCCAGATACATGCCATGTCTTTGTTTGCGGTGATTGAAATAGGAAAATAAATCCCCTGCACCCCCTTCATATCTCTTCTGCTTTGGCGATGACATGTCTGTTTCTGTGTGTTATGAAGAGGGAGATCTCTCCGTCCAAACTGTGTCTTTTGTGGTTTGGCTGCTGTGGGAAGGAGATTGATTGGTGAGTCTGCTGATCAGAGGTATACATCATTAGCTTATGTGAGTGTGGTGGGATGGAAGGACAGAATGTTGTGACTGGTTTCTAGTGCAGAGTCCTGGGATTTTAAGGATGATGAGATTATGGGGTTAAGCTATGTTTTTGAATGGATATTAATCTGGTGCTATATCTGGAATGTTATGATTATGGCATGAGCTGTACAGCTAAACAGTTGACAGAATGTGGGCCAGATTTTCAAAGGGTTACCCGTGCCGGGCCTATTTTAAAAAGGCCCGGCGACGCGTGTAAAGCCCTGGGAGACATGTAAGTCCCGGGGCTTTACAAAAGGGGTGGTCCGGGGGTGGAGCGTGGGCAGGGCGGTCTGAGGGCAGGGCCAGAGGATCGCGTGCCGGCAGGTTGCCGGCGCGTGCAACTTGCACCTGCTGGAGGTAGGCACAAAAGGTAAGACAAGAGTCGGGGGGGTTAGAGTAGGGCTGGGGGGGAAAGGTTAGGGGAAGGGTGGGAAGGTTAGGTTAGGGGGAAGGGAACAGAGGAAGGCAGTGCGGCTCGGCGCTCGCAAGGTGCACAATTGTGCATCCCTTTGCGCGCACCGACCCCGGATTTTATAACATGCGCACGCGCCAGGTAGCACGCGTACATGTAGGCTGCGTGCACTTCTTTTAAAATCTACCCCTGTGGTTTTTAGGATGAAATATAATTGTGTTATATTTTATACTGAGATTTGTATACTATTTTTAAAAAATATATATGGATTTTATTTTACTATTTGAAATTGCTGTATGCCGGCCAGTAGTTGTGTTTGATAAGTGTAAATTATAAATAAAATAATTAAATACAATTTTCACAATGGCAACTGTAAAAGTAAATTGATACCTTTATAAATACTAGGGATGTGAATCGTGTCCTCGATCATCTTAACGATCGATTTCAGCTGGGAGGGGGAGGGAATCGTATTGTTGCCGTTTGGGGGGGTAAAATATCGTGAAAAATCGTTAAAAATCGTTAAAAATCGAAAAATCGAAAAACCGGCACATTAAAACCCCCTAAAACCCACCCCCGACCCTTTAAATTAAATCCCCCACCCTCCCGAACCCCCCCCCAAATAACTTAAATAACCTGCGGGTCCAGCGGCGGTCCGGAACGGCAGCGGTCCGGAACGGGCTCCTGCTCTGAATCTTGTCGTCTTCAGCCGGCGCCATTTTCCAAAATGGCGCCGAAAAATGGCGGCGGCCATAGACGAAAAAGATTGGACGGCAGGAGGTCCTTCCGGACCCCCGCTGGACTTTTGGCAAGTCTCGTGGGGGTCAGGAGGCCCCCCACAAGCTGGCCAAAAGTTCCTGGAGGTCCAGCGGGGGTCAGGGAGCGATTTCCCGCCGCGAATCGTTTTCGTACGGAAAATGGCGCCGGCAGGAGATCGACTGCAGGAGGTCGTTCAGCGAGGCGCCGGAACCCTCGCTGAACGACCTCCTGCAGTCGATCTCCTGCCGGCGCCATTTTCCGTACGAAAACGATTCGCGGCGGGAAATCGCTCCCTGACCCCCGCTGGACCTCCAGGAACTTTTGGCCAGCTTGTGGGGGGCCTCCTGACCCCCACGAGACTTGCCAAAAGTCCAGCGGGGGTCCGGAAGGACCTCCTGCCGTCCAATCTTTTTCGTCTATGGCCGCCGCCATTTTTCGGCGCCATTTTGGAAAATGGCGCCGGCTGAAGACGACAAGATTCAGAGCAGGAGCCCGTTCCGGACCGCTGCCGTTCCGGACCGCCGCTGGACCCGCAGGTTATTTAAGTTATTTGGGGGGGGGGTTCGGGAGGGTGGGGGATTTAATTTAAAGGGTCGGGGGTGGGTTTTAGGGGGTTTTAGTGTGCCGGCTCACGATTCTAACGATTTATAACGATAAATCGTTAGAATCTGTATTGTATTGTGTTCCATAACGGTTTAAGACGATATTAAAATTATCGGACGATAATTTTAATCGTCCTAAAACGATTCACATCCCTAATAAATACCATAGTTGTGCAAATGCCCATTATTGTTTGGCAAAACTGTAGCATTTACTCAGCAGGGCAACACCAGTTTACCTCTTTTTTTCTGGACAAAAGAGGTAAACTGGAATTGCCTCATTTACTGTTCTGGTTTATAAGTACCATACCATATCTCCCACAGTTCCAGTGAAAGCTGACACATTTAAGGCCTGATTTTAAACACCCCCCCCCCCCCACACACACACGTAAAAACGGGGGTCACACGAGTGGCCGGGCCTTGTGCGTGCTATACGCATTTTAGAAGAGGCATGTGCATGTTATAAAATCCGGGCCGGAGCGCACAGGGAGGGAGAAGATTTTCCTAGTTTATGTGTGGTGATGAAAGCGGGCCTCTGCAAGTTCTCTCCCAGTCCATGCCAATAAATTAATTAATTTAATAATTTTTATATACCGACTTTTCATGCCACACAGCATCTTGGCATATACCAACACAGATTGCAACAGGTTGAAATATATTTATTGTTTATTTATTTTAAAGTGTTTAATATTCCACCCTGTTCAATAATAATCAATCATGAGAGGTTTGCAAAGGTGCAATTAAAAACAACGTAATATATAATGTGAACTCTACCTGATAATGTGCCACTCCAACTCTGAAAATGCCATAACTCCTTTTGGAATGTGCAAACATGCTATGATTATGATTGGTCCAGCCTTATAAAACCCATGGGCTAGAGGTGGCACATTCCCATAAGCCATCAATGTACCTATTGGGAGAGATGAGCCATCAATGTACCTGTGAGAAGGGGGAGGTGATTGGACAAGTGGTATTCACTGGAGAAAAGAATTCTCGAAAAATGTCGGCGGTAATTTTAAAAAGGAATTTTATGTATGTTTAAAGTTTTACAAGTGTAAATGGGCTTTAGAAAATTGCTATTTTTATGTGTGTCACTCCTTCGAAAATTCACTTCATGGTGCTGAATTTTCAAAAGATTCTATGCATGCAAATGAGCTTTTGAAAATTGATGCAATTTTTGTTACTTTTACATGTGTAAATCCTTTTGCAAATTTCCTCTATAGTATTTCCAAGGTAGGCCAGAAACATTTCTACTGTTAAAGCGAGTTGTAGAAATAAGCATTGCAGAAAGCTCCTGCCTGTTACCGATTGCTGTTTTTAACTTCTTAAGCAGAATCAGCTTCGCCACCATGGAATTCTTCCAGTCCGAGCTGGATTAATAGAAGGGCAGTTCAGGCAGTGCTTGGGGAATCTGATTAACAATAGGCCCTGTAGCTTCCTAATAGGGGAAATTAGAAAACTGGAAAAGGGCCGCTGCAGGCTAGGTTCTCTGAAACCTCAGTCCAGCTCTCATTTTGCTCTCTCCTACTACGGTATCTAAGGTACTCTTCAAATCTGAGGTTTCTTCAAATTTCAAAGCTATTGTTACCTCCTTGGACGTTCCAAAATTGCCTTCTTGGCACACATTCCTGGGAGAAAGATTACATGTAAAGGAAAGGGAAGCTTCTTACCCTTTCCCCAGCATTTTTGCATTGATAGTGAAAGCTCTGAACAATGAATGGATTGAGGGAAATTATGATTATGCAGTTTAAAGGTGCTGGGAAAATCTTCACTATTAATCATGCCAATCATGGTTGCTTGGTTCAGCTATTTTTTTTTTTTTTTAGTAAATGTTTTTTATTTTTCACATTTTAAGAAGCAAGTACAAGATAAGGTCTTAAAATGCTGATGATACTTGTGGAGAGTGCTGAGTCAGTCTTACCCAGTACCAGCTTGTATACTGTGGACCTGACCTATGGTGATGGCAGTGAAAAGAGGTACAGTAAATAAAAACTCAGACAACCAAAAATCCTTTTCAGAATAGCAAGGTAGCTAAAGTGTTGGGACAAATATATTTTAATTCTGTCAGTAGTCAAGCCAAACACATTCTTCCTATTTTTTTTGCTTCCTGTTTTCATTTCACTGCCAAGATAAAATAAAGTGATTGAAGATTTGATAAAACTTTGCTCTTCTCAACCCAGTAACTTCCATCATTATGGCTACTGATAGTGATAGTAATATAATTGTTTTCTGTTTTATTCTGTGGTGTCTTTTATCCCCAAAGTGCTTTCTAGTTATCTTGCTTCAGAAACAGCCAGCAGTTTGAGGGCAGGAAGGAGGAGGAATCTAGCTACAAATGCAGGTGACTGATTTGCATAGGACTTTGCTAAGGGGAGTGAAGAGATGAAATAATGAGAATATAACTAATACTAGAAAATGCATAAATTGCAAGAGATAAATGCAAAATGTCCGTCTAAGAGGATTAATCAGTGGGAGAGCAAGAATTTTATTGCAAAGTCCTAGGCATTTTGAGTAAGCTAGTTCAGTGTTTCCAAGGTATCCCTGTTTTTGTGTCTTTCTACACTTAGGGGGTAGATTTTAAAAGAGTGTGTGTGCACGTCCATGTGCGCCGCTACCCAGTGCACACACACGGACACGCAAATTTATAACATGCGCGCGCTGGTCGGCGCATGCAAGGAGGGGACAAATTTTGCTGTTACGCGTGGCGATGCATCGAGGCCTTCCCCATTCCCTCCCAGTCCACTCCAATTAAGGAGCGGACTAGGCAGGAACTTCCCAACCCCCCTAGCCTGACCCACCTCACCCTTTCCCTATTCTGCCCTCCCCCTCCCCCTATCCATATCCTAACCCCCTCCAATAGCTTTAACCTACCTTTTGCACCTCTACCCTGCCCCGCCCCCGGACCACCCCTTTCAGCAATCCCGGGACTTGCACGCATCCCGGGGGTTTACGTGCATAGCCAGGCCTTTGAAAATTGGTCCGGCGCGTGTAAAGCCACCTATGCACATAAATCCCCGGGTTTTTTGCGCATAGGTGTTTTAAAATCCGGCCCTTATAGTGCACCTTTTCAATCTGAAAAGACTGCCCAAATCAGCTTACAACACATCAAAAAATTATATCAGAGCAATGTTGGATGCATGGGAGCTGGACATTAGTACTGAGTTCCCAGTGGCAGTGAAAGGATTTGAGGAGTTCTGGGTTGGGTGGTAGGGTTAGAGTGGGCTTGACAGGGCTAAGGAGAGAAGGGAAGGGTGCTCTCCAGCTTTGAACCTGCAATGCCATTATTTAAAGACTTTTTGGGAGGAGAGGGAAGATTTTTGGGACTTTAAGCCTGCAATGTTAAAGTCATATTTTGGGGATTCTAGTAGTTGGTGGGTGGGTTTAGAGGGAACACAGGACAGAACTGGCATTGCTTCCATGGGGTTGAGAGTGGGAGTTCAGCAACAAAAATTACAGGACGTTTACAACTATCTAGAATTCATGGGCTACTGAATATGGTTTTGTCAGACAAAAGGGCTGTTTTCAGAATTGATGACTTCAAGAATATTGTGCAAAGAAATTTTTTTAGGGTTGTTCCCACTGTAACCCCAGGCAAAGCGAATGGTACAGGCAACAAAAGATGCATTAAGGAGAATAATTGATGGAGCCTACTAAGTGTGCCCAATTCCTCATCGTGCAACATGTCACACCTTGTCCCACCACAAAGATCAGACCAACAAAACTGCTTAAGGAATATTGCTTGAAGACATGCTTAGATTATCTCAATCCTGCATTATTATTTATTTATTTATTTATTTATTTAACAGTTTTATATACCGAAATTCTTGTAATGGTTTACAAATCAGTTCGGTTTACATTGAACAAAAACAGTGCTTCGGTAAATGAAAGCAATTACATAGAACATTAACAGAGCTTCAAATGTGAACAATTACAAAGAACTAATAATAAAATATCTTATTAACCAACAAACAAGCAGAATAACATTTAACATAATCTTCCTTTATTTAAATGTCTCTGTTATCACTCCTCCTCCCATCTGACCTCCTCTTGGGTATACATATTGGGTTCCTTGGTCTCATCTGGCTTTTGTTACAGACTAGAGATTTGTATCCATTTGAAACAAATAAGTAAAACATGTTGAATTAGTTTATTTTCATTTCATTTGTGGTTCCCTGAAACAAACTGAGAGTTCCACAAATGTGCCAAAAATATTTGTCTCATTCACTTATGTTTCCATTCAAATCTATGACCCATTGATGTCTATAGCTGTGTGCTGCTGAGAAAAAAAAAAACAAAACTAGTAGCTATAGCAATCAACTCTTACCTGTGTGAATTCACAGCTTTGTCATATCTGAGGCAGGGCAAGTTGGCAAGAAAACCACACAGAAGACAAATTACAGTGCAGCATCTTTTTATCTAGCCTATAACTGCTATCTGGATCAAATGATGCTGATCTACTCCTAGGGGTAGATTTTCAGAGCCCTGCTCGCCTAAATCCGCCCAAAACCGGGCGGATTTAGGCGAGCAGGGCCCTGCGCGCCGGGAAGCCTATTTTACATAGGCCTCCCGGCGCGCGCAGAGCCCCGGGACTCGCGTAAGTCCCGGGGTTCTCGGAGGGGGGCGTGTCGGGGGGCGGGCCCGGTCGTCGCGGCGTTCCGGGGGCGTGTCGGCAGCGTTTTGGGGGCGGGTACGGGGCGTGGCTACGGCCCGGGGGCGTGGCCGCGCCCTCCGTACCCGCCCCCAGGTCGCGGCCCGGCGCGCAGCAGGCCCGCTGGCGCGCGGGGATTTACGTATCCCTCCGGGAGGCGTAAATCCCCCGACAAAGGTAAGGGGGGGGGTGTAGACAGGGCCGGGCGGGTGGGTTAGGTAGGGGAAGGGAGGGGAAGGTGAGGGGAGGGCAAAGGAAAGTTCCCTCCAAGGCCGCTCCGATTTCGGAGCGGCCTTGGAGGGAACGGGGGGAGGTAGCGCGGCTCGGCGCGCGCAGGCTATACAAAATCGATAGCCTTGCGCGCGCCGATCCAGGATTTTAGTGGATACGCGCGGCTCCGCGCGTATCTACTAAAATCCAGCGTACTTTTGTTTGCGCCTGGAGCGCAAACAAAAGTAGGCTGTTCGCGCTCGTCTGAAAATCTACCCCCTAATGTAAACTCTGAGCATGTGCAAGAAGCTCTGTATTTCCTTTCTAGCACTTGATAGAGAATGACATATTTGGGGACTTCTTCTCAGAGTTTTAAAAAAGCTAGAAACTTTGGGTTTTGGCACTGGTAAAGCGCTGTTTCTGATTTTCTCTGTGTTTTGTGGTCTCATTCACTGTGCCAGAAGGACAGAGGCAGTGGCAGTATTGCTATTTTTTATTTTTATTTTCACTGGGGGAGCGTCAAGGTAGGAGATAGTGTGGAGATTGTAGCATTACTAGTAAGTATTTTGTCTGTCTGGACACCGCTGCCCCTAGTCTATTTATTGAACTTTACAATTCTTGTCAAAATATTTCTTTTGAAAAGTGAACTTTTTCAAACTTTCTTTCCTAGTGATATCACATGCTGGTTCTAAGTGTCTTCTATGGGATTCTATCCACTTGTCCATGTTAGGCTCATTATTCTCGTCTTCTTTCATATGGAAGTCATACATGGTTTTAGGATCTCTGCCAAACATCAGATAAAAGCGTGTAAACCAGTAGAACTGTGTACATGACTATTATAAGCTAGTACTAACTCTGGTAGGTATTTGGTCCATTGCTTTTTCTTTTCTTTTTCCAAATTTTTCAACATGTCATGCATAGTGTGATTGAAATGTTCACACTGGGGATTTCCCTCTGGGTGGAATGGAGTGGTACGATTTGCAATTCCATATATCTGACAAAGCTATTTAATTATTTCTGATTCAAATGCACTCCCTTGATCTGAATGTATCCTTGAGGGACATCCATAATGTGTGAACCATTGCTGTACTAAGGCTCTGGCAGTGATAGGTATTGCCATCGTAAATCTTGTAAACATATCAGTTATTATTAATACATTTTCTACTCTAAAATCACTGGGTTCTAACACCGTATAGTCTATAGCTAGCACTTCTAATGAGTATCTGGCACAAAGATTATGTAGCATTGCTCATTCTTGTGGAGTTAAGTCTTTTGCGAATTTACACCTTTCGCATTCTTTCACCCACTTGTTAACATCATTGGTCATATTCAGCCAATAATAATATTATCTCAGACTTTTGAGTGTAACTTCTGAAGAAAAATGCCCAGCATAATTATGTTTCATCGTAAAAGCTTCTTTGGTTAATATAGATGGTACTACTAATTGTTTGACAATAATTTGGTCTCGTGGTGTTTTATTATTCTATACCACAATTGTTCTTGTAACATTAATCGGTGTGTCTGTCTCCAGAGCTTCTTCTGTGAGGTTGTTCAATTTGATATGTCAGGTGTATTTTCAGAGACTTAAGCTTTTAAAATTAAATTTAAATCTGAATCTGATTGTTGTAACAATTTTAATTTTTCTTTTGTATAATCGAAATGAATTCTGTTTCATGACATTTATGCTTTAACAACTACTCTTCCTTTTCCTTTTCCTTTCACCAAAGATAATTTTTGATTTCTTCAGGTTTTATAATTAAGAAATCTTTATCAATATCTTCACATTCTGGTTCTTCTTTTGTGGGTATTCTAGATAGAGCGTTTGCTACTAGATTTTGTCTTCCAGGCTTATAATTTATTTCAAACAAGAACTCTACTAGTCGTGCGAGCCATCTTTGCTCTACTGCCTGAACATTCGCTGTTTTCAGGTATCTTAATGGATTATGATCCATTCTGACTGTGAATTTTTTATACATTAAGTAATCTCAAAACATATCCGTTACTGCCCACTTTAGTGCTAATAACTCCAATTTAAATGCACTATAGTTACTATCATTTCTTTCAGATTTTCTGAGACCTCTGCTTGCATAAGAAATGATTTTTTCTTGTCCCTTTTGAACTTGACTCAACAAGGTTCCTAACCATTTATTGCTTGCATCAGTCATTAGGATGAATGGCAATTCGAATATAGGATATGATAAAATTTGTGCAGTTGTTAACTTTCTTATTAAAGTTTCAAATGCCAGTTGACATTCTTATGTCCATGAAAATGTTTCTACTTTGGTTGTTGTTTACTCTTGCCTGTCAATTTGGGCAATGGTACAGTTATCTGTGCAAATGCATGAACAAAACATTGAAAGTACCGCACAAATCCCCAAAATTTTCTTATATCCTTTATATACTTAGGTATTGGCAAATCTTGTAGTCAGCACATTTTGGATGTATCTACAGCCACACCTTTCTCTGAGACTATATATCCTAAATAACTGACTTCTTTATATAACAATTTGCATTTGGTAGGCTTTAATTTTAATCTACTGTCTGATAATCTTTGCAGACCCTGATCTAAATGTACTAAATGTGCTGAAGATGTGGACCCTTGAGCCAGAGCGAGAGGTGAAGACCGCCGAGGGATCCCCTCAGTGGGACTCGTCTCCGGGAGGTGGTGTAGGTGAGGAGGAGGACTCACAAGGACTGGTTCCGTGGAATCAGGCAGGACAGCCTTCCAAGGAGTGGATGGCCTATGAATGCAGGAGAGTCCCCGAGGAGCTGGTACTCAGAGCATTCACCCAGCGAGACAGGAACTGATCTTCACAAGAGATGGTGTAAAGTCCAGGCAGAAGGTCCAAGTCAGGCAATGAAGAGATGACGTGAAATTCAGGCGTTAGATCCAGAGCAGGCAGCAAAAGGAAACAAAGTCCAGGCATCGGAACGGAAAGCAGACAGAGAGTTCAAGAAGCAGGCCAAGGTCAGTACCAGAGATAGTCTGAAGGTACTAACTGAGGAAACAAACAGATGGCACAGGAACAGTAGGATCCAAAGTCAAGGACAGGAAACTTCGGAGGCGAGGATCAGAGGGGTTAAGGACACTGAAGCACAGGAACACGAAGTCACTGGAGGCACGGAGACACTGAGCCCAGGCACAGGAAGCACAGCCCAGGTGCAACAGAGAAAGTCTGTTGCAAAGGCAAAGAAGAAAAGCAGTTGCAGGGTTTAAATACCCCTCTGAAGAGATGTCATAATCCTGGAGATGTCATAATCCTGGACCAGCTTGAGTAGGAAGGGCCGGCCTGTCATAATCCTTGAGATGTCATAACCCTGGACCAGCTTGAGTAAGAAGGGCCGACCGGTCGTTGTGGCACCGGTCATCGCGGTGTCATAACAAAATGGGTGTCAAAGTCTTTTGCAAAGACTAAAATATCATCTAAAGAAAGCAATAGGATACTGAAAAGATAACACTGTTCTACATCAATTTTGGTGACTACATGATAACGTGATCTTTATGTATTTTAGTGTACGGAATCAAAAAATCACATCCATTTCCTCCAGTCATGTACGGTTTTTCCGTCAGCGGAAGAGAACCATCGGTCAGCGTCAGGTGGAGGCGCTGTGTGAGCACTGTCTAAGGAGATATAGAAATTTCAGTTGCAAGACAGCATTTCAAATAAAAGAAGAAAAAGATTTCCTGAGGAAGGCATTTCATGCCGAAACTTGTACAAGTTGGAACTTTGTATCACCACCATCGGGGTTAGTGTGGAAGAACATTGTAACCATCAGGGATTTTCAAAGCGCAAGCTAAGTAAACATTTAATAACTAAAACAGGAATATTGCAACATTACCATCGGGGATTGTGCTGAAGAGCATTTGTAATTATCAGGGACTTTCAAAGCAAAAGTTAAGTTAACATTTAAAAGTGAAAAAAACATAAGCAATTGTTTAGGCTACACTGACGGTGATAAAAATTAAGAGGTGTGCACACACGGAAACATTTTTAAAAATAGAAAAAAAAAAGAAAAATAAGCCACAAGTTATAAGTAATGGTCTAATGTTGGAGCCAAACTTTCTCCCTAACAATTAACATTTACACAACTATTGCTCTCTTGGTTAGATGATAGACTCATTTTTTGCATGAAACAAATATATTACGTGCTATCACTTCTTCAGAACCTGTTATTACTCTTGATTTTCGACTTTATAATCTTTAAACATTTCTCATTTGTGAAAAAATTTGACGTATTGCATACTTTTTTACTTCATATTTGGAATCAGCACCTTTCATTTGGGTAAAATCAGCAAAAATAATTAGGTTAGCAGAAAACCTTTTTTCAAATGTAGACCAGTGATATAATCATTCAGTATTAGCTGCATCAAATGTTGAAATGTAGCAGGAGCATTACTGAGACCAAATGGGGTGTTCGTCCATTCCTAAAACTCTATCATGTTCATCCATTGCCACTTAAATATATCCCAACGTTAAATCTAATGACAAAAACCATGCTGCCTGACTTAATACGTCCAATGCTTCATCAATCCGGGGTAACGGATAGGCATCTTTTACAGTAAAACTATTTAATTTTCTATAGTCACAGCAGAACCTTATTGCACCATCTTTTTTTCTAATAAAGACAGCTGGAGATGCCCATGGACTACTACTTTGTTGTAGAATTCCTTGAGCCACTAGGTCTTGGACATGCCTTTTAAATTTGTTGAACACATGTGGAAATACTTTCTGATATCTTTGTTTAATAGGCACATGATCTTCTGTGTTAATAGTATGTTTGATCACATCCGTAAATCCTATATCCGTATCGTTTATCAAAAATGCTTTCTTATGTTTCCATAATAATTCTTGTAATGCTGTGGTCTGGGTTACTGATAAATTCTCCCTTCTGAGATTGCAGTTATTTCATCTGAACATATTCTGATAACTTGTCCCTCCTGCTTAAGGCTTATAGGTGCAGGTACATATAATGCCTTTGGCCTGACTATCTCTGCTACTCTTGTCTAGGAGTGAGGTGTATATTTTTCTGGCTAGCATTTAGAATTCTAATAGGAACGTTTCCTTCTTTCAGAGAGACTAAAGCATTTGCTATCAAAATTTCTGATGGTAAATTGATGGAATCATTCATTAGATTTAACCTCGGGATATATGGTAAAATGATGGAATCAGTCATTAGATTTAACCTCGGGATATATTTAAGTGGCAATGGATGAACATCCCATTTGGCCTCAGTAACACTCCTGCTACATTTCAACATTTGATGCAGCTAATACTGAATGATTATTTCCCGTTAACTTTACAAAAGCAATCCTCTCAGGTTCAGATTGCTGAATTTTAGCCCACATTTTATATATTCTGTCTTTTTAAGAATTTTCCCCAGCTATATTCATTTTTTCTTGTAGATAATATACATAAGTTCTTAAATCTTCATCATATAATTGCTTATGGTTATAAAATTCTTGAACTCTTACACTGATAGGTATTTTATCTCTATAAACTGTTTTTAGTTGTTCAAATAACTCTTCTATGTCTCTTAATTGATCTGCCACCATGAATTTTACAGTGTCTGACCTATTAGATGATCTTTTACAACTTCCAGCTGATCTTCTGGGATATGAATTACCATGAGCACAGCCTTTGCCCTGTCAATCCACTCTTTTATGGTAAGGTCTCCTTGCTTCTTTAGAACACCTGAAAATCTGGAATCTTTTTGTCTATAGGAATGTACATAGACGTAGTTCTCTGGCCTTCAGCATACCTATATCTTTGTTCATCTTCTTAAATCTTCTTCTCTGAGTCTCTCTCTTTCTTCATATGCCACCATTTATCTTCCATTCACTCCAAGAGACTCTGTAGTTCTTATGAATGTATTGACATCTTTGCAAAGGTCTTCAAATCCTGTCTTTAAAATAAAATGTCTTCCGAATCCTGCCAACTATGCCAAAAATGTAAACCGCTGCCCTTGTGGGATGGGATTGCTGTCATGACAGAGATTGGTGTTGAAAGTGTAGTCTTATGAACGGGCAGCAAGCTCTCAAATGTTGCCCACAGTGATATGTTTTGGTATGGATGTGAACCCTGGGCTGAGTTGAGAGATGTCTCCGCCCATAGGGAGGAGCCATGTGGGCCTCACCACTGGTAGGTGCTGCTGTAAGATAGACTGTAAGATAGACTTTATTAGAGAGAGAGAGAGAGAGCATAACCTGTGGATTGGGGAATGCAGTTAAAGGTGCAGTTCTTGAGCAGAACCCGTGGAACAGGTAATGCAGTCAAAGTACAGTTCTTGAGCTGAGGGTATTCCCAGGGTGATACCTCAGATGTGATGATCCAATTGTGGAATGTTCTCTCAACCTAGCTTGAACAAGCTAGATTGAGAGAACACTGCCCAAATCTCATCTTTGGGTGAGTTTTCTCACTCCGTAGGTCATCAAGAGACCACTGTTCTGTTCGTACGTCTCACGTTGAATGTGAAAGTGGCCCCTAACCCCCTACACTAATACTTAAACCTCACCTCGAGTTACTAGGTGGGCCTCCCATAGGAATACAAATACCTGTCTAGGGAGGAGGCACTATGGTAAGGTTCTCTCTATCTCTCTCTCTCTCCTGAAACAGGCCTGTCAGGAGACATTGTGAACCGCATGCGATCGCACAACGTAACACAAATGAAAGAGGTGTAGTTATTGGCCGTGCTAACTTTGCGGCACATGATAAATCCTCCCTACTTTACATTTACTCCGCCCCCTGAATACAAAATTAAAAATTTGCATGCGTTAACTGCTGTTAGCGTGGTTTGCGGAATTATCACACATGGTAACTCCTTGGAAAATGAGGCTTATAGTGAGTAGGCAGGGTATGCAGATGGTAACATTGACACAATGTCCCAATAAAGCCCAGGCAGCATAGGAACTCTGTATAGAGGCCTGGCCATGCTTGTTTCCAGAAATCTTGTAAGCTGGATATATATATGGCACCACTACTGCAGCCTCATGGTCCTTTTCTGCGTTGTGGCTTTTCGGGGGGGGGGGGGGGGCGGTGTGCCTTTGGGAGGGCCTTCTCCTGGATCGTTCCTGTAGGTGCAGACAGCTAAATGGTTGATGTGAATCTGCTAGGGAGTTAGCAATCTGACGAGAATCTGATGCCCGATGGGAGAAGCAATCAGATAGGAGTTAGCAATCTGATCTGTTCTCCGTGAGGAGTTAACAGTCTCTATTATAGTTAGGGATAGTTGTGGGTGGATCCTTGGGCTGGTGGCAGATGACCACACCCCAGAGGGAAGATCCCGAGAGGGACCACCGGTCAGGCTAAGAGTTTGGAGACAGAAACACACTAGTTTATTTATTTATTTAACTCTTTTCTATACCAACATTCATGAAATGTATCATATCACATCGGTTTACACAGAACAAGGGGGTAAACAACTTTAAACAAACCATTTTACAAGAAGCAAAGTTACATTAAACAAGGAGGGTAGAACTTGGGAGGCTGAGGTAGCTGGAAAACAAAGGATAGACAAGGTAAATAGCAACTAGATTGGCAGCGGATGCCGAACTGCTTGAGTATGACTAGGTATGACTAGGTAGGACTAGGTGACATTTTGAAGTTTCTGAAGGTTATGGGAACGTTTGAAGGAATAGCCAGGTCTTGAGTTTTTTCCTAAATGTTAGTTCTTTTATTAAACAATATATTGAACTACCAGAGATGGCAGTAGTGAGCTGGAAAGCCCAGCTGGGCTGTAGTCCCTCAGATTCTGGAACAGCGATCCCTGGAAGCTAAGCTGTAGAGAAACTGAGATATAGTGAGTAGGCAGGGTATGCAGATAGTAACAATCACACAATGTCCCAATAAAGCCCAGGCACTGGAATGTATAGGCCCTCGATGGTAACTCACTGATGTAGCTGATATAGTTGGTAGTGATGACAATTAGAGCATGTAGAGACATCATGGCCGGGCTGACCACAGTACATGCAAAGACCACTCTTCTTCCGAAATCTTCTCTCTTTGGTAGTCAAGTGTCCACAACCAAGCTGCATAGGTTCATCTGTATCAGCAGCAGGGGTTACTGGAACCATCCGAGGTGTAGAGGCAGTGCGGGCCTGTTTCAACCCAGGTAACACCCTAAATCGGAGTTCCTTCACCTTGTCCCGGAGTCGTTGATCAATCCGAGTGGCCAAGGCTATTAATTCATCCAGTGAGTCAGGTGTCTGGCGAGTGGCCAGCTCGTCCTTCAAACGGTTATCCAGGCCTCTGCAGAAGAGAGTCTTGAGACATTTGGGGCCCAGCAAAGTTCTGCCACAAGAGTTTTGAACTCTATGGCAAATTCAGCCAATGATCTGCTGCCTTGCTTCAAATCCAGTAAAGCAGAACCGGCTACAGACATACGAGCAGGGTCATCAAAAACGGATTTAAACAAGTCCATAAATCCTTCTATGTCCTGCAAAAGAGAATCCTTGCGTTCCCACAAGGTGGATGCCCAAGACAGAGCCTTACCATCCACGTATGAAAGGATGTAGGTAGTATTGGAGAGCGCAATAGGAAATAGAGACGGCTGTATGGCAAAGTGCATGCAGCACTGGTTAAAAAAGCCCCGGGTCTTCTGGATTTCTCCGGAAAAACGGATTGGAGCCACCAGTGGTGCAGCAGTCTTCAAAGTTACCTTCCGTGACTGACTTTCTTGGTTGGAGGTTGTGCCTTGAGCCTTCTGTGTGTGTAGTTGATGAAACACTGAAGTAAGTTTCTCCAAAGCGTCTTGCTGCTCAACAATGCATTGGGCCAGGCCTAGTATGGCCTGCAAAGCACTGAGTTGTGCCAGATCCATGGACTTAGCAATCTGATGTGAATCTGCTAGGGAGTTAGCAATCTGATGAGAATCTGATGCCTGATGGGAGGAGCAATCAGATAGGAGTTAGCAATCTGATCTGTTCTCCGTGAGGAATTAACAGTCTCTGTTATAGTTAGGGATAGCTGTGGGTGGATCCTTGGGCCGGTGGCAGATGACCACGCCCCCGGGGGAAGATCCCGAGTGGGACCACTGGTCAAGCTCAGAGTTTGGAAACAGAAACACACTAATTCTTTTATTAAACAATATATTGAACTACCAGAGAAGGCAGTAGTGAGCTGGAAAGCCCAGCTGGGCTGTAGTCCCTCAGATACTGGAACAGCGATCCCTGGAGGTTGAGCTGTAGAGAAACTGAGATATAGTGAGAAGGCAGGGTATGCAGATGGTAACACTCACATAATGTCCCAATAAAGCCCAGGCGCTGGAATGTATAGGCCCTCGAGGAGCGAGTACCTGGTTCCAGGGAAAGCTCAGAGAGAACAATGGTAACTCACTGATGTAGCTGATATAGTTGGTAGTGATGACTTCCAGGCAGAAGAGTATATGAAGCAAGTCTGGGAACAAGGGCCCTCGAGGAGCATGTACCAGTTCCAGACTGTCACCTGAAAAACAAAGGAGAGAGCGAGGCCCCCGAGGAGCGGGTACCTCTGGTAAGTCCGAGGAGGCAGAGTTGCTTAGAAAGACAAAGCGAGTCCATTGTCAATCCTTGCTAACTCAATGTGTTAGCAAATACTGAGACCTTAAATATCCGTTGCGGGTAACGTCATCTTTGGGGGACACCCCCGAGGTTCGCGCCATAGCTGGTACTTCAGTTGGGGCCGCGCCGTGCGCGCGCCCCTAGACCTCCAGGAACATGGTGGATAGCAGCATCGAGCCGGTCCGGGAACGCCCAAAGACTTGCAGGAATTGGCAGCCGAGGCAGCCAATCTTCCCGCGGTCGGAGAGGGAGGCGCCAGAGAGATAAGGAGGGTGGAGAGAGGGCGTCAGGCACCGATGGACACAATGGTGGAGTCCTGGGATGCAGGGGAAGGTACAAGTGGAGGCTCAGGCAATTTTTGGAGAATGCTGTTGATGAATGTTGACACAGTGGTTAGAGCTTGCATGTTGGCTGCTGTCTGATTGTGCAGGGCCTGGGTCTGAATGTTGACAGCCTTCCTCAAGCGCACTAGCACTGCCAGTATGTGGTGGAGCTATACACCATGCCTCCTTTCCAGGGGGCCAGCTGCTCATGCATAGAGGGTTCTGTTGGTGTTGGAGCTGCAGTTTGGGTCTCCAAATGTGGTATGATGGGGCTGTGGGCTGCTCCTGCTCAGTGCCTGCTGTCTCCTACTGGCGATGTAGCATGCTGGAGGTTGGTTGCGATGACTCCACTGCCTCCCACTGCAGGTTGGCATCTTTCATGAAGCCTAATTGTTGCAGCTTACATTCAGAAGGCTTGCCGAGCCCAGGGGTGCCAGCATCTGCAACTGTAGTTCTTCAGGCTGCTACTGCTGCTCCTCCTCGCTGACTTGTGTTTCTGCATTCAACTGTAAGGTTGCATGTAAAAGTGGGGTAGTGCTCCTGGTCCCTGGGGTATCATTGGTGATCCCTGGGATTTGACGGCTGGACCAGCAGATTCCTGGATGAGAGCTGTTAAAACAAAGAAGAAGTCATAAGAACAAATCCTATGAAGTACACATGTACTGTCTGGCATAAGATGTGCACTTTGCATCTATCAATGTGAGCAGCTTATGCCAAAATATGTGGACATCTGTAGAAACCTTGAAATTTAGAGGTGAGGCAAACTTCCTGGCTCTGGCTCGTGATGTCCAGCCACTTATCCATCCCCTTGAAGACATCCAGTCCCAGCTGTTCAATAAGGCGCTCTTCCATTGGTGTCATGACAATGGGGCTTCTCCTCTGGTCTGCTGCAGATACTTATTCCGGGTTGCCACCTTGGTCTTCAGTTGGGCTTTGATGTCCCGGTACCGGTGGGTCACCTGCTCTGCACCCCTTTTCACACCTTTTTAATGTGAGTGCTATTTCTACTCTATTTGTAGTATTTTGATGATTCTAGGCCTTAGTGAGACAGGTGAACATTATGGGTTTAAAAAAAAAGATTAAAAGCTGATGTTTTTAGTTTTAAGAACAAAGCATGGTGAGATATTTTATTTGGTACCGGGATGTTATATGAGGGCAATAATGCAACCCAGGGTATATATTAAAGGATTTCAATGCACTATCTGGGAGCTGAATGCATGAGGTTTTATGGTGCCCTGGGGTTCTGAAGTCTCTTAATAATATATACCCTGTGCCAATTCATGGTTCTGAACTCATTGAAATGCATTTGATTGCTAACTTGCATGGAGAGTACAGCATTAATTTAAAAACATAATTTCAAACCAAAATAGCCTTGTGTTGTAATAGCCCTGCCTCTGACTCACCATTTGAAACATGTGGAGTAGGGAGTATTGGATCAGCCAGGCACTTGAAGCCTGGCTCTGGCACGACTTGCTTATGCCGGTATACTGATGTACAACAGCATCCAGTGAACTCTGCCAGTGATTCATGGGAGGCCAGAAACATTTCATTTGCAATATAGTGAGCACTGAATTTATAGCTGTTTTAACAAGAATTTAAAGGGAAAGGAGATGCTAATCAGTGTATTTTTCTAACCACAAATAAATTAATGAGAAAACAAATCATGGTTTCACAGGCTTTATCCAATTGTCAATCACGCTCCATGTCTGACTTCAAGGCCATTAGAAGAAGGCTGAGGACGTTCTCATGGAAGGGTCTCTGTTTTCTGCATTAATTTCACATTCCTAATTCCTCTGGCTGTAGAAAAACATTTCAGTACCATCAGGTTGAACTCTGCCACCTTACCAAGAGCTGGTCCTTGGCTACTCTCCTGTGAGCGTAACTGATCACTAACCAAAACCCTATAGTGACCACTTATGTTCTTAGCAATATTTGCTCCTTCTACACAAACAAATAAAAAAAATACTCTGTTGATAATCACAGACTGTTGACACAGCTAAAGCAACCTTTGTTTAGGGTATATGTCTTATCATTTTATAATATTGCGGCATCGTATTTTGTCTACTCAAGTGGTTTCACTAGAGTTGTTCTAGCTTTTGTGATAGTGGTACTGTTTTAGCAAATGAGTTGCTCCCCTCATACCTCCAACTCCTCAGCTTCAACCTATGCCCTTAATAAAAAAAAAGAAAAGAAAAAGTCTGGCTACTTTATTCCTTGGATAACACAGGATGCCAGCTTGTCTTTTGTTACTGGGTAAATCACAAGAAATATGTTTAAAAGTTAGTTTTCTTCAGTCTGAGCCCTAACACAACAGTACAAGGAGCCTCTTGGAGTAGCTCTGTGGGTGATCTGTTCTAAGACTTTTGACGGAGAGGATAAATAAGTGGATGAGACAAAGTACAAGTAATAATGCAGACCTGACCAATGAATGAGTGTACTACAAACACTTAACTTTGTTCTTTGTGCATTTGCTTTTGAATAGAAACGCTGGCAGGCTGAATTTTCAAAGAAAGGAAAAGAGGGAAGTATAAAGGTTAAAAATTGGCGTGTTATCATTTAGCCACATGATGATGAGGACGCACTTTTTTTTTAACCTCTTGCCCATTAGTGCTTTCTCTTCTGAATTGTTTTTGTTTGCCTACCACAAACATGAGGTTGCCATACAGTACGTCTCTGTTACCTGGTAGTAGAAAGCCAAAAGCCACACCAGTCACGCTACTAGCCTCTTGGAAGTGGTGGTAGTCCTGGCTCTCCACCATACAGGCTCCTTCTCATCAGCCCTGATATGACTGACCACTAGCCAAGAACTCTACTGAGTCTTAATGGCAGATGCCAGTTCCCTGTTGGCACATCCCGCAGCTTGGCTCTGGCTACTTTTGCCATTCTAGCATGGGGGGATAGATTTTTATCAACGGACTCATTCACATTCTCATCAAGCGCGAAAGAAAATAGTGCACAAAAGTGCAGTGTGTTTCATGGGTTTTTTTTTTTTTTACCAACCCTTCCCCTCCCCTTTTCTCTTCTCCCCAAAATCCAAAGGATAAAGCAGGGGTCAAGAGGATGCCATTAAAGCCCTGGGTACACAACATGCCCCTTGTCTGATATTTGGAATTAAAGCAAACACATTTTCACCAAGATGCAGTAAGTTAAAGGCATGCCAATTTCAGTTGAACATTCATCAGGTGAAATACAGTATGCCAATCTACTACTGACAGACCGTATGCTGCAGAAATAGGTTCCCATTATAACGTTTATTCAAAGTGATTTATTTTAATGGATGGGCACATTAAAATGTTTTTTTTTCTCCTTAAGCACAGCATGGGAGTAATCAGACCCTATATATTTAGTGTACAATTTCAAAAAGGATATGTGGCAAAAAAATAAATACTGCTCACCCTGTTTCAATTAAAAAACATTATTGTTAAGTCATTGCTGTTGAATGTCTTCAAGCTACTCCCTTGCAGTTCCCTGCAGCCCTGGAAGCAGCCATGTTGGAAAAGAGTCACAAAGATTCATTTGTAAGAGGTTGCAGTGCAAGGAGGAGCTTATGCAGGATGTATCAGACTGCCAAATAAATCCACAGGGCTGGAAAATACAGATACAAGAAAAAAAAAAAAGCCTCATTCAAATTTCTGTGCTCCCAATGAAACTGAAGGGCCTAGTAAGGTAAAAGCATTGATGTCTATGGAAATCAGACAAAAAAAACATATTTTTATTTAATTCTTTCTTACCCATAATTGTGGAAGAACCATTAAGCTTCAGTTTTCAGAGGGGGTAAGTCACTATAGTTCACACTAAAATCACATTCACTAAGATAAGGATTGTGCAGAGCATGCGATCACTGAACATAAAGCTTTACTTTTTTTTAATCTGCAAGCTAAGGGGTTAATTTTCAGACTGGACGCATAAGTGCAAAGTCTGTGGATATTTTTAGCTGTGGATGTGCATTCATTTTCAAAGGGAACATAGGTGCATGCTTTCACTGGAAAATTATGCTGGGAAAACTACCCGTGCGCATTTACACCTGTTAATTTGTGCTGGTACTTTTCCAAAATATATTTGCATGCATACTTTTGAGAATTCAAAGCTTTGCTCATAACTGCAAACCTCTTTCTAACCCTGCCCCTGGGAAGGCCTCTGCTCATTGTTGGTAAAAGTGCATCCTTTTACCTGCACATAGGGTGGGAAATTTTCAAAAATATCATTTCCATGAGTAAAGTACTGTTTTATCCATGTAAATGACTATGAAAATTACCTCCTAAATGTTTACTGTGCCTGCCAGCAGGAAATTAATGATTAAGCATTTATACATTTGCTTGCAGTGCTATTGACCACCTATGTGCAATTTTGTTTATTCACAGGGCATTTTTTTCTCTCAACTCCTTCTCTGCCCATGAAAAAAACATTAAGGCCAATATTCAAGGCTACTCTAGATAAGTAGCAACTTATCCGGCTAAGTGGTGGCAGCTGACTATCCATCTGTGATCAGATACTGTAATACTTATCTGGCTAAATAGATAAATGGTGGGAGGGATGTGGGCAGATCAGAGAGGAGCTACTTATCCAGTTAACTTAGCTGGATAGGTGCTAATATTCGGACTTATCTGATTAAGTTATCTGGATAAGTTAGACCTGCTCAATATCAGGGACTAAAGTTAGCTGGGTAAGATTTATCTGTTCAACTAGCAACTTTTACGCAGTCAGAAGCATAGCCATGCTGTTGAATATCTCTGATAAGTTAGCCATATAAGCCTTTTGTTATCAATATTGTGTGCTCAAAAGGGAAAGTAATTTGGCATGGAGGATTCAATTGAAGGAAAAGAGATGATTGCTAATGAGTTTGATGTACTGTGTCTTGTACTTCTTGTTTCATCAGCATTTTCTTGCCGATTGTTTTTTCTTTGTCTTCTGTGTGCCTATGAGTGTGTACCTGTCTGTTGGTTTCTGTTTGTCTCAAATTTTGTATAGAGAACCCTATGGGTTCCCACTAAGAGGATTGTTTCATTGTTAGTGGGGATAACAGAAGTAAGATAAGCGTTGGGTTTTAGCTCCCCCATGTGGGAGATTGTAATGGTGGAGCCCCAGACTATAAAACCCAGTTCCACCATTTTAGGGTGTGGATTTTTATTTAGCCCTTTCAGGAGGCAGGATGTCGCAATATCTACCCTTCTTTTTGTAAGCAAGGTGAACCCTTGCTGCTGTGATGAGTTGACACAGCCTATAGGGTGAGCCCCATAGGCCCTCACTGACAGCTGGCAGAGGTTCTCTGGTGGGAGACTGGTCTAGAGCTTCAACTTTACCAGCCCTTTCCCTGCAGGTTGCATCTTTGGGTTCCAGGGGCCTGCAAGACTTAGGCAAGAGTCTCTCAGAGAACGGGTTAGACGGTAGTATAGACCCAGGCAAGAGTCAGAGGCAGGCAGCAAGTAAATAAGGTCAATGCCAGACACTGGGTCAGTGGCAGGTAGCAATCCAGAGAAGTCAGTGTCTAGGCAAGGGGTCAGTTGCAGGCAGCAATCAAGAGTAGTTAGTATCAAGGCATTGGGTCAATTCAAGTGGCCAATCTGAAGAGAAGACAAGGATGAAGAGGACAGGCTGGAGAGATGAGGCAAGGCTGGATGAGGTAGGGCAGGCTGGATGGATGAGGCAAGGCTGAACAAGGCAGGGTAGGCTGGAAGGATGAGACAAGGTTGGATGAGGCAAGGCTGGATGAATAGCAACATGCTGTTGTTGAGGCAAGGTATAGATATCTACTGGACCCTTTAACAAGGCTGAAGATGATGAGGTCATCCTTGGGCACCACGGAATTTTGCCATCATGAGCCTTTTAAGGGTTGAGACATTGGGTGCGCATGCACCTATGCAGGGAGCTAGAGATGATGGTTCCAAGGGTGTCTGCTGCAGAGGAAGGGCCCGGGTATTGGTGGCTTCACAGTAAGTGCTGCAAGCCACCAAACATAAAACTTTTTGTTGCACTTGCTGCCATGGGACAGGCCCGCAAGCAGCTCCCTCACCTTCCCGGAAACTCCTGTCCGAAGCCACTGCAGGCCTCTCCCATCTCCGTGGATAAGGAGCTGCCACCAACGCCATTGGTTCCCCTGCTCTTGATGTGGCCCGCCGCCACTTGCTGCTCCCATGCAGTCTGACGCCGCTGTGCATGGCAGGAGGGGTACCACAGTCTTCACTCTTCATGGCAGAGGAAACCTCCACCGTCGCTCCTTTCTTCGCGGCCCTGGTGCTGCTGTTGCTGTGCCTCACCTTGCGGCAGGAGGTGATGTTGAAGTTGCCTCTCCACTCCTGCCTGTCCCGGGCCCTGCATAGGCACGCACGCTTCTCTTCTTAATATTTAAAGGGCCCACGGTGGGAAAAGCCCTATGGCCCCAACGAATTATGTCATCTTCCTGTGCCATGTACAACCCTATAAAAGGGCTCTGCTTGTTCTCCTTGGGGCCTTCGCATCAGATCTTCATGCTTCTTCTGTACGACAAGGTCTTCCGTGGTCTGCTCCTGTTCAGATGGTTTTGTTTTCTTCGTTAGATGTTCCTAGATGTTCCTGGTCTCTGTGGATGTTCCTGTTCCTCGTCGGAGCTCCTTCATCGCCTGTTCCGTGTTCCTGATGTTCCATGATTCCGGCGTTCCATGTTCCTGCTGTTCCAGTCCTGGTCCTGATGTTCCCATCTCCGGCTCTCCGTCCTGCTTCCAGGTTTCCTGTTCGTCCACCTTTCCTGGCATGCAACCGTTATGGTCTGTGACCCATGGGGGACTGTGTTGGGCGCTTCATGTCACAAAGCCTGTCTTCATGTCTGCAGCGCAAGGCTCCAGAAGGCCCTTGTTTTTAATGCTGAGATCTGTTCCTGAATCCGAGTTCTGAATCCTTAAATCCTGAGTCTTCAATCCTTGAATCCTGTTCCCGATCTTTGGAGTTCCTTGTTCCTGCTTCTGTCCATGCCCTAGACTCAAGTCAGAGCCTGCTCCGCTTCAGTGTGTTCCGCAACCAGCCATGGGTGGCTGTGTAGGGCACACCTCGGTGCAGGACTCTCCTGAATCTTCGTCATGTTTCCAGATTCAAATCTTCATCTTCTCATCTGGAGTCTACTTCACTTCCGGCGTGGTCCACGACCAGCCATGGGCAGCTGTGTAGGGTGCACTGCGGTGCAGTACTCACCCTGTACTAGTGCCTGAATCCTCGACTGAGTCTTCCAAGTTCCTTGAATCCTCGTCTGAGTCTCCCAAGTTCCTCGAGCCTTCGTCTGAGTCTCCCAAGTTCCTCAGTTCTACACCTCATCATGTTCCTGACCTCAGCCTCTGTCTGGCCTCACACATTCGTCATTCCCAAGCGATGGGTCCGGAAGGGCTACCTAGGGGCCGGAGGGCTACTCTTGAGACCAGCATTGCGTTGCTGGGTCTCACTTGTACATGCAGGTCCAGTGGAGGTCTGAGCTTGCCTTGTTCCAGTTCCTCGATGTTCCACATCTCAATCCTCATCCATCCTTGTTCCAGCTCCTGCCTATGCATGGACACTCTCACCTCCCATGGTGTGCATCTTGGGGCTCCTCCCTGAACCGTGCAGTGATCCAAGGGTTCACATCCTTCTAGAGCAAGTGACCACATCCCCGCAATTGCAACACTTTTTGGATGGTTTCATGGGGAAAGGACCCTTGGCTTCTAGGGTTGAAGCCTGGGTATGGAATAGAGGAATGGGTGCTTTTTTACTTATTGAAGAATGTCAGTTTTTCCCATTTGAGTTGGGTGAAGGAAGTTTTTTCCACTCTTCTCCCTCTTTATTTCCTGTTTTTCAGTAACTTTATTTTTCCCATCTGTCTGAGCTCCCATGGATCTAGGAACTCAGAGCAGTACATCTGTAAGACGTTGGAGTCTGTTACTCAGTGAGGTCCAGTGGACTATTGGAAATCCTGCAGGAGAATGAATATTCATTCGTTCCTGGGGGAGTACAGAAGAGACCAGTGGCATCCATCTGGTGTTAACTACCATCACATCATCAAAATATTGAAGACAAAGGTTTTGTGGAGGTATCTTCCAGGTACTAACAGGGAATTAAGGAGAAAGGAGAAAAAGTAATGACTGAACAACTGGATTAAAGTATGACAAATTGGACTCACACTTATGTTATCTAAATTGGGAGTAATCATCCTTTCCACCAAATTCTGGGAGGAAGCTTTAAAACTACTCCATTAATTGGAAAGGATCAAAAAATTAATTGAAAAGGATAAAATAATTAATTGGCATAAATTAATTGGAAGCTTAACAGTATAGATTTATTTGAAGAACAAAACCCGTGAATGGACTGTAAAAACCAAGAACTTGTAATTAAACATTTTTATTGAATTTTCCATCTATAATCAGTAAAAGTTAAGTTGGAAGCCATCAATTGTTTCCAGCATGATTACTGCTGTATTCAAGGGACTTTAAATGTTGAATTAACTAATGAACAATTCTCAGGGCACTGGAAGTAATCTTCGCCCACCACCACCCCCCCTCCCACCCTCATCCTAGACAGGGAATCTTGGACTTTCAGAGAGGCTTACACCAAGAGAGAAAAATTACACCCTTAATTTCATAATTTGGTGTCCTATACGGGGACATTAGCCCAGGGGTTACATTTATTAATGCATTTATTAAGGCTTGCAACAGAGAAGAGAAGCTGGAGAGCATGGAGCATTGGATAGAAGTTCTGCAAGAATCAAACTACACTTTGGAATCTTTCTGGATAGAAATTCCATGTGTGACAATGAGGACTATAACAGAAAGTGCTCACTGCTATCCGCCTGACCAGGATGGTGAAACAGACTGTGAAATGCTAACATAATTGAAAACAGTAGCAATGAGAGATTTAAATTAACTCAATGTCAATTGGATGAATGCCTTTATCAGGGTATTCTAGGAGGTAAAGTTTCTAGATTTCATAATTGACTGCTTCATGGAGCAGCTGGTTCTAGAAACAACAAGAGGGGGGAACTATTTGAGACCTAGCTCTCAGTGGTGTGCAGGACCGGGTACAAAGGGTAATAGTAATGGAGCCGCTTGGCAGTAGTGATCCTAACGCAATCAAATTTGACACAGTCACTGAAGGAAAAAATGAATGGAAATGCTGCAGTAGTATTTTATTTTGAAAAAGGGAGACCATGCTAAAATGAGGGAATAAGCAGAAAACTAAAATGAGTAGTTATGAGAATGAAAAGTTTGCATATGGCTTGGAGATTCAGGTTGTTTAAAAATACCATCTTGGAAGTCCAAATAAATGTATTCTATAAACTGCAAAAGGTCAAAAGAAGACCAACTGAGTGACAACATGGATAAGGGGTGCTTTAAAAGGCTATTAAAAACAAAAAACATCCTTAAAAACATGGAAAATGGGACCTGAGGAAAATAGGAAAAAGCATAAACACTGGCAAATTAGAGGTAAAACATTAATAAGGCAGGTCAAGACCGAATTCAAAGAGAAAATTGGTAAAGAGGCAAAAAGTAATAAATAATGGGGTTTTTTTGTTGTTTTATTTTTTTTATTTTTTTTTTTTTAATTTAATAATGTTTATATACCGACTTTTCATTCAAGAATATCAAATCGGTTTACAATAGTTAGCAATTAATCATTTAAAATTATTTGCATTTCCAAAGAAGAAAGAAGTAAATATATTATTTCATAATATAATTAACATAGCAAACTAAATAGTATGCTAAATAATCAAAATTTAAACACTTAGGGCCTCATTTTCTAAAGTATCGCAGGCCTGCGGTACTTTAGAAAAATGCGGTAATGAGGGGCGGTGGGCTGAAACGGGAGGCGGTCCTGTGCTAGCCGGCAGCGATCCCACCTCCGCAGTGCGATCGCTGCTGGCATTGCGCCCAATAACTACACCATAGAAGGTGTAGTTATTGGGCATGAAATAGGCAGCGAAAAGGCCCTTACCTTTTCGCTGTCCATGCCGTCCTCGCAGAGTCAGCCCCGGTGACACCCCAACTCCTCCTCTTCCGGGGCTGACTCCGCCCCAATGTAGGTAGCGCAGGCGTGTGCTACCTTCGCTAGCGCAATCCTGCGATAGCTTTAGAAAATAAGGCCCTTAGAGAGGTAGTATAGTTAGGGTAGACATAGTATAATAAAAATAAAAATATACATTACCTTGGTATTAAATCAGAAGTGTAAGATAATTATGCTAACAGCTCTTGGTAGGTTTGTTAAATAATTTGATGTCAGCTTCTAGTAATTCCTGCGGGATGGAGTTCCATAGAAGGGGTCCAGCAATAGAGATATATCTTTCTCTTACATTATTTAGGTGGGCAATTTTGGGGCAAGGAATTGGTAGCATCCTTGTTCTGGTTGATCTGGTGGTTCTTGACGGGGTGTGGAAGTGAAGTGAAGAGGTTAGCCATTCAATTTTTTCATTGTAGAGGGTTTTGGGTATTAGTGATAAGATTTTATGCTGGGCCCTGTATTTGACCGGCAGCCAATGAAGTTCTTTTAATATTGGGGTGATATGTTCGGATCTTCTAGTACCTGTCAAGAGTCTAGCTGCAGAGTTCTGCAGAAGTTGCAATGGTCTTGTTATATTTGCGGGAAGGCCTAAGAATAGTGAGTTACAGTAGTCTAATCTTGATAAGACAAGTGCCTGTAAGACAGTTCTAAAGTCTTTAGGGAATAGGAGGGGTTTTAATCTTTGGAGTATGTTTAATTTGAAGTAATCATCGCTTATGATTTTTTTAACACAGGATTTCATGGAGAATTTGCAATCTATAAGAATCCCTAGATCTCGTACTTCTAGGGAGATGGGGTAGTTTTTAACCACTTCTTGAATTTCAAGCTCTTTTGTCTTGCTTAATTTAGGGGAGATGTATAGGATTTCAGTTTTTTTAGTATTTAGGGAAAGATTAATTTGGGTTAATACCTTTTCAATGGTGGATTGGTATATGTCCCAGAGCTTTAGAGTTTGGTCATTGGACTTTTGGATCAGTATTCAAATTTGAACATCATTGGCATAGATAAAATGTGTTAGACCGAGGCCTGATAGAATATTGCATAAAGGGAGCATATAGATATTAAATAGTGTAGAGGATAGAGAAGATCCTTGGGGCACTCCGAAGCTGAGATCGATAGGATGTGACTCTTTATCAAGAAATTTTACTTTGAAGGTTCTATCTGTTAGGTAAGAGCTAAACCATTTGAGCGCTAAGTCTTTAATGCCTATTTCATTTAGTCTATCAAGGAGGATATTATGGTTAACTGTATCAAAGGCTGCCGAGATGTCCAGTAAGATCAGGAAGTAAGATTGGCTGTTATCGGTTCCTCTTAGGATGATATCTTCTAGTGAAGTTAAAAGGGTCTCTGTACTAAAATAATTTTTAAATCCATGTTGTGTTGGGTACAGGGTACTATGTTTTTCAAGATAATCTGTTAGTTGATTGTTAATTACTTTCTCGAGAATTTTTGATATACAAGGTAAATTAGAAATGGGTCTTAGGTTTGAGAGATCATATGAGTTTGCTTGTGGTTTTTTTGTGATTGGTTTTACTATTGCTGATTTTAAAGTGAGTGGGACATTAGCTTCGGTTATGGGCAAGTTAATTATATCGGCAATAGGTTTAGATAGTATATTGGTGATTGATTTTAATAGTTTAATTGGGATATGGTCAATTGGGTGGACAGCTGGGTTCATTTTTTTAATTATACCTTCGACCTCAAGAGATGAAACTGTGTCAAAGGAGGTTAAATGGTCCTTAGGATTGCTTGGTAGTACAATTTGGTTAGAGTTCACGGGAGCTATGTTTTTCATTATGTTTAAAGTTTTTCTTTAAAATATTGAGCAATTGTATCGCAATTAGAAGAGTTGTTTGATGTGGGAGTTTCAATAGGACTGGTCATGTCTTTTACGTATGAGAATAGAGCTCTAGGGTTATATTGAAATGTATTTATTTTGTTAGAATATAATTCTTTTTTTGCTTTATTGGTGGCTTCGTTGTATTTATGAAATAGAGATTTGTAGTTAGTGTTTCGGTGTAAGGAGAAGCTCTCCAATGTCTCTCAGCTTTTCTCAGTGTTGTTTTAAATATCCTTAATTCATTGTTGTACCATGGGGTCTGGTGTTTTTTGTTAATGGAAATATCTTTTTTAATAAGTGGGCAGCAATTATCAGCTACTTTTTATTTTTGTTAAATAGAACCATGAATTGATTGCGTTATCACAAATGCAAGAAGGCTGTGAGTTGGACCATTAGTTGAACAGGGAGTAAAAGGAATTCATAGTACCATAAGACCATTAAAAAAAAAAAAAAAAAAAAAAAAAAAAAAATATATATATATATATATATATATATTCTTTTCTTCAGTCTTTATTGCAGATTATGCTGGGGAAGATTTAGAGGAACCTGAAGGCAGTGCTAGAGCAAACTGACAAACTAAATGGAACCCATTCTTCTAGACCATGAGTTCTGAATTAACTTAAATGTGAGATTGCAAACCTGCTAGTGATAAGATGTAACCTATCATTAAAATCTACCATTCTACTTGAGAACTGGAGGGTAGCCAGCATAATGCAATTTTTTAAAAAGAGTTCCAAGGATGAGCCAGGAAACTACAGTCCAGTGAAGCTGACATTGGTGAAAAATTACTGTTAAGGCCAGAATTTCTGTATAAAACATGGCTTAACGGAAATGAACACTTTAGAAGGTATAAATAAGCATATAGATAAGTCTGAGCCAGTTGATAAAGTGTATTTGGATTTGAGAAGGCATTTGATAATGTCCTTATGAAAGACTCCTTGTGAAATGAAAAAGCCCATAGGCAGAGCCCCTGGTTTCTTGCAGCAGAGTTTTCAAGATTCTGCAGCAAGAGTTAGCAAATTCTGTAACAAATTTGCATATATTTACAATTTAAATATATATATATATATATATATATATATATATATATATATCTATATTGCGATTGATCCACGCCACCGCGGTTCCGGTCTGCCACTCCTTCAGATCCAGGCCACTCCTGTCTCTGGCCTCCTTTTGCACCATCCTGCAGCCCTTTCAAAGTCCCTGGCTTCAAATAGGCCTCTGCTGCCCTAGCCTGGCTAAGGCCCCTCCTGGAACTGGGTTAGTAAATACAGCTAGCCAAGCTCTCCCCCCAAAATAACATATAAACACAAGTTATATAAACAGTCTGTATTGTTCCAGAAAAGTCCTTTTGCTACTCCCCCCTAGTCCAACAGCTGGGTTTTCAAAATATCTCTTGTTCTTCAGAACACAAAAGTAATGCTCAGGCTTTTTAGCCAGCCACAGCCGCCCTGCTAGGGGATTGCACAACTCTCCCCAATTCCCCTATGTTGTGCTTCGGTCAGCGGTCTTCCCAAACCAAAAATCAAGTTACACACAATAGGTTTCCCAAACTTATAAACAAAAACATTCCTTTAACCTTTAGGGAATACCCCATCCCCCAACCAGGTCACTTATTCTATCTCCATGCTGGATAAGGAGGACTCCTCTGTTAGAGTATCTATGTCCATGTCACTCTCCTCTTGCTCTGAAGAGCTGGGCTTTTTAGGCCAGCTCCACCACTCGGGAACACCCTCCTCTTCGATCACCATCGGTTCAGATGTATCTGATTCACTATTATGGCGTACACCTGGCTGTTCTGTTTCCTCTCCTACCCATGGGTCAAGCTGTGCCTCTAAGAGCTTGGGAGTTGTGGTCCTTTTAGCCCTCGCTAGCACCCCCTGATGTCTAATTCGAGTGTTGGTTAGGCTTTTCTCCACCTTATTCCGGCTTTTCTGCCCCATATAGGGTTGTGCTTCATCACAATATATATATATATATCAAGTCTTTTTCTGACATTTCTGTATCCAGTTAATTTATTTGGTTCTTTATTAAAGGAAAGGGATCTTAGTGATTAGTGCTGGGGAGGAAGGAGGGGAAAGGATCTTGGAATGAGAGACAGGAGATCTCAATGAGGAAAGCAGATCTCAGAAGAATGAAATAAAGAAGGAATCTTAGGCAGGAGAGGCAGAGGGATAAGGGATAGAAGAGGAAAGATGCAGTGAGGGAGGAGAGGATAGGGGAATCGGGGAGGATAAGGAAAGGGAATAAGAGGAGGGGAGGGGAGGGAAAAGGAATCAGGAATGAGGAAGAAGAGGAGTTGGGAAAAAAGGGAGTATTTTGAATGGTGGAGGAAGAGAATGAGGGAAAATCAGGATGAAGAAGGAGAACTGGGGATGGGGCTAGATTTATTTATTTATTTATTTATTTATTTAAAAACTTTTATATACCGGTATTAGTATGCATACATCATACCGGTTTACAATGTAACTTTAAAGGTAGAAATTACAATGAACAGGGAGGTTGGAATAGGAGATTGGAATAGGGAGATTGGAACAGGGAGATTGGAACAGGGAGATTGGAATAGGAATGGAATAGAAAGGAAGACACAGCTCAAAAACATCCCATCCCCTCTTTCCCTTATCCCACCTCCAAAGTCTTTTTGATCCACTTACCCCCCCAATAGCCCCTCCAATTCTCATATTCACATCCTATAATCCACTTTAATCTCCTCACGTCACTTGCATCCTTGGAGAACCCCTCATTCACTCTCCATGCCCACTCCAATCTCCTTTCTCTCTCTACATTTCCAACCTCACTTTCACAATGGCATTCTCCCCATTCCCCCGTAAACCATACATCACTTTCTTCTCTCACTCTTCCCTCCACCCCATGATCCCTCAGTCATTCTTCCACTCAGCCACAAGATCACCTCATTCATTATCTCTCATTTACTTTCTGCTAAACCCCCCATATTCTCTCAATCACTTTCTACCATCATTGCCTCCTCTTCCACCATGATCCCCTCACTCTTCTAACCACACCATTCTCTCACTATCCCTCTTTCACGGTTCTTCCCCACCATGCTATAATTACACAATGTTGGGTTCCATATTAGGTGCTACAACCCAAGAAAGAGATCTAGGCATCATAGTGGATAACACATTGAAATTGTCGGTTCAGTGTGTTGCGGCAGTCAAAAAAGCAAACAGAATGTTGGGAATTATTAGAAAGGGAATGGTGAATAAAACGGAAAATGTCATAATGCCTCTGCATCGCTCCATGGTAAGACCGCACCTTGAATACTGTGTACAATTCTGGTTGCCGCATCTCAAAAAAGATATAATTGCAATGGAGAAGGTACAGAGAAGGGCTACCAAAATGATAAGTGGAATGGAACAGCTCCCCTATGAGGAAAGACTAAAGAGGTTAGGACTTTTCAGCTTGGAGAAGAGACGGCTGAGGGGGGATATGATAGAGATGTTTAAAATCATGAGAGGTCTAGAATGGGTAGATGTGAATCGGTTATTTACTCTATTGGATAATAGAAGGACTAGGGGGTTCTCCATGAAGTTAGCATGTGGCACATATAAAACTAATCAGAGAAAGTTCTTTTTCACTCAACGCACAATTAAACTCTGGAATTTGTTGCCAGAGGATGTGGTTAGTGCAGTTAGTATAGCTGTCTTTAAAAAAAGGTTTGGGTAAGTTCTTGGAGGAGAAGTCCATTACCTGCTATCAATTAAGTTGACAGCTGCTACTATTACTAGCAACAGTAACATGGAATAGACTTAGTTTTTGGGTACTTGCCAGGATCCTATGGCCTGGATTGGCCATTGTTGGAAACAGGATGCTGGGCTCAATAGACCCTCGGTCTGATCCAGTATGGTATGTTCTTTTTGAGGGTGGAGATGGGATGGAGTTGGAGGCTATTTGCATGGTTCACCTCCCCCCCCCCCCCCCCCAACCAAAAAAACGTGTTCCAATGCCCCTGACATCCAGCAAATTTAAAACAAATTGTAGAAAGCATTTTTTTCCCCACTCAGCACAGAATCAGGCTATGGAATTTGTTGCCAGATGATATGGTCAAAGCAACTATCAAAGTGGGGTTTAAAAGAAGTTTGGATAACTTCCATGGAAAAAAAGTCCATAAATAGTTATTAACCAGATAGACTTGAGAAAGCCATTGTTTAGCCCTGGAGGTGAGCAATAAGAAATACATCTGTTTTGGGGGTTCTACCAAATATGTGTGAACTGAACTGGCTACTGTTCATGACAGGATACTGGGCTCAATTTATATCTCATATTCTCAAGTTCTTATGTTTGCAAAGCACGCATGCAACTTCAGCTCTAGTCAGGACCATGCAAGTGAAGGAGCCTAAATATAGCCAACATGTGAAATTCAAGAGGGAGGTTGAATCTCTGGTTCCTGAACCTGTGCAACATAGCCTTTTATTGCTAGACCTGAAGACTCCAGCTAGCTTTACCCTCGAGTTGGCAGCAGAGTTTCTGCAGTCAGAAGCATCTCACACTAGACTCTTAAAGCTAACTGCCTTGAAACCTGGATGAAGTCATCCTACACAGATGTTGGAAGGCTATATTATCACACCCTCCACATTAGCTGGCTACCCAGTAGTGTTGGGC
Organism: Rhinatrema bivittatum; assembly: GCF_901001135.1. NCBI lineage: Eukaryota > Metazoa > Chordata > Amphibia > Gymnophiona > Rhinatrematidae > Rhinatrema > Rhinatrema bivittatum. Next base: position 328,767,866 of record NC_042616.1, on the reverse strand, counting down.
CAACAGGAACTAGAGATTACAGTCCGTAAAGGCTTCAAGTCTCTAAGAGTGCAGATGCATTTGCAGACCTGTCTGATACAGGTATTGCTGAAGTCCATGGACAAAACGATACAGGTGATGAATGAACAGTCTGATCAGGAACAATGGTTCATGGAAAGACTTATAGATAAAAGCTATATCCAATTTCATACTCCGCTTCTTCTGCTAGGGCTTTGACTACCTCTTAATACAACACAGTTATCTAGCACTTCAACCGAGTCCACACCAACCTGGAGGTCATTAATGATATAACAGATGACCAGAGGTGGAAGGCTTTGAGCTGTTCATTATTTAATGGGGGCAGAGGCTGCTGTCCAAAGGTTAAGTACTAATGGGACATTAGAGTTCCCCATGATGCTTTATTGCTGAATGATTGTGAATTTTGCACTTTCTCGCTATCTTTGACTGGCTAGTACCACCAATGATGTTGGTCTTCAGTGGAGACATTTTCCTTGTGCACAGTTGCATAAGAGAATTATAGTCATGTCATGTTGGCATCTGCATACTCTTTGTGCTGTTGATAACATTTGCAACTATGTTGCTATATGGTTTTTCAGCACAAGTGTTTTGTTTTGGAAAAATCTTGTTTTTGTACTGAGATGGCTAGGATGTTAGGCGAAAGGGCCTTTTGTACACATTGCCCCTTGCCTCAGAGGTATTTGAAGGTGGATAATAGAGGAGAAGAATATGAAATTTGGAGAGGTGCAAGGGAATGTAACACTAATCTGGTGGACCAAAAGGAAAGGGTCACTTTGGTCACATCCCTGTGCAAGCCGAGCTTTGTTGCATAGTTGCAAACATTTTAACATCTGACTTCTACCTGGGAAGTTAGGAGAAATGGGAATAGATGACGTGTATAAGGTTTCCATCTCAAATGTGAAATAAACAAAGGAAAAAAAAAAACAAGAAAAGAAAGCACAGTTGACTGTGGCTCCCATGTAGCTGACATCAGTTACCTGTGTGAGCCACAGGGGAAAGATGTCCTTATCAGGCCCACACAAGCCCAGTTTAGAGGGGCAAGATCTTCAGCCATGTGGGCTGCAAATAAAATAAAATAATAGCTAGAAAAATACTAAAATAAAAGCCAAAGTAAATACTATGTTCAGTGAAATGTGCTTCAGATGTTATTGCAATTATTTTTAATTAACACTTTTAGGGGGGTTTGAAGACTGGAATGAATGTGCTCAAGTGCCATTATGCAGTTGATGTATGTTGTTGTATGGACATTGATTTTTTAGCCTGCATCATGCCAATATAAATAAAAACCTGCTATTGCTGATAACTTTTCTGTCATTGAGCAGACAAAAAAAGCACAAAATAAATCCAATTTAGGCATATGATGTATTTAGTGGAAGGAATCAACTGTTTTATTGCACAGCATTTGAGATGGTTGTATCCATTGTGTTTTGCTCCCACTGCTTTTTGAAGGATAAAAAAGTATTGTACTCTCATTTTAAAAATAGATTTTTCACTCAAGATGTGGTAACTGGCTGGTCAAAAACATATATGGATTTGTAAATTGCCTCAGTATGGAGTCCCTCTTGCTTTAGTGTCCCAGGCCAAGGGAGTCAAGGTAGGAAGGAACCATGATGTTTCCTTGAGGGGGAATCCATTAAAAGTCCTCTTTCCTGCTGGGTTTAGTGTGGTTGAATGTAACCTTCTCAGCCAATCTTCCCAGGGGTAGGGAGGAAAAACAGGAATAAAAATATGTCCTGTGTAAGGGCTGGCCAACACTATTTTGAGAAGTGGTGTGAGCCATCCATTACCCCTTCCATGTGACAGGGAGTGCCCAATGGCACCGGTAGCCACTGGCACATGGGAGGTGCAAAGGGGCGCTGGCGCCATTTTGTCTAATGGTAGCTGCCAGTCCAGGAGTGGGAGGTTACTCCCGGGCCCCCTGCTAGACTACCAGGGATTTTTGGTGAGTCTGGGGGGCCAGAAGGTTGGGAAGAGGGCTCTGCTGGTGGTGATGGCGCTCCTTATTTTAGTGAATGGAAAGGGTTGGGGCAGGTTTCGGGTTTTGTTTAAAAAAAATAAAAAAAACAATTTTAATAACGAAATTGCCCATCTTGGACTCAAATTGAAAACAAGCTGAACATTTTTGGGGGTACCACCTATACCAGCTAAGCAGGGCCAGTGCAAGGGTATTGGGAATTCTAGGCGACTCTTGCACTGCCCTCCCCTGTTCGCGTCCCCCTCTACCTGTTTCGGCACCAACTGTGCGCTTCTCAGGACCGCGAACAGTGTCTCTATTTCTCTTTGCTGTGAGCGGGATAGGTCCCACTTGCAGCACCTCGTGGCTACTCTTTGGCGCCCCCTATGGCTCGGCACCCTAGGTGACCGTCGAAGTTCGCCTAATGGACACGCCGGTCCTGCAGCTAAGTGAAGGTTGCTAATCACTGCCACATAGCTGGATAAGTCTCAAAATGTACTACTTAGCCAACTAAGGCCTAGATTTTCTAACGTTGCACGGCTTTCTGAATTGTGTGGTAATGGAGGGCGGGGGGGGGGAGCAGGGGTTGGGCCTGTGAAAGCCAGCAGCGATTGCACCACCGTGATGTTATCGCTGCCGGCTTTCGCACCCAATAGCGCCACCGTGAAAGTTGGCGCTATTGGGTGCACTACTGGCGGCGATAACGGGTCTTACCTTATCACCGTCAGCGAAGTTTCCACCGTGTCTGCCCCAACACCATCTCGACTCCTCCTCTTCCGGTCCCGACGCCACCCCAACTCTGCCCCTATCTAGCTATCACTTGCGAAAAGGAATGTGCTATCGATAGAAAATGACCCCTCTAAGTTAGTCAGATATGTCTGAAAAAGCCCTACTTAGCCAGCTAAATAGGATTTTTTGAGACTTATCCTGCTAGCTTACTTACTGGGTCATTCGTCAAAGTGCATTAGGGTCCAAACTCTCATTAAATGGGGTCTAAAATGCATTGTGCGCGCTATAAGTAGCACAATGCAAGCTAGCAGGCAAATTTTAAATTTAGTTTGCTTGTGGGAGGAGTCAATACAAATTAAGGTATCCTACCACATTCCGCGATAGTTTAATGCACACTAATGTGGGCTTTAATGTGAGAAATAGCTACACCTTTTTTTGTGGTACAAGGGAAAAACGTTTTTATCGTGTGGCCGTTAATATGGATCATGGCTATTATCACTCATGATAAAAAGAGGTCATCTATCAGACTCTCCTACCAGGCCCTCCTGGGCAAATAAAAATACCTGTTCTTACCTGGCCTGTCTTCCTAATCCCAAATTTCCTTTTTTGGGGATACTGGATGCTTCAGGAGGCTCACCACAGACACCAACAAGAAGAACAACAACCATAAGAACAGGCAAGAGAAGTAACAACCCCTCCTAGGGAAGTCCCTGCACTGCAGCCCAAGCCACTGGTGGGGCCCACGGCAGTGCCTGGCATGCATGCGGGCACAGCGAAGGAGATAAAAGGAAACACACCTTTCTTCCACGAGCCTCATTGCTGGGCATGCCAGAGGATTATGTGGTTAGCAGGTATTGCCTCAGTTTTCAGGCTATCCTAGAATTATTTGATCTGGATCCAGTCACAGAAAGGTCCCATGCTGTGCCTGGCCTCACCAAACTATTGGCCAGCCTGCATTTCATGGCAAGTGACTCCTTTCAAATGACTGTAGGGGTCATGGGAGGAATGTCTGAACCAGTTCATAACAACTGTATCTGACCGCATGAATCTCTACATAGCATTTCCTCAGGACAGGCAGGACTTGATGGAATTGAAGAAAGGCTTTTATACCATTGCTAACTTTCCCAATGTTCTGGGAGCTTTCAACTGCACTCACATAGCCATCATCCCACCCCGTGACAGGAGGAGATCTTCCGCAACAGAAAGCTCTTCCACTCCCTCAACGTGCAAGTGGTCTGTGATGCTCAACTGCACATCCTCGATGTGGTGGCCAAGTATCCGGGAGCTGTGCACAATTCCTTTAGGAAATCGGACCTGTATGAAAATTTTGAGGACGGCCTCTACAGTGACGGTTGGCTTGTAGATAAGAGAGATGCTGCTTTCTCTATTCCATCTCTGGCTATTTGTTAGCAGCAAACAGCACGGACATGGAGGGTGGGGGGACTGTGATGGATGTAACAGCATCACTGACATGACAAGTGGTTTGTACAGTTAGGTCTATACACCATTGCGCCAGGGCCTGGCTTTCTCTCCCCATGCTCCATAGGCCTGCTAATCTTGTGAGGGAAAACAATGCACTTGCCATAAAGCTTGGTGTGTGAGCAGGCACTACACACTTTCTATGGATTCACTTTAAATAGTGGCTTTTTGCATTCTTCCCATTTGAAGCAGTTGAAATCTCACTGGTTAATCACAAATGTCCACACTGCTGGTACTTGTTAATTAGGTGTGCCCTGTTAGTGATGGATCAGCCAGGAAGTTAGGCACAGTTTGTCTTGCCCATCATACAGGTAAACCTGAAGCAGTGGCCTGTGCATTTGGGGGCCTATAATATTCTCTGTGTCAGGGCTCACAAATTGGTATCTCTGGAGGAAATACTGCAGAGCAGCCAGAGGCTTGGATATTCAGACCATGAGGTTGAGTTTTTTCTGCTAGGACAGGTATGGCAGCTCTGGTGTACTGTTTCAAGTTTTGATGACTGCTACGAATGAGTAGCCTTAGCTTGGTTGTGAGGGGCTGCCATTCATTTGGTGGAATCCCCAGATGCAGTTTAAAAGTCTGGAAGATCTGACCTAGATTCAGCTAAAGTTCTATTGGTAAGAACATAAGAACATAAGAACATGCCACACTGGGTCAGACCAAGGGTCCATCAAGCCCAGCATCCTGTTTCCAACAGTGGCCAATCCAGGTCATAAGAACCTGGCAAGTACCCAAAAACTAAGTCTATTCCATGTTACCATTGCTAATGGCAGTGGCTATTCTCTAAGTGAACTTAATAGCAGGTAATGGACTTCTCCTCCAAGAACTTATCCAATCCTTTTTTAAACACAGCTATATTAACTGGTCATATAGTATCACAGAAAAAGGTGGCATGCACCTAGGGTAAGGAAATAAGCTTTTAAGACTCATGCTAAGCTAGAGGTTAGCTTCTACTGTCTTATCGCATGCTGTCTTTTGGCAGACAGATCTCAAAGTGACTGTAGTATGAATGATGTCCTCATTCTGTCTTTGCCACAGCAGATTTGGCAAAAACCAGGCCCAATGCTGCAACCCAACCCAAATGCCGGGATCTCGATGCCGGAACCTCGGCCCAATCAAGACCCGATCTGGAGCCAGGTCCCAACGCCTAAGCCTCGGCCCAGGGTCTGGCCCAGGGCTCATAGTCCAGGCCTGGGAGCTCTTCTTTATGCATCCTCTTCTTTCTTCGATCCGCAGCACAATGACGTCATCTGCTGGGATCATGCCGTACAATTACCATATACCAGAATGGCACTGTCCACTGGGGTGAATGTGCCAGAATTAATGGACTCCAGTGTGGCCCCTGCAGATGGCGTAATTTGGCTTGCAAGTGCTGAAGAAAGAAGAGGATGAAGAAGAGGATCCGAGGCCTGGGCCCAACCCTGGGGCATCAGGATCCGGTCTCCTGGCCGAGGCCCACATCAGGCCTGGGTCCAATTTTCTCAATTTTCTGAGTCTCCCAAGCACAGCAAGGGCTTTCCCAATTCCCCTTGTTGCAGTGCATGTCCTTCTGTTTTGTTGTGGTGCAACCTGGGGGCTTATTACTGCAGCGGGGACTTTTATTTACATTTTTTTCTTTTTGTTTTATTTTTCCTTTTTTTTCCTTTTGGGCCTGCCCCTGTGTGGTGCCATGACCCCTTTAAGGGTCACACAGTGATTATATCATTGCCAGCCTGGACCCAGCTTTATCTCTACACTATCGGCAGGAGTTTCCCCAGAGCTCCTAGCCACTTTTTCATTTCAGTGGCAAGATCTTCCTCCAGGCTCTCTGCCGCTTCTCCTACCTTCCTGTCTTGGCCCTATGTTGATGAGAGCAGTGTCATGGGTCTTTTCCCTCTGCCTTGGCTGGTAGAAAGAGCCACAGCAGCAGCACAGTCTCCCACTTTGTCCTCCTCCTGAGGAATTAAGGGCCATGGGTGGCAGGGAAAATGTTCCCATGGCTGCCAGAAGCTTCTTCCTCCTCTCTATATGTGTCGCTGGGAGGTAGAGGAAGAGCACTCCAGCAGCAGACAAATGCCTCCCTGTGTCCCTCCAACAGGTAAAAATATATTCTTTTAATCTCCAGTGCACAGTTTGATTAACACTATTGTCATTCCTCTATTTTCCCTGTCTCTCACCATCCCTTGATGCCTGGTACCCTTCTGGACACTCCTCCCTCCATTGCCCTCTCCCATACTAGACAACTCTATCTCTCTTGCCATCATCCTCCCCCACTGTGTTTTATTTATAGACATTGACTGTAGATGATTTTACTGTTATCCACCCTGAATAATTTGTATTAGATTTTGTGAAATATAACAAATAAATGTAAACATTAAATGTTTGCATCTGTGGTCTCTTCATTTATTTTGGATGATTTGCTTGTACCACCACATCTACACATGAGCTGCCACTTCACTCAAGAATGTTCTAGAGAACAGGCTTTTTGTTATGCTTATTTCTACAGTCAGTTTGTCTTTAACATCTGATACTAGTGCTCTAAAACAGAAATTAATTTTTTTAATGGGATAATAGAACCATTTGTTTCCCTCATGACCAAATATCAAGCTCAGATCCAATATGGCACTACACCAAACGTCTGACTAACAGAAAGATATTATAAAGAAAGTATGTGATGATATTATCCTAGCCTCTCAAGTGTCCGCTCTGCCTGCACAAAGGAACATTCTATGTTAGAATAACTTTATGTCACTTAAGCCAAAATAAAACTATAAGGAAATGCTTATTTTTGGGAACCAGATGTTTACAGTTAAGCATTGTATTTTTGAGGCCAGAAAAGATATCGCCGACTGGGGCTGAAGTGTGTAGGATTTACAGCTACAAAAATGAAATAAAATGAACAAAGGAAAAACCAAGCAAACTTAACAGGAGTCTATAACTGATTTTGAATTCTAGTTATTCACATTTAAAAATACATAGCTGTGAATAATCTATGGTTTTCATGTGTAGAAATATAAGCAGCTTTGCCTTGGCAGAATATCTCAGCCGTGCCCAAGATAGTTCCATTCAATGTTATAATGTAAATTGATTAGGGGATTGTTGTTGTCCCTTACCACACTTTCAATTTTCAAGGTCCAACCCATTATAAACCTTTACAATTAGGGTCAGGGTTGGAAATGCTTTCTTTTTTCTTTATTATTGTATTTATCCAATTTTAAAGGCATTAAATAAAACTGTGACCATCGTCCCATGGGCAGCTGATTTTCTCTGTGCAGACTAAAAGTTGAAAAGCCCTGTGTTTTGCCTGTGTTGGTTCCAGGGTTCTTTTTTTTTTTTTTGGCTGGAGGAGGGGTGTACATTGTACTGCTTTAGTATAACATGCTGAAGGGATTACTTTCACAATAACCGAAAATCCAGTTGAGATTCTGAGAGCTTCCACTGAGTTAAGCATTTGGGATTTGAATGCAGTCCTGGACTTAAACTAAGAATGTTTTTATCACCATCTTCTTCCCACAAATTGATTCTCTGTCCAAGTAGCAATCTAACAAGACCTTAAATAATAGCTCAAAAGTCAATAACTTCACATAGGCTCTGAACCCTGCCCTCCCATAAAATGCACACACTTTGGTTTGTAAAATGCAATAATTTAATTATTGCAACCAACCTGATTAATCTTCCATATAAATGTAGCAAATCTCTGACTCTTCTTTCCATTGGTAGTGGGGCAGGTAGCTTCCTTCTCTGGGTCCTCTCTCCTTTGGTGATGGTGGGGCCAGATGATTTACTTCTTTGGCACCCTTCTCCTTTGGCAGGAATGGGGCATGTGGTACGTCTGTTCTCTAGCTCCTCTCTATCTGTGGCAGTAAGCAAGTGGCTGCTCTATTCTCTCGCCGTTCTTTTTTTCATGGATAGGAGACAAATATATCTGTGGCTACAGGGTGATAACCTCATTCAGGTGGTCATAGAAAGCTCAGTGGGTCCTCTTCTCTCTCTTTGTTTGGGGGGGGTAGGCTAAGAGTGGAGGCAGATGATCATGCTCATACGCAGCTTCCCTCTGCTGCAGAGGGGCGAGCAGGAAGGTAGAAGAAGATGACCATGCTCATCCCTAGCTTCTGTCTCCTTCATTCGGTGGGTAAGGAGGGAAAGGATCCACCTGGCTTCTTTCTGCTACAGTGGGCAGGAAAGTGGAAACAGTTTGTGTGTGCATTGACGATGTGGTGCATGGTAGGCTACTTCCCACAGTGCTGGGTGGCTTGAACCCTTCCCCCTGTCTGGCTCCTCCCCTTTGTCATGTGTCTGCCTCTCCCACCCATCACCCCAGGTTGAGAATTACTGCATTAGAGCATGACTTTGCTAAAAGTCTGCTACACTCCTAAAACCAAAAAGTCCTCAAGTGGGTTATTAAAGTTATAAAAATTACCAGTTTTTATTTTATGCATGCTGTTTTTAGCTAAAATGAACTTACTGCAGTTCTGAACATTTTCCTGTGAAAGAAGAATATATACATAAATTAAAAGGGTTTTTATGGACCCTTATTGTGAATTGAGTAACTTAGAGATCTTGAACTTCAGTAGCTGTTGATGTAGGTAGCAAACCTTTGCTGTGTATTCCTTGACTGTCTTCACTAGCGGACTTGAACAGTTTTTACATGATTCTCTTGCCGCAATAAGTTGTTTTCATTGTTGAAACTGATCTGTATTTTCAACAAACCAAATTTTCCTATAGTATTGCAAACCTTCCTCCACCTGACCTGACAGAAATTGTGATGTCATGGTAATTGCATACGAGACTATAGTAGTCACATTTAAGGAAGGTGACAAGACAGTAAAACAGAAAACAAAAATGCAAACTCACTGCATGCTTGTTTCCTGTGTCCATATTTCTTACCCATGTTCCATGCAGTAGTCTTACTGTGTCAAATTTAGATTTCTGTAAGACCACGTCCATGTCACTGAAGTATAAGTTTGTCTTCTTAGATGAAGAATTGTCAGGAGAAATCTAAAGTAAGTTCATCTACTTGAGATGCATAGACAATGCCTTTTCTCTGCAGAAAAATAATATTGCAATCATTTCATCATATTCTAATTGACATCTTTTTAAACTGAAGCATTCAGATTGCTATTTGCACCCTCAGAAAACCTAGCTGTATAAATATGGAAAACGCACAGTTCTCTAGCTGGATTTCTGTTTTACTGTCTTGTCACCTTCCTTAAATGTGACTACTTTAGTCTCGTATGCGATTACTTTGACATCACAATTTCTGTACTCTGAATTCTTTAACCGTGACCCTCTAGTATTTGTACAATGTTTGCACGTGCACCTTGTGGTTGACTTAACCCTTTTGTGACCTTTGAGAACCCTAATTTTCCAAAACCTGGGGTCATGTTTATCCACGTGACTACCAAGAGGGAACAAAACTTGCCTGGGCTTTACACATTGGCGGTGCATTTGGACAGAGGCTGCTCTGACTGCTTGCCCTCCCTGAACTGGGATTAGGACAGGGTGGGCATTCATAAAGCTTGACAAACTTTATTTGTTTGACTTGAGCTCCAAAAATTCTGATCCTAGTCTACACTGCTGGGTCTTGTTCCTAAGCAATCTGCTAATGCTTTTTTTTTTTTTTTTTTTTTAAAGAATCAAAACATCAACCCCACAGGTTTAATACAAATAGGGAATGCAGACACAGCTTCACGAAAAAAAGGCCAGGAATCATCAAAATGATTAGATTTTACATTCTGTAGGTGAATAGTAGATTACGTTAAAGGAGTATTTCAATCTAGCAGATTCAATACAAATGTAAATTGGGTTGAACTGATTCCCCTGACCATGTGGTGTGAAGCTCTTCTGCTGTAAGCCCTCAGAAAGAAACACTTTAGAAAATGTTTCTGGATGCACTGTGCCTGGTTATCCCTACTATCTCAGTGAGTGAACTGAATTTGGAAACTGTGATAGCGCGGTTCACCAACCCGCTGCTCCCAAGCCTCATGTGGCACTCTAAATAGTTGACTGTGGCTGCCATGTTGCTAACATCAGTTATCTGTGTGAGCCACAGGGAAAGGATGTCCTTATCAGGCCCACACAAGCCCAGTTTAGAGGGGCAATATCTTCAGCCATGTGGGCTGCAGGAGAAGGAGACATTCTAATCAGCCTGTGCAGCTCTTGAAGATGGAGGCTGCATTGCAGTAGAAGGAAGGTGATCATCAGCACCATAGGCCCATGGTGAAGAAGGCAGCTTTATTGGCCAGCGCAAGCCAAAGTTCAACAGGTGGTGTGTTTGGCCTACCCTGATGTCTGTGGGAGGAGGCCTGAGGAAGCATCATCGCCTGTGAGGACAAAACAGGAAAGGATGTTTTTGGCCTACACTAGTTTAAGTCTGTGGCAGGGGAGGCCACAGACTTAGCAGCATCAGTCTTCCTTCCTCTATTGATCTTTGGCACATGAGAGCTATAGAGGAAGGAAGTGATGTTTTCAGGCTGCACTGGAGTTAATCTGTGGGAGGAAGTGACCTGAGGTGGCATGCCCACTCATAAAGGGTCCCGTTGAAGTACTTGCTGCCTGCTGGTGGGACTGTATTCATGTATGGGAGGATCTGATAGAGTGACTGCTGGAAGTGAGAGGGGATTGTGAGAATACGTGACAGCTGAGGATGAGGGGGGATTAGTGAGACTACGATCATTGGACATTGATAGAGAGAAAGCGAGACAGAGAGATGGTAACTGCCAGGAGTGAGGGGTGGGGGGGGGGGGGGGATTGAGAGTAGGAATGCCAACTTGTCTCAGTTCTCCAGCCAGCCCTACTTCATCTTATCCAACTCCCCCTGTAATGCAAGGCCTCCTCTTCCTTGTCTGCCCTATGGACTGACTCTTTGATCTGACCCTTGCCTGGACTCTGATTACTCCTGTTTGCTGCCTACCTCTAACCTTTGCCTGGATACTGACTACTCTTGATTGCTGCCTGCATCTGACCCCCCTTTCCTGGACTCTGACTTTCCTTGCTTGCCTCTGATCCCTGTCTGGCCCTGGACCACCACCTATGCTGTTCTCATAGACACTCTTGCCTAAGTCATGCTGGTCCCTGGAACCCAAGGGCTCAATCTGTACAGAAAAGGACTGGTACAGGTGAATTCCTAGAACAGTCTTTTGCCAGTAAGCCTCCACCAGCTGTTAGTGTGGGTCTAAGGGGTTCACCCCATAGACTGCATCAACCTCACCACAGCAAAAAGGGTTCATACTGCTTACAGATTACTGAGGCCATGAAGTTAGCAGACCTTAAATCACTTTGGGTCATTCCAGGCTTGGCCCAACACATTCAGGAGCAGCAGGGGTTTCTTGATCAAGTCACTGGGATCCTCCAAAGACTTACAGCCTGCATGGACACCCCACACCAGTGCAGGTTCGTCTTCCAGTGGCTCCACCCCCATTGAGACCTGTTGCTCCTTCCAGACCGGTCCCTCAGCTTCTGCCACCATCACGCTATCATGAGGACACCAAAGAGTGTATAGCTTATTAAATCAATGTTGCATACATAGAAATATATAAACAGAGAAATGATGGCGGAAAAGGACCAAATGGTCCATCCAGTCTGTCCAGAAAGCCTGTGCCTTGTAGGTTATCCCAGGCTTATATGTTTCCCAGACCATAAAAGTTAGGGCCCTTGTTGGTTGCTTTTTGAATCCAGCTCCCCATTACCCCTGTGCTTATCAGTTTGCCTTACTAGCCCTCGTTGATTGCTGTTAAATCCAATTCCCTGTTATACCTTGCTGTTGAAGCAGAGAACAATGTTTGAGTTGCATCACAGTAATGGTCTTGTTGTTTAAGGGTAGTAACAGTAGCATCAGCAAGTTACACCCATACTTGTTTACCCAGTCCATAAAAGTCGGGCCCTCAGTTGCTGAATTAATCCACTTCTCCTTCTACCCCTGCCATTGAAACAGAGAACAATGATGGAGTAATGCATCTACAGTATCAAGGCTTATTGGTTAAGGTTAATAACTGCCGCACCATCAATTTGCTGCATGCACTCTTTTCTTCATTTCCATCCCTTAGCCTTTAGGATTTCACAGTATTTATCTCATGTCCTTTTGAATTCCTTCGCTGTTTTCATTTTCACCACCTCCTCTGGAAAGCCATTCCAAGCTTCCACCATCCTCTCCATATAGAAACATTTTGAACTTCAGTCATTCTTGCTCCCCACTAACCATAGCAAGGTGACTTGCATTTTATCGTTGCTGAGTGGCACAGCTTTGGCTTGGGCATCTCTCCTATGGGAACATGATGATCCTTTGCTCCAGAACTTCTCAGATTTTCTTCACCAGTACCACCTCAATTTTGAGAAACCAGGCTGAGCATCTTCCATGGTAGCCAAGCTCTTCCAGGTTCAGGAGGGTATTTGAACTGTCAGAGAGTATGTTATACAGTTCTGTACCCTCACGTCAGAGCTATAATAGGGAGAGGACAGTCTTACTGCCATCTTTTGGCAGGGCCTTTTCGGCAAAGTAAAAGATGAGCTGGCTGGCTGAGATAACCCCACAACTTTGGATATCTTAATCTCGCTAGCTAATCTCAGTGACTGGAAATTTCAAGAATGGACTCAGGAGGCTAAGGCTATCCAGTGCCCTATTATATTGGCTCCCTGCTTTCAGCATTCTCCAGTTCTGGTACCTACTTCAAAACCAAGAGTTCCAGAGGACCAATGCAGCTGTGCCACACTATGTTGTGCCACGAGGAGAAACTCCATAGGAAACTTTAGGCTTTGTCTATACATTGCCAAACGAAGACACATGGCATCACAGTGCCCTGATAAATTGGGAAACTCTCATGCCTAGGGTTAATTGGGGAGGCAACCCTAGGCCGAACACGCTCTTCTCTGCAACTTCTGGTTCCCATCTCTTTCTTCTAGCAACACTGCCAGCTTTCTGCAGAAGCCTTCCTTGACTCTGGAGCAGGTGAGAACTTCATTGATGAAGCCTTGGTCTGTCAGCACCAGATTCCTACAATCCACTTGAAACACCTAGTAATCATCTCCTCTGTGTACGGGGATCCTCTCCCAGGCTACCTCATGTAGATGACCTTGCCACTCACACTCCAGACCAGACTTCTCCACAAAGAGATCATCTCATTCCATGTGATATCCAGAGTGGTGAATCCTGTTATTTTGGGATTTCCCTGACTTCAACAGCACCAGCCAATCATTGAGTGGAAATCCTTGAAGCTTGCATATTGGGGACCTACCTGTTTTATCACTTGTCTCATTCCTGTCCATCCATCACTTGCCTTGATGGTTGCCACTGCCATACCAGGGCTGTTACCACAATATGCCAACTTTTCTGATGTATTCTTCAAATATTGGGCTGAAACCCTGCCCCTACATTGTTCTTATGACTGTGCCCCATGGGGAATGGTCTACCCTCTATTAGTTTCCGAGACTGAGGCCATAATCAATATATATCAAAGAGAACTTGGAAAGGGGCTTTATCTGGCCATCTTCTTCCCCAGCTTGAGCAGGCTTCTTCTTCATGGGCAAGAAGGATGGTTCTCTCAGGCACTGTATTAATTGCAGGAGACTCAACATCATCATGAAAAAGAACCAATATCCCTTATCTATCATCTCTGATATTTTTCGATTGCCTACAAGGGGCAAATATTTTCACCATCTTCGATCTGTTTGGAGCTTACAATCTTATCTGCATCGGCAAAGGAGACAAATGGAAAACCACATTCAATACCCAAGATGGGCATTACAAATATCTAGTTATGCCATTCGGTCTCTGTAATGTCCCCACAGTATTCCAAAATATGGTGAACTAAATATTCTGGGATCTCCTACATTCCCACATATTGGTATATCTCGACGACATCCTCATCTACTGTAAATCTCTGAGTTAGCACCAGGAACATGTTAAATAGGTGCTGCAGAGGTTATGAGACCACCATCTCTAAACAAAATTAGAGAAATTTCTTTTCGAGCAAGAACAACTTCTCATCCCGAACCAACTTCCACATGGATCCTGCAAAACAAAACACCATCCTAGACTGGCCTCATCCAATAGGCCTTTAAATGCTACAGTATTTTCTAGAATTCACTAACTACTACCACCAATTTATTCCACAATTATCAACCCTCGCAGCACCACTCACTGCCTTAACTAGGAAGGGAACAGATACCCATTGTTGGTTCACAGATGCCATTGACACTTTCCAGGCTCTCAAGCGAGTTTTCTCCCAAGGACCTTGCCTATGGCACCCAAGTCCTGATTGTTCCTTCATTCTAAATTTAGATGCCTCTATCCTTGGGAAAGGGGCTGCCCTCAGTCAACACAGTGACCAAGGGGACTCTTGCCATCTTCCTTTTTCTCCAGGAAATTCTCTCTGGTAGAGATTGTGACCTCTTCACAGTCAAATTGACACTGGAAGAATGGTGACATCTCCTAAAAGGGACCAAACCCAGATCACAATCTACATGACCACAAGAACCTGGAGTACTTACAACAGGCACAACATCTTAATCCAAGGCATACCCGGTGGTCCTTCTTCTTCAATCAGTTTGACTTTGAGCTCCACTACAGAGCAGCAGATAAAATTATTCCCAGATCCCACTCTTCCTTGCTTAGAATAATTTCTCCTACAATGCTGTAGGTTTCCCTAGAGTTTTTGCATCCTAAGTGCATAACTCTGCATTTTTTAACATTAAATCTTAGCTGCCAGACCTTAGACTATTTCTCGAGCTTTGCCAGATCCCCCCTCATGTTTTCCACATCTTCCTGGCTGTCCACCCTATTAGAGATTTTGGTATCATTGGTAAAAAGACAAACTTTTCCCGACATCCCTTCTGTTATGTCACTCACCAAATATTAAAAAGAACCAGTCCAAGGACCGATCCCTGATGCATACCGCTAGTAACAATCCCCGTCTCAGAGAAAACTCCATTTACCACTACCCTTTGTCGTCTCCCACTCAACCGGTTTCTAACCCAGTCAGTCACTCAAGGAACCATACCAAGGGTACACAATTGATTTATAAGTCTTCTATGCAGAACCATGTCAAAGGCCTTGATGAAATCCAAGAACCACTACACCTAGCGCTCTCCCGTGGTCCAGCTCTCATCCAATCAAATAAATTGATCAGATTCGTATGACAAGATTTATCTCTGGGAAAACCATGCTGCTTCAGATCTTGTTATCCATTGGATTCCAAAAATTGTACTATCTTCTGATTTAGCAGCGATTCCATTAGTTTGCTCACCACAGAGGTCAGACTAACTGGCCTGTAGTTCCCAGCCTTCTCATTACTTCCACTTGTATGAATAGGAACCACATCTGCCCTTTTCCAGTCCTCCGGAACTACTCCAGACTCTAAAGAGGCATTGAAAAGGTCAGGCAGTGGAGCTGCCAGGATATCTCTAAGATACATTAGTACCCTTGAATGTATCCCATCCAGCCCCATCGCCTTATCTACTTTACGTTTAGTTAGTTCCTCATGAATACACTGTTCTGAAAATCTATTTATTTAAGAGCTTTTATATACCGATGTTCATGTACTGGTACATATCACGTCGTTTTACATAGAACCAAAGTTGGAAATTACATCGAACAAGAAAATTAGAAAAAATTAGAAAAATTACGATCAAGTTTTACCTCACTTCCAATCTTATTTGTGTTTGTTTTTATGTGGTCCTGCTCCAGGTCCTTCCATAGTGAACACCGTACAGAAATATTTATTAAACAATTTTGCTTTTTCCTTATCAGCCTCTACATTTATTTATTTTATTTATTTATTTTTAACTTTTATATACCGAGGTTCCTGTATGAAATACAAATCACCCCGGTTTACATAAAAACTGCAACTTCGCACAAAGGCTGTACATAAAACAATTGAATATGGTACATAAAACATGTGAATACAAGAACTGGTACAAAGGAACTCAAAACTGAATATTCTAAAATATGTATCGGTCCGGGAAACCGCCAAAATGAATTGATGGGAGAGAATATACAATCATAAAATAAAACGGGTATAGTGTGCGGGTAAAAGTTACATACATTGAGCTATAGGATGAGAAAATACATTGGGTGAAAGTAGTCCGAGGAGCAGTATAAAAGAGCATGGAGGCAAGATAAGAAACCAGATGTGAGAGAGATAACATTGTTGAACTTTGATGAAGGTAATCCGAAGGGAGCTAATGCAACCCCTTGTATATTGATTAACATGCCAGTGCAAGGATACTATATTAGTAATGGAAAGCTAGGAAAACTAGGTCTGAATATTTCTCCCCTTCACCTTTGAGTCTTACAATGCCACTTTTGCACTTCTTTCCATCACTACTATTGGTAGTACATTTTTGGTAGGAATGTACTACCAAAACCAAACCAAGATATAAGTTGTGGATAAAGAGATGAAAGAACAACTAAATAAAATCAGCTGGGAGCCTCCTATAGGTAGATTAGTATTTGAGGATCTATGCAATGTATTCAAAGGCATACTGCATACTCTGGAAATCTACATATACAGGATCAAAAAATATAACAAATAAGAAAAATATTACCTAGGTGACAGATAAAATAAATTTTAAGAAGGAATAACAGCAAAGAAAAAAGGACAAGAAACAAAGCTCAAAACAGTTCAAACCAATGTTAAAAATAAGAAGAAGAAGAAAAAGGAAAGAATAGCTATGGGACAAAAGAAAATCACAAGAAATCCAACCAAAATGTAAAAGGATGATTTATTTATTTATTTAGTAATTCTTATATTCCACCTCTTGCGAAACAATCATGCTAGGCAGGAAAATTGGAAATCTGTAGAAAGGCTATCTTAGATGAACAAGGTAGAAGAAGAAAAGTTAATATTTCTTTACTGTTTTCAAAACAGAAGATGATTGGTGGTGAGAGTTACTATGAGGTCCATATTCAAAAGCCATTTAGATGGATAACATAATAGTTACTCTGTAATACATCAAAAATTCACCAGTACTAAAAATGTTATTGGACAGACGCTTAGGTTAATTTTGACCTGTCATAATAGGCTTCATCTGATCAGCAAGTTTGCTAGATGATATGCCTTATGCTTAATCATCGGCCAATGTTATATACATCAAGTAATTTTTTTAGTATTTTCTTTTGCTTAGTGCCATTCGTGTAACTTAACTTAGTGCAGTCGCTGAAGCCATCAGTATGCCCAACATGGTGCCATGTTTCGAACACTCCTTGTTCTTTGTCAAGGGCTAGTATTTGTTCAACAGCGTCTAAGAAGTAAAATAGATATTATCTCAATGGCAATATAAAAACATTCACAGCGATCTATATCAATGGGGCCATACTTCAGTTTTAAACAACCAGAGGCAAGCACTTACTGTATTTGTAGTCCTTTAGGATTCACGGAATCGAGATTTCAATGATGGCGAATCAGTTTCATTTCCTGTACGGGCGCCGGAAATGTGTCTTAATATATAGGGGTATCAACATGGCTGCTTGATGATGTAATGCACATTAAGTTAGTGTGTACCATTCAATTGCAAGATTTAATCCGTTAGGATGCACTGAATTCAGCTTGTAGATCCAGAATTGTTCTCTGTAATTGAGATGGGTTTTAGCGTTCCCACCTCTGGGGTTCATATATACCATCTCTATTACCCGCCTGGAATGCATGGTGATATTGCATACAACGAGCCACAATTGGAGCTTGTAATTTGAATGTATTTAAACAGCTACGTGCCTATGCAAAATAGGCTCGTAGCTGTGCAGGGGTAGGTTTTCGGGGGTTAGGCGCGTAACCCTTTGAAAATCTACCCCAAAACGTTTTGCAGTGGAGGAAGTCTTTGTGCTGAAGTGCCACCAGAATTTGAATATTTTTTTTATGTTGGGTTGTAATGTGCTAAATAGCAAGTCTAATTATGTGTGCATAGTTTTTCATTTTGTCATATGGCAACAGCACATTTTCTGGTGCACCACTAACTTCAGCAGTCACCCTATGCCACTATATATGCTGCAGTTTTTTTTAATGAAACATGAATGCAAAACCCATCCCTTATCATCTTTGTGATTAATGAAGATCTATCCTGGCCATGAGAAGATGGTGGCTGGGGGGGGGGGGGGGGGGGGGGGAGGGGGCAGAGAGCGAGGGCTTACATTCCTTCCTCAGATAGTTAAACACACCTTTCTATCAATTTAAGAAAGCAACCCATTCACTATTCCAATGCTAGGATGGCCTGTCAGATCAAATACACTTAAACCGGGCAAAGTAGCATCAGAAATATAGGGGCAGGGTAAAACGATGCCCTATTTGCCTTTGCAAGCATGTACCAGGGCATCTTTAACAAAAAAAAAAGTATCTAAAAAGCAGGACAACAAAGTACTGTCACAACAGGACAACAACATAAACTCACTTAACAAACTAAAAATCTCATCAGTTACAGTATGTCATAACACTTGCACACCACACATCTTGGATAAAGTACATAACATAAGAACATAAGATTTGCCATATTGGGTCTGACCATCAAACCCAGTATCCGGTTTCCAACAATGGCCAATCCATGTCACAAGTACCTGGCAAGATCCCAAAAAGTTGATAGATTCCAAGCTGCTTATCCCAGGGATAAGCAATGGATTTCCCCAAGTCCACCTTAATGATGGTTTATGGACTTTTCTTCCAGGAACTTGTCAAAATCATTTTAAAACCCAGCTACAATAACACTTCACCACTTTCTCTGGAAACAAATTCCAGAGATTAATTATGCTTTGAGTAAAAAGAAATATTTTCTCCTATTTATCTTAATGTATTACTTAGTAATTTTATTGTGTGTCTCTTAGTTTTTGTACATTTTGAAAGAGTAAACAACAGATTCACGTTTACCCATTCCACGCCACTCATTATTTAATAATCTGTTATATCTCCTCTCAGCTGCTCTTCTCCAAGCTGTAGAGCTCTAACTTCTTTTGCCTTTCCTCATAAGGAAATCATTCCATCCCCTTTATAATTTTAGTTGCCATTGTCTGTACCTTTTCTAATTCCACTATATCTTTTTTGAGATGCGGTGACCAGAACTGCAGACAATACTCAAGGTGTTGTCTCACAATGGAGCAATAAACAGGCATTATGATATTCTTTGTTTTATTCTCAAGTCCTTTCCTAATAATTCCTAGCATTTTATTTGCTTTCTTGGCCACTAACACACAAGGAGTAGAATATTTTAACATATTATGCACAACGATGCCTAGATCCTTTTCTTGGGTAGTGACTCCCAATGTGGAACCTTGCATTGTGTAGCTCTAATTTCGGTTACCCTTCAGCATCACTTGGCACTTCTCCACATTAAGGGGCGGATTTTAAAAGGCCTGCATGCGTAAATCCTTCGCACGCCGGCGCGCCTAAAGCCCCGGGACGCACGTAAGTCCCGGGGCTTTCGAAAAGGGGTGGGAGGGGCGTGTCTGGGGGTGTTTGCCGTGGCGTTTCAGGGCGCCGGCCCGGGGGCATGGTCGAGGCCTCTGGACCAGCCCCCGGGACCGGAGGACGGAGCGGGGCTGCCGGCCGGTGCGCGCAAAGGTAGGAGGGGGGTTTAGATAGGGCCGAGGGGGTGGGTTAGGTAGGGGAAGGGAGGGGAAGGTGGGGGGAGGGCAAAGGAAAGTTCCCTCCGAGGCCGCTCCGAAATCGGAGCGGCCTCGGAGGGAACAGGCAGCGCGCGCTGGGCTCGGCGTGCGCAGGTTGCACAAATGTGCACCCCCTTGCGCGCGCCGACCCCGGATTTTATAAGATACGCGCGGCTACGCGCGTATCTTATAAAATCCAGCGTACTTTTTAAGGATCTACCCCTAAATGTCATCTGGTTGTTGCCATGTTTAGTCCATTTGAATGCAAAGAAATGAAGATTAGGAAATGGAAAACAAACATTTAAAAATATATAAAAGCTGATTACTTTTTCATTGGACTAACAATATATTTCTTGACTCTCTCTAACAGCTCTTAAGCTGACCTATTAGGACATTATGCTAAGGTTGTTCTCCATACTCAGCTTCTCTATATCCATCCCTTCTGCCTCCACAGCTACTTCCACCAACCAGGCAAAACAGTGACAGATACAAATGTTGGGAAGAAGAAGAGTAGTCTGGTGGTTAGAGCAGTGTCCTGAGACCCAGAGAAGCCCAGGCTGCAAACCTACTTCTTTCACTGAATCAATTCTCTCTATTGCTTCAGGTTCAGACTCAGAGGGTCATTTATTAAATCACATTAGGGCTTTAATATGCGGTAAACAGTGCTTACCTTGCCTTAATGTGGAGTTAATGTGCGATATTTCAAATACCCCATACTATCTTCCCCCAAAAAACCTAGTGCAATGCAGGAATGGTAAAGAGCACATTTGCATGAGTAACAGCAGTAGCTGTGTTACTAAAGCCACCATGAGCAAGACAAGTAGTCCAAACAGAGGCACTATGAGACAGGGAAAGCAGTACCAACAATAACAAGAACACCCTAAAGCACCAAACGAGGGGCAGAGGAGAAGGAGAACTGGCATTAAATCTTCAAAGCATAGATGCAGAGCAAGTCGGCAAGCAGAGTGGCAGCGACACCCTAACAGCCAGGTACATTTTAAAAGCGTTGCTCATGCAAAAATGGCCCCGTGCATGCATATGTGGGCCACCTGCTAGCAACATGAATGTTAAGAAGTACACACGTGCACACCTGTGCATGCATCAAGAATAAGGAGGCAGAAAAGGGTGTTCTGGGACCAAGCCATGTGCATAATCTCTGAATTGTGCAGGGCTGACTACGGCAATGCAGCCACAGGGATCCTAAGTCCTGAGAGGGACAGAGAGTGAGACAGACAGGCTCTTTTAAAGAGACAATCTGACCCTCGGCATATCTCCCACTGTAAGAGGGGCACTTTCAACTTAGGGTGGGTTTTTGGCGGGGGGGGGCGAGTGTTACATTGGTCTGCCTAGGGCGCAAGGGTTAGTAGACCCTTGTAACACTGTCCACCCCCACCCACCCTGAGTTGAAAGTGGGAGATATATAGAGTGTCAGATTGTCTCTCTCTCTCTCTCTCTCTCTCTCTCTCTCTCTCTCCCTCCCCCTCCCCCTCCCCCTCCCCCTCCCCCTCCCCCTCCCCCCCCGGTCACGTGTAAGTATGCGCGTAAAGGCTCCAACACATACGCACGGTAGGGCTGCACGATATAAAATTGAGCGTATTTTTTATCGCATGCCCAAAGCACGGGTTTTATGTGTGCACGCAGGCTTCTTTTAAAATGTACTTGTCAGATACTAAAAAGGGGAAGCAATAATATCAACATGAGAGATGCAGCACAGACGCAAAGCATCAGCTCAGTATGGGAAGATGAATAGTCAGTAAGTACCATGAGGAAATGTGAAAAGAACTTTGGAAACAGCAGGAGCAGAGGCAGTAATACCCAAAGACACCAAGACAGGCTCACAATAGCAGGAGTAGTGGCATTAACAAAACCCCAAACAAGAGGTGCGGAGCAAGGCGGCAAGAGGAGTGACATCAGCACCCAGGGAGGATAACTTTAGAACCTGTGCACATGAACCCACGTACTACTCTGTTTTACACTTTGCACATATATGATATGCACAGGTTAGAAAATACGTGCAAATATGCCTTTAAACATGTATGCATATGTAAAAAACACATGCCGCAATTAGTTTACCAGTTTGCCCAGTCCATCTATTCATAATCGATACCCTCCTAGTTCTTCTGTCTGAAGCCCCCCACCCCCACCCCAACCTCACCCCGATCCCCCCAACCAATCATTTTTTCACCTTTAAGATGTTTATGATCAATTATTCCAGAGATTGAGCAAATAAGCTGGCAAATTTACATGCATAAAGGGCCGGATTTTAAGAGGTACTCGCACAAATGTACGCCCGATTGAAGTTTTACTGCCAGTACTCCTTCTGCTTTGCCCATCTTTTGGTACCTTAAAGGTCGGTTCGCGCAAAGGAATGGACACTTGTGCACCTTGCGCACGCCGAGCCCTAGGGGAGCCCTGATAGCCTCGGAGGGAACTTTCCTTCCACCACCCCCACCTTCCCCTCCCTTCCCCTACCTTACCCCCCCCCCCCTCACCTTTATTTTACAAGTTGCACCTGCCTCCGGGCAGGTGTAGGTTGCGTGCGCCGGCCGAGTGCCAGCGTGCGATCCCCCATCCTAGCGGCCCCATGAAGGCCTCTGGCCATGCCCCCGCCCCAGACCGCCCTCGTCCCACTCCTTTTTTCAAGCCCTGGGACATACTCACATCCCGGGGCTTGCACGCGTCACCGGGCCTATGCAAAATAGGCTCGGCACGCGTAACTCCCCTGCGCGCGTAAGGCTTTTAAAATCTGCCCCAAATTGTTTAGAAAATAGAAACTTGCTCTCGTAAATGTTTACCCTGCCCCAGAATGCCCCTGGCCTGCCCCATTCTTACACATGCAAACTTACTCATGGACCCTGATTTACTTGTGCATGTTGAGGTTTCCAAAAGAGCATATAGTCACATATATGCTATTTTACACACTTAGCTGCTAATTTTTATGTATACAACTTTTGAAAATTCACCTTTAAGGTACCAAAAGATGGGCAAAGTACAAGGAGTACTGGCAGTAAAACTTCAAATGAGGGGAGACCATTGAGGGAGGCATTACCAGTGAGTCTGTACTGCTCCTATCATGGTGTGGGCAACCCTTCCTTGATGTCATCAATGTGGGACTGCTCTTAAAAGGTGGTGCATAGCAGCTATGAGCTGGGAGGGCATTGAGGGAGGCAATAAGAGTGAGCCTGTTTTGCTCCCACCATGGTGTAGACAACCCTTCCCTAACGTCATCTGATTGAGACAGATGTTAAAAGGTGGCACATAGTGGCGCTCCACTCCTGGCATGTCAAAGCCACGTGCAAAAGGGGCACACCCCTGGATCCAATTTGTCTTACCTTAGTGTGTTTGCTAATTCAGATGGGGAAGAAGAGGAAGGGGACTGTTCATTTTTGCCCATCCAAGTTGGGTTGACCCTAGTGTCTTCCCAAATGATCACTGAGATAGTTTATTCTCCACAAGGTATGTCTGGACCTGTTGAACTAGGAATTCTTAGCTCCTTTCAAAATGGTACTAGTATCTCCCTGAATCCTGATAGGCTATTCCTCCGCAAGCTGGTACTTCAGTGTCAAGTGGTGCTGCCAGTGAGTTAGAAGGGGCTTGTTTTATTACACCTCTTCCCCCTGCAGATGGGGAGCCCACTTTGCTTGGGGGTGACATTTTAATGACCCCCCTCTGGTTCTGAAGCATCAATTTGTCCATCTTTTGAGAAGCCTACAGTAATCACCTCGGAGGCATTATGGACAGCAATCTCTAAACTGGATCAATCTGTTACACTCAAATTTGATCCTCTGTTTATAGCTATCCAAGGCACATCCAAGAGTTTAAATAAACAATCTAAAAATTTGATAGATTAGAATGAAAACATCACAGAATTAAAAAATCAGTGTATTAAACTCCAAAAAATGTGATGTGGTATTAATAACGTTCTGTCAATTAATACATGAAAAGTTGGAACATATGGGCAATTATCTTAAGAGATGCAATTTAAGTTTTCTTTACTTTCCCAAATGTTCTCTGATTTCAACTCTAGAGATGCTCAGGAAATTTTAGACTTCCTTAAGGTCCCCAAAGAAATTATCCCTGAAATTATGAAAGTTTATTATTTCGAATAGGGATGTGCATTCATTTAAAATGAAAGTGCAAAATGCAACAAATAAGGCTAATTTATTTCATTTTAAACTAATACATCTGGCCTAGGTCTAAACCCAAGTGCGGGGCCTCACCTAGGGCATAGGCTGAGGCCCAAAGCAGGGACTGCAACTTAGGCCTGAGCGCAATGCCATGGGCTGATGCAGGGAATTCAACCGAAAGCCCTGAAAATTTTTTTTGGCCTACAATAGAGCTTGGACCCAGGCCAATGCCCAACCTGACCCAGAGGTTGAGGCCCAATGCTGGGGCCTCAGATTGGACCCAGGCCCAATGCCATGACCAAAGATGGCAGGTCAGGACCCAGGCCCAATGCCATGACTGGACACGGCAGGTCAGGCCACGGCGTTGGGCCTCAGACTATGCTCCAGCCTAGGCTGAGGCCCAGGTGTCAGGATCCGGCCTCTAGTTTGGATCACGGTGTCGGGCCAGGGTCGGGCCGAAGTCTTGGCATTGAAACCCAGCCTCCGGGTCGGGTCATGGTGTCTGGCCTGGGACTAAGCTCTGGCTTAGGCTGAGGCCCAGGCATTGGAATCCAGCCTCCGGGTTGGGTTATGGCATTGGGCCTAGGTTCAGGCTGAGGTCAGGGCTCTGGCCTAGGCTGAGGCCCAGGCGTTGGGACTGTGTACGACTGAGACATCGGCCTTGAGTAAGCCGAGGCCGTGGCATCCTACCACAACCTCGGCCTATGCAAGTCTGAGGCTTTGGCCTAATCCCAGCTGTCGGATCCCCACCGGACCAGGTAAGTGGGGTCCAGGGAGATCCTGGCCTGCCATTTTCCAAGAGGGTGAAAGGGAGGCCTCGTTTTCGTTTTGTGGCCATTTTTTTTTCTTCTTGATTTGTTTTTTTCACTCAAATGAAACGAATCATGTAATCCACAAACCAAACTTTATAGGAAAAAAGACCTCCTGAAAACAAAACAAAAATGAAATTAATTTTTTTTCCCCTGCACATCCCTAAAACCTAATGCTTTAATGCTGTTCTGTCTTCTCACTGGGTCTGTTCAGAAATGACATGGAATCTTGGTTGAAAATTGGTAACCTAACTATAATTGTCTGAACTCCAGACATGGCATCAATCACAATTCATTTTCATTCAATAAACCTCAATGCAGATCCAAGGTATGAAGTAAGTTTGTGAATTCCAGTTAGCCACAATCTCAGTTCCCCATGTTGTCTGAACCTGAAATGTTCATTACTTTCTCAATCTCATATCTACAGAAAAGGTTTAAGTCCAACCCCGCCATGAAAAGAAAAACCCTTTAAGGGTCTGTTTCCACTGCTAAGCTTGCACCCCCAACCTCCAGGTGTTGAGAACATAAGAACATAAGATTTGCCATACTGAGTCAGACCAAAGGTCCATCGAGCCCAGTATCCTGTTTCCAACAGTAGTCAATCCAGGTCAAAGTACCAGGCAGGATCCCAAAAGGTCAACAGATTACATTCTACTTATCCCAGGGATAAGCAGTTGATTTCCTCAAGTCCACCTTAATAATGATTTACGGACTTTTCTTCCAGGAACTTGGCCAAACACTAACAGCTTTTACCATATTCATTGGCAATGAATTCCAGAGTTTATTTGTGCATTGAATAATAAAAATATTTTCTCCTATTTGTCTTATATTACCTAGTAACTTCATTACATGTCCTATAATCTTTGGACTTTTTGAAAGAGTAAACAACTGATTCATGTTTACTCATTTCACTCCAGTCATTATTTTATAGATTTCTATCATATCTCTCGTCAGCCATCTCTTCTCCAAGCTGAAGAGCCCTAACCTTTTTAGCCTTTCCTCATAGGGGAATCATTCCATTCTCTTTATCATTGTGGTCACCCTTCTCTGTATCTTTTCTAGTTCTGCTATCTCTTTTTTAAAATGCAGTGACTAGAACTACACACAATACTCAAGGTGCGGTCACACTATGGAGTGATACAGAGAGTTTTGTTACGTGCCAGGTACTTGTGACCTGGTTTGGCCTCTGTTGGAAACAGGATGCTGGGCTTGATGGACCCTTGGTCTGACCCAGCATAGCAATTTCTTATGTTCTTATGTTCTTAAAAGGGTGCCAACCTTAAGGGTCTAATTTAAAATATTTGTGAAAATCCCCACTCAGTTTTGAACAAAAATTAGTCAGTGAAGGGACAATCAGTGACAAAGTGACGTAAATAAAATATTGCATATGTGCTGGTGAGTGGTAAAGTTATCCAGATAACTTTACCAGGTGAGTTTAGCTGAATATATTCAGTGGAAGATAAGTTCCACTGAAATTTTGGCAGAAGTTATCCAGGTAAATTTATCTGAATAACTTTACCATTCTCTGGCTTACTAAATATTGAGCTCTTACTCTCTAGCGGGCCGATACAGTAAAGTCCGCGGGAGAGCAGACGAACGCCCGCTCTCCCGGTGCGCGCACCGGCCATTCGCTGGTGCGCACAATTCTCTATTTAAATTAGGCGCCTTTTTGACAGGAGCGGCGGCTGTCAGCGGGTTTGACAGCCGACGCTCAATTTTGCCGGCGTCGGTTCTCGAGCCCGCTGACAGCCACGGGCTCGGAAACCGGACGCTGGCAAAATTGAGCGTCCGGTTTTCGGCCCGACAGCCGCGGGCCGAATTCAAATTTTTTTTTTTTTTTTTACTTTTCGGGACCTCCGACTTAATATCGCTATGATATTAAGTCGGAGGGTGCACAGAAAAGCAGTTTTTACTGCTTTTCTGTGCACTTTCCCGGCGCCGGAAGAAATTAGCGCCGACCTTTGGGTCGGCGCTAATTTCTGAAAGTAAAATGTGCGGCTTGGCTGCACATTTTACTTTCTGTATCCCGCGCGCATACCTAATAGGGCCCTCAACATGCATTTGCATGTTGAGGGCCCTATTAGATGCCGTGGGTTGGACGCGCCTTTTCCTCCCCTTACTGAATAAGGGGCCTGTAGATTAGTAGATAGACGAGAAAAGAGAGATAATGATACAATCATTCAAATATCTAGTAAGCTTCTAAAAATCACCAGAGGACAGTATTTGCCATAGAAAGGAAAGCTGAAGGACAAAAACCATCAAGCTGAAAGAAGGCAGGCTCAGAAGGAATGTGAGAAAATACTTTTTCACTAAGACACTGGTGGGTATCAGAAGCAATCTTCTAGTAACATTTCTAGGAGCCATCACAGTGGCAGAAATCAAACATGCATGACACAAAGTGGCCTTAGTGGAAGAGGGAGAGAGAAGACTACAGATTGAATAAGAACTGTGACAGCACAATAGGAAGGCAGAAATGGACAGATTGGATAAGCTAAGCAATCCTTTTCTGTTTCTCCTTTAATTTTAGGGTTTGCTTTTTCTCCAGAAAAAAGAAAATATCTTTTTTACTTCTGCCCTCTTGTAAGTCCTGAATGTTTGGCTGACATTCGATCTATAGTTCTTCCAGAAGAACAGTCTGCACAATACACGTGTGATATTCCTCCTTTCCATCTGGTAGAAATAGTTTTACAAACCACAAAGACTATTTTAAAATATACATCTTCAGTTATAAAAGTGGAGGGTGTTTTCCCCTGTCAGTGGTTTGCGAACAGTGGTAAACTTCCTAGAGTTTGCAATAGTCATCCAAAAGCCAGTGATGAATAGCTGCTGTATATACATTCCGGATGTATTTTTGAGTGCATTGTTTGCCACTTCACATAGTACTGTGGTTTTGCATGAATAAACAAATCATTGCTAAAAATAAAATTTAAAAAAAAACTATGATTTTTCTAAATACGGTGCAATGCATAAAGAGCGAAACTGACATGGGGAACAAACATTCTGCGTCTTCCAGTGCACTATACTCGGTGGAATTCAATAAGCTTCAAACAATGGGAACTGAGCCAATATAAACAGCTCCATTTGGGCAGCCATTATTAAATGCACGTGGAGCAAAAATGGGCAGTCTGTGATAGGACTGCGTGGGTTGACTGTTTATTCAGAAATGTTCCATATGGGTAGCATCCATATGAGGAGAATTAATGTTCTGCCTTAGAGTGCTTCATTTCAGTCTGACGACCGGGTTTTCAGTTGTATATTACAATAGCAACAAAGACCACCAGTGCCTTTACAGCAATCAAATAGCAAATTTGCCCTTGTAGTTAGCTAATCAGATCCTTCTATCTCACAGCAAAATATGCTCAATACCTTCTATGGGTCAGGTCTGAAGCAGTGCCAGATGCACAAGACATAAATATAGTGCAGTGTTTGGTTTCTTAATTTTATCTGCAGGATTTCAGCTAGTATCCATTTGGAGTACTTATTTCCTTCCAAAAATATCTGAAAACCTGCAAAAACAAGAGCCTGAAGTAGATATAACTGACACACAAAAGATACTTTTCTTGAAAAACCTGGAAATACTTCCAAACCAAGACACTTGGACTTTTCTTTTTACTTCCGAAGTCCCAAATTTAAATGATCCCTGGCTTATACTTATTAGAGTGGCAATTTTAAGTAACTTGTGCAGGTGCACAAGTTACTCTGGATTGTACCCTGTAGATAATTTTCAAAGGGAAACTATATAGGTAATTTCCCTTTGAAAATTAGGTACAAGGAATATGGATACAAAAGTACACTTCCATTTTGACACAGAAATCCCATATGACTGCTGATTCCAATATGGCTGCCTGGCCAGCTACCATATAGGGCTTTTTTTTGGTCATAAAGTCGTCTGCAGTAAAAAAAAATCTCAGCTGTACTGTTAAAAATATATTTATTTAAAAAATGTAAACCTACATAAATCCAAAGTTCAGAGTGGGGTTCATCATAACATTCATAACATAAAAATGATTGTGTAATGAAATTTCCTTTCATATGAGTCCCACAACATCCTTATTTGTTAATCTGTTCTGAAGTTATGGATCCCTGAATTTAAGATGAACATCTGTTTGTATAAGTACATAATGCACATTTTCAGCTCTGTGTCCTTTCATACTGCAGATGTGCCATTCAGATTTTTTAAAAGAGCTTGGACACTGATCAGTGTTTAGAGGCTGGCATGCTTTTGCCTTTAGACTCTGCACACTGATCACTGCTCATGCTAAATAAAAGGTGAATTTTAAAAGACCGACGTGCGCCAAAATTAGGGGATGGGTGAATATGTTGGGCTGGCAGGCACCAAGCAGATTTTAAAAGCTAACGGGCGGATTTTAAAAGCCCTGCTCGCGTAAATCCGCCCGGATTTACGCGAGCAGGGCCTTGGGAGCCAGCGGCCTATTTTCAATAGGCCGCTGGCACGCGCAGAGCCCCAGGACGCGCGTAGTTCCCAGGGTTTTTCCAAGGGGCGTGTCAGGGGCGTGTCATGGGCGGGACCAGGGGCGTGGCGCCGGCCCGGGGGCGTGGTCCAGGCCTCCGGACCACGCCCCCGGGTCGGAAGACGGCGCGCCAGCAGTCCGCTGGCGCGTGTAGATTTACGTCTGATTCTCGCAGGCGTAAATCTAGGGACAAAGGTAAGGGGGGGGTTTAGATAGGGCCGGGGGGGTGGGTTAGGTAGGGGAAGGGAGGGGAAGGTGAGGGGAGGGCAAAAGGAAGTTCCCTCCGAGGCCGCTCCGATTTCGGAGCGGCCTCGGAGGGAACGGAGGCAGGCTGCGCAAACAAAAGTACGCGATCGCCCTTTTTTTAAAAATCTACCCCTAAACGGATATGCGTGTATCTCCCGTGGCACACACATCTCAGAACTTCTCAAAAAGGCACAGGGCACGGGTGCTGGTTTGCGTGGGGCAAGGATGGTACATGGGTGTTTTGTACTTGAACCAGAAATTAGCGTGTAAAAACTTACGTGATCTGATGCGTGCCGGGATCCCTTGCTATGGATAGCTTGTGAGTAAAAAAAAAAAAAAGAGAAATATTTTGGAGGGTCTAAAGGGTCTGGGGTAACTGGAGGGTGTACAGGCTATCAAACAAGAGAGGTTTGGAGGACCTAGCTGGTAACTGGGAGAACTGGGGAGGAACTGGTAAAACAAGCAATGGTGTTGGTGTGTCCCTTTTAAAATGTCCTCACTTATGCGATAGAAGTGGCTTTTGCAAGCACAGGCGTGAGTCCACTTAAAATTGGGCACACTTGTGTGCACACATTTGTTATAAAATAGCCATGTCCCTAGGTACAGGCCAACATATTCCTGCACATGTCTGCCTGTGCTCTGGTTTTAAATTTCACCTTTAAGA
This sequence comes from Rhinatrema bivittatum, assembly GCF_901001135.1. NCBI lineage: Eukaryota > Metazoa > Chordata > Amphibia > Gymnophiona > Rhinatrematidae > Rhinatrema > Rhinatrema bivittatum. The sequence continues at coordinate 328,737,809 of NC_042616.1, read as the reverse complement.
GAATTTAATGGCACATATGTTACATATGATAGCCTACAGAAGAGAACATAGAGAACATCACGCTGCAAGAATACTTGAGACTGGTCAGCAAAAATTTTTTGATGTTGTCATAACGCTTTCAGCCTTATGTAGTTTTGCGTAAACTATACATTAATCATATTTTTTAAATACAGTTAAAATAATTAATATATGAGGTCCATTTTCAGCAAACTTATGTGGCTGACTTTGTTGGGATATTCAGCTGTGCAGCGACACTGCTGAATATCCTAGACTATCTTAAAGATAGCTTGATGACTTTATCAAGGTACCTTTAGGACTCCTCTATGGCACGACCAGAGTTAGATCTGAGATAGCTGAATAACTTATCCAGCTACCTTAACCCTGCAACAAAATGCCCCAGAGTGCCTTCAAGTTATCCAACTATTTTGTCTGGCTCATACTACCACTATTAATTACTTAACCGGATAACTTGAAGGAGATCAGCCAGGGGGAATTTTCAAATCCCATCAGTTGTCTGGCTGAGTCTGAATATCAGGTCCTATGTGTCCTACAGATTATGGTAAGAGTTATATCTCAGGTACATTTCAAACTTTGCATTTGATTTGCTTTAATTTAATGTATGAATTTATAATCCACTTTTCCAAATATGTGAACAATGCAGCTAACAATTAATGACTGATAACCCAACAATAAGCATACCAATAATTTCAATTTACAGAACATATAGTTTCAAATATATAAACAGTAAAACAAGCAATAAAATATGTAGACCATATAAAAGTATTAATCATCCATAAATAGCAAACATTCCACTTAAGTTAAAACTCTCCAGAGGACAAAATAGAGCAGCATCTACCATATCTAAGGAGCAAATTAAAAATACCCAAGAAAACACAGCAAAAGCATCTAACATAACTAAAGATTTAATAAATGTCCTGGACTATTATAAAGTGGACCCTTAAGCAGAAGAAAGGTGACCAGGAAGTAAGTTGAAATCCTTTCTTCAGGAGGCGGACAACACTGAAGCCCCACTAATCTTCAACAGAACTAACCCTCGTTCCCCTTAGGTTGAGCCCTTGGGTGCCGGGGTCAGCTGGACTTACGTGGGATTTCAGATTGAGAACCGGGCTCAGCACAGACAGGTGGATCAAAGTAGGCAGCGAAGATCAATTAATGTCAGCCAAAAATTAAAGAATTTATTAAAAAATAAATACTGGTATTTGACAACAGGAATCAGAAAATACAAGGAAAAATCTGTAAATTACAGCAAGTCCAGATATCACAGGAAAACCCAGAACCTCAGGAGTTACAGGAGATAAAAAATAAAGGACTTGACACTTGAAAGAAAATGTTACCAAAACACTAGTGCTGTGCTGGAACTTTCCTATATAATCCCTGCATTGTGATGTCATTGTGATGACAGAAATAGGCTCAATAAAAAAAAAAATGAATTACTGCTCCTTTAAAAACAAAAGTAAACAAATCGCGGAACCTTAGAAACCTGACGTCAGGAACACCCGGAAACAGAGAGGAGGACGACGGAGCCCTGACCACACAATCGCCTCGGACTCGCAGCAAACCACAGCAAACGATCCCAGAGGCAAACTCAAAATTAATTTAGAGACCCGACATCCGGGGCGCCTGTCAGAAACTGCACCACTCCCCGACTAACTCCCACATGCGCCGCCATTAAATTAGATACCCGACATCCGGGGTGTGCTGCAGCCCGGCCCAATGTAAGCGAACGAGTAACAGTAAGAAGATAAGATATACCATACTGGATCAGACCAAGGGTCCATCAAGCCCAGTATCCTGTTTCCAATAGTGGCCAATCCAAGTCTCAAAAATCTGGCAAGTACCCAAACATTAAATAAATCACAAGCTGCTATTGCTTATTAATTAATAACAGTTTATGGATTTTTTCTCTAGGAACTTATCCAAACCTTTTTAAAACCCATTTACACTAACTGCTGTAACCACATCCTCTGGCATTGAATTCCAGAGCTTAACTATGTGATGAGTGAAAAAGAATTTTCTTTGATTTGTGTTGCGTCCGTCGGTCTCAGAAGGTTTCGACTTTGTGCCTCACTTTTCTTCCTTCTCTCTCCACAAGCCTTGGGAAGTTGGCTGCCACTGCGTTTTCATGCCACTCTCCCTGGCATCCCCAAATTGGCAACGACGATGGTGTTTGCCATGCCACCCATGCCACCCACGTTTTTATCCACGTCATGGCGGGAACCTCGGGAGCGTCCCCTCCAAGTGATGTCAGCACATCCTGGTATTTAGCCTGCCCTTCATTGGCTAACAAACTGAGTTAGCAAGGATTGGAATTGCTCCTGTCTAAGCTGCTCTGCCACTTCCTAGCTGCCGCAGGAAGCTCTCTCTGCCCTTCGGGGTAATTCTACCTTAACTTGGGTATCCACTCCTCGGGGGCCCTTTTGCTTTCTTTCAGGTGCCTATCCTGGGATACCAGGTACTCACTCCTCAAGAGCCTGCTCTCCCTAATCTGGTGCCTGCCACTCTACAACTTCTGCCTGCCAGCAACTCCAAAGATACAGTTTCTGCTCCAGTGAGTACTAACATACCAATCTCCTCTACGGCTTCAGCGCTCTACATCCGGGACTTGTTCCTGTTCTTCATGCTGTCTCCACCTACTACAGAGTGAGACGGGTCCTATCTGCAGAGGATCTCTGGACTACTACTGCTGGTGCTATCTTCCACTGCTGCCCAGTTCCCGGGCAGTGCCACCATGCTGTACAATGAATACAACTTCTCTGTGTTTGCGTGTCTAGAGTCTAGCCTGGTGCTGCAGTTCTTCACGGGGCTCCTCCCCGTGAGAGTGGCCATCACTGCAGAACCCAGTAATCCACTCCAACACCTCATAACCATAACAATTTGTTTTAAATGAACTACTTGCTAACTTCATGGAGTGTCCCCTGGTCCTTCTGTTATCTGAGAGAGTAAATAACCGAATTATATTAACTTCTTCAAGTCCTTTCATGATTTTGTAGTCCTCTATTATATCCCGCCTCAGTTGTCTCTTCTCCTAACTGAACAGCACTAACTTCTTTAGCCTTTCCTTAAAGGGGAACCATTCCATACCCCTTATCATTTTGGTTGCCCTTCTCTGCACTTTTTCCAGTGCAACTATGTCTTTTTTGAGATGCGGTGACCAGAATTGCACACAGTATTCATGATTTTTCTAATAGCAGCAGTATTTTATATCAGTTACATGATTATAAAACCTTTATTGTGGTAAATGTGTTGCGCTCGGAAGTGGACCCTTGTTCTGAGGCAGTGGAGAGACACCTGCTGGCAGGGACCAGGAGGTAACTGCCCCCAGGGGGCAGAGCACTGCAGGAGACAGAGTCTGGGAAGTGCTTCACCACAGGAAGCTCAAGGTCCCCCATGGGAGGAGCCTATAGGGACCCGGGCCGCTTGGACTTAGGTGGGCCTCGCAGGGTCTCCTGGGAGAGTAGAAGTCTGGCGTGCCCAGAGACAAAGGGAGAGCGTGGTCGGGTTCGAGACTGGAGGTCAGGTGTAACAAGGAGAACCAGAATAGCGTAGGTGATGACAAGGTGAGGAACAGAGCCAGAATCTAGGGATGAGGTCAGGCAAGCAGAGATCAGCGTTCAGGAGTCAGTCCATGGGACGGTCGACAAAGCAGAGGTCAGGTACCGGAGATCAGACAAGGTCACAGGCAGGCTGAGGTCAGAAGGCAGGCAGCAGGCAGGCGAGGAACGAGCTGAGTTCAGAAGGCAGGTGGTAGGCAGGCAGGTCAGGGTACAAGCTGAGATCCGGAAGCAGGCGGCAGACAGGTCAAGGAACAAACTGAGGTCAGAAGGCAGGCGGCTGGCAGGTCAAGGAACAAGCTGAGGTCAGTACCAGTAAGACAATCCAGAGGTACTACCTGGGACATAAGAACATAAGAACATGCCATACTGGATCAGACCAAGGGTCCATCAAGCCCAGCATCCTGTTTCCAACAGTGGCCAATCCAGGCCATACGAATCTGGCAAGTACCCAAAAACTAAGTCTATTTCATGTTACCGTTGCTAGTAATAGCAGTGGCTATTTTCTAAGTCAACTTAATTAATAGCAGATTTCTCCTCCAAGAACTTATCCAATCCTTTTTAAACACAGCTATACTAACTGCACTAACCACATCCTCTAGCAACAAATTCCAGAGTTTAATTGTGCGTTGAGTGAAGAAGAACTTTCTCCGATTAGTTTTAAATGTGCCCCATGCTAACTTCATGGAGTGCCCCCTAGTCCTTCTATTATCCGAAAGAGTAAATAATGGATTCACATCTACCCGTTCTAGACGAAGAGGAGGATGCAGGAACAAAACAAGAGCAGATGCAATCTAGCATACACACAGACCCAAAGCAGTGCTCAATCTTCATCCTACCAGGCCACGTCTCCAGCCATCAGAAAAACAGATCTACAGGAGCAAGGTCCAAGGCAAGCAGCTAAACAGAACAGAGATATTTTGATTCCAGTCAAGGTAGATGCTCTTGGAATTCTTGAAGTGGGAACTTGAACCCACAAGCTTGGAAATGAGTGTTTTTTGAATTCAGGCACGTATGGGCTAGGACCCACAAACTAGCAATCAATTATTGGAAGTGCCAAGAGTGGGACGTGAACCCACACCCTTCAGATCAAGGTCTCTTCACCTTAGGCGCACTGCACCACATGCCAAGGCAAGGAAACAGCAGCAGGAACTTCCTTGTAACAGGGAATCAATCAGGGCGCGCCGTGGAGATAAGGTCCACCCTTGGCCCTACAAGAGGCCGGGCGGTCCGCGCGCGCATACATAGGGGCATGGCCAACACCGCCTAAGATGCCGAGCCTCGGCGTGAGGCCTGGCACGCAGGGGAAGGCCCAGCGGCCGCCGCCGCGGGATGCCAGAGCCTGGAAGTGCTGGCAGCTGCCGCTAGGGAGGCCGACCCGGGACCTGCCATGGAACCATGAAGGTGAGCAGGCCCGTGCGCGGGGCGGCCGCGGACGTGGCACGTAACAAAATGTCTGGTTTTCAGGCTTGAAATTCTTAGTTTATGCTAACTGCCTTCATAAGGATTGAGACTGTGCTTTTTAGGCCTAGATAGAAACAGCTTAAGGCAGAAGTACTGAAAATGACAAATCTGCAGCTATGCTAAGAATTCTAAATTGATATAATCTTATTCTTTAGTAGCAAAAGCCTCACCATTTATGTGGGAAATTAAAATTGTTTACTCCAAAATTTAAGTCATTTCTTAGGAAAAATGTAAGCATTTGCATAAGTATTAATTATATGGAGTTGGGTATAAGATTCTTGGGAATTAATGAATATTGATGAAATATCATCAATATTCATGTAGAGTAAGATATGCTGGCTGTTGATTTATCAAGTGCTTGTTCTCACCATCATTTATTAAGTGTGAAATATTACTGAGTCACCCAACTGCTCCTTTGTACTATCTGTGCATGATTGATGAGATAATAAACTAACAGGCTGATACAGTAAAGTGCGCTCCGATGGAGCACACTGTTAGCCCACGTTTGGCCGCGCATTTTCGATGTGCTATTTTTACCCCTTATACAGTAAGGGATAATAGCACGTCGAAAATGCGTGGACAACCCCCCCGAAACTAATAGCGCCCGCAACATGCAAATGCATGTTGATGGGCCTATTAGTTATTCCTGCGCGATTCAGAAAGTAAAATGGGCAGCCAAGCTGCCCATTTTACTCTCAGAAATTAACTCATGCCAAAGGCAGGCGTTAATTTCGGCTAGCACCGGGGAAGTGTACAGAAAAACAGAAAAAACTGCTTTTATGTACACCCTCCGACTTAATATCATAGAGATATTAAGTCGGGGGCCCCAAAAATAAAAAAAAAATTTAAATTAAAAATTAAAAGTCTGCCCGCGGCCTGCGGGTTGGAAGATGGACGCTCAATTATGCTGGAGTCCTTTTTCCGAACCTGTGGCTGTCAGCGGGTTCGAGAACTGACACAGGTAAAATTGAGCATCGGCTGTCAAACCCGCTGACAGCCGCAGCTTCTGTCAAAAAGGAGGCACTAGGGATGCACTAGTGTCCCTAGCGCCTCCTTTTACCGTGGGCCCTCATTTGCATTTTTTGTTTTTCTGAATCGCGCGCCCAGGAAGAGTGGCTTGGGCGCACGCCGGGAGAGCGTGGTTAGTTGCTTATGATTGTGTGCTCATAGTTGCCTGCATTCTCCACCTTATCTTTTTGGCTGTGTGTTTTGGCTTTGGTGTATCAGTTGTTCCCCTTACTCCCCCATGGCTCTCCCCAAGTAGTTTTTGGCAAGTGTAGTGTGATTTACGTTCCTTTTGCTTTCCCTGTGACTTTTGTGGGGGGGGGGGGGGTTTGTCTTTGTGTCTCTCCTCTTGGCTCCAGTGGGAGGTCTTTGCCCTCCACCACAGCCAACAGGGGGGGGGGGAATCTGGGTTCAGGGTTCAGGAAGTAGATGTGGGCTGGGTCCCCATCTTGTGATAAGGGGGCTACGTCCCCTGTTCTAAAAGCCAGGGTGCTGTCCCACTTGCTGAGAAAAAGGCTGGCATCCCTTAGATAAATAGTGGTTGGGTGCCCCTTGGTGAAATTGTGGTAACGGGCAGCATCCTCAGTAGGAAAAAGGTAAGAAGGTAAAGTGTCTGTCTTGGTGGACCTTGTAATTTGTATCTTCCCCACCAGCTGGCACAGAGGAGTGGCAGTCCATCCTGGGGAAGGGGAGAAGTGCAGACACTCGGCACTGTGTCTTGGGAAAGTTGTGTCTTGAAAAACTATTTCTGTAGTGTCTTACATATGTCTAGTGTTTGTAGTGTGCAAAAGAGGAGAAGGAGAGCCAGACAGGGAGAGGGGGACTTCTGCTACATCTTTGCCAGTGGGTGTCATAAGGGACTGCTGTGTGCGAGTGGCAGTGTATCTGACATACTTTAGAACAAGTGCCTGGTGGTCTAGATTTTTATTTTTGTCATGAGTCATGGCTTTTCTATGCTTGTACCTGAACCACCTGTTAAAACATTAGTCTATTGGATGTGGCACCACTATGAACCCACGGATGTTTCTTACTTGAAGAGATGACATTCTTGTACCAAAGATAATCGGCAGATGCAGTTTCATCTTGAGGGAACTTTTGATTGGGATAAAATTGTATGCCTGGAAAAGATTTTAAAAAAAATAGAAACAGGCCAATGCAATATCGGGCGCTCTGGCCAGTGCACTGCTACACATGCATTGGACGCAGAGCCTATCCCGTTCGCAGCAAAGAGGAATAGAGATTTGGAGGGCTGCGAGTGGTGCCCATTCTCCTCACAGCCCAGAGAAGCACACACTTGGCAGACACGAATGAGGTAGGAGTCAGGGCCGGGGGGGGGGGGGGTGTGACTGGGGGGGCCGATACCAGGGGAGTGCGACCAGAGGGTGGGGAAAGTGCAAGGCAGAAGATTTACCTACAGCACCTAATACCCTTACACTGGCCCTGCCTGGATGTCCAGAAAAGGAGCAGGACCTGGGTGCCCGTTACGGGCCTGTACCCAGGCACCCAGGTCCTGGATCTCTGGGAAAACAGCACCTGTGGTTTGTACATGAACACACAAATAATGCATATCCTTTGATTAAATGCTGGTTTTGCTGTGTATGCTATCTACCTGTGGCCTATTCCTTTGTCCTTCCATTCCTTCCGTCTGTATATTTGTGCCAGGTTTGTAGGAGTCATTTGTGGAAAGTTATATCTACATCGATTAGTGGGTGACCGCGGGCGACCGCGGCTGGAAACATTAATAGTACCCCCTTCTCTAGGGCGTCTCCCCGGTGGTTTCTGCTTGGAATTGAACAAGCAGTCTCCTATCCCACGTATTTTCTTCAGGGCCGAACCCTTCCCATGCCAGGAGATATTTCCATCTCTTGTTATGTTTCCGTACACCCAGTACCTCGTGGACCTGATAAGTGATGTCGTCCTCCGAGGAGAGAGGTTGTGGTACTGGTAGTAGGCTGGATAGCCAAGTTAACACCAATGGCTTCAAGAGGGAGATGTGGAAGGTGTTGTGGATTTTGAGTGAAGGAGGTAATTGAAGTTGATAAGCTACCGCACCTATGCGACGGAGTATGGGAAATGGACCAATGAATCTCGGAGCAAGTCACATTGATGGAAGCTTTAAACGGATGTCTCGTGTACTCAACCATACTTTCTGACCAGGTTGCAGGGGAGGACAAGGTCTCCACTTGCGGTCGAAATATCTTTTCAGCATTTGGTTGGCTTTAAGCAGGGCATGTCTGGTAGAGGTCCAAAGTTGATGCAGTTCATCGGCGGAGAGTTGGGCCATAGGAGAGGGGACGGTAACTGGAATAGATGGTCGAGTAACTGTAGTGGTCGAGGTTGCTTGCCGTAGACTAGTTGAAATGGAGAGGAGCCAGTGGCTGCGGATGGGTGTGAGTTGAGGGCAAACTCAGTCCATGGAAGCAAATTTGCCTAATTGTCCTGTTTATCGTTGACATAGATACAAAGGAATTGTTTGAGGGTTCTATTCGTTCTCTCTGCTAGACCGTTGGTTTGCGGGTGATATCTAGACGTGTATTCCAGCGTGACATCAAATTTCTGACAGAGCGATCTCGAAACCTTGGCAGTGAATCGAGGTCTTCGATCCGAAAGGATATTCTTGGGTAGGCCATGCAATTTAAAGATATGATGAATGAATAATTGCGCCATTTGAGAAGCAGAAGGTAACCCTGGAAGGGGTACAAAATGAGCCATTTTACTGAACCGATCCACGATTACCCAGTGTTGCCACTAGACGGGGGCAGGTCTACATTAAATCTGTAGAGATGTGTGTCCACGGTTTGGTGGGCACAGGCAAGGGTTGGAGCAGGCTAAGAGGTGGTCCCGAAGGATTCTTATGCCGAGCGCATATATGGCAAGATTCCATGTAGGAACGGACATCCTTAGTCATTCCAGGCCACCAATAGTATCGACGAAGGGCGAGCAGTATCTGCTGTTGTCCCGGATGCCCTGAGTTGCGGGAATCGTGGCCCCAAGTCAATACCTGATTCCGGAGATGAGGTGGCACGAAGGTTTTTCCCGGGGGAATGCGCGTAGTGGCAGCCAGAAGTACTATTGATGGTTCAATGATGAACTCGGGAGGTTCAAGGGTATATGTGGTGTCAAAGTCTCGAGAGGGAGCATCTGCCTTTATATTTTTCTTTGCCGGACGATATCACAAGATGAAATTGAACCTAGCGAAGAATAAGGCCCACCGGGCCTGTCGGGGGTTGAGACATTGAGCTTGATGCAAGTATTCTTATGGTCTGTGTAGATCGTGATCTAATGTTGAGCTCCCTCTAACCAGGGTCACCACTCTTCGAAGGCGATCTTGATGGCAAGAAGCTCTTTATCTCCAATGGCATAGTTACGTTCTGCTTGGGTAAACTGATGAGAGAGAAACGAGCAGGGATGGAGTGTGTGTGTGTGGCAGATATCTGACTGAGTACAGCCCCTACACCCTCAGAGGAGGCATCTACCTCAACGATAAATGGTCGTTGAGGATCGGGGTGATGAAGACACGGCTGACTCTGAAATGCTTCCTTGAGACGAAGAAAGGCAGATATCACTTCTGGGGACCAGTGCTTGGGATCAGCACCCTTCCGGGTAAGGGCTGTGAGAGGCGCCACAATGGAGGCATGATTGGCAATGAAGGAGCGATAATAATTGGCGAAGCCCAAGAATCTCTGGAGCGGCTTCAATGCAAATGTTTGTGGCCATTTATGGCCCTCAGTTTCTGAGGGTCCATGTGGAACCGATGACTGGAGATGATATATCCTAAAAATGGAAGGGTTTCCCATTCGAAAAGATACTTTTCGAGTTTGGCATAAAGCTTGTTTTCTCTAAGCCGCTGTAACACTTTGGAGACATGTTGACGATGAGCAGATAGGGTTTTTGAGAATATTAGGATGTCGTCGAGATAAATGATGACACATTGGTATAACAAATCTCGGAAGATTTCGTTCATAGTGTTTTGGAACACAGCGGGGGCATTGCAGAGTCCAAACGGCATGACTAAGCATTCGTAATAGCTGTCCCTGGTGTTGAAGGCCGTCTTCCATTCATCCCCCTCTTTGATATGAATTAGGTTGTAAGCTCCCCTAAGGTCCAATTTAGTGAAAATTCTAGCCTGAAAATTCTAGTGAAAATTCTAGTCTTCTAACCTGAAGACAGTCAAACAGCTCCGAGATTAAGGGAAGCGGATAACAATCCTTGACGGTGATGACGTTTAAGCCTCGATGGTCAATGCAGGGACGGAGCATCCCATCTTTCTTCTCAACGAAGAAGAAGCCAGCCCCCAGTGGAGAAGTCGATTTACGTATGAAACCTCGATCCAGGTTCTCCTGAATGTAACGTGACATGACTTGGGTCTCAGTGGAGGAGAAGACGTAGGTGCGCCCTCTAAGGGATTCTGTGCCCGGTAGGAGCTTAATGGCTTTTGCTTTGAAAAGCCGTCCAAGTAGGCAGCATAGGGGCTTGGTAGACCCTGGGGATAGGTAGCAGTAGTAGAGCATTGTACCGGAACAACAGCATTGAGGCAAGTGCTTTGGCAGGCTGATCCCCATCGGACCAATTGTAGAGTTTTCCAGTTGAACTGGGGGCAATGCATTTGGAGCCAGGGGAGTCCTAAGACCATGGGGTGGATCGAGCGTTCGAGAATGTGGAAGTAAAGTTGTTCCACATGAAGTAATCTGGTGCGGACATGAACAGGCGTGGTGACGTGGGTGACACGACCCGGGAGCAGTTTACCCTGAATGGACAAGAGGACCAATGGAACCTGGGCACGAAGAAGTGGAATTTTGAGGTGGTCCACTAAGCTCTTCATGATGAAATTTCCCCCGGCTCCCAAGTCCACCAGGGTTAAGGTATGGAACTCGTGCCCCCCTGACGTCAGCGCGACTGGCAGAGTTAGTGGAGGTGTAGGTGATGTCAGGCCCAGGAAGAGTTCTCCTTCAGATCCTAAGCCCAGGAGTTTCCCGGATGCACTGGGCAGGATGCTAGGCGGTGACTAGCGGCACCACAGTAGAGACAGAGTCCATCTTTCATACGTCTATGACGTTCCTGAGAGGAGAGTTTACCTTGTTCCAGTTGCATGGGCTCTTCAGTTGACACCTGTGAGGTCCCAGGTTCACTCTTGGGGGATGGCGAGCATCGAGGGTATCTGACAATACTAAACATTTTTTAGAGAGCTGGACCTCTTGAGAGCATTCCTGGTGGCGTCTATCAATGCGTCCGGCCAGGTCGATGAGGGAGTTCAGAGATCTTGACCAGCGAATTCATCTTTAATTCTTGAGCTAAGTCCCTCCAGGAAGGTGGTTCTTAAACAGTCGGAGTCCCAACCAAGTTCTGAGGATAATATTCTGAACTCTATTGCGTACTCTGCGAGAGTGTGAGAGCCCTGGCATAGATGAAGAAGATTGGCTCGGGAGGATACCTCCCAAGTGGGATCGCCACTGATATGAAAAAGTTCCCAAAACTCTCTCAAGTTGCGTAGCACAGGGTCGTCATGCTCCCACAAGGGAGATGCCCACTCTAGGGCTTTCCCCTCGAGAAGAGAGAGAATGTAAGTTGTTTTAGTGATGTCATCTGGAAAGAGGGCTGGTTGCAAACGAAAGTGCATATTGTACTGATTAATGAAGCCCCTACAGGAGCGAGGTTCGCCTGCGAAACATGGAGGAGCTGGTAGGCAAATTACTGGATGGGAGTCAGAGGTTGTTGGTATTGATGGCAAGGTAGGATTCATAGGTCCGAAGACATAGAACTGTTGATTCAAGTTCTCCACGGCGGAGACGAGAGCATCCAGGGTCTTCTGTTGATCCAAAATTCGTTGAGCCATCCCTGGAATGGCCCGATGGACAGAGGCCTCTGCCGGGTCCATGGACTTGGCAATATGTTCTGTAGATTAAGGAGATGTGGACCCCTAACCCAGTGAGGGGTTGGTACTACCTGAGGAGACAGCTCCTCGGGTTCCTTCGTTGGGTGGCGAGGCCTGATCAAGCGGGAAGCCGGCACGCGATCTCCTGGCACGACCATTGTGCCGGAGGCCTTGGTCCGGCCCCTGCCCCGCCCCACCCCACCCCACCCCACCCCTTTCACAAAGCCCCGGGACATTCGCGCGTCCTGGGGCTTGCGCGCGTCGCCGGGCCTATGCAAAATTGGCTCGGCGCGCTTAACCCCCCTACGCACGTAAATCCAGCTGGATCGAGCACCCAGGAGAGGAGTCTGTGCATGCATTGAAACTGCAGATGCCCAGTGTGGATGCACAGTTTTAACATGTCCGTATTGCATCAGCCTGAAAGAGTTAGTACAGGTGAATGGTTAGCCTATAAGCACAGGTAGCATAAAGTATAAATCTGTTATAGCAAGTTTAAAAAAACAAAAAACAAAAAAGGCAAAAGAGGAAGTAGCACCCAGGCATAGTGAAAAATCAAAAGATGAAGTGAAAATGTGTGTCCCTTTTTCTGTTATCTGCAGCTCTATAGAGATGAGAGGTTAGAAGGTAGAGATGTGAATCGGAACCGGAATCGGTTCGGATTCCGGTTCTGATTCACATGTGGGTTTTTTTTCATCGGGCCCGATTGCGGTTTTGTTTATTGGCTGCGCCCGAGCCAATAAACAAAAAACCCACCCCGACCCTTTAAAACTAATCCCCTTTCCGGAGGATTTACAACTGGAAACCTCTCGTCCGAGAGGTAGGCAGAGGAGGGCAGATTAAAGAGCACCGATTACACCTGGTGAGCTGTTCCAGCGAATCGCCCCGAAGCCACGCCCCCGAACTGATGTCATCAGGAAGGGCCAAAACGCCGGGATAAAGCCGAGCCAGTAGCGGCGATACCCCGGATGATTTACAACTGGAAACCTCTCGTCCGAGAGGTAGGCAGAGGAGGGCAGATTAAAGAGCACCGATTACACCTGGTGAGCTGTTCCAGCGAATTGCCCCGAAGCCACGCCCCCAAACTGACGTCATCAGGAAGGGCCAAAACGCCGGGATAAAGCCGAGCCAGTAGCGGCGCGCAGCCGCCGGCGCGCAGCCAAAGCTGCGCGCCAAAGGGGCGCACCCCTTGGTAAAAATTTTCGTTTGGAAGTTTCTTTGTGACTTTTTCCTATTCTATGGGTAGGAAAAGGAAACCGAAGATTTGGTCATCTTCCCCGGCGGCTATGGAGGCTAGGGGCCCGATGGATCAGCACATTGTAAGGCGGGTAAGTCAAACAGCCTGCAAAATGATTCCAGACATATCTTTTTCATCTGGTGCCCCTGATAGCCCATGCCATCAACTACAATCTCAGTCACAGTTGGAGTCAGATGTCCCTATTGAATCTGGACTAGAGGTGGCAGACATGAATGATGTAAATATACATCCCACTATAGTGGGAGAAGTGAAAGACTCAGGGTCTAGTGATGTGACTGGATCCACAGTCAGTTACTCTAGCCGATGTATGGAAAGCAATCAATGACCTGCAGAAAATAATGACTGGCTTTATGGACCAAACTAATAAAGGGAATATGGAGATGAAAAATGTATTGCAGACGTATGTTAACCGTTTGAAACAATTAGAGGAAGTAGGAAAGGCTAATACAGTGCAGATTACATCTTTACAAACAGTAAATAATTATTTTATTAAGGATAGCCTGGTTAATCATAGACAAATAGAGAACCTAGAGAATGAGAAAAGGGCTAAAAACTTAAGGTTTTTGAACTTTCCCATGACTAGGTTTCTCTCTGCTATTGAATTGTTGAAAAAATATTTAGTTGAAAATTTATCTATATTAAATGTAGATGATCAATCTATCTCAAAAATTTATTATGTATTGAGTTCAAGAATTAAGAGACAGGAAGGAGAGAAAGGAATGGACAGTATATAGCAAACGTCCCCAAATTTAACCTCCTTCCTAGAGTCATCAGTTGATGACATTCCGCAGAGAGCTACGTTATTAGTGACTTTCTGCAGAGAGAAAGATAAAATTAATATTCTTCAAAAATATTTTAAAAATAGGGAACATTTATTTTGTGGTTACAAGGTTCAAGTGTTTCCAGATGTCTTGCGATCCACGCAATACAGGAGGAAGCAATTTCTTTTATTGAAACCTAGAGTAATGTCCTTGGGGGCAACATACTTTTTGAGGTTCCCCTGTAAATGCCTTATAGTTTATCAAAAGAATAGATTTATTTTTCAGGATCCGTCACACCTGGAAACATTTTTGGTTGATAAAGAAACAGGTTGAGATATATATATTTATTTTATTTATTTATTTATACAACTTTATATACCGACTTTCAAATATATGTCAAGCCGGTTAACAATCATTGAATTTGCAGTACCAAATTCAAAAAAACATTCTTCATAAAAACTAATCTAAGTTTACATACTTTTCTTAAAAAAATACATAAGTAAGAACAATAAAAACACTAATTTAAAACTAGCACATTTTAAAAAAATAAATAAAAAATACATAAACCCATCAGCCTCAATTACCCACCAAGAAGTTACCCAGTCATCCCACATCGCTATTCTTTCAATGCCACATTTCCCCAAATCACAGAACCTAACAGGAGATCAATTGATCTGGCTAAAAGCCTGCTGGAATAGCCAGGTCTTTAATTGTTTCTTGAAACTATTGATATTGTCCTCAAGTCGGATATCAGTAGGCAAAGAGTTCCAGAGTTTGGGCCCTGCCAGGGAGAGAGACCTCTCTCTGACTGAACCCAAACAAACCAGTTTAGGAGATGGAATTGTTAACAAAACTTGTCCCAATGATCTCAAATTCCGAGCTGGCACATGTAGACGTAAAGAAGTGTTCAACCATTCAGAATTAGAGCCGTAGATGGCTCTATGAATAAGTGTCAAACACTTGAACTGGATACGATAATGTACCGGAAGCCAATGTAGCTTCATCAGCACAGGCGAAATGTGATCACATCTATTAGAATTAGCCAATAATCGAGCAGCCGCATTCTGCAATAATTGCAGAGGGCGAATAGTAGAAAGTGGAACTCCCAGAAACAAGGCATTACAATAATCTATTTTCGGAAGTATCAAGGCCTGAAGTACAATTCGGAAATCATTAGTGTGTAGTAAAGGCTTCAATTTTCTTAAAACTCTTAATTTGTAAAAGCCATCTTTTAATGTAGCTTTAATTGATGCTTTCATATTTAATTCAGAGTCCAGAATGAAACCTAAATCTCTAACATCATAAAGAATCTTAAGAGTTGATGGAAGAGTGGTAATATCTGCTTTTATATTCTCAGAAACCTTATTGGAAATAAAAAGAATTTCTGTTTTTGAATTATTTAAGGCTAGAGACATATGAGTCAACAGCTGTTTAATTGACTTAAAGTAGATATCCCAAAGTTTTAACGTATCCATTAATGAATCTTTTATGGGAATCAAAATCTGGATATCGTCAGCAAACAAATAATAGACCACACCCAATCCTGATAAGAGTCTACATAACGGGGCCATGTAGACATTAAACAGGGTTGGAGAAAGCGATGATCCCTGAGGAACTCCCGTTTGAAGATCAACCGTTTTTGAAATGGTTGTTCCTAGCTGAACCACATAAGATCTATTGGTGAGAAAAGATTTAAACCAAGCCAATGTAGTATCAGCAAGTCCCATCTCTTGAAGTCTTAAAACAAGTGCATCATGACTAACGGTGTCAAACGCCGCTGATATATCTAGTAAAATCAATAAATAAGAAGTATTCTGATCGAATCCTCTTTGAATGGTGTCACACAATGAAATCAAAAGGGTCTCAGTATTATGGGCCTTCCTAAAACCATATTGTGCTGGATACAATAATTGGTGATCCTCCAAATATTCCATTAATTGTCGATTCACCACTTTCTCCAAAAGTTTGGCCAAAAAAGGAATTATTGAAATTGGACGATAATTGGCCAGCATTTCAGGATCTAGATGTGCTTTTTTCAAAATGGGTTTAACCACTGCGTTTTTCAGACAATCAGGAAAAACACCTTCTTCCAATGATAGATTTACTATGTCTGCCAAAGGTTTAGCAATGATATCTTGCACTAACTTAAGATATTTAATGGGCATCTTATCTAGGGGATGTTTGGCAGGTTTCATTTTTTTTATTACATTAAGAATTTCTAAAGAGGAGACTGATTCAAAAGTTAGCCAGCTTACTGATGGATTCATTGGTAAGATAATCTTATGTGAATCTTGACTATTAACCTCTTTTAAAACAGTTAAGATTTTTTCCTTAAAAAAGAGTGCAAACTCATCGCTCTTTTCTTTTAGGTTAGAAGACCCAAAAGAAAACTTTCCTTTTAGCTGGGTAAGCTCGGATACATATGAAAAAAGCAACCTCGAATTAAATTGAAATTTATGAATTTTTTCCGAGTAAAAATTACGTTTAGCACTATTAATAGCTTCCCTATACTCATGAAGAGCTGATTTATAGTTACCTAAAGAGGTATCATTACGCTGTTTCCGCCAAATCCGTTCAAGTTTTCTTAACCCTCTCTTACGATCCTTTAGTTGGGCAGAAAACCATGGGGTTTTGGATTTACCATGTACAGGAATCAATTTTGTACTGATAGGACATAATGTGTTAGAAAGTTCCGTCATAGCATCTTCCCAAGATGTAACTGCATTGGCAATATTAGATCTATCGAGAGATTGAACTGCTAGTGGAAAATTAGCAATAAGCTCATCACTAGAACATGATTTATTTATCTCGATTTCAATCATATCCTTATCTAGTATTGTAGTGTGAGGCAATTTTAGACCAAAATAAAAATAGATTCAGTTTAATGTAATTTTGAATTACAATTTCTTATATTTGTTTATGTATTAATTGTCCATATCCTCCCAATTAGTGGACTATAATATTGTTATATAGAGGATGGATGCCTGTAATACTGGTTCTTGACTTAATTTCACTATATGCAATTGTATTTCTTTGATTTTTTGCATTTTTATAATTTGTAAAACTCTAATAAACTATAAATAATAATAACGGGCCATCCAGTGCTCCTACCATGTGACAGGGGCCGGCCAATAGCACGGATACTCTGTCACATGATAAGGGCAAAGGGCCATCGGCGCCTTTTTGATTAGTGGCAGCCGACGGCCCGGGAGCGGGAGATCACTCCCGGGACCCCCACTGGACCACCAGGTACCTGTAAAATGTTTTTGAGGGGTCAGGAGAGTGGGGGAAGCAAAGGGATTAGTTTTAAAGGGTCGGGGTGGGTTTAGGAGTTATTTTTGTGTGCCATTTTTCCCGCCCTCCCCCAAAACAATAAGAGAACCCCCACGATCAATATCGTGGGGTTTTCCTATCGTTTCGGGGGAGCCCCCGATTTCTGACGATTTTGAAAATATTGACGATATTTTCAATCGTCCGAAGCCCGATTCACATCCCTATTAGAAAGGGCTTGCCCCCAACTTTGGTACCCATAATCCAGCCCCTCCTTGATATACCCCTGTCTCTTTATTTCCAGTCATTGATTCCTCCTGTCCTGATCCTCTATCATAGGTTTTAACAAAATCGAATGAAATGTGCAAGCTGAAATTTAGAATTTGGGGCAAATCTGGATGTACTGCCCTCTGTGAGGGTCAAACAGAGGTTGCCTCAGATGTGGAACCCTAGTCCCTGATTTCAAGTATTGTGGGGCATATTTAAAGATAGACTTTAAAAGCAGCATGTGCACGTCCATTTGCGCATGGTTCCTGGCGCGTGCACATGCGCGCGTGCTGCTTTAAAAAAAATCCGTTGTCCGCGTGCACATGTGCACCGGATTTTAAAATCCACGCGCGCATGTGCTGTCGGCGCATGCAGGAGGGGTTGAATTTTAGTAAATTATGCATAGCTACGCAATCAGGCCTCCCCCAGTTCCCTCCCAGTCCGCCCTATCCCTAATTCTACTCTTCCTACTTCTTCTTCTCTCCACCCTGACCCCTAAATCTTTCCTATCTGTCCTTTTTTTTTTTGTTTCGGAACTTACTTCCGGCCCGGATCTGAAGTAAGTTACATGTGCTGGCCGGCTGCCGGCGCGCGAGTCACCAGAACAGCGCAAAATTGCGCTGTCCAAGCCCACCCCTTGGCCCGCTCCTCCCCTCCTGCCTGCCCCTTCGGGAAAGACCCGGCACTTGTGCACATATCGGGCTTTACGCGCGAGGAGGGGCACGTTTTAAAATGCATGCAGTGCTTGCAAGGCCTGGCAACGCACATAAATCCCGATTTTTGCACGTGCAGGCCTTTGAAAATCTAGGCCTCAGGCTGTCCTAGTGTGCTCACTACCTCTGACACAAAATGTGTATCAGCGATGTTCTCTTTGCTACATATTAAAATATGTATTGCATCCCAGGAGATACAAACCATGAGAACGAATGTTTGTTAAAAACAACTTTATATATTTTTCCTGTGTTAATCAGAAAAATTCAATGAAAAAAAAGAGCAGCAAGCAGCACACAACTGCCAACATGCAGAGCTCCATTTTCAAGAGATAACAGTTAACCCTTGTGAAACCCATATTCTGCAAATGTACTGTTTAGAAAGAAAGCCTGGAATGGGTTATAATTATAATCATATTAATTATCAGAAAATATGAATGCCCTTTTGTTTTGCATACCTGGAAGTCAGATGTGAATTCCAATATCAATTTAAACTTTTTTTGAGATCTCACTGGAAGGAAAGATAGTTATTTTTATATCTAATTTTATGTGTGCCTGGAAAATAATTTTAGTTTCTAATACTTCTGGTTAAATGCGAAATAGCTTCCTGTTCTGGACAAACTGCATCATGAATCACTGACTACTTTTTATTTCCTTTATAATTCTAGTAATTGCCTAGCAGCTTCCTTTTTATATAATTCTTTTTTAAGCAAGAAAAGTTTTTTAGCTTTCTAAATTTGAAACAAATATTATAAAGGTCATAAAAAGGAAAATGAGATGGATTTTTCAACTGCCAGAAAACACATATATGTAATTTCCTTAACTAGCAAATTATTAGAATAAGCTGCATTTTTTTCAGACCCTGTTAGAAAAAAATCAACATAATTAATTGTGCGAAGTATGTACAAAACCGCCAAGATTTTACCTCTAATTTTGTAGTCTTTTTGAAAAGATCTAAAGAGTCTCTGCATTTTTGGAACATGTCAGATTTAACTTCTGATTTTTGCATAGAGACAATGTAAGTAGGACTGACCAGAATTATTAAAAGAAAAAAAAGAAGCATCCCTTGTTATTATTAATAGATATTCTGAGCATGCTCAATCTTAGTTTTCTTTTTCTTGTTATGAGAAAAAGGGAATGATGTCTGTGCTTCTTATGTGAGATTTTGCTGTTTTATTTGGGTCCCAGATTGTTTTAAAACACTATGGGTCTGATGTAATAAGGTGCACTGAAGTTGTCACAGGTTTGTGCGCAGATATACGTGCATTTGTATGCGCGTTTTCCCACACAAAGCCCTATACAGGGATGTAATAAGGGTTTTGTATGTGGGAAAAAGCATGTATGAATGTGCTTATAGACCCGCGGTTTTTCTATTGCGAATGCATGCTAATGGCATGCAAAGGAGGCGATTAGCTAATCATAGGCAATGCAGAGAGCTGCGCTGCTAGTGAGGGTTTTTTGAATGCAGATTTTTTACCGCCACGGTCAAGGAAGGGAGAAGTAGAAAAGAGGAACAGTGGCACCCATTCGTTGTATATACACTTGAAATATCATAGATATTCTAGAAAGGAGCTGGGAAGTGCCATCCAAGTACCAACTCAGGAATGGAAGAGGTGGGAAAAGCTATAAGAAATGAACTCAAGACATCTTGACTAAAGTATGATAAATTGGGAGTTTGAAGTGTGTCATCTAGCCCAGTCCAAGTATCATATCCACCATTTTGGGAGGAGGCTCCAAAACTACCCCTGAAACTGGAAAGGGCTCTATGAGAAGATCAGATACTAACAGTAATACAGAGGTCACATATTTATTGAGAATGAGTTGTGCAATGCATTGTACTGAACAAGGACATGTGCATTGTTGTTTACTTCATGTTAACATTAGCTATCAGTAAAGTTATATTGGAACCACATCAAAAGAGCAGTACGATTATTACTGTTTACATTAGAGACTGTTAGAGAATGTCAAAGGATTTAGAAAGTAATCTCCCTCCCTCCTTACAAGGAATCCTGGAAGAGAAAGCAGCTTATGGAAAGTATGGGAGGAGGTGAAGACATCTATAGCTACTGTAATCGAGGTGTACCTTTAGACTGCAGACAAATGACCCCAGCTCAGGGGTTACATAATTAATATGCAAGATTTCTGTTAGTGAAAACGAAACCCAAGTAATTTCCTTAAAATTATGCTTCACTAAAAAGCTGTGTTGAGATTGTGCTTAAATGAGAGAGAATTCAGTTCCCCTTGAATGTCTCTTGAGAATTTTTTCCATAGCTAGGGAACCACACCTGCAGACACTTGTCCTTGCAGTTAATTCATGATCCTTGATAGTCCAGCATATAGCCTATTGCAGTAATCTACCTGCAGCAGCACTACAGCCTGATACACTGTTTTTAAATAATCTGTTTCTAGATAGAATTCTGAGCTGATGGACTAAGTGTAATTTTTGGAATGTTGATCATGTTAGTAAGGCTATTTAATGCTGAATCTAATTGGATTCCCAACTGTTGACCTGAGACTGTGGGGTGAAGTTACCTCATCCATCATTCACTGGACAAATCTCAAACTCTGGTAATCTAGATTGGCTATCCATAGCAATTCTGAGTTATTTGGATTCAACTTTATTATATTCTGATATATCCAAGTAGAAATTGCTGTTAAGCAATTGTTTAATAATGCTATTGATTCTGAGGGGTGGGGGATGGGTGTTTCTAAAGGTCATAGACCTGAATAGTATCTGCATGTGAATGATATGACTAGCCAAATTTGTTAATCATTTTTCTCAATGGGCACAAATGGTCCTAAGATATTTTTTATTTATTTATATTTATTTATCACATTTTTCTCCAATACTCTTGGCAATGTACACTATATAAAACATGTTACAACACATTGAGACATAACAATCATAATAGTATATCAATGTATACAAAATACAAATACAATTTAAAACAAATTTAAACATATCAATCACAGTAGTCTAACCATAGCATAATCATCAAACACTGACAATCCCATTCAAAATTTAAAATATGCTCCTTAATTTACATGTAATCTCTCCATACAATATTTCCCTCTACTAAAATTCCCATCAACTTCCCTCTTAATTTATTTTAATAAAAGCTTAGTTTTAAAAAAAGGTTTTTGCTAATTACCTTAACTGTTTCATTCGGCTGGTTGCGGGACGGATCTGCGACCAGCTGCAGTTACCTCCAGCTCCATAGCATGGGCAGGATTCTCTGACATCGGGACAGGACACCCCCCCCCGGATAGAAGTGCAGCATGCCGCTGCGCCTGAACAGGCTGATGTGTTGGCCTGAGGAACGTCGCCACCAGCGTCCCTGGGTGCCTCTAGGTGTGTGTGCACTGAACTTGCTGCCATTTAAAGGGCCCATGGCGGGAAATTCCACAGGGTGCTCTCTGATTATGTCGGATCCTCCTCCTATAAAGGGCCCTCTCCAACTCTCCACAGACGCCTCGACAATAGGTCGACTCCATTGGAGCAGTAGTATGCCTCTGCGTTCCTGATCTTAATCCTTGCCTCTTGATTGTTGCGTCCGTTGGTCTCAGACGGCTTCGACCTTTGTGCCTCACCTTTCTTCCTTCTCTCTCCTCAAGCCTTGGGAAGTTGGCTGCCACCGCGTCTTCATGCCGCTCTCCCCAGTGTTCCCGGATCGGCAACGGCAACGGTGTTTGCCATGTTTCCTAAGGGCCTCTGAAACCAATGTGCAGAACTGGATTGCGTACTGCCCCATCATCTTGGATCCTTGGCACAAACAAAGCAGGTATGCAGCAACTGAAGAAAATCAGCCTGGCTCACTGAAGACCCTTTTAAATTGGGCAAGGAACTCCTAGAGGTTGGCAAGAATTGGGTCATTCCTCTCCCACAGGGGAGACATCAAGCCAAAGTCTGGCTGGACAGAAGCAAAATAATCAAGATCACTTTGGTCTGGTTGGTAGTAAAGCTGGAGGCCTGCAACTCAAATTGTATGAGTCATTGATTAAGAAAGCCTCAGCAGATCTTGGGATCCCCCTCATAGCAAGGTAGAGACACGAGATGAAGAGTAGGCCCTGGAGGAGCCAGGGATGTGTTGATGTTGGCGGCACCATAGAAGGAGTCAGGACTGGAGAACTGGTGGCCTGTAGGTTGTTCAAGCAGTTGGAAAGGTCCTGCAGGAGTCCTGTGATATGCTCGAGTTGGCCTTGTTGCTGCTGTACTCTGTAGGCCAAATCCTGCTGCAGTTGAGGCATATGTGTATTAGCTGAGCTAATAGCTGAATCTGTCATACTCCAGGGGATATGATCCCATGGGCTGCTGCTAGGTTGATGCAGCCTGGGGCATGTGAATATGGGCCAGGCCTTAGAAGCTAGCAGCTGACATCCCTCAAGGTAAGGTCTTCTGCCTGACCAGTCCCCTCCCCCCTTAGGTTGAGCCCACAGGTTCTGGCGGCCAGTAGGACCTCTCTGATGGGCTGCAAAGAACAAGGAGTTAGACAGGACCAAGGCTGGTTGGAGTCAGGTCCAGCAGAATTCAGGCAGCATCAGGAACAGGCAAGAGTCAGGGCTGGCAGAGAACTAGCAAGATTAGTGTCCATGCAGGTGTTGAGGCAGGCAGAGATCAAGCATATAGGGAAAAAGCATATAGGTAAAAATAACCCATGCTATAGTTACACAATGTTAGGTTCCATATTAGGTGCTACAACCCGAGGGGTAGATTTTTAAAAATGGCGCGTTTGCGTACTTTTGTTCGCACTCCAGGCGCAAACAAAAGTACGCTGGATTTTAGTAGATACGCGCGTAGCCACGCGTATCTTTTAAAATCCAGGATGGGCGCGCGCAAGGCTGCCGATTTTGGGCAGCCGGCGCGCGCCAAGCCGCGCAGCCTGCCTCCGTTCCCTCTGAGGCCGCTCTGAAATCGGAGCGGCCTCGGAGGGAACTTTCTTTTGCTCTCCCCTCACCTTCCCCTCCCTTCCTCTACCTAACCCACCCCCCCGGCCCTATCTAAACCCCCCCTACCTTTATCCGTGGATTTACGCCTCCCGGAGGGAGACGTAAATCCACGCGCGCCAGCGGGCTGCTGGCGTGCCGAGACGCAATACGGGGACGGTTCTGGAGGGCACGGCCACGCCCCCGAACCGCCCCAGCCCGAAACCACTCCCCCGGGCCCGCCCCCGAAATGCCACGTCCCGCCCCCAAAACACCACGCCGATCGGCCCCGCCCCTGACACACCCCCGACACACCCCCGACTGAAAACCCCGGGACTTACGCGAGTCCCGGGGATCTGCGCGCGCCGGCGGCCTATCGAAAATAGGCGCGCCGGCGCGCAAGGCCCTGCTTGCGTAAATCCGGGCGGATTTACGCGAGCAGGGCTTTTAAAATCCGCCCCCAAGAAAGAGATCTAGGCGTCATAGTGGATAACACATTGAAATAGTCGGTTCAGTGTGCTGCGGCAGTCAAAAAAGCAAACAGAATGTTGGGAATTATTAGAAAGGGAATGGTGAATAAAACGGAAAATGTCATAATGCCTCTGTATCGCTCCATGGTGAGACCGCACCTTGAATACTGTGTACAATTCTGGTCGCCACATCTCAAAAAATATATAATTGTGATCAAGAAGGTACAGAGAAGGGTAACCAAAATGATAAGGGGAATGGAATAGCTCCCCTATGAGGAAAGACTAAAGAGGTTAGGACTTTTCAGCTTGGAGAAGAGACAGCTGAGGGGGGATATGATAGAGGTGTTTAAAATCATGAGAGGTCTAGAACGGGTAGATGTGAATCGGTTATTTACTCTTTCAGATAATAGAAATACTAGGGGGCACTCCATGAAGTTAGCATGGGGCACATTTAAAACTAATCGGAGAAAGTTCTTTTTTACTCAACGCACAATTAAACTCTGGAATTTGTTGCCAGAGGATGTGGTTAGTGCAGTTAGTATAGCTGTGTTTAAAAAAGGATTGGATAAGTTCTTGGAGGAGAAGTCCATTACCTGCTATTACTTAAGTTGACTTAGAGAATAGCCACTGCCATTAGCAATGGTAACATGGAATAGACTTAGTGTTTGGGTACTTGCCAGGTTCTTATGGCCTGGCTTGGCCACTGTTGGAAACAGGATGCTGGGCTTGATGGACCATTGGTCTGACCCAGTATGGCATGTTCTTATGTTCTTAAGGTTAGAAGATGATCTGGGTCAGAAACAGAAGAGAAGTCCAAGGAAAGGCTAACAGGAAGGCAAGGCAAGACAAAGCAGGGCAGAGAAGCAAGGCAAGGCAGGGAAGGAGCATAGCTAAGCAAGGCTGAGCAAATAAAGAACATGGCAAGACAAGAATGGGCAAAGCTGGAACAAGGCAAGGCTAGACAAAGCAGCGACAGTAGCAACATAGCATGAACTACTAGCACTGGATGACGTATTGCTGAGGCACAGGCTAGTTGCAGAGGACCTCCTTATATACTTAGACAAGATGTGATATCATCAGCCAGTGCTCCAGGAAGTCCTGGCTGCAGGGCCTATAAAAACAGCTCATACATGCTCCTTGGACAGAGCATGGAGTGGGATGATGTGCTGGAAGCACTTGGAGATAAGAGGCTTAACAGGGGGCTTGTAAGAAAATGTTCCATCTCATGTCCGCTGTAAGTGAATTGTCTTTTTTGAAAGTATATCAATAGTTCTTCAGTTTGAGGCCTCACATTATGTCTAGACATTTATAAAGATTGCTCCTCTTGCAGATAAATAGGGCCCATAAAAGCTAATATTAGGACCTTAAATTGACATTAAAAAGTAATAGGAGAGAAATATGATCTTGTTGTACCTCTGTTTTTGTGATATTTAGATTTAGTGTATTCATTTTACACCATGCAAAGATATAAAATCTCAGCCTTTTTAACCATAAAACCTGACAAACTGGAGCCATAAAGTTATTGAAAAAAATAGGCTGATAGAAAAGACTCTTGTGGGATTCCATAGGTTGAAGTCCAACACTCATCTCCCACCATCACTTGTGTTCTATCATTAACAAGAGAACCAACATAGGGTGGACTTCCTGATTCCTTTAGTTTTGAGTCTTGAAAGCAAAAAATCATATTGGTTAAAAGCTGCCAAATTGTTGAGTGGTAATACTACCACATTGTGTCCTTTATTGAGATAACAATAGAGATGAACTAAAACAGAGACCAATAAGGTCTTGGAACTAAAATGTTCCCTAAATCCTGATTGTTGTGAATCTGAAAGATCACAGTCAAAAAAATAAATTAATTGTAGCACCACCGATTTTTCAATCACCTTTCCTATATATATTAGATTAGAAACTGATCCTATAATTATCTAACCCTTCAGGGTCAAGTGATAGCTTCTTAATAATTGGTCTTAATGCTGCCTTCTTCAAAACAGCTGGAAAATCCCCCACCTAAAGATGCATTCACAATTGGACCAAGAAGGGACTTTAAGTTTATGATGGCTGTTTGTGTAAGAGTCGCAGGACAACGATCCCAAACACACACTTTTGGTTTCACCAGATGGATAATATGCAATAGTAACTTATTAACAAGTAAGAATTCTGTCCAATCCTTACATATCCCATGTAATAAAGGGGAACCCTCAGCTGGTATAGTAAGGTTCTGCAGTTTAAAATTATCTGAAATTATATTTGGAGAGTTCCCACCAATACTCTCACTCTCCATCTCCACACTAATCAACTTGATCATTTTTCCTAAATACTGTGCTAACAGATCCTGTGAGTTTGATGGGTTCAAAACTACCACAACACCAAAACACAGTCTTTTCAATTTTCAACAAAAATTCTTTGTCTATTCTGAGCAGTATTAATGACCTTGGACAGATCATTTTTAGCTGCCTTAATCCCCCTACATTGTATAGTTGCATGGGTCTTCTAGGCTTTCCTGAATTCAGCCTCTCTTTTCATGTCATCTTCTCTCCAACCAGCTTCCTGTCTGCTTCATAAGACATAACTTCTTTCTAAACTAAGGAGCTGCTCTCTTTGAACCTACTCTAATTTATTTTCTTGGCCCCATTATATTATAAGCTTATTTAAAGGAAGAACTCCAAAGACTCTGTAAGTTTTACTATCCATATGTCTTCAGGGGGACCTAACATTTCTTAAGAACATAGCTGGTTCCCGATCTTGAATGGGCCTCATTTGTTTCACTAATTTTTTATGCCAAGTCATCTCTAAAGAAACCTGAGCTAAGACGAAATTTATCACAATACTGTCTGAGCAAAGAACTAACACCAATCCTATATCTTTTATCTGTAAGCCTTCAGCCTGATTCATCTGGTGGATGATCTAGAATATGTCTCAAGACATGGGAAGGACCCTCTATTCTCTGGCTAAGACCCAAATCTAACATATGCTTTAAAAATGTACTTGAAATTGACTTAGCTATTTGATCCACATATACATTAAAGTCTCCTATAAACCAGAAACTTGGTCATTGATAAGGAAACTTCAGCAATAACTCCTTGCAATTCCTCCAATCTAATGTAGTGTTTATTTATTTGTTTACTTATTATTATGATATATTTATTTATTTGCAATATTTATAGTGACTGGTCATGCTTTACTAAATGAGGTCTGAGAAATTAATAAAACGCTGATACTCATTACAGCCTTCAACTGTACTAAAAGTCAACTACTAAATGAAGGATAAGCAAAGCTATGGGTAGAGAATACAGTACTACTTGTTATGGCACTGCCTCTTACAAGGCTTTGCACATCAGTATACATGGCAGCATGCCATTTAGAATAGCTAGGATATAAATATAAGAAGTAAATAAAAGGAGAGAGAGGCTTTGCTTCTGGTGTCTCTTGCCTGCCCTGCCTCTTCCTGCCAATAGTTTCCTACTGATGGCCCCAAACAGTACCCAAAGCTGTCACGGCTCCCATTGGTCCATCTTTTGGCCTGCTAAGGTACAACCGCCACAGGGTCCCTCCAGCCAAAGAGCCCAATGCGGCCACACCATCTGCACCAGCCTCAAGAAAGACTTTGGCCCACAGAAGAGAAAGGATCCTGATCAGAACGCAGTTAACACTAACGTAGAGAAGAGATTTGAGTATAGAACTGCCGCCTTGTAAAACCAGGGTTCCACGCACCCTTCCAAGCAAAAATCCGCGGAAAAATAATTTCATACTAAATTACTAAAAAAAAAAGTCTGTTGCACCAAACTGATAATCATAAGCAAGATGAACAAAGATTTTACACAAACTACAATGCCAAATATAATTTTAAAAAAGGCCTCATTTGTAAGCTAGACTGTGGTTTTGGCTTTAAAGAATACTCTTTTGACATTTAACCACTATGCATCCTAATCCTAGAACTTCTATCAAAGAAGCCAGACAAAATATAATCACTGATGAAAGAAAGTCCCATAGAAAATATGTTAAACTATGTTTGCTCTGTATGCAAAACATATGGGCTGTTCACAAACAGAAGCCAGGGGTGTCAGAGTCCATTTATCTCAAATCATATACAGTATACCATCCAGAAAAAAAGGCTCCTGTGTCCACTGATGCATGTATGTTTTCACTGTAATGAGTCGGTGTCCAGAGAGAAGTCTGTAAGACACATTAATTAACAAGAAAATTATGCCTCATTCAGAACAGCTGAAAATTAAATGGTTTAAATACAAACACTGAATTACTTGCAAATAAGGACTCTATTATTGATATATTTTTGGTTTATTTGAGCCATTGTATTTTTTGTAAAAGCTTCTTTCTAAGCAGAAATCAGATTGTAGATATAGTCTTTAATTGCCATTTAATTTAAAATTGGTTTTATACAAGCTTCTGGTGAGGTCTGTACTCTTTTTAGCTTGTGGTTTTTCGATTTTGCTGTTTCTTTTTTTTTTTTCCCCATGCAGTTTCGTACTGGAGGTTCAGTTGCACAGCATTGACCCAATATGTAATGAGCTACCATTTCTAGCTTCTTCCATCAAAAATATATAGGGCTAGCTTTTCAAAAGATTCAACTGGGTAACATCAGTAATTAGCCAGTTAAATCTAACAGGTTAAAAATGCATCCTTCCCCCCCTACATTTGTCTGGCTAAATATACAAGGCCCACAAGTTTAACCAGGCATAAAAGAGACAGGCAGTAAGTGTCCCCGGGGTGAGTGTCATCCATCGGTGCAGTTTCTGTCCCTGCTAACACAGGAGCTGCAGTTGGCTGGGAGACCTCAGGAATTTTTTACCTGTTTTGTTATCTTTTTGTGTAATTTACTGCTGTAATGCTGGCTTCATATAGTTAAGATATTATTAGGTGTTTTTTGTGTTGAATATAAATTTATAGTTTAATCAAGTGCATTTCCTCAGAAGTGCACATTTGTCTTAGGGTTACCTCTCATCCTTCCCCTCACCTAATTTACTTTTACTTTCTTGTTTATAAAATGTATTGATCACCTATACCTAGGCGATGTACAAAATAAACCCTTGCTTTATTTTTTTTGGTATTAATTTTTTCTATAGTAAGATTTAATTTCTTACTGATTCACCAGTTAGGTAAAGTGTCAGTTTCCAACAACTTTACTCAATCAATCAAATGCATGATGCCTGGTTTTGTGTTAGGAGGCCCCACCCAGGAAAAGGACCTCAGAGCCATTGTGGACAATACCTTGAAACTGACGGCTCCGTGTGTGGTGGTTGTCTAAAAGACAAATGAAATGACAGGAACTGGGGAAACCTTTGGGGAAGGGGGAGACATTTCCGAAAAGGATGGGCTCCACCTTAACCAGAGTGGAACCAAGCTGCTAGCACTAATTTTTAAAAAGGAGATAGAGCAGCTTTTAAACTAGAACAAGGGGGAAAGCCAAAAGTCACTCAACAGTGCATGTTTCGGAGGAATGTATCCTTGAAAGATACTAATGAAACAGAAGAATTAGGGCATCCCAACAGAGAGTTTCCAATTATCCCTAAGAATTGAAAAGCAGGTTGTTAATACAAACAAAAAACACAAAGCGAGGGTACGGGGAGGGGAAGACACCTCTACCCCGTTAGAAACCCCGCAACCCCGCATTGGGAGCTTTTTTGCGGCGGCTTCACCTTCATTGCCGAGCGGGCAGGTCACTGAAGGAGCGGCTCTGGAGCATGAGCCGTTCCTCCTGACCGGAAATACATCATTGAGCCCCCGCTCTCCTACCAGACCGGCTCCACCAGGACTTAACGAGAGACGGAGTTTGGAGGTCGCAGTCCCGACGGGAGCAACCCGAAGAGGGACGGAAGCGTCGTTGCAGTGTTTAACAACTGGAGGAATTAACACCGTGGAGGATTCAACACAGATACAGCCCCCCGGAGGAGAGAAAGGTGAGGGGCTGAATGTTGTTGAAATGCTGGGATCGTTAGAACTGGGATATGGAGCCGGTGAAGCGTGGGGAGGAGAAGGTGAGATACAGGAAACTCTAAATTTAGAAAAGATATTTCGACCGTCGAGAGAAATAACTTTATCAACAATATGGATGGCATTGCAATCGATAGAAAAATCAATACATACATTGACCAAGGAGGTAATAGATACAAAAAATCAAGTTCTCCAAAATGCTAATGGACTAGTTCAACAAAATTTAAAAGTTGAAACTATGGAAGGCCGGCTTCAAGAAATTGAGAAGATACAGTCTAATTTAATATTAAAGGAAACAGAAGTGGATAGAAGAATTGAAAAAATTGAGAACAACTTAAGATCACATAATTTAAGATTTGTGAACTTTCCTGTTCTGAAAAATATTTCCCCGATAGATTTGTTCAAGTTATATCTGTCACAGATCTTGAAAATTCCAGAAGAGGTAAAACCTGTGATCACTAAAGCATTTTATCTTCCTTTTTCTGGAGCTGACCGGGGTAATCTGGAGGAACAAACTCCTATGGATTTAACAACATTACTTGAATCTTCACAGGAAATGGTGGTGACTTTAAGAAGACCATTATTAGTCTCTTTTGCGTTCCTTATGGACAGAAACAACATATTTAAATATTTCTTTAGAAATTCTCAGGCTAATTTCTTTGGACAGAAAATATGGTGTTACCCTGATCTGATTAAGGCAACACAATTAAGAAGGAAGTTGTTTCTTAGTATGAGGGGGGAAGCGATTCAAAGAGGTGTTAGGTTTAAACTACAATTTCCCTGTAAATGTTGTATAATTTTTCAAGATCAGAATTACATTTTCTTTGATCCGCAACAATTGAGGGTTTTTCTAGATTCTCATCCTTCTTCATAAACCCATAGCTTGGTTAGGTTTCTAGAAAGATGGTGGAACTTCTTATGATCGGCCTAGTTTTCCTAATTTTCTAATATTTCCTGTAATTATGCTCCATTATTAAGGCTTCTCCTGTATTTCCTTTATTTGTTAAAGTACAGTAATAATACAATTTTGAATTGAAAATGTTTGTTTATTATTTGGATTTTGCTTTCTGTACTTTAGAATTTCCATTACAAGTTATGCTTGTGTGTATTTGGATAAAATGCATAAATAAAAACAAAAAAAAACCACACTTTGAAATGTCTGCATGCCAATGCCAGAAGTCTAAGAAGTAAGATGGGAGAGTTAAAGTGTATAGCAGTAAATGATGAGATTGACATAATTGGCATCACAGAGACCTGGTGGAAGAGGATAACCAATGGGACAGTGCTATATCAGGGTACAAATTATATCGCAATGATAGGGAGGATCAACTTGGTGGGGGTGTGGCACTTTATGTCCGGGAGGGTATAGAGTCCAACAGGATAAAGATCATAGAAGAGACTAAGTGCTCAGTAGAATCTATATGGGTAGAAATCCCATGTGTGTTGGGTAAGAGTATAGTGATAGAAGTATACTACCATCCACCTGGACAAAATGGTCAGACAGATGATGAAATGCTAAGAGAAATCAGGGAAGCTAACCAATTTGGCAGTTCAATAATAATGGGAATGTTGTGTTCCGTGGCCGTGGAAGGCCACGACCGCAGCCCCCTACCTTGCCCGCAACAGCGACCTGCCGTGGGAGCTCCGGTGGAAGTCCCTGATCCTGTGCCCGTCGCTCCGTCATGGGCCCCAGAGATGGTCACCGGGTGGGGAGCCATCCCTGCTCCTCCCTCACGGTGTCTGGCAGTGTTTCCTCTGCGGAGGAAATCCAAGATGGCCGCCATCATCTTTAGGCACGAGGCCGCGCCTCCTCATCAGATTTAAAGGGACCTGATCCCTTTAACTACCCACAGCTGTTCCCTATGAGCCAGAGCAGAGGAAGTATAAAAGGAGGCTTCCTCTGCTCATTCCCTGATTTGGCAACGTTCCTCGTAGTCAGGTCTGCTTGCTTCGGTGAGTTCTTGTACTTCGGATCCTTGTTCCTGTTTCGTCTTGGTGTTCCTGGTTCCTGACTTCGGATTGGCTAGCGGTGATTCCTGGTGTGTGACTTTGGACTGGCAAGCGGTGATTCCTGGTGTGTGACTTCGGACTGGCAAGCGGTGATCCCTTGGCGTAAGACCTCGGACTGGTAAGCGACGACCCTCTGGCACTTGACCTCGGACTTCTTCTGGACCATCGTCTCCAAGGGCCCACCTATGTCCCAGAGGCCAGTGTCCCTACAGGCTCCTCCCGGGGGACCGCGGGCTTCCAGGGGTGAAGCTCCAGTTAGCCCTTGCACTGAACACTCAACTCCTTGACCTCTCAAAGGTCCACCTAAGTTCCAGCGGTCCGAGTCCCTACGGGCTCCTCCTGGGGGGACCGCGGACTTTCAGTGGCGAAGACTCCATTCTTCTCCTTGACATCATGACTCTTCGTCTGCTTCCACAGTCGCCTCAGTCTCCAGTGCCGAGGGTCAGCTGGTCGCATCTTCTGCTCTGCCTCGCCCCGACGGGAGAACCTACGGATCTTCCTCCTAATGTATACCATCCTTCCATCGGCCCAAGGGTTCACAAGCCTGAGCATAACAGATTGCCAAGTCCATGGACCTGGTGGAGGCATCCACCCGCCAGGCCATTCCGGGAATGGCCCAGCGTCTGATGGACTAGCAAAAGACCCTGGATGCCCTTGTCTCTACAGTGGAGGGCCTGAACCAATGCCTGGAGGCGTTAGGGCCCATGAACCCCATTCTGATGTCACCGCCTGTGGCTCCAGGGGGCCACTCTACTCGTCAGGGCCCCATGCAGACCACCATGGGCAATCTTGGGCAAGTGATTCCTACGCAACTCCTGGCGCCCTCTCAATACGCTGGAGATGCGAAGTTGTGTCGGGGATTCCTTAGCCAGTGCCAGGTCCGTTTTTCCTTGTTGCCCGCTCAATTTCCTATCGACCTGATCAAAACCAGTTACATTATGTCCCTGCTCGATGGGAAGCCTTTGATCTGGGCCTCTCACCTATGGGAGAGAAGAGACCCGGTGTTTGGAAACTTGAATCAGTTTCTGTCTGCTTTCCGACATATTTTTGATGAGCTTGTCCGTAAACCTACTGCTGTCTCAGAATTACTCCGGTAGCGACAGGGTACTCAGACAGTGGCCAAATACGCAACAGAGTTCCGCACCCTGGCCGCAGAGCTAAATTGGAGAGAGGATCGCCTCCACGGGATCTTCTTAGAAGGGCTAGCCTCACTCCTTCAGAATGAACTAGCAGCGAAGGAACTCCCGGATGATCTCAATGGCATGATAGAATTGACCAATCGAGTGGATCGTCGTATGCAGTTTCACCTTCAGGAAGTAAAGGCAGCAAGGAGGCCCTCGCCTTCCCCCAAGGACACATCGGGAACCCTTTGATCACCCACCGAGGAGCCCATGGAGTTGAGCCGTGGGAGAGTGTCTCCACAAGAGCGCTGGCGGCGAATTAAGAAAGGACTTTGTTTTTACTGCGGTGCAGCGGGCCATCAATTAGCCACATGCCCGACATGGTTGGGAAACTTCCGGGCCTAGGACCTGAAGGAGGTCTCTTCCTGGGCCGTACTTCACCTGCACCTCCACTAACGCTGCCAGTGGCGTTAACCTCTGCGGACGGTGAGTTCCACACGTTAGCCTTGGTGGACTCCAGCGCCGGTGGCAATTTCATTATGAAGAGCCTGGTGGACATTTAAAGATCCCACAAGTTTGTCTTCCAGCTCCTTTGGTCATCTCCTCGATCCTAGGTAAACCTCTTCCGGAACGTGTGACACACACCACGGTTCCCATCCAGTTGAGGGTTGGGATCCTTCATCGAGAGCAGATGCCATTCTATGTTTTGGAGTATTCCATACATCCGGTCATCCTGGGCCTTCCCTGGCTTCAGGAGCACGCTCCTCAGTTCAACTGGAAGACCTTGCAGCTATCTCGCTGGGTGCCGAATTGTCATGGCAATTGCCTCCAATCTGTGACTCCAGTTTCCTGTTCCATTGCCTCCACCAGTCTTCAGGGCCTGCTGGCCTCTTATGCCTCGTACGCAGAAGTTTTCTCAAAGCAAAAGGCCAAGATACTTCCACCTTATCGATCGTTCGATTGTGCCATCAACCTCCTCCCTGGTACTGAGCCTCCTCGGGGGTGCACTTATGCCCTCTCGCCTGAAGAGATGCAGGCCATGATGGAATATATCAAAGAGAACCTGGAGAGGGGCTTCATTCGGAAATCAATGTCCCCAGCAGGGGTTGGGTTCTTCTTTGTCGGAAAGAAGAATGGAAGCCTTCGCCCTTGCATTGACTACCGGGGCCTGAATGCTATAACCGTCAAGGACCGTTACCCCTTGCCCCTCATCTCTGAGCTCTTCGATCAACTGCAAGGTGCGAGGATTTTCTCCAAGTTGGATCTCCGAGGGGCTTACAACCTGATCCGTATCAAGGAGGGTGATGAATGGAAGACGGCCTTCAACACCCGAGACGGCCACTATGAGTATTTAGCGATGCTGTTCAGGATCTGTAATGCTCCAGCGGTGTTCCAGAACACCATGAACAAGATACTCTGTGATCTCTTGTATCAGTGTGTGGTCATATATCTGGACGACATTTTGATATTCTCGGACTCTCTGACTGCTCACCGTCAGCATGTCGTCCAAGTATTGCAACGCCTCCGAGAACATAGACTGTATGCGAAACTTGAAAAGTGCCTTTTTGAGCAGGAGTCCCTTCCCTTACTGGGGTACATCATCTCCAGTGAGGGATTCCGCATGGACCCCCAGAAGCTGAAAGCCATTCAGGAATGGCCGCAGCCATCCGGACTAAAGGCACTCCAACGGTTCTTGGGTTTCAACAATTATTACCGATCATTCATACCCCATTATGCGCCCATCGTTGTCCTGATGACAGCCCTGACCCGGAAAGGTGTGGATCCCTGGAACTGGCCTCTGGGAGCGGAGGCCGCCTTTCGTCGCCTCAAGGAGGCTTTCCTGCAACAACCGTGCCTTCAGCATCCGGATCCGCAGCGGCCATTTGTCATCGAAGTGGACGCGTCCTCAGAAGGCGTAGGGGATGTTCTGAGCCAGACTTCCGAAAGTCATAAGTTATGCCCGTGTGCCTTCCTCTCTCGCCAGTTCTCTCCAGCAGAGCGGAACTACGCCATAGGCGACAAGGAGCTCTTAGCTATAAAGGTAGCCTTAGAGTGGTGCCCTTGGCTAGAGGGGGCACAACACCAGTTTACGGTCTACATAGACCATAAAAACCTAGAGTACCTGCATCGGGCACAACTACTCAACCCACGACAGGCACATTGGGCCCTATTCTTCACCTGGTTCAATTTTATTCTCCGTTACAGACTTGCCGGGAAGAATATCAAGGCCGACGCCTTATCACGCCTATTCCAGTCTACGGAGAATTCTGATGAACCGCAATTCATCATCGAGCCATCACGCATTCTATTGTCCGCCACCATGACCATCCCTCCCGGGAAAACTCTGGTCCCGCCGTACTTGCGGAAACAAGTCCTGGCGTGGGCTCATGATTTCCGCTGCTCAGGTCATCCAGGACAATCTCAGACCTTACAGACCCTGCGCCGATACTACTGGTGGCCAAAGGTCAACAAAGATGTCCGGGCTTACGTAGAGTCATGCCAGTCATGTGCTCGCCACAAGAGGATCCCCAGTTCGACCCCAGGCTTGCTTCAGCCTTTACCAGCGCCCTCGGAACCATGGACCCATTTGGCGACCGACTTCGTGGTCGATCTGCCATTATCCAGTGGCAACACAGTCATATGGGTGGTCGTCGACCAGATTAGTAAAATGGCACACTTCATGCCACTCCCAGGATTGCCGTCTGCACCACAGCTGGCCCAGCTGTTTGTTCAGCACATCTTCAGACTACATGGCCTACCAAGAAGTATCCTTTTGGATCGAGGGCCTCAATTTACTGCCAGGTTTTGGAGGGCCCTCTGCCAGAAGTTCGACATTACCTTAGACTATTCGTCTGCTTACCACCCACAGACCAATGGTCTTGCGGAGAGAACAAACCAAACCTTAAAGCAGTTCCTCCGTATTTACGTCAATGAAAAATAGGATGACTGGGCTAGCCTGCTACCCTGGGCAGAATTTGCACTCAATTCTCATCTCTCCATGGCTACTGGATCCTCGCCATTTCAGATAGTGTATGGGAAGCAGCCATGCCCGCCGCTGCAAGTTCCCATTTCAGTTACGTCCCCTGTAGCCCAACACGCTGCAGATGAGTTACACCGCCTGTGGATCTCCACACAGCACGCGCTGATCAAAGCCAGTCAGGCAGCAAAAAGTTATGCTGATCAGCGAAGAAGACCATATCCGCCCCTCAGGCCGGGCCAAAAGGTATGGCTGAGCACACAGTTCATCCACCTGAAGCTGCCATCAGCGCAACTGGCCCCCTGATTTATTGGGCCGTTTCCCATCATTCGACAGGTTGGTGCCATTTCGTATTAGCTTCGTCTTCCGCCTTCCCTCAAGATACACAACACATTCCATGTTTCCCTCTTGAAGCCTCTGGTGTTATCATGGCCTTCCAGCACGCCTTCGACTCCCCAACCTGTTGCCTCTGAAGATGACCTCACCTATCAAGTCCGAGAGGTCTTGGACGTGAGAAAGCATAGGAAGAAATGGGAGTACCTGATAGCATGGGAGGGGTTCGGCCCCGAAAAAAACACCTGGGAGCCGTTGACCAACATCTTAGACTGGGACCATCCGTCTAAGCCCAGGCCTCCGGGGAGGCGTCCTAAAGAGGGGGGTACTGTTGTGTTCCGCAGCCGTGAAAGGCCATGACCGTGGCCCCCTACCTTGCCCGCAACGGCGACCTGCCGCGGGAGCTCCGGTGGAAGTCCCTGATCCTGTGCCTGTTGCTCTGGCATGGGCCCCAGAGATGGTCGCTGGGTGGGGAGCCGTCCCTGCTCCTCCCTCACGGTGTCCGGCAGTGTTTCCTCTGCGGAGGAAATCCAAGATGGCCACCACCATCTTTCGGTGTGAGGCTGTGCCTCCTCATCAGATTTAAAGGGACCTGATCCCTTTAACTACCCACAGCTGTTCCCTATGAGCCAGAGCAGAGGAAGTATAAAAGGAGGCTTCCTCTGCTCATTCCCTGACTTGGCAACGCTCCTCGTAGTCAGGTCTGCTTGCTTCAGTGAGTTCTTGTACTTCGGATCCTTGTTCCTGTTTCGTCTTGGTGTTCCTGGTTCCTGACTTTGGATTGGCTAGCGGTGATTCCTGGTGTGTGACTTCAGATTGGCTAGCAGTGATTCCTGGTGTGTGACTTCGGACTGGCAAGCGGTGATTCCTGGTGTGTGACTTCGGACTGGCAAGCGGTGATCCCTTGGCGTAAGACCTCGGACTGGTAAGTGATGACCCTCTGGCACTTGACCTCAGACTTCTTCTGGACCATCGTCTCCAAGAGCCCACCTGTCCCAGCAGCCTGGGACCCTACGGGCTCCTCCCGGGGGGACCGCGGGCTTCCAGGGGTGAAGATCCAGTTAGCCCTTGCACCGAACATTCAATTCCTTGACCTCTCAAAGGCCATCGGCTGCCACTAATCAAAATGGCGCTGATGGGCCTTTGCCCTTACCATGTGATAGGGTATCCGTGCCATTGGCCGGCCCCTGTCACATGAAGGGAGCACTGGATGGCCGGCGCCATCTGTAAAAATGGTGTGGGCCATCCAGTGCTCCTACCATATGACAGGGGCCGGCCAATGGCACAGATACCCTGTCACATGGTAAGGGCAAAGGCCATCGGCGCCATTTTTATTAGTGGCAGCCGACGGCCCGAGAGCGGGAGATCACTCCCGGGACCCCCACTGGACCACCAGGTACCTGTAAAAAGTTTTTTGGGGGGTCAGGAGGGTGGGGGAAGCTAAGGGATTAGTTTTAAAGGGTCGGGGTGGGTTTTTTGTTTATCGGCTCGGGCGCAGCCGATAAACAAAACCGCGATCGGGCTGGACGAAAAAAAACCCACGATATGAATCGAAACCGGAATCAGAACCGATTCCGCTTCCAATTCACATCTCTAATAAAAAAGTCTTTTTAATATATATCCGAAGCAAGAAACCTGTGAAGAAGTCGGTTGTACCGAGGAGTTAAAGGGGCTCTTAGGGAAGATAAGGCCATTGCAGAAAGACTAAATGAATTCTTTGCTTCCATATTTACTATTGAGGATGTTGGGGACATACCAGTTCCGGAGATGGTTTTCAAAGGTGATGAGTGAGACGAACTGAACCCAATCACTGTGAACCTGGAAAATGTAGTAGGCCAGCTGGACAAACTAAAGAATAGCAAATCACCTGGACCAGATGGTATGCATCCTAGGATACTGAAGGAACTCAAAAATGAAATTTCTGATCTATTAGTTAAAATTTGTAACCTATCATTAAAATCTTCCATTATACCTGAAGACTGGAGGGTGGCCAATATAACCCCAATATTTAAAAAAGGCTCCAGGTATGATCTGGGAAACTATAGACCAGCGAGCATGACTTCAGTGCCAGGAAAAATAGTGGAAACTATTCTAAAGATCAAAATCGAAGAGCATATACAAAGACATGATTTAATGGAACACAGTCAACATGGATTTACCCATAGGAAGTCTTGCCTAACAATTCTGCTTCATTTTTTGAAGGGTTTAATAAACATGTGGATAAAGGTGAACCAGCAGATGTAGTATATTTGAATTTTCAGAAGGCTTTTGACAAAATCCCTCATGAGAGGCTTCTAAGAAAACTAAAAAGTCATGGGACAGGAGGCGATGTCCTTTCATGGATTACAAACTGGTTAAAAGACAGGAAACAGAGAGTAGGATTAAATGGCCAATTTTCTCAGTGGAAAAGGGTAAACAGTAGAGTGCCTCAGGGATCTGTACTGGGACCAGTGCTTTTCAATATCTGGATATAAATGATCTGGAATATAAATGATCTGGAAAGGAATATGGCGAGTGAGGTCATCAAATTTGCGGACGATACAAAATTATTCAGAGTAGTTAAATCACAAGCGGATTGTGATACATTACAGGAGGACCTTCCAAGACTAGAAGACTGGGCATCGAAATGGCAGATTAAATTTACTGTGGACAAGTGCAAGGTGTTGCATATAGGGAAAAATAATCCTTGCTGGTTTCACGATGTTTGGTTCCATATTAGGAGCTAACACCCACGAAAAAGATCTAGGCTTCATAGTGGATAATACTTTGAAATCGTCAGCTTAGTGTGCTGCAGCAGCCAAAAAAGCATACAGAATATTAGGAATTATTAGGAAGGGAATGGTTAATAAAACAGAAAATGTCATAATGGCTTTGTATTGGTCCATGGTGAGACTGTACCTTGAATACTGTGTATAGTTCTGGTCTCTGCATCTCAAAAAAGATATAGTTGCAATGGAGAAGGTACAGAGAAAAACAGTTCCCATGAAATGTTTTCTACTTCAATTTGTGGCATCTAATTTAGGATTAGGATTATAGTGAAACAGCCTGCTGTCAATAAGGATTATTGCTTAAGCATATCAAATAGCTATAATGAAACACTAGTAATAGGTAAAGAATAAATCTGCATTTTCAGAGACGTTATCACTTGGCTTCATGTCATCAGGGGCAGGTGAGTTAGTTCTTTTGGCAAAATGTGTCCATGACAGGGCTTCCCAATCCTGTCCTGTTGACATCACAGCCTGTTGAGTTTCTAGGATATCGACAATGAATATGCATGAAGTAAATTTGTATAAACCTGGTCTCCAGTATATACACATTTATCTCCAGTGTACCACAGGAAGAACTAACTCACCTGTGTCTGATGACATGAAGCTGTCTGATAACTGTACTACAAATTCAGGTTTATTCTTTATCTATATACTGTAGTTGTAGTGAGACAGAACCTGGATTGGCTCTGCCTCATTGTGTTGACTTGGATCAACTGGCAACCCCCAGGGCTTTAACTTTCAATCTCTCACTAGAGGGCATTCAGTTCAATTAGTAAAAATACAACTGAGTTATTACACGTAGGCATATGCCTTCAGGACTGTTTCTGTTAGTCAGTGAAGTAAGTCTAATGTCTTTTCTATTTTATCTACTAACTTTAAAGATCTAATATCTTTAAACTTTAAGTATTACATTTTAAAATAATTCATGTCCTTTTGTGATCTTAAGTCTAGTCAGGAGCCCATTAACGGCACAGACAATTTATCAGTATGTACACTTCACCAAGGACATGTCTTTGAGGCCTTATATTCTAACTTAATAAGTTATCTAAAATAAATAACTATTTTTATACTTCTTGTAATCATAAATTTAATATTCAGTCAAGCCTCAGATGGTGTGAACTGATTGTTCAAGACAAATGCAAGATTGTACAACAAATTGTACATGACAATTTGGTACTTTTATCAATATATTTAACAAGACTTGGCAAGTGTCCACGCTTGTTAAATATGTACGAGTAACAAAGCTATATTTGCACATGGTGCTATTATAGCTTGGCATACGCCTGTGGGTCAGAATAAAACTTTGGGCAAAAGGCTTGCATAAACAAAAGCATTCAGATCAAATGTGGTTGAAGCCTTGATTACTTATACTTCCATAAATTGGGAAGGCTTTGTACAAATTGCTTTATAAGCTGAAAGATCTGTCAACACCACAGATGTAGCAGAAAAAGTGATAATTCCGTCACTCCCACTTCCTCCTCAAGTAATGAAGAAAGGGGACAAAGTAGCTGAGGCAAAAGTAGGGGAGCCTCCAACTATCAAAATGGTCATTCTTAATCTTATGGGAAGCAAGGTCACCAGAGAAAGGAGTATAGAAGGAGACAGGCTGACAGAAATGTTGGGGGGGGAGGAGGGCTGAGATATGGAACAGTGCTCCCTGGCCACACTCAGGTCCTCAGCCACAAATGCCTTCAAAAAGTGCTAGACGGCAGTCTCCTGCAGTGGGTCACGGAGATCAGCCTGATTATCCATGGGCCGCTCCACCTACACAGCCCCAAAATTTAAATGGTTATAGTGGACTAGAAAGGGGGGGCATGCACTGGCATTTCTCTTATTGGTGTTGTTTTTGTGTTGTCTGGTTCTTTTACTTCTATTGGTTTAACTATAGAAGTTGATCTAGAATGCGTTCTTCTCAGAATGATGATTGACACTGGAGCAGAGCAACCTCTCCCCATGGTAAGCTATCATCACAAGAAAGGGGCTCCATTGTCAGATCAGACGCAACCTGTGAAAGGAGTGATGAATAAAAGGGTTGTTTGCTCTCGTACACCTCCATTGACAGTTACAATTGGTCCCCTCAGTAGATAGTCCCATTTTTTTATACATATGCCAAAAGATCAAGGTTATCAATATTGTTTGGTAATTGTAGACCACTTTAGCAAATGAGTTGAGGCCTATCCCATAAACATCAATATAGCTGCCACAGTGGCCAAAATTTTATTAAAAGAATATATCCTTAGATGGGATGTACCTGAATGTATTGAAAGTGACCAAGGTCCAGAATTTCATAATAAGATAATTGAGCAAGTAACTGCTGAAATGGGTATGAAACATAAACTATATTGTCTGTAACATCCACACTCATCTGGACAGGTGGAATGAATAAACCAAACTATTATAACGAGAATGGTTAAAGCTTTAGATGAAACTGGGTTACTCTGGCCAGAATTATTACCAGCAGCCTTACTTAGGGATACAACAGCTCGAACCACAAATTTAAGCCCATTTGACAAAGTGGATGCCCTTTGCCAGTACCCCTTGCTCCAGGAATGAATTGAATTTAATGTGATTTATCTTGATTAACGGATTCAGTGATCTCAATTGCAAAATACTAACTGAAGCTATATCTAGAACATCTCACCAGGTCAAAGAGACCCTGCCAAAACCCAGAGTGGATACTGCACCTGAAATACAACCTGGTGATACCG
Organism: Rhinatrema bivittatum; assembly: GCF_901001135.1. NCBI lineage: Eukaryota > Metazoa > Chordata > Amphibia > Gymnophiona > Rhinatrematidae > Rhinatrema > Rhinatrema bivittatum. Next base: position 328,696,374 of record NC_042616.1, on the reverse strand, counting down.
TTCTCTTTGAAATTTCTTCCAGGGAAGAACTCTTGACTCTCACTAGGAAGGGCTCTTTCAAGTTCTTCTCACTGCATCCATGGCTATAAAAGTCAAAGAGAAAAAAGCCTGAATTCATGATTCTCACATCAAAGCTTGCAAGCCAACACTAGGAATAGAAGCAAATGGTAACAGACCAGGAAGCAGATGACCATACACCAAACTACAGACCAGGAACAGAAGCAGATGAATTCTTAAAGCAAGGATGGTGGACATAATAATCCCTCCTCCTTTGCCTGTTGTCTTATATAGTGATTCAAGATCACACCATGGCATTTCTATATATAAGTTCTTGGAGGAGAAGTCTATTAATAGCTATTAATCAATTATACTTAGGGAATAGCCACTGCTATTAGTTGCATCAGTGGCATGGGTTCTTCTTAGTGTTTGGGTAATTGCCAGGTTCTTGTGGCCTGGTTTTGGCCACTGTTGGAAACAGGATGCTGGGCTTGATGGACCCTTGGTCTGACCCAGCATGGCAATTTCTTATGTTCTTATGTTCTTATCTATTTTCTATTTGGTAGCATACCATTGGGCTGCCCATACTTTACAAACATTGATATTGCTTTACTTATGAATTGGGCCAATTCCTTTAACTTAACTAGCTGTTGGATTTGCATGTAATCTGGACAAAAAGATGTAGGTCATTTCAAACCACTTCTTGATTCAATGAATAAAACTACCTTCTCAATTATAATGCAGCACAGTGTTGATATTTCCCATTGCAGCTCACTGATTCTACTGCAAGTTTATGTGTTCCGTGGATCAAGTCACAAGCAAAAGTATATTCCACTGGACTTAAACGTAATAAAACTATTAAAGTATATTCCAATGGTACGAGGAGCATGCCAAAGGCTTGGATTTGCTCAGACTGTTTTTGTAATGGTACTATACCTACACATATAGGGGCAGATTTTAAAACATACGCGCGAGGGGGTGCACACTAGTACATCTTGTGCGCACCGAGCCCTTGGAGAGACCAGCTGGCTTTCCCCGTTCCCTCCCCAACCTTCCCCTCATTTCCCCTATCTGTCCCACCCCCCAGCCTGAAAAAAAAAACAAACCCGTACCTTTGTTTTAGAAGTTACGCCTGCCAGAGGCGTAAATCCACCTGGATTTACATGCATAGGGCTTTTAAAATCTGCCCCATATGTTTTATCAATCAGACACATTTTTTCCATTTATTAAATATTACCTCTCTTACTCAAACTTGTGATATTTCTGGTAAAAAAGAAATCCAACCCCTATCTTCTACTATGAGGAGATGGTTAGAAACTATTGATAAAAATCCTCCAGCAAATTTATTAATTACCTCCCCAGAAGTTTACTTTCTTGGACATGGATGAGTAAATAATGTACTAACAGGGCAGGAACTGTTACTATAAGTTTTATAACACCAACATTTCTCAATTTTCCTGCAAATAATTGATCTCGTTTTAACCTAACCTTTCTCATCTCACACATTCACACTGCCAAACCAATCCCTTAGTTGTAAGATCCGCTCGCTTTCACAGTTTTATCAGAACTTTATTTCTTCATTAAGAGTTGCAGAATTAGAACCTGCCATCTGCAATATTTCAGCTATAGTAGAATCACTAGCTTATGAAACTACTCATGGAATAGAAATTCCATAAACAGTAATACAGTCTAGCCAGGGTAGTCTTATAAAACCGACAGGCCCTTTGATATGTTGTTAGCTGAGAAAGGAGAATCTGCCAGTTCATTAACTCTTCTTGTATGTTTATTGTTAAGTCTGATGAAATAAAAAAGGTTTCCACTATCTTTCAAGACCTTGCCCACCAAGCTCACATATCCCCGATTAATTCTTGGGAATGGGATTTCCTAGGTATAGGAACCTGGTTTGAAAGCATAGGAAAGAATTTAATGTATCTAATAATTTTTATTGCTATGATGTTAATCTTTTGTATTGTATTATGCCTCATTTGACAATGCACATTGAACCTCTGCCATAAATCCACTTCAAAGCTGATGGCTCCTGCAGTTATAACTATACTACCTGACAGTCCTGAACCTTGCTCTGCAGACATTTATCCTATGGAATTTGACTGCCCTCCTACTTCCTCTGAAAAAGAAAATGATATGTTGCAAATAGACATCAAATAAACATAAAAACCCAGTGAATTATTTCTTGCTGCAACCCTCTGACTCTTTTACTAGCTAAAATCTGCAAGAAACAAGGCTACAGATAAAAATGTACTCCTGAATTTAGAAGCAATAAACTGTTAACATATACTTCAACAGTAACAAGCTATATACAAGATTTGACATTGCTCAGTTTAATAATATTATTATGCTAAAGTGCCTTTATTTTCTATCTAATTTTGTTCTCTATATTTACAATTCACTGAACAAAAGGGATGAAACTGAATGAATTGTTAAAAGATAAATGAATTAATATATATGTATGTATACAAAACAAAGATTATTTTAAAGTTTCCTATTCCTACTTTGCAAGTATATGATTTCAGCTCTGAATCCCTTAGTTATTTTATTAGAGTTTTTAGAATTCACACATCACTTTTAACATTCATTTAGAAAAAAAACACTTTTAGAATAAAAAAAAATAGTTTCATGAGTAGCTTTTCTAACAAAAATATTCTAGTCTATATGCAAGCCTACTAGATAAGGTCTCACAGAGTAAAATCTATTTGTGTATTTCTAAATTTCTGAATGAAATATAAAAGATGTTAGCAATCTTAAAAAGTAAAAATGTCTTTATGCTGTATTTCTACTTATAAATGTATTTATTTTATTTATTTATTTATTTTTAATTTTTATATACCGAAGTTCTTGTAGGGACTACAAATCACTCCGGTTTACATAAAACGAAGAACTGCTCAACAGAGAGCTGAGCTTTACATGGAACAGTAGAACATATGGAACAGTATAACTGGTTGACAATTTAACATAGAGCTAAATAAAGAAATAATAATTTAACTGGTAATAAATATTAATAAGTAAAGAAATATAATATATTATATAAGCAGTATAACTATTTAACGTAGCAATAAATATAAATATAAGCAATGCCAAATATATATATGAAATAAAGTAAATTTTTGATCTCAAAGATAATTGTCCAGTTGTAGATATTTTGGAATTAGTACTGGATACAGTGACCATAATTAGGGTAATTAGGATACTTAGTAATTAGGGAGTCTGTCTGTCACTTAAGCGTCTGGGAAAGCTTGTTGGAAGAGAAAAGTCTTCAGTCTTTTTTTGAATTCTTGATGACTGGGTTCTAGTCTAAGATCTGGGGGAAGCGTGTTCCATAGGTGTGGGCCTGCTGAAGATAGCGCTCGTTTGCTCAATGATGATTTTATTTGTGGAGCAAGCAGTGTTCCTCTGTATGCGCTTCTGATTGGTCTGGAGGAAGTGTGTAGTTGTAGTTGCGAGCTTAATGTGATGGGAGCTAGTTTGTTTGTCGCTTTATGGATGATAGTGAGTACCTTATAGAGTATCCTTTGTTTAAAGGGTAGCCAATGTAAGTTCCGGAGGATTGGGGTGATATGATCTTTTTTGTTAGTGCTAGTTAGAATTCTAGCCGCTGAATTCTGAACCATCTGTAATGGTTTGATGGTGTTGGCGGGTATACCAAGTAGCAGGGAATTGCAATAGTCTAGCTTAGAAAGAATGATGGATTGTAGTACTAGCCTGAAGTCGGAGAAGTGAAGGAGGGGTTTAAGTTTTTTGAGGACTTGCAGTTTGTAAAAGCAGTCCTTTGTGGTATTGTTTACGAACTTTTTTAGGTTTAGATGATTATCAAGCCATGCTCCGAGGTCTCTGACGTCAGATGAGAATGAGTTGTTTGTGTTTGGTAGAGAAAGGCTGGAAGAGATTGTGCGTGGATCCTGGGAGACAATGAGCATTTCGGTTTTATTAGCATTCACTACTAAGTTGAGGCTTGAGAGTAGGTTTTTGATGGGCTGTAGGCATTCGTTAAAACCTACTCTCAAGCCTCAACTTAGTAGTGAATGCTAATAAAACCGAAATGCTCATTGTCTCCCAGGATCCACGCACAATCTCTTCCAGCCTTTCTCTACCAAACACAAACAACTCATTCTCATCTGACGTCAGAGACCTCGGAGCATGGCTTGATAATCATCTAAACCTAAAAAAGTTCGTAAACAATACCACAAAGGACTGCTTTTACAAACTGCAAGTCCTCAAAAAACTTAAACCCCTCCTTCACTTCTCCGACTTCAGGCTAGTACTACAATCCATCATTCTTTCTAAGCTAGACTATTGCAATTCCCTGCTACTTGGTATACCCGCCAACACCATCAAACCATTACAGATGGTTCAGAATTCAGCGGCTAGAATTCTAACTAGCACTAACAAAAAAGATCATATCACCCCAATCCTCCGGAACTTACATTGGCTACCCATTAAACAAAGGATACTCTATAAGGTACTCACTATCATCCATAAAGCGACAAACAAACTAGCTCCCATCACATTAAGCTCGCAACTACAACTACACACTTCCTCCAGACCAATCAGAAGCGCATACAGAGGAACACTGCTTGCTCCACAAATAAAATCATCATTGAGCAAACGAGCGCTATCTTCAGCAGGCCCACACCTATGGAACACGCTTCCCCCAGATCTTAGACTAGAACCCAGTCATCAAGAATTCAAAAAAAGACTGAAGACTTTTCTCTTCCAACAAGCTTTCCCAGACGCTTAAGTGACAGACAGACTCCCTAATTACTAAGTATCCTAATTACCCTAATTATGGTCACTGTATCCAGTACTAATTCCAAAATATCTACAACTGGACAATTATCTTTGAGATCAAAAATTTACTTTATTTCATATATATATTTGGCATTGCTTATATTTATATTTATTGCTACGTTAAATAGTTATACTGCTTATATAATATATTATATTTCTTTACTTATTAATATTTATTACCAGTTAAATTATTATTTCTTTATTTAGCTCTATGTTAAATTGTCAACCAGTTATACTGTTCCATATGTTCTACTGTTCCATGTAAAGCTCAGCTCTCTGTTGAGCAGTTCTTCGTTTTATGTAAACCAGAGTGATTTGTAGTCCCTACAAGAACTTCGGTATATAAAAATTAAAAATAAATAAATAAATAAAATAAATACATTTATAAGTAGAAATACAGCATAAAGACATTTTTACTTTTTAAGATTGCTAACATCTTTTATATTTCATTCAGAAATTTAGAAATACACAAATAGATTTTACTCTGTGAGACCTTATCTAGTAGGCTTGCATATAGACTAGAATATTTTTGTTAGAAAAGCTACTCATGAAACTATTTTTTTAAATTATTTTTACTTTAACTTGTTAACTTTTTAATTTTGGTTTTATACTTGACTACAATGTGTGTGCATTTAATCTCTGCCATAAGTCCACCTCTAACTTTAATGAATCAGCAAGCACCTGATTTTTGACCTTCTACTTCCTCCGGAAAATGAATTCATACATTAATAGGCATCAGTCCTTCAGGAAATTAAAGGCCTCAAAATATATGCTATCTCCTCTGTCCCCACCAATGGGTAAGGCCCAGTCCTAGCTCCTGGGATAGACACGCCTTGGAACCAACCCAAGCCACGATGAGGAGACCAGTGACGAAAAGGGGAATTGCTGTGGTGCTTACAGCCTCCACTGCAGATGTGACTTGAAAAGGAAACTGGTGAAGAGGCAGTGAAGCACTTCATTATTCTTGTCCTTCTAAGGTTTAATAATTACTAAAAACATTATAGCATGCCATTTGTGCTTCAGCCTTGTACTTGTTTTGCTAGACAAACAGATGCTACAAGTTAGATAAAGATGCTGCATTAAAAGGAAAACAACTGAGCATTAGAACAGTTTAGAACATATACAAGACCAGTGGACATTCCATCTAATTGTGAGCCCTAGATTTCATTTATTAATTTTCATTTATTAAAAATTAATATCCCACTTGATAAAACATATTACCCAAGCAGCAGTAGAATAAAAAACAATCATAATTTCTAATAAAAATAAATATAAACAAAAATATAACTTAAAACAATAAAAAGCACATAAATAGAAATGGCAACCGCAATACAATCACCATTTCAAGCATTTTTCATTTACTATCGAGGTGAGGATAATTAGCATGGAGAGCAAAGTACCATATGCCCATTTTGATTATTTTTTTATAATAGAAAACCAGTCATAGAAATTTTGACAATTATGAAACTTAGGGGCCGATGCAATAATTTTCGCTTGAAGCGGGTGCTGACTTGGTGCCCGCAAGGGGGGTGCCTTACAATAGGCAAATTAGGGGGTCACGCTTGCAAGAAGACGCTAGGGTCACTTGCGCGACCTTAACGCCTTCTTGCTAACGCGTCCCTGCAGTGGCTGCCGGATATGAAGACCGACGCCGGTAAACTCAGTGTCAGTTTTCATAACTGGTTGTCTGCCAGTAATGAAAATGAACGCCGAGTTTATCGGTGGCCGTTTTCATTACTGGCAGACGGCCGATTATGAAAACTGACGCCAACTTTACCGGCGTCAGTCTTCATAACTCGGTGGTCTGCCGAGGTATTATTTTTTTTGTTTGTTTTTTTACTGAAGAAGTACAGAAAAGCAGTTTTTTCTGCTTTTCTGTACTTCTTTTACATGCACTCAGCTATTAACGCTTGCTCCGGGCAGGCATTAATATCTGAGAGATAAATGTGCATCTGAGACTCACATTTATTTTTTTGCATTTGGAGTGAATGAGTAATAGCCTCATTCACATGCATTTGCATTTGCATGTGATGAGCGCTATCTCATTCACTCCACTTTGGATGTGCATTAAATAGGCGCTAATCCCGCTATTTCATTAGGGGGTAGATTAGGGGGGTGGCACTTGCCCCTTTGTTTAGGGGTAGTTGAAACAAATCAGTAAAATCACTTGAGAGAGAATGTTATATTGGTGCTTGGCATAGCACACTGCCTCTCTCTCCGAGGTACACCATATATTATGTTGTAGCATTTTAATAAAAGACGTTTGTTTTCTCCATAGTTGTTGTCTTTAAGCATTTTATTTCAGTGAGCTACATTAGTATCTATCACTTAGGGATTGATGATTAATACCCAGACATGTCATCATGCATGTCCTTTTAAGTATATGATTGTTCCTTTATGTCCACACTTTCTTTTTCATTTTTATAGTTTATGGTGCACTTTATTTGATTCTTACTCACAACAAGATATTACAACACAGTCAATACTCAGGTAGTTTTACAGAAATGCAGTTGTGAATACAAAGGGTCCTGGGGCTTGGATGACTTCTTTCGGTGCACGGAAAGCTCCAGCAGGCCCTAAGCCAGTTAAAGTTTTTAATTTGTTTCCCCCCAGTGATAATATTAATGGGGAGGACAATTTTGAAAGCTATTAACCAACTTGTGTTATTTCTCTTACAAGCTGGTGACAACACGAATACTTAACACGGTTCTTTATTCAACTCTGAACAACACTCAACTCTAAGTGGGAACAGGAAGTCCTACGTTGAGGAGGAATAAATCATTATGCTTTAGATTATAGGTAGGTTCAACATTAAGAAAATATCTTTCCTACTTTACCTGGGTAAATTGGTTTGTCTAAAAAAATGACCCACTCTTACTGGCTAAAAGTATTTGTGGTCTTCCATAGTGTGAATACATTTAGCAAGGCTGTGATAAGGCATTATTACTAACAGGCCGATTCAGTAAAGTCCGCGGGAGAGCGGACGAATGCCCGCTCTCCTGGCGCGCGCACAGACCACTCGCCTGTGTGCGCGATTCAGTATTTAAATTAGGTGGTGCGGTAGAAATGGGCAAAAGGAGGTGCTAGGGACACTAGCACGTCCCTAGCACCTCCTTTTAGCCCAGAGTGGCGGCTGTCAGCGGGTTTGACAGCCGATGCTCAATTTTGCCGGCGTCGGTTCGCGAGCCCACTGACAGCCACGGGCTCGGAAACCGGATGCCGGCAAAATTGAGCGTCCAGTTTTCGGCCCGACAGCCGCCGGCCCATTTAAAATTTTTTTTCTTTTTACTTTTTTTACCCTTCGGGACCTCCGACTTAATATCGCCATGATATTAAGTCGGAGGGTGCACAGAAAAGCAGTTTTTACTGCTTTTCTGTGCACTTTCCAAGTGCCGGAAGAAATTAGCGCCTATCTTTGGGTAGGCGCTAATTTCTTAAAGTAAAATGTGCGGCTTGAATGCACATTTTACTTTCTGTATCAGGCAGGAATATCTAATAGGGCCATCAACATGCATTTGCATGTTGGGGACGCTATTAGGTTCCGCGGGTTGGACGCGCGTTTTCCGCCCCTTACTGAATAAGGGGTAAGGGAAAACACGCGTCCAAGGGCAGGTTAATAGTGCGCTCCGTCGGAGCACACTGTACTGTATCGGCCTGTTTGGGTGTATTTTGGTCAGGGGAGAAAAATTAGGTGCATACATGACATTTTCATCTCCTCCTTGTCAACTGCAGTAAAGAACAGATGCAAAATTCACAGCTGCTTGTAGAGATCACACTTTCTACAAATTTTTAAAGAGGAATGATGCATGCTATTTGAAAACTGACTCTCAAAGCCCCTATCTCTCAGCTTTAGCAATACACTTACAAAATCCTACAAGGTGATTGGGAGTCACTATAGAAGTGGCACTCCCCATATGCCTGCCAGTTTCTTTCTGGACAGGCTCTTCAGGTCTTAAGTAGGGATCGCCATCTGGCTCCATTTTGTTTCGGGCCAGTTTGATCCAATCCTGTTTTACTTCCGCTGCATGCATGCATGCACTTGTTTAGGAAGAACCTGTCAGTGACCCTAGCCTAAGGATACTATTTTGTTTGGTATTGATGGGAAAAGCTCCTTAACTAATTGGGTCCTGAACTAAGGTATGATTTTTTTTTCTTTCAACATTTTTCTTTCCTTTGTGAATCCCCCCACTCCAAATGTCATTCTTAGGCTGCTCTATGACTAACCAGGACTGTCACTGTATTCTCTCTCTCCATCCCCCAACCCGTCCAGACTCCAGCGTGATGCCTCTGCGGCATAATCTGAGCCCTGCCAGCTTCAGTGTCCAATAGTCTTAAACATGAGCCTGCTGCATTACTGGGAGAGTGACCGGCTGGCTGGGACAGTGACCATTCGTTCCTGTCCCGGGGAAGCGTGCGCAGGCAGCCGACCGGCATGTGTAACTTACTTCTGCTCCAAAAGAGCAGGTGAGTCAAAAAAACAAACAAACAAAAAAAAAGTAGGGTAGGTAGGTAGGGGTTAGGGGTTGGGGAGGAGAGAAGAGGAGAGGGGAAAAGATAGGAAGGTTAGGCAGTGGTATAGGGAAGTTCCCTCCCAGTCCACTCCTTAATTGGGAGGGAACTGGAAAAGGCCTACCTGCGTCGCCGCAGATATTTTTGTAAAATACCCCTCCCCCCTTGCACGTGGGAGATGAAACCCGCCCACACGCGCGCACATATAAAATTAGGTGCACATGTGCGCGCGGATATCATATTTTGTAACATGCCCCTGGAGTTATAAACATGCCCCAGGTTATAAAATCAGAGCATCCTTGTGCACGCACTGGGAACTGCATGCACATGGACGCCCACACGTGTCTTTGCAAATCAACCACTAAGTGATTAAACCTATGTGCAAATTTATATAAATGTGCAGCAGAATCACCCCAGAATTTTGAAAACAATGCAGCAAAATCTATTCTCTTGCTTTTTTGCAGGATGTTAACATTATGGAAGTAGAACACTCCTTGCAATTAATTCATTCGGGGAACTCAGTTTAGCTAAGGCCTGCTGCAAACTGTATATTGTACGCAAAATAAAGCAGGTAGCCTTGCAGGTGGAGCAGTGTGACTGCAAATGGGAAATGAAGAGACAAAATACAGGTATGTTAGTATTTTTATAATGAACCACCATACAATAAGCCTGTGCTTCTGGATGCTGCTGGTGGCTTTGTCTTGTTGACTTACCCTGGTGGCTCTCCATACTGCCACCTTCTGGCAGCTATGGCACGTAGCACCTTATAACAATCAGTTCCTTTCCTTGCACTGTTGAAACTTAAGGGCAGTGTCAATGGGAAAAAAGCCTAGGCCTTAAATCAAACCTGGTTGGCACTGATTAAAGATTTTTTTCCTTATGCTCTCTCCATACAATGCAGTGAAAAAAAGAGGCTTTAACTCCTAGGCCTGGAGCAGTATTTTAAAAGTACACATAATACTTACCTTCTATCATTTAAAAAATGGAAGTTATTTTTTTTAAATCTTTGGTGCAGATCCCCCATTATTTCCCTAAAATGCTCAAAGTAGTGTTCTAAATGACCTCACATGGAATGGAATTTGATTGGTGCTTGTAATTAATGACATCATCCTTTTGCTAACTTCATTGCTCTCAGAAGTTAACCAAATTGTGAGCGAGTTATTTAAATAAGATGTTAAAATAATGATTTAGCAAATATTTTTAATTGACATGGGAGTATTTTACCTACTTGTAGTGTCCTTTCAAAGCAGTTAACAAAAGGTACAGGAAGGACTTTCCCAAAGGGCAGGCAAGAAGGGCAACCACCCTGGGTACCAAGTTAGGATAAGTGTCATTTACCTTTCTTTTGAGTCAGTCTGTGAGTCTGTGAGAATGCAAGCTCAAAATGGAAGGAAGGCACCAACAACAGCAAACCTTACCCAGGACACAATTTTGCCCAGTGACTGCCATGGGTGCAAGCTCATTTTCAAGCTTATTTTATGGAGTTTCTGATCTTCAAAGGAATATGTTAATTAAGAAATCTTTGAAGGGAACATGCTAACAATATTGTACACTAGGGATGTGCATGGAAAAAACTGTTGTGTCCTGTCATGTCACTTCATTATGAGTTTTATGTCATTTCAGTTGTTTTGTTTTCCCATGCATGTACAAACAGAACAGTACACTCTTGTGAAGATTTGATGTCCATCGGAGTGAGGAAACTCACACAAAGATGAGATTTATACAATGTTCTCTCAACCTAGCTAGCTTGGTGGACTCTTTACCTAGGTAACATCAAGCTAGGTTGAGAGAACACTGTGTGAGTTTCCTCACTTCGATGGACATCAAATCTTCACAAGAGTGTATTGTTCTGTTCGTACGTCTCTCTCTGAATGTCAAAGTGGCCCCTAATCCCTACACAACTACTTAAACCTCACCTCAAGTTACTAGGTGGGCCTCATATAGAGGAAGAAAATTTCAAATACCTAATTACTATAAGAGCCTTATAGCTAGTCTCTCTCTCTCTCTCCAACATTTGTGGTACTTACCACAAAATGTGAAAAAGTTATTGCACTCTGTGGTAATACCTATGCAAAGCGCTAAGATAGCACACTTTGCAATAAATAGGCTATTACCATAAAACATGCCCCTCTTCCTATCACATGCAATAGTTTGATGAATCCTGGTCTATGTTTGGGATAAGTCCTTATTGTCACTTGTTACAATGTGCAGTTCACAACAATGTTTGGAAAACAGTTGTTATTGGTGAACATTTTGAGTGCATGTTCTGCTTCTTTTCTTTCTTTCTATCCCTCTCGCCTGTCCTCTTCTCTATACTTCTCACAACATCTCCTTTTCTAACAGCCCCATCTCCTCTAAATAAACTTAGCTGGGCCCTTGAAGTAGTATGTGAGCTCAAAAGTTAAACCTGGTCCAAAGTGGATGTTAAAGTTTAGGCCTTAGTGAGGGTTTGATGAACTGTGCATGGAGGAGAGCACATATTTGCATGCCTCATTTGCATCTGATGTTCCTTCATTTACATGCATGAACATACTAATTGGAATACATGTATGCTAATGTATGTTCATACTGGTTTAGTATGCACGCTAGGGACTTCATGTATGTCATGCCTTTATGCATGCTAAATGGCTTTAGGGTGCATGCTAACATGGGGGGGGGGGAGTTAATTATCAAAGGAAATTCTGTAAGCAAACCGGTGTTTTACTCGTAGAAATGCCGACCTGATAGGCAGGTGAACTTATATGAATATCTCATGTTCACAAATAAGTGTACTCGGACTGAGCTGAGGAATTCCCGGAGTTGGGTTTGCACTTACTGTACATATTTTGGGATTTTTCAAAAGTATGTGCATAAAATTGTCCGAAAAATTTCTGCGCACAATTTAGCAGGTGCAGTTGTGTGCAGGTAGTTTTGGTGAGGTAATTTTCAAAAGGGAAAGTATAAATATGCACACATATTTTCCCTATGAATATTGGTGTAAATTATGCTTATATTTGTCAATTGCCATCTCATTTATGAGGCCTAACAAAATTACCCCATGACCGTTTAGTCCTCCTACAGGATTGTGGTGTCTCTTAAGGGATCAATAAAAAATATATATACTGTATTGTAGTCGGTGAACTTTTGAAACCATACAGATGTTGTAGTTCATGAACTTTTGAGACCCACCTGTAGAAGGGATCTGTGTGGTCTCCAGCTGATAGAGATGCATGACTAACTTAATTAAATTAAGAGCAGGCTAGGAGGGAAAGAGGTGGAGGGTTGTGAATGGACTTTATTCACCCTTGGCATTGCTAGGATGGATTTGTCCTTGAAGTATATTTCAGTGACTCTGAGTCTGACCTGCATTTTGATGAAAATCTGAGGAGGTGATAAGCCTGCAGTGTATAGAAGCTCAGACTGGATCTGGAAAAGCTTACAGTGACTAACCTTACACTGACAAGACCTCTCATCTCTCAGCTTTGTGAGCAGGTGAGAGGATAACTGCCATCCTATATAGACCATCCTGACAGCTTGCCTGAAAAGGAGAAAGTACTGGCAGCTCTTTGTTTCCTGGTTGCTGAATCTTTCCAGAGAATGAAAGAAGAGATGACTGCATCCAGGGTCGGCTCTTCTATTAGGCAGGCTAGGTGATCATCTAGAACACAGCAATTCTGAGGGCACCACCAGGGGGCTTCGCTCTGCATGAGCGCAAAACGGCTCTGCCCGATGAACTCTACTGGGCCAGGAAATCTCAGGCAACAGAGAATAGTACTCTGCTTCCTGCTCCATGCCCTCCCCTCCCAGGCTACAGTGAAGAAAACAAAATAAGGAAGAGCCCCTCTCCCCCCGATCCACCTCTCTTCTCCTGTAGTTTCCCCTTCCTCACCAAGCTAGAACGAACAGAGCAGAAGAGATTCAGATAAAACTTATTGACATAAAAATGGGGTCAAATAAGTCACAAATGGCTGGGCTGGGCAGTAACGTTGACCCACGTACGCTTCCAGCACTGCTGCCACAGATATTATTGAATGCTGGAAAGGCCCAGGACTGCAATTTGCTGTGATTCTGGTGCTGGAAACTGGTAGAGGGTGGGTGGGAGGGTTAAGGTTGAAGTGGGAGGAGGAGGCCTTATTTTCAGTTTCATTCACAGGGGTGGGGGCTGTGCTGAGAGTGTCATTTTCTTTTTTTTCATTTTTCATTGGAGAGGTAGGGGCTCAGGTGTATTGAGGGCGGGGCTGTGTGGGAATCAGGCTGGAAGGTTTGTAGTCATGATATTTTTTTTTTTTTTAAAGCATAAGAGAATCACTTAATCAGATATCTTGAAATCCAGTTAAGTGGAAAGTTATCTGGCAACAAAAGGACAGATAATTTTAAATGTAACTGGCATATTCAAAAGCTGGCTGGTTAGGTTTACAGTAATCTGACTAAAGTTAACCATATAATTTACAAAACATTTCTTTCACTGAATATTCAGGACAAGTTGTCCGGCTAACTTTAGCCACATAATTTGTTCACTGGCTGCCTTACTGAATATTGCCTCCTATATGTACAAGTGTTGCCAAAGTAATATATGAATGAAGTGCTTAAAATACATAGCGACACCCCCCCCCCCCCCCTTTGAGATCACTACTAGAACTGGGCCCTAGTATAGGACCCTGTGCAGGAAGTAGGAATGGAACACATCACTTGGCTACAGCGTCCCCTTGTGGTTGGTTCCTGTCTGCTCAAGAGCAGGTAGGGTGTAATATCAGTGTGGCATTTTGGTTTAAAAATTGAAGGAGACGGATCATTTTTGTTGCTCCTGTATTCTGGTGTGGCTGGCCTTACACTTAGCTACAAGGAATAGTTAATGAGACTTCACTTTACTAGTCTACTGTTGTGTTCCGTGGTCCCACAGGCCTGTCCCGTGGACCACTGCTCTTATCTCCAGCCCCGGACCCGGACTGATTCCTGCAGATGCCGGGGGAGACCACCCAACTTTCTGGCTACAGCCTGTTGCAAGCTGCCAGCCTTCCCTGCTCCATGGACTTCTGAATTTGCTCCTCCTCGTCCGTGTGGCACACCGCCATGCTCAGCCAGCCGCCACCACCGCCTCTGTCCTGGGACCTCCTAGGCACGTGCGCATGGCGATCCTGTCCCCTTTAAAGGCCATTGGTGAGAAGCCATGGCTGGCGTTGCTTGATGAATTCATGGGGACGCCACTATTTAAAGCAGGCCAGGACACCTTCTCAATGCCTTCGCAATAGGACTCTGGAGTAGTGCTTTGCCTCTGCATTCCTACTTCCTGATCCTAGCTTACTGGTTCCTGTCTTCACCGTGTGTCTTCCTGAGCTCCTGTGTCCTGGTCCTGGTCCTTGGCAGTCTGGATTGTCTTCTGTTTTCTTGTCTTTATAGTCAGTCTTCTCTTTGTCTGTCTTTGGTGTCTCGTCCTGCTCCTGTGGGTCCTCGTCCCCCCCCCCCCCCTTCTTCATCTCATTCAGATTAGACTTCTGGATTTGACTTTGGTTTGGACCTCAACACTGCTTGACCCTCTCAATGCCTCTGATCACTGCCTGCTTCCATTTCTGATTATACTCCACCTGCCCCGTCCCTTGCCTGGACCATGATGCTGCTAGAATACTGTTTTCCTCCAATCACATCCTGAATCTGACCCTGGCAATTGCTCTCTGTTCCAACCACTCCTTCTCCAACTGCACTTCCTCCTTTGTGATGGCCTGCAACGACTTCATTTTGATGAATCTTTACCTCCACAAAGGACACACCTAAGACCAACTGGCCCCTGCACCCAAGGGCTCAATCTAAGGGGAACATGGGCTGATGTTGGTGAAGCTTCAGTTGGGCCTCTGCTTTAGCCAGCTCCACATGCTGACAGTGGGGACCTGCAGGACTTCTCCTTGTGGGTTACACCAACTCCCCCTTGACCTAAGTGTCCTCATCTGCAAAGGATTTCTGAGGCCATGGACCCAGTGGAGGCCACTGCTCTTCAGGCTGTTCCAGGCTTGGCCTACAATCCAGGAGCAACAGCGCTTTCTTGAGGTTGTGGCAGCCTCTATGGAATGTCTCAATGCCTGACTAGAATCCATGGCGGTTCCAGCTGCATTGATGTTGCCCCTGGTGGTTCCACTCCAGCAGCTGCAAGTCATCCCTCAATTCCTTTGCCTGCTCCTCCCTGGTAGACCAGGGTCCTGAAACAATATTAGAATTTATTAATCAGTGCTATATGCACTTCTCCCTCCACATGGGCTGATGTTGGCGAAGCTTCAGTTGGGCCTCTGCTTTTGATAAATCCAGGCCTAAGACACTAAGGAGATAATTTTCAAAGGAGTTTCACACGTAAATGTAACATACGATTGTAGCAATTTTCTAAAGTCCATTTACCCATTTAAAGTGCACTTAAAAGTGTAAAACCTACTGACAATTCAATGACATTTATCGTGGCAATTTTCAAAAGCCCACTTATACAGGTAAAGTGCATTTACATGTGTAAAAGCCAGTCTTAAGTTTGTAAATCCTTTTGAAAATTACCCCCAGTGACTTACATGAAAACCCCACCGCACCCAAAGAGAGGCAAAGAACAAAAAGGTGGAATGATGAGCTTAAGTTCCCATGAGATGGTCAAAGCAGCACAAATAGTGGCATGAACATCCTAAAGTATCAAAAGAGGGGGAAAGGGCACCAACAGGCCATTAACATTTGAGGAGTATGGAAGAAAGAACAGTGGCATGAATCCCTCAAGGCATAGCATGAGGACAAGGGTTTTTAGTGTTACAATTACCGTGTACACACAGTCACTTTTATTACAAGCAGAGCACAGCACAGTGAGCTGCTGATGCTTGCTATGTACATTAAGAACTTAGTACAAGAGTCAGTCACACATATAAGAATTAGTACATTGTCAGCATGTTAATGACTCTTTTACATAAAGAACACAAGCTGTTCCCTCTCACGGTGAGTCCCTATTCACTTTGTAGATGTTGCAAGAGGAAAATCAATCTGTCTCTATTTCTTATGGACACTGACACACATGCTGCCTGCCTGCTGTGGAAGAGAAGTGCAGTCTTATCCCTACTGATATACAGTGTGATGCGATGGACTACCTTGTCCCAGTACCTGGTTGACACCAAAAGCAGGAGAGTAAAGAGTTTCAGCACCAGGCAAGGTTAGACAGGCTTAGCAAAGCTATACATACCCATGGCCAGTAGAAATAAAGCCAGGACTACATTTTCAAAGAGACAAGGAGACTGGAATATCCAATGAGACACGGTGGGTGGGGTTTCTGAGATCAGGGCAGAGCCGGTTGATGGAGGAGGAAGACATGGAGTTCATCACCTTTCAGCTACGGCAGGAAAGCAGTCTATGGGATCTGACCAGTAAGCTAGAAGTGGATGGCAGGTAAATGGATGCAGACTGAGAATTGCCAAAAAGGGTATAAGGCCTAATGCTTATAACTGAGTATTTACATTTTATTTGCTACAAATAGACAGCAGCAGAAGGTCAGGGCATAAATGAAAGACTTTTTGTGTTTGCTACAAGTGGAGCCACAGTGAGCAGGGCCCAGAAAAAGACTGTTTGGGGGAATTATTTGTTTTTACTACGAATGGAGCCTCAGTGAGTGGGGCCTAAGGAAATGATCATTAATTACTTTTCCTGTTTTTTTCATGAATCCTGATTAAGAGAATTTAGCAGAGGAAACACTGCCTGTGCTTTGAGAATGTACAGGCCAATGCAAACATTGAGACATGAGTCCTGAATGACAGGACTTAACAAAGGAAGCACAGCCTGTGCTTCGGGAACAGACAGGCCAATGTGGATTTTGTTCCTCTATTGGAAAGACTATAGTTTCTCTTGCTACTAGCAGTTCAGCTAAATCCAATAAATCTGGTTTAGTGATATTTAGTATTTGACGGCATTGGAACATTTTGTCACTCCATCCACTTTTTACGGAATATCCTTTAATCACATATAGCAGGAGAAAAAATATCAGGAATTTAATCATGAGAGCAGACTTACCATCCTTGACCAGAGAAATACAACAAGAACCCTGTGTAGGCTATCACTTATGTAATAATTGTGATATGTGCAGGAATTCTTTGGTTGGGTTTTCCTGGGAGCATCCATTAACACACACCATTTTTAAAAGAACTTGTCACACTGACTATAATTTGTTAAATGTGGTGTATTTAATTCAATGCACTTGTACCCTGCTATATATATATATAGTCTATAAAGACTGGAATATATGAACATCACAGTCAATTGAACACAAAAAAGGAGGAGGCTCCAATTGTCAATCATTGTTTTTTATTTCAACATAAATTTGGACAGTAATAGACACTGTTACAACCCCCAAGTGGGATGGAGATGTATCAGCACTACTCAAATTCAAAGAGCAGCAGTGAATATTTCAATTGAACACTGTGTCACCAATGGCCTTGAATGAAGCTATTGATTGGTACACCTTGGTCTAGTAAAAAGGCCATTCCAGGATTGGCAGCAATCTCTAGTAGCTTTACTTCATTGGTGTTATGCGTGCCGTCCGCAGCAGACCTGTGGCACGGCCCACTCACCTCTCTGCAGTAACTCCAGCACCTGGTTCCTCGTCCCTGGCGGTGGTGGGCTGCCAGCTCCGTCCTTGGGCCTCCCCTGGTGCCTCTGGCTCAGCTACAGTCCCTGGCGTTCCCGGTCCAGCCACCACGTCCATTGCTCCATGTCGGGCCTCTCTGTGAGGCCCACGAAGAGACGCTGCTACTCGATGCCACGCCCCTCCCTAGGTGTGTGTGCATCACTAATGCTTAAGTAGGGCCTGCAGCGGGAACCGAGTCACGGCCCCGAATGATGACGTCAGTGGAGCACCGGTACTTAAGCCCGGGCTCCACTCCCTAGCTTTGCCTTTGCAACAGGTGTCCTCGCTGGTCGAGTACTCATTGCCTCCTGAGAGATTTGTCTCACTCCCTTGTTCCTGTTCCTCGCTGATCCTGGTTCCTGACTCCTTGCTTCTACGTTCCTACTCTTCACCTTTCCTCAGATTGCCTACATGGACTTAGACTCTGCTTTGCCTGACTCTCCGTTGACTCTCTCCAAGCCCTGACCTCTGCTTCACCTGACCACGCCGTTGACTCTCTCCAGACCCAGACCCCTGCATTGCCTGACTACGCCGTTGCCTCTCTCTAGACCCAAACCTTTACATTGCCTGACTACGCAGTTGCTTCTCTCCAGACCCAGACCTTTGCATTGCCTGACTACGTCGTTGCCTCTCTCCAGACCCAGACTTCTGCATTGCCTGACTACATTGTTGCCTCTCTCCAGGCCCAGACCTCTGCATTGCCTGACTACATCGTTGCTTTTCTCCAGACCCAGACCTCAGCATCAGTTGACTATGCTTGACTATCTCCATGATCAGACCTCAGCCTTGCTTGCCACTGCTTCCAGATTGCCGCCAGCCCTGACTCAAGCCTGTTCCTTGACGCCTCTTCAGCCTACGTCCTGGACTTGGTCTATTCAGACTTCTGCCTGCTCTTGCTCGGGCACTCCCTGTCTGCCTTCATTCCTTTGGCACCTGAGTCTCCAGGACACTACCTTGTCCAGTATAAGACTGTATCATCTCCCTCCTGCTGTCTCTGGGCTGATCTCGATCTCCTCATCGACCACATACAGAGGCCCACCTAAATCTAGCCGGCCCCGGCACCCAAAGGCTCAACCCACAGGGAACGAGGCCTGGTATTGGTGAAGCTCCAGCTGGCTTCTGTTCATCATCCCACTCTGCCTGCCGATGGTGGGGACCCATAGGTCCTTACCTACGGGTTGCCTCAACCCCACCTTGGCCCAAGGGTCCATTACTAAATCTTTTTGTAGGGATTGGTCCATTTTATAATTAAAAGTTAAAAAGCGTTCACATGCACATATATGTCACATCAACATGAAGGGGATTGCGGTGTGGAGCCCTCTTTGTATTTTGTTTTTTTTTAACTTTTCTCTTAAATAAGAAGGTTTAAAGACAATTTATATCTGAATGGATTAATCCTGTAACTGATGAACCCACTAATGATTGCTGTTCTTTTAGTATTCCAGTGAAGACCTGACACTCCTGAGGAAGATTAGAAATGTGTGGCATGTGGGCATTCAGTGGGTTTCCATCTGGAGTATGCTTTGGTACTTTGTCCGCATTAAAAGTCTGAATATTTCATTCTATAATATTAGATAAGTGGATATCTTATAATTTTTAATTGCACTTGTATTTGTTTCATATGGACATTCTTTAAGAAAATAGCATAAAAAAAGAACAAAAAATTCTGTTTAATAGAGACAAATGATCATAAAGCTGTGAGCTCTTAAGCATTCCTATCACCGTGCATGAAACAGCTGTATAGCAAATGTTTCATAGCTCCTTATTATGATATTTTCTCAGATTAGGTACATACTCTGTGTTTGATCAACCTTGGTTTTCTCGTTTTTCCAAGCAGTACAGCTAGGATAGTGACAGGACTGAAAAAGCTTTTCTTCCAATATTTTCTGTAGCTCTAGAACTTTGAAGAAAAAAGCTTCAAAATCTCTGCTTTCTCTCTCTCTCTGAGATTCACCAGAGGAATGACTGAAAGTAAAATGATCACTGGTTGCTGAAAGTGCTCTTAGTTTCATTTTAAAATACAATAAAATGATTAAGTCAATCCATGCAGCTGCCAGCTGGGATAGACTGGTTGAAAAAGCATGGAAATATGATTGGTCCTGCTCCTTTCTTGTCCCATCCCAGTCAGCTCTGCTCTGTCTGGTTTTGCTTCTCCCATAGACTGCAATGGAACAAACCAAATAAGCAAAAATGAATTCAGAATTTCAGAGGACTGCGCCCATTTGGTTCACATGAACTGAACTGAAAACCATTCAGATCAAATTTCACATTCAGATCATCTGAATGCACATCCATAAAAAGGACCATAGAAAAGAACTTAGGCTCTCAAGAGAAGGATATGAGGATGTTGGGCTTGGCTCTGTTCATCCTATACATACAATAAGTGTCCTGGAGGAGGCCACAGAAAACTGAATAGCAAAGTTTGCAAATGGCTCTAAAATGAAGAGGGAGTTATTGTAGATATACCAAAGAACAAGAATTCAATCGACTAGGTACATAGTTTGAAAGATGGCAGAGGAGATTGTGTTGATAGATGTGATGTGAACACACTTTGAATGGAAAAGTCCTTAAGTTCTCTGTTGAGAAGTCTAGGTGTGATTATCTCAAGCAACCACAGGCAAGAAAGAGAATGCATTAAAATTACAAAAAAAAACCCCCAAAAGGATCTTAATCTTTATTAACATGATTTTTTCCAGCTCAAAAGAAGAGATCATTATTCCACCCACATATTTTTCATATTCGCACACAGGTTGCCACATTAGAAAGTGTAAGAGAGAGAGGGTAGTAAAGAAGACTGCTAAAGTCAGACATGGATTGCAGAATGGCAACTAGAAGGACATGCTAGGCAAGCTTATAACTTAACCTATTACAGAAGATTCAGCAAAGACTTTGATTAAGATGGAGAAATTCCAAGCTGTTTGGTCGTCATTTCAGTCTTGGTTGGCTGACAAAAGTGAGCCATTCTTATTGGACTGAGGGTGGGGTGGGGGTATTTCCGAGCAGTTATGGTTGTTATTGTTTAGAAAAGCTGTTAAATAAAAAATAACTAC
Organism: Rhinatrema bivittatum; assembly: GCF_901001135.1. NCBI lineage: Eukaryota > Metazoa > Chordata > Amphibia > Gymnophiona > Rhinatrematidae > Rhinatrema > Rhinatrema bivittatum. The sequence goes on along the minus strand of NC_042616.1, from coordinate 328,675,410 downwards.
AAAAAAAAAAAAATGAATAGCAATGTTTTAAGGAATTATTATGGGGACAATTTTCTTTAGCCCACATAGCAGTTATTGTTTCCCCTAGACTTCATAGCTAATTTTCAAAGGGAAGATACCCACATAGTTTCCCTTAGAAAACTACCTAAAAGGTCTGCCACGGCTTAGCACCTGTAATGGCTGCAAGACAACACGTATTGCTTTGAAAATGAAATCTATGCACACTGTATCCTTCTGGGAAGGGAGCTAAAAGTCCACATGTTGTGAAAGAATGTGCATTCTTTAGTCACATTGAGGCAGATAATTTTCAGAAAGGGCGATTTACCTGGGTAAATGATTTTGAAAATGTCTTCAAAGAAACTGAAATTAAAAGATTGTTCAGAAGTCAGCTTCCTAAAATAAAAAAAAAGATGGAGAAATTATGTTAATCATCAAAAAAAACCTACAGATGAAACTAATCCCAACAAAAATATGTCCCACCTTTGAAATTGCACGATTCGACTTGGCAAAACTTCAAATCTGCCTAGTATACTGCTCCCCGGGCTCTTTAGACCAGAACTTCTCCCCATTAATAGAATTCATGATCGCTAACTTAACACTTAATAAACCCATCATTATACTAGGAGACTTCAACATACACATGGACACTGTCCCCCACTCATCCACATGTGCAACAATCAGAGACACTCTATCAACCCTAGGGCTAAAGCAAATCATTAATGGCCCAACACACAAAGCAGGACACACCCTAGACCTCGTCTTTATTAATACCAACACCTGGTCAACATACCAAACAAATATAACTGAAATCCCCTGGTCAGATCACTCTCTAATTCAGTCCTTCCTGACGTACAACTCTAAACTTACAATGAAAAAAACAATCCAATGACAGTCGCCTATCGTCCTCCTTTTGATATTGAAACTCTTCAACAAAAACTACAATTAGAACTAACAAACATAGACTTAACGAACTCTGAAACGGCCACAACCTCCTGGCTCAATATTACCAAATCTATCTCAGATAACATAACCCCACCAGCAAAAAGACAATAAAAAACCCAAAACATCAAAATCAATGGTACAACGAAGGCATAAGAACAGCCAAATGTGAACTCAGAAAAAAAGAGAGAGCCTGGCGCAAGAACAAAACAACCCCACTTCTCACCACCTATCAAACTCACCTAGCCTTCTACAAAAAAGTATCTACAATGCAAAGAAAGAATTCTACTCGAACAAAATAAATAAATACAAAAATAACCCCAGAATGCTATTCTCAATTGTGCAAAACCTCACCAAATCCTCAAATGAGCCGAGAACACCACCCAACATTAATAAAAGCAACAAATTTGCAGACTTCTTTAGCGAAAAAATCAAGACCGCCTAACCGACTGCCCACCTGACCCTCGCCCTTTCTTTTTTCTCTCCCTACCCAATTGACCCTCACCCTCGCTATCTTCTCTCCCCCCCTCCCAACCTCTTTAGGTCTTCTCCTCATCTTCCCCTTCCATCGTTCACTTCACCCTGCTGATTTTCCTGATTGCTTTATATAACTTTATTGTTAAAACTAACATGTACATTTGTATATATATCTCGTATTATCATCCCCTGCCCTATTAACCGCTACCTGTTAATGTTATTATTGTAAAGCTTGTTCCTAAGTTATTATTATTATTATTATTATTGTAAAGCTTGTTGCTAAGTTATGTTACATTGTGAACCGAGGTGATGTTTTGCAAACGTGCCTCGGTATATAAGAAACCATTAAATAAATAAAATAAATAAATAAAATAAATAATGATCTCAGTGGAAACACTCAAAACATAAAATTGCTACCTAAACTAAAAACAAGCTGGTCAAACTTTGACCCGGTCTCCTCATTGGAAGTCCAATCAATCATCAAAAAAATGAATCCAGCAAATCACCCCATCGACAGCATTCTCATACCAACAATCAAAACGATTGAGACCTCAATAACCAAAATGATAACTGACATATAAAAAAGAACAATCTAGACCCAGAAAATCTTCTAAACTATCAACCCATATCCAACCTACCATTCATTGCCAAAATCATCGAGAAAATCATCCACTCCCAACTCACCGACCACCTAGAAAGGAACAATATCCTACACCTTACCCAATTTGGTTTCAGGAAACACCTAAGCACTGAAACATTACTCTTCTCATTAAATGACACCGTACTCAGAGGATTCGACAGCGGCCAAAGCTACTTGCTGATTTTCCTGGATTTATCAGCAGCATTTGATACAGTCAATCCTTCTCGACCGGCTGACGAAATAGGAGCAACTGGTAAAACTTTACAATGGTTTTCATCTTACCAGTCACACAGAAGCTACCAGGTAATTTTCAACAACACCCTCTTGAAGAAAATAAACCTAAACACAGGAGTTCCCCAAGGATCAGCACTATCCGCAACACTCTTCAATATTTACTTCCTCCCAATATGTCACCTGCTAGATAGTCTTGGTCTGACCCACTTCCTATACATGGACGATATACAAATACTAATCCCAATTCATAATATCCTGGAAGAAACTTACAAAAAAATAGCCATGTACCTCCCGAAATTAAACAGCTACTAACCAATTTGAAACTCATAATAAACATCGACAAAACAGAAATAATTATCCTAGATAGAAAAAACAGCACCTCACCCCCACCACCGCTCAAAATGGAGAACCAAAAAGCAACAATCTCTCCAGTCACGCATGCTCGTAACCTAGGAATCATCATCGACAGTGAACTATCCTACAGGATCGGATCCACATCACTAACAAAATCAAGGAAGGATACCACAAATTACTAACACTTAGACGACTTAAATCTTTTCTTTCCTCGGATGACTTCAGAACAGTCTTACAACTACTCATTTTCTCCAACCTTGACTACTGCAACTCCCTATTATTCGGCTTACCACTCGCCACCATCCATCCACTCCAAATCCTACAGAACACAGCCGCCAGAATCCTAACAGGAATAAAAAAACACGAACATATTACCCCAACTCTCATATCCCTATATTGGCTCCCAATAAAATATCGAATAGAATACAAAATACTAACCATACTACACAAACTAATCCTTGGATATCAAACTGACTGCTTAGGTAAAACAATTGAACTCCACGCCCCAAAATGAGACCTCCGCTCATCCAACAAAGGTCTACTGAAAATTCCACCTGCTCGAACCACACAACAAACCACAACTCGTGAAAGAGCCATATCCATCAGAAGCCCCAAACTTTGGAACACCCTTCCAACTGAAATCAGAACACAACCCAACCTAAAAACCTTCAAGAAGGAACTGAAAACCTGGCTATTCACCAAAGCCTACCAAAACATACTCTGGCAACCATACATCTAGACACTTATCTTTAGCACCCAGATGAGCCATGTCAACCTTATCCTCACCATCTCTCCCGACTCTCGCAGCCATAAGAAATTGTATAACTGACCTTGAAAATGTATAACAACCTTATCACTACTGTAACTGTATGCTATCTATAATGTATATGCTAACCCATTAACATACTCTATTCCATTGAAATTGTAAACCGTTATGATGGTGAAATCGAATGACAGTATATAAAACTCAATAAATAAATAAATAAGGTTCTTCACATAAAAAGTAGTAGCTACTGCAAAATTAGGATTATTCTGCATAATATTTGTGGGATTGACTCATTACACACTGCACCCCAGATTTCTGTCCTCATATTCCTCATCCTCCCACCTGCTCAGTAGAATGTATAACAGAAAATTAAACATTCCGCTAACTAAATTACAACCATAACTTGCTTTTTCCCAACCCCTGGAAAAGTCATAGCAGAAAAACTAAATTAATTATTTGCTTCAGTCTTTACTGTGGAGGATATTGGGCTTATACCCACACTGGATCCATTCTTTGTAGGTGATGATTCTGAGGAACTTTAACAAAGAGGTGTTAGAGCAAATGGACAAACTAAATAGTAACAAATCACTTTGACCTGATGATACTCACCATAAGGTTCTAAAGGAACTCAGGTGGGTGTCAAGGAGATACCTACACCAGTAACATTCTTTGAGTATTATGATTCAGTGGAACTGAATCAAATCACAGTGAACCGGGAAGATGTGTAATCCAGAGACTATAGCAAAGCCCGGGGCAATTCTCAAAATCCCAAACCTCGTATCTTTAGCTCATGTATGCATACTTCCAACCCTGGGCACAGAGATTCTACTGGTGGGGAGGAGGATCTAAGTCTCCAGGGCCCATAGTGTTGCAGGATGGTGTCTCACACAGTCTCACTCTCAGTGTCTACAAGTGTACTCTCTTTCCAAAAAGGTCTCAAGTGGGAGGTAACAAAACTCACACAGTAGACTGGGAGTGGTATTCACCAAAAAATGGTTTAATTCAACTTAAAAAACAATATCCATGCCAGGTTAGTAAAAATCATCATTATGAACAAAAAAATAATGACTCCTAGTATTACTATCAACTTATCTATCTCCCAGTTGGATCAGTATCCAACTCTGCTTCCCCAGGGATAGGCAAGCAGGCAAGGAGGTGGTGGTAGAAAAAGCATCTTCTTCCTTCCCAAAACAAAACAGCTTCTTCCATCTCAGTTCTTCTTCCAGGGAAGCTACAGCTTTCTCTGGGTATAGGGCAATGCAGAACCTGGGCTACTGAATCTCTGCTTGAACTGGGGCAGAGTACAGGAGCTCCATCCTTTCCCCTCATGCAGGGGTAACAGCCGTCCTGAGCTGAGAGCAGGAAAAAAAAACACCCAAATCTCTGAAAATCCTAAATTCTGCACTTTCTCATGCCAAGGAGAGGAGACGTCTAGCAGTGCTACAAATCCTTGTCTATTTCTCTGGTGCAGGCAGTGTGGCCTGCTGGGATACAGCAAGCAACAGTCTTTCCACTCCACCTCCAAGCCAAAAGAAAACCTAACCAAGGAAAATCTCCAAACAAGATTTGACCATGCTCAACCCAATTTATATAGGGAAATTTGACCAATCCCAAAACAGGGGGATGGTCAATGGCTGGAAAGGATCAAAACATGCAAAATTCACCCATCAGATGGAAGCAGAGAAAATGGTAAGAGAGCAAAGTCTCCCTTACCGATATAATAAGGCTAATCAACGTACACCCCAAGAGTTCTGAAAGAAATGAAATTTCAGACATTATTAATAATATATAACTTCCTATTCAATTCAGCTACGATACCTAAGGGACACAGGATGGCCAATGTAAAACCCATTTTTCAAAAGGGCTCCAGAGATGATCTGGGAAACTGCAGACCGGTGAGTCTGACGTTGGTACCAGGAAATTAGAAGCTAATCTAAAAAAACAAAATTACTGGCCATCTGAATAAACACAGACCAATGGGGTAGAGCCAACATGGAATTAGCAAAGACAAATCTTGTCTTACAAATTTGTTAAGAAATATGTAGCAAGAGGGAGTCAACTGGTATTGTATATATGGACTTTCAGGAGGTTTTTGACAAAGTCCCTCATAGATGACTAATCAGGAAATTAAAGGCCATGGGATAGGAGACAATTTCCTGTTGTGGATTGATAACTGGCTAAAGGATAGGAAACAGAGAGCAGAATTGAATGGTCATTTTTCTCATTAAAGAAAGGTAAATAGGGAGTGTCCTAGGGAGCTGTTCTAGGACCAGTGCTTTTCAATATTTATAAATGATCTGGAAAAAGGAGTGATTAGTGAGGTGATCATATTCGCAGATGAGAGAAAATTGTTCAGATTTGTCAGATAACTAGTCAATTGTGAGGATTTGCAAGAGGATCTCGTCAGACTAGGGGACTGGGTGTCTAAATGGCAGATGAAATTAAATGTGGACAAGGGCACAGTGATACAGATAGGGAAGAATAATCCAGATTATGGGTACATGATGCTCGGTTTCACATTAGCCATCACCTCCTAGGAATCATTCTGGACAATACTTTGACATCCTCAGCCCAGAGCACGGCAGTGTCAAAAAATCAAACAGAATATTACGTGTTATTAGGAAAGGGATGGAAAATAAAATATAAGACATCATATTGCCTCTGTATTGATCTATGGTGTAATCGCAGCTTGAGGATTGTGTGCAGTTTTATTTACCCCCATTTCAAAAAAGATATTGCTGAGTTAGATAAGGTGCAGAGAAGAGTAACTAAAATGTTAAAATGGATGGAATGGCTGGGGGAGCGTGGGAGCAGAGAGAGAGACGCCCCCGACGGAGAAAGACCATCTGATACTGACCCCTGGCGCTCTGAAACCGGAGAATTGCTACCACACTGACCCGGAGGGAACAGCGAAACCGGAGAGAACATCACGTGTTTGGAGAGACCCGGCGGAGACGCACCAGCGACATCAGCAGTCGGCGTCTGCTGTATAAATTCAGACAGCAGACGGCGCCCCGCCGTCAACGGCGCGCCACCTAAGCCGCGCACCGCCAAAGGGGCGCGCGGCTCTGTCCGGCTCAGTCCGGAGAAGGCGGGAGAAGGCTTTTCTCCGTGTCTGGCCAAAGCGACTGGAGGAACCATCCCGAGTACCCCATAGGATTTAATGGGGAGGAAAAGGAAATTAAAATCTTTCCCAGTATCGCCAATAACATCTAAGGGCCCCATGGACAGTCATGTCGTAAGAATGACTGAGTCACCACGAGAGGACAATATAGAGGACCATTTTTCTGGTTCTCTTAGTCCTGTTGAAGGACCTTCGCTTCCACCACAACCGCAACCATCAATACCAGATGATTTTCTGCAGTTAGAAGCGAGCAGTCCACCTGGAGGAAGAGACTGTTCAACTCCTTCAGAGAATCAGATAAGTGGTTCAATTATGGCAATGGGGACAGGGACGGGGGATTCAATAAGGCCTGAGATATGGCCTCTGGATCCTCCTGATAATCTGTCCCTAACAGATATATGGAAATTGATGGCTACTGTTAATAATAATGTCTCAAAAATGAATGAGTCTGTGTTGGGAACTGTAAATGTGAATAAACAGCAGATAGAAGAGCAGAGAAAAGAAGTAGTCAGTTTGAAGGACAATATGAGTAAGGTAACATCTAAAATTAAATTATTGGAAAATACCGGGATTGCCCAAATCAAAGATAGTTTATCCACTCGTAGAGAGTTGGAGAATATCGAGAATTTGGTTAGATATAAAAACTTGCGAATAGTTAATTTTCCTCAAACCAGACTCCTATCTCCAGCTGAAATGTTAAAGAAATATTTTAGAGAAATCTTGCACTATTCAGAGACAGATTTACCTGTATTTTCTAAGGCCTTCTACTTTTCTAGGAAAGTAGGTAGGCCTGAGGAGGAAAATCCGGAGATATCGTCGATTGGAGTCTCTACTTTTTTAGAGGAGTCAATTGACATTATACAAAAGAGGGCTACTTTATTTGTTTCAATGTTATTGGAATCTGATAAAGATAAAGTCTTTAGGGACTTTTTTAAATATAGAGATATGTGTTTTTGTAGACAAAAGGTTCTAATGTTCCCAGATGTGTCCCGAGCCACTCAGGCTAAACGGAAACATTTTCTTTCTTTAAAAAGTAAAGTAATAACCCTTGGTGCAACTTTTTTCTTGAAATATCCTGCAATTTGTATTATTACATTTAAAGGGAAGAAATACAGTTTCATAGACCCATTACATCTAGAGACTTTTATGTCAGATAAAGATAGGAATGGAGGAAGTAGTCAAGAAGGACAAAGTTGAATTTGTTTCATCTCTCTCTCTCAATGATTGATAAATATTCTTTGAATAATGTTATGCTATGTCTCCCCCATTTTATAGGTAATGTAATATGAGAAAAAATACCTTTTTGATTTTGATTTATATAACTATATGAATGTTAAATATGGTTTTCTGTATTACTTATTTGAAATTTTGTTTAAAAATTTTTAAATGAAAATTCAATAAAGAAATAATTTAAAAAAAAAATGGATGGAATGGCTGCTCTGTTGGCACTCTGTGGACACTGTGGCCCTCCTCCCAGTAGTGGAGAAAGAGTGTATGGGGGAAAAAAAGACATTAAAATTTGAAAATCACAACATATGCTAGACATCCTCTGCAACTTTTCATCCAGATCAACTACCTGTACGCCAATTAAGTTATTTATTACTTAAAGAAAATGTAAGTTATTGAAACATTATTCTTGTAAAGGTAAGAAGAAGACTCACCATGGCGTTCAGCAGGTTCTGGGCCTTTCCCAGCCTGAAGGTTTGAAGAAATGTGAAGAGGTTTGCTTTTGCTGACTCAGGCTTTCATCAGCAGCTCTGGCTTCTGCCATGGTCAGTCAGGAAATGAGTGACTGATGGGTCACAAGGAGGTCCATAGTCAAAAGCATTTAGCTGGATAACTCCAAAGTTATTTAGCTAAATGAAGATTTGGGAACTTTCCAGCTAAATTCTAGCTGGCTAAAGGCCTGATTCACCAACGCTTTTCTCCCATTCTGTGTCTATGGGAACAATGCCTAGTGAATGAGCCCCTAAATTAGAGATGGTCTGGGGCATAACTGGAAGGAATTGAGTTAACTGGCTAAGTTATCCAGCTAACTCCGATATTCAGAATTAGCTGGATAGCATAGCTAGCTACATCTGGTCTGGCCAAAGTGCTGTCCTAAAATTAGCCAGCTAACTATAATCAATAGTGTGGCTGCACTATCGAACATACCTACAAAGTTAGCCAGATAAGTTTATCTGGACAGTAGGGGTGTGCATTCGGATTGACCGCATTAGTAAAACGCAACTCATATTTTTTTTTTACTTAAAAAATTGATTCGACATAAACGATCGGATTTCCCACATATCGAACATAGATATGTTCGATATGTTGGAAATCGCGATTGTTGAGCCAAAATAAAAATATAAACCCCCTCACCCTCCTTAATCCCCCCCCCGACTTACCACAACTCCCTGGTGATGGAGCGAGGAGTGAGGACGCCATTTCTGCAATCCTTGGCGAGAAGCATGTGACATCGGCGGCACGTCGAGTGACGCCGGCGTCACGTGATTCCCGGCTCGTTCGCGCCGGACGGCTCGTTCGGCCCAAAAAGAACTTTTGGCCAGCTTGAGGGGGTCAGGAGGCCCCCCCAAGCTGGCCAAAAGTTCTTTTTGGGCCGAACGAGCCGTCCGGCGCGAACGAGCCGGGAATCACGTGGCGCCGCGTCACTCAGACGCGACGTCACGTGATTCCCGGCAAGTTCGCGCCGGACGGCTCGTTCGGCCCAAAAAGAACTTTTGGCCAGCTTGAGGGGGTCAGGAGGCCCCCCCAAGCTGGCCAAAAGTTCTTTTTGGGCCGAACGAGCCGTCCGGCGCGAACTTGCCGGGAATCACGTGACGTCGGCGTCACGTGATTCCCGGCTCGTTCGCGCCGGACGGCTCGTTCGGCCCAAAAAGAACTTTTGGCCAGCTTGGGGGGGTCAGGAGGCCCCCCCAAGCTGGCCAAAAGTTCTTTTTGGGCCGAACGAGCCGTCCGGCGCGAACGAGCCGGGAATCACGTGACGCCGCGTCACTCGACGTGCCACCGACGTCACATGCTTCTCGCCAAGGATTGCAGAAATGACGTCCTCACTCCTCGCTCGATCACCAGGGAGTTGTGGTAAGTCTGGGGGGGGGATTAAGGAGGGTGAGGGGGTTTAAATTTTTTTTTTGCACATATGTACATATACCCAACTCATTGGATTTTTTTTATGTCCATATTGGCCGCAAGTGGGACCCCCTTTCGGACATAAAAAATATGAACATAAAATTTTGCTCTGCACATCCCTACTGGACAGTGACTGAATATGGATCTTAATGTTTGGCAGGTGTTTTTCTTAAAGTGCAGTTATCTATTTTACTCTAAGTAACAGAGCTAATAGAGATATCTTCCATTATATAGTGCAGTTCCAGTGGCTGTATTGGTCCTGGAGAGAATTGAAGGCCTATATACTATAACTCATGTTGTGTACATGCTAACAAATTTAGCATGTACACAATACATGTCACTTAACATGTGATGCTCTACTTTTTTAGCGCTTGCACTAAAAAGAATAGCTTTAATAGTGAGTGAGTAAGTTTATCTGATTAACTTTAGGACAGGTCTACAGGCTGACTAGAGTTAATCAGATAACTGATCTGGCTAACTCATCTCCTCCCATTTACACCCCCATAGCGCCCTTAACTTATCTGGCTAAATTGTAACTGGACAACTTATTATAATCTAGCCTGATAACTGCCCAAAGTTTTATTTAGCCGGGTGACTTCTGAGATTTCCAGCTAAATGCTTCTAAATATGGATCTCATTGTGTGACTTTAATAAATATAATACAACCAAGCAGAGCGTTTTCACCATTTTGTGATATAGGTCAACATAGTTGAATAAGAATGGTAACCCCTGATGCAGGCGGCTATGTCTGCTGAAACGTGAGCTCATGTTGGGTGATTCCATTTGGAGAACTTATTTGATAGTGGGACCTTGTGATCGATCTTTTATTTAAAGATAAGTGCAAATTCTTTTCTGATTAAACATTTGTTAGCACATAATACATAATGAGATTGGAATAAAAATGTAAGGGGATTTCTCTAATGGAACCGACAAATGAGTGACAACATAAGAGTTTCTTGCTGATACTGCTTGGGGCCCATTGCCTGGCGAGAGGCGGTGGATGTAAATTTGTGTAACACTGCATTTTTCTGATATCATATTTCATATTCCATAGGAAAAAGGTGATTGTAGAGATTTGAGAAAGATTGAGTGAAAATTATACACTGTATTTATTTATTTATTTATTTTTATTTATATTTATTAGGTAATGAAGATTTTGATAAATATAGCATGCAGAATTTTGCTTAATTTTACAAATTTTGTGTGCAGAATTCCCCCAGGAGTATTCCATTCATCTGGCACACAGACAGCCTCACTTTTTGAAAGGTGTGTCTGTTTTTATAGTGCCTAGGTATTTTTTTTTTTATAAAGCTGTGTCGAAAGCAGTCTTGAATGTGCCCTTTTTAAATAATGATGGCTGCCATAGTGGAACTTGTATGGAAACAAGTCCAGTAACACTTATATTATTTTTAAAGGCATGTTCACTTTGAAAATGGCCCCAGGAAAACTACACAGTCATGTGTACACTTACAATCTTGAACGGGCAGTTCTGCGGAGATTTGTGAGCATGCATTTGAAAATGTAAAAGTAAATTCCTCGTTGTCCGTGCCACTGTAGGTGAAATGTATGCAGACATAGGTCCTAAAAAGTCCACTTCCATGGGTAAAGCAGTTTTACCCTCCAAAAAAAAACAAACTTTGAAAAATTGCCTTCTCTATAGAAAACCGCAGTAGACCTAATTGTGCTAACTAGATCAGTCACCCATTCTCCTCGACTCGCTGTGCGTATTAATAAAATTCCATATGCTGCTTTGAAACCTCAGCCAGTGATTGCAGTCATAAGAGAAACGTTACTTACCCATTCTGCTGACCTAGTGTGCTCCTAATGAAAATTAGACTATCTACGATCTAACATGCATAGTACAGTTCTAATTACCCTGTGTGGTGAAGGATTACTAAAAATAACTTGGCAAAAATGAAGCTACTCAGTTACAAACAAACCCCGTTACTAAACATAATTGTATAATAGAGGTCGTATAAATGTTAAACATCCTTTGCTTCTAGCCTGTATAGTAGAACAATGAAATCAAACATCTTCATATTATAAGACTCATACCACTGCATTCATTAAACTTCAAACCATGCATACAAGCTTAAATGAAATATTATAGCATTGCCCACCATGGAAAGGATGATCATGGGCTGGCCCAGCAGTTCAGTGTCAGTGCTGCTCACTGCTACATAGAAGATCCCCAGTTCCAAGTCCAAGTGGGATATTGTGCTCCCCAAACTGGCTGGGGCTGGGGATAGTGTGGATGCAGTGTTCACAGTCGCCCGGGGAGGAAGGGAATCGCGGTCATTGCTCAAGGGGGACACCTAGTGGCCGGATTCAGGGCCTGTCATTGCAGAATTCCAGAAAGATCCCCACTGCATGATCCCTGGCCCAGGACTGTATGGGGGCAGGTGGATGAAAAAATTAGGGGCAGTTCCTGGGTGGTTGCAAATGAAGGCTCATGGCATCAAATCCCAGCCCTGGTTCCGACCGATGTGAAAATAAGAAAAGAACATGAGGAAATTTCTGGGTCTAAATCCAAATCCAAAACTCAATCCACATCCATATTAGGAACCACTAAGAATCAGCATCCCTTATTTGCATATTATATACTATAACACAGCTGTGAGAAACTGAGTGGCATTTCTCTGGCTGGAGAACAGCATGATCGTAGCCTACCCAGTCATGTGTGACACTACAGTTAGCCTGTTACCTTGTTCAAAGAAACATGGTCCAGTCCAGGGAGGGCTAGAATGTGTCAAGCAATGTAGGAAGGTTGTTATGTATTATGATTGCCTTCATGTAAGTAGTTTATAAAGGCATGGAAAAAGTAAAGAAAAAAACAGTACGTGTGGTAGACGTAATGCCTCTATTACTAGATTATGCAAAGCAACAGGAGGTCCATGGCCACACCGAAAACATCATCGGTGAAAATGTGAAGGTTAGAGCATCTGCATTTAAAAGGGAGCTGAAGGCAAGTACTGCCTTATATTGTCGAGGGAAGGCAGAGAAAGCTGGAAAAAAAAGAGGAAGGACAATTTATAGGTTTTTACACTTACCGGAAACCTTTCAGTATATGAATGAAGTGCTTTTCAACAGATGGGGGACCCAAAAATACCCTGGAAAGATGGCTCTGTTGCTTTAAATGGCTTCGACAGGTTGGAAAATAGGAAGTCATTAAAAATGGGAACAGTGTGTGAACATTGCTCAGTAGGCTTTTTGAATAGAGTAATAAGATGATGCCTTGGAAGAGAAAGACAAGGCATGTGTAAAAATTGAAGGGAGACTTTTAAAGTGTTAAAAAAACAATGTCCATAGAAATGAATGGGGCTTCCCAAACCTGACCTGGGGACCCCACAGCCAGTCAGGTGCTCAGCATATCCACAATGAATATGCATGAGATAAATCTTCCTAAACTAAGTCTCCAGGATATACAAATTTATCTCAAGCATATTCATTGTGGATATCCTCAAAGCCCGATTGGCTGTGGGGTCCCCAGGACACATTCGGGAAGCCCTAATCTATACAGTGGTGTGTAGTTACTAGTTTGAGCTTTCAAGGGAATCAGTGAATCCCAAAGTGATCAAGATTCCCTCTCCTCATCCCCAATGCATGCACACACACACACAGACTCCACATGCAAAACTTCAGCCCAAGAACTGGGAGCAGAGCAGTTCAGCTGCAACAAGCCCCTCTCCCTTCCTGCTAAATCCCTTTATTCAGAGAGAGAGCAACAACCCCAATTGAATGGGCTGGTAGCATTGCAGGACAGGAGAGTCAAGTATGTTCATTCTTTTCACTCACCCAATAGCCAGTTGTCCAAGACTGTAGGAGGATCAGTGCTACAGTGTGGCTGACAGATTTCATCCGTATTAGCCATCAAAGACTGTGGGCTGCCTGGTGCCATCATGTAGCTGATGAACCCCATCCCACCAGCTGCTGAAACTGCAAGAGACATGGTGCTGTGGTAAGACTGGTGGACCCCATTTTGCCAGACAGCAAAAACCTCTAGATGGTGGGATGCCGTACCTCCTCCGTTTTCTCTGCAGTGTATGCTTCCTTGTTGGATGGAAGTGCATCCAAGGGAGGAGGAAGAGACAGAGAGACAGACACCAGAATTGCTTTTATTGTCCCTGTGTTGCTAGCTGCTGCTCTTTTCTGTTCTGCCATGATATGTGAGAAAGGGTGAAAGGAGGATGTGAGGGAAAGCCAGAGCTGGGACGAGAAGAAGTGTGAAGCAGAGCAATGCAGGGGAAGAGATAGACAGATAGCCCAGATAGGAGGCGGGTACAGAGCTTGAAAAGGAATAATGGGGGAGTCAGAGACAGCCAGAGAAGGAAGGGGTGAGAGAGGCACAAAAAGGGGCAGTGGGTGGGAGGAGAGGAGAGAGACAAAGAGGACAGAGTGACAAAGATAGGGGTAAGGTGTGAGATATGATAATGAAGGAAGAGATCCCTACTATTTGGCTCATTTACTGAAACCCTTGTTATACATCTCACTGTACAGTATTGTGTCTATGGCAGATGTCCAAGCTGCCGTTAAGGCAGGAGTATATACTTTTGTTGAGAGGGCTCTGGGAGTGGTAGAAATAATGTGTATATATTTGCATGAACCATTCCTAGGAGGCCTGGCCATGGGCAGAGTTGAAGGCATTAATTGAGTGTCTAAGGCACTCCCTCCTATTACACACCAAGAATAATTTTTTTCATTCCCTTGAAAGGTATCAAATATTTTGTCCTACCTGAATATCTTTTCTTTTTTTGGGAGATGCAACTCTGTGGTAAAAAAAAAAAAAAAAAAGAATATCTGCCAACATTTGCCCTCTGGTGGTCAAAATGGAAACATACTTATAAAAAGTTACACCACAAATGTCTATCCTGATATTTTCTTTCAACTTTCACCCAGAGCCTTTGCACTCAATGGGGCAGATTTTTAAACGAGTGCGAGCGAGCGAGGTACATTTGTGTGCGCTACCCGGCACGCACAAATGTACACCCGATTTTATAACATGCGTGCGCTGCTGCGCATGCATGTTATAAAATCCGGGGTCGGCGTGCGCAAGGGGGTGCACATTTGTGCACCTTGCGCGTGCTGAGCCCTAGTGGAGCCCCGATGGCTTTCCCCGTTCCCTCCAAGGCCGCTCTGAAATCGGAGTGGCCTTGGAGGGCACTTTTCTTCTGCTCCCCCCACCTTCCCCTCCCTTCCCCTAGCTAACCCACCCTCCAGCCCTACCTAAATCCCCCCACCTTGTTATATTTTTTACGCCTGCCTCTGACAGGCGTATCTTGCGCGCACCAGCCTGCTGCCGGCGCGTCAACCCCCAGCACAGCCGCTGTGCCGGAGGCCTCGGTCCCGCCCCGTACTGCCCCCGGATCAGTGCCACGCCCATAACCCCGCCCCTTTTTCAAAGCCCCATGACATACGCGCATCCCGGGGCTTGCATGCGCCACCGAGCCTATGCAAAATAGGCTCGGCGCGCGCAGGGGCAGGTTTTCAGGGTTACGCACATAAGTTACGCGAGTAACCCTTTGAAAATCTACCCCAACCTGCGTAATCATTTGTCAGATCTGTTTCACCAATGCCAGTACATGCATTCAGATCAGTGTATCATATTGTGGTTTGCTGACACCCCTTAATTTCACATTTTATTGTGTCTTCTTTATGTAGAGGAAGTGCTATTTAGTATCTATATTTACTTTTATACTACCTTATTTTGGATTTACAATTTTTGTGATGTGGCACCAGCTCTCTCTTGGTTACCTAAAATCCTCACAGAGGAATATCTTATACTGACTTTGCCTTGCCACTGGGAGAAAAAGATTCTTCCTGTGAAATGTCCTTAGCTGCGGTCCTTACCTCGTCCTTCTCTGTAATTTTCACCAGTTCTTTTTCCAAACATTTTTTTTTTCACATCATCAAAACTGGAGAACAAAAGTTGGCATTATTCAGCTGCTCAGCTGGACACAGGACAGCAGTCTCTGCCACAGTTTTAAGGCATCCTCCTATCAAGGGGAGAAAGCGCGTTTAATTTGAGGAAAGAGGGTGCCCGATCCTAATATATGTATGAACTCTGATCAGCAAAGTTTAGATTCTTCGTTTCTGCTTCAGAGCAAAATGGAATAAAGAAAAAATAGATTCATTTTTTAAAACCTTCATGAAATCAAATTCTAGTTTCAATTGGTTTCCATTGATAGCAGGCCCTTACCTCGTGTTCCAAAGCTCTTCCTTTGTTGTCAACAAGCTGGCAGATTTTTATCTGTTTTCGGGGAGTAAGAAATGTTAGTCTCTTAGACCTGAGAGAATAGAGATGTGATTTATTTCTGCTGTTGTACCTTAGCCCTCTTTTCAACAAATTCTGGAACTCATAGTTTCTCAGAACTTCAGAGGTTAATTCAATTCTCCAGATACTCTCTCTCTCTCTGGTCTATATACTGTACTATGCCTTGCTAACATTGGCATGGTAATATGTTTTGGTTCGTGGGTCAGTGTGATGGTGGAACCATTTTCAGTTTGGCACTGCTGCTCGCACGAGAGAAATCCAGAAGATTTGGGGATAAGTAAAATGTGTTGGGTACGGGGGAAGATGGGTAAATGGTTTGGAGTCCATTTGATATCATGGAGGTGGAGAGAAGGGGAGCTCAGAAGCCCTTTGACATTGACCAGGATAGTGGAGCTAGGACCCAGAATGTCTATTTGTGCTTTGGGATGGGTGAATGTATATCTGTGTGTGGGGGGGAAAGGGTGGGGGGGAGGGGGAGGGGGAGAGAGAGAGTATGGGCCCGGAAGCCTGCATGATTATTTTTTTAGGCTGGGGGAGATATGTAAGGAGGTTGAGAGTCTAAATTTAATGCTTCAGGGATAGAGAAGGAAGGCGTTGGAGCTGAAAGGACTGACTTAAGACAGCTTCCTGAAATATAATTAACTTTGCAGCATTAGGTGGACTGAGTTAAGCCTCACAGGTATTGATGTTGAATAAACCATTTACAATGTTCGTTGTTGTTTTAGGAAATATGTATGTGGTGCATGCAAACAGAGCATGTAGTACATGGGTGTTAGCTGATGTCTGCATTAATGCTAACCCTTTTTAGTACATAGACCCTTAATGATTCATTACAGATTCATATAACACATTTTGCCTGGTCTAGTGACAACTCTTTTTGGAAATCTCAGAAACAGTTCTTGTGATTTACTCAGCATTACACAGCACGAGCAGTGTTTGGCTGGCTAGAGGACAAATTACAGTCTGGGCTCCAGTTTTCTCATGCACACTTTTATCATATACAATCACTTCTTACCAAAACACATCAACCAAGCAGTATTTCAAATGGAGCTGTGTTCTCCTTGTCTTCCTAGGGCTTCTCTTGCTCTCTTCTGAGCCTACGCTATATTCCTGCTCAGAAGAGACACCCCCCCCCCCCCCCGCACGACGGATGCCCTGTGTTAAGGTGGACCAGGCCCAGGCAGCTGGGACCGGACTTTGAAGAGGTTCTGAGGGTTTCTACAGTGCACTCTGCCAGACTCGGATTAACTTCATGTGCAATTTTCCTGATTGTTTCTTCTGAATCTTTTCTTCATCCATTGTGTTCCACACTACCTCCCTATCCAAGGACTTGTAGTGACTCTCACCCCCCATCATCTTCTGCTTTTGAGAACAGTAAAGAAATATTAACTTTTCTTCTTGTACCTTGTTCAACTAAGATAGTCTTGCCACAGATTTCCAATAGTCCTTTTACATTTTGGTAGGAATTCTTGTGATTTTCTTTTGTCATGTGGCTATTCTTTCCTCTTTCTCCTTCTTATTTGTAACATTGGTTTCCACTGTTTTGAGCTTTGCTTCTTGTTCTTTTTTTCTTAGCTGTTATTCCTTCTTAAAATTTATTTTATGTGTCACCTAGGACATATTTTTCTTATTTGTTATATTTTCTGATCCTGCATATGTAGATTTCCAGAGTATGCAGTATGCCTTTGAATACATTGCACAGATCTTCAAGAACTAATCTACCTATAGGAGGCTCCCAGCTGATTTTTAGTTGTTCTTTCGTCTCGTTATCCACATATCTTGGGTTGGGGTTCGTCATACATTCCTACCAAGAAGTGTTCCTTGCTTTGGCCTGTTTCATCCCAGATCCATGTTGACATCACTTGTGTCTGGTTATTCTAATTCCTTTAGCCAGGACAAATATTCATTTGCCCTATAAGTCAAAGTAGCCTTTTCTCCTCTTTATCATTTCTCTATAGCCTTCTATATTTTTCCCATGCTGTGGTGGCCTCAGAGGATGGCAAACCAGGTGACCACCTGAAGCTCCACACGTTAGGATACCCCTACATTTTGCTGTAGTTGGCTGAAGTTTTTGTAAGGAAGTACTTCTATTTGCATTTTAGCATTTTACTATTTGTATAATTCCCACAAAGAGAATTAGAAACATCCACAATTCTACTTTCATTGCAGTTTCCTGGATAGGGCAAAGTGAAAATGAAATAAAAGCTCAGCTTGCTTGTAATGCATCAAAATTAAGCCTGTAAGGGGCCCCATTAACCCTAAAGTCACCACTGCCCCATATATCATCCCCATTTTATCACGTCTCTGTGGCTCCTTTACTTACCATTACGGTTGCCACCAGCTCATCCTATTTATTGCTTAGACCCTGACATTTGCATAAAAACACATCTGGTCTTTTGCAGCTCTTCTGTCTTTCCTCTGAATTTTGTTTTGCCAGCAGTTCTTTTCCCAGTACATGCAGATGTTATATTTTCAGCATCGGGTTCAATGCCTTGAGGAATATCTTTTGCTTCCTTTATTTTCATGGTTTAAGCTTGTGATCCCTCTTTTGCACCCCCAGCTTTTATTTGTTTCAAGTATGATTTGTATATTTTGTGACCTATAGGGGGTAATCTATAGTTAGATGTTCACCGAGCCACTGAGAAACTTTTCCCCAATGAAATTAACTTTGATTATATTTGTAATAAAGATTCTGGACATACAGTATATGTCATGCACAGATATATAACTCTGATTTTCCATATAATAGGTTAAGTATGCACAATATTCTGTCAGACATGTTAAAGTGCCAAGCAGCTGAAGACGGCAAAGCAGACTGTACTTATGGGAAACTTCAGTATCAGAAACATGAATACAGTAGTATGCAAAGATAATAAAGAATGACACAGTGTCTGATAAGCAGATGAGAAGGTCAGTGGCAGGTTCAGGTATAGATCCCACTATATTGGCCCAGATGTGAATCAATGATGTGAAAGACAGATTGGATTACATGGAGCTTGGGAAAACACGGGTAAAGAAATCATTACCAGTCACCTCCTCTGAGATCATGTCCATACTTAGACAGACACAGACCCAGGTTCTCAAAGAAGGACATGAGAAATAATAGATCAGTGCTCATGTTGTGCTCCCTGTGAGCTCCTGCCTAGCCATAGCCAGCATATGGATAACAGAGAACTAGGTGGCCACCAATCGAGGAAACTAATGATCCAAGCAAGCAGACCGACTTTAAAAATGTGAATCCCTTTCACTTATTTATTTATTTAAACATTTTTATATACCGGCAGTCGTTGGGAACATCACATCGGTTTACATATAACATAATGCAGCAACAGGCTTTACAAAAAACACGGGACTGGGGAATTAAATCTAAGAGCTATCAAGGCAAAATGAGTAACCATGTATGGGGAGCATACATTTTACAAACGAAAGTATGACCTGGATAGTTATCAACCAACCAAGAATTAATTGCATATGCTATAAAAAGGGACATAAGAAAGACAGTGTTAGCCAAACAGTGTTGGTCTTTATTACCCAGGTGCCCTACTTTTGCCTAGTAAGGGGGCTAATGTCCCTGAGCAGATAAAAAAAGGCAGAAAGGTCTGTCAATGAGTACGGTTTGGGGACAGGCAAACGCAGTGAACTTTGGAAGGAAGAACTTGTATTGGAGAAAAGAAATGTATGCTTATTGCTGAAACAGAACCAGGAAACAATAAGACTATCAAGAAGAGTGTAAGATAATGTAATGGGGTGAAGCATAAAACCCAGTACCATTGCCAGGTGCATTAGATTGATGAACTAGAAGCACTGATGATAATGAAAGCTGCAACAATATTCTGTCAGACATGTTAAAGTGCCAAGCAGCTGAAGACTGTTGAGGAGCCAAGCTCCTCAACAGTCTCTCTTGAGCTGTTGAGGAGGTGGAACTGGCTTGTAGAATGTTCAGTGTGTACAGTTTCTTGGTTATAATGGGAAACAAACATTTTATAAGATATATTTCTGTCAGTGTGTGTGTCTTTGGCCATTTTATTGTAATGGTTGTCTTGATTTGGTTGTTGTATGGTATTTAAATGTTCCCAGCATTTCTTTTCAAGGGACTTCTCTGTGGTAAAAAAAAAGTTTAGAAAGAGAGCTGTATACTGAAAAGCTACATTGATTTTCACGGCAAAGCTTTGATAATTAATATGTTTAATGTGTACTGTAAAACAACTTCTATTTCTTAAAACAAAAAAACAAGGCTTATCTTTTAAAAAAAAACCCTTTTATGTTTAAACCATTTTTATTGCAACTGCATAAAAAATACAAACAGTACAAAAAAATATAAAACATTTTTTAACAATTTTCTCCACCAGCTGTACCCAATATCCTCAGTAAAGAATTAAAATTTCAGGATCAAATCAAAGGCCAGTACTCCTTGAAAGCAGCAGTTCTCAATTCAGGCTCCTCTGGTTCCCAAAGCAGGTTTCAAGGTAGTAAAACACATCAGTTAACCTGCTTCTTTGATCAAACGTATCCAGAACCGTATCCAGAAATCATGAGAGGTCTAGAACGGGTAGATGTGAATCGGTTATTTACTCTTTCGGATAGTAGAAAGACTAGGGGGCGCTCCATGAAGTTAGCATGGGGCACATTTAAAACTAATCGGAGAAAGTTCTTTTTTACTCAACGCACAATTAAACTCTGGAATTTGTTGCCAGAGGATGTGGTTAGTGCAGTTAGTATAGCTGTGTTTAAAAAAGGATTGGATACGTTCTTGGAGGAGAAGTCCATTACCTGCTATTAAGTTCACTTAGAGAATAGCCACTGCCATTAGCAATGGTAACATGGAATAGACTTAGTTTTTGGGTACTTGCCAGGTTCTTATGGCCTGGATTGGCCACTGTTGGAAACAGGATGCTGGGCTTGATGGACCCTTGGTCTGACCCAGTATGGCATTTTCTTATGTTCTTATGTTCTTATGAAATATATTTTGCGCATAATCTGCAAATCAGGCTGTACAAGGAGGATTACTGCAGAGTTTTAAGGTCTATTATTGGAAATGAATCCAGTAAGCGCTTAGCATGTGAAGTTGACAGTTTTGAATGCGGTGTCTGCTGTGAAAGGCTACCCTTCATTTTTTAATACTTGTCACGCGGAGCTGTGTCAGTGGGAAATGTGGTGTCGCATGTCACTGTTGGCATGAAATTCCTGCAGTGACATTGCTGCAGTTCCAGAGATGCAGTAGCATTCCCAGTGCTGATATTGCTGCAGCGGGAGCTACATGCCCTGGTGATAGCAGCTGCCCATTTCCATCTGCCGCAGCACTATTGGAATCCATTACAAGCACCCTATCAGAACACACATGGAAAAAAGGGGAGGGCTGAATTTTATAACATATGCTGTTTCCAAACACAGGGGCCAATGCAAAAAAAAAAAAAAAAGCGCGGAAACCGGGAGATGAAAAGTCAGCGCTCGCTTTCTTAATGCATGCAGGCGCCCGCAAGGGGGGGCGCCATGCTATATTGTAATTAGGGGGTTGCATTATCAAGGAGGCGCTTTGCGCGACCTTAGCACCTCCTTGCTAATGTGACCCCACGGTTACCGGCATTCTGCCGGTTATGAACACTGATGCCGATAAATTCGGCGTTGGTTTTCATAACTGCATTCCGCTAGTTATTTATTTATTTATTTGTTTGTTTATTTGGACTCTTTTATATACCGAAGTATAGAAGGCTGCCTTCACTCCGGTTTACAGTTTTAACAACTTATTACAGATAACGCATAGAGAAACCGTGAACAAACAACTGGTTCCATTTAAAGCATATAGCAATAGTGTAAAACAGGTATTAGAGTACAACCAGAGAATTGGCCTTACTGTGTGTAAACAGTGTAAAGACAGATAAAGCTAAGCATATAACGTTATAACTTAAATGAATCATCAAGCAGCTGGTGTGTTTATAAGACTCTTGAATAGGTAGGTTAGGGGTAGAGGGGAAGAAGGATTCTCGGGAAACAGTGGGGGACAAAATTAATCAAAATACAAAATTAATCAAAGGACACAAATTTAAAGTCAATGGGTAAGTGAGAAATGTCATGAGGGGGATCACACAGAAAATTAGTTTAAGCAGATCTGAGAGGGATGGCCTGTCTGAGAAAATGGGTTTGGTTTAACCAACTCCATCTGTGAATGTTTGTCTAAATATCCATGTTTTGAGTTCCTTTTTGAACGAGTTGGTGTCACTGATAGTGCTTAGGTAGTCAGGTAGAGAGTTCCATGCTTTCGGTCCTGCAATAGAGAAGGCTCTGTTCCTGGTGTTGGACAGTTTAGCAAAGGGTAGGGGGGGGGGGGGGGTTATGACTAGTTGCAGTTTGCGGGTGGTTCTTGTCGTGCAAAGTGTTTTGTGCTGTTGAATCATGTTATCGAAGGCGGTGTTGCCTGCTTTATAGATTGCATTGTGTAGGATAGTTAGAGTTTTGTATTTGATTCTTTGTTCGACCGGAAGCCAGTGAAGACTCCTCAGAACAGGGGTGATGTGGTCAGATTTCTTCTTGCCGGTAAGTACTCTGGCTGCGGCATTTTGTAACAATTGGAGTGGTTTTAATGTAGACTTAGGAAGGCCAATCAGAAGCGAGTTGCAGTAATTGAGGCTTGAGAAAATGAGTGATTGCAGGACGGTTCTGAAATCTTGTTGGTGTAAAAGCGGCTTAAGGTGTTTGAGTATGTGAAGTTTGTGAAATCCTTCTTTTGTTTTCATTGCAATGTTCTTTTTGAGGTTCAGTTCATTGTCGATCCAAATACCGAGGTCTTTTGCATAGTTCTTCAGTTGGATGTCATGTTGTCAATTTGTAAGGAGGGCATTGGGGTTATTTGATCTGAGTTGTTTCTTTTAATGAGGATGCATTCTGTTTTGTTCATGTTGAGGCATAACTTTAGGTGGTTCAGCGTGTTTCTGATTGAGATGAAGTGGTTTGCTGTAAGGCTGAGTGCATCTTCGATCGGAGAGGTTATTGGGATGAGGAGTTGAATGTCATCGGCTTACATAAAATATGTGATGCCTAGACTTGAGATGAGTTGGCAGAGTGGGAGTAGGTATATGTTGAAGAGGGTGGCCGAGAGGGTGGACCCTTGTGGTACCCCAGTTTCAAGGGGAAGGGATCAGAGAAGATGTCATTGAGGGTGACTTTGAAGAACCTGTCTTTTAGGAATGATGTGAACCAGTCCAGAGTTTTGCCTGATAGACCTATGCTAGCAAGTCTTGATATTAGGCTTTTGTGGTCTATGGTGTCGAATGCCGCAGAGAGATCGAGTAGGATTAGTAAGTGGCTTAATTTGTTGTCAAATCCTCTTATTATTTTATTAGATAAATTGAGCAGCAGGGTTTCTGTGCTGCGGTTCTTCCTGAAGCCATGTTGTGAGGGATGAAGAATATTGTTGTTCTCTAGGTGTTCATTGAGTTGTATCAGTGCTGCTTTCTCTGTCATCTTGGCAAGTAAGAGAAGGTTAGAGATAGGATGGTAATTATTCAAATCTTTTGGGTCCAGGTTCTTTTTTTTCAATATTGGAGTGATTGTTGCGATTTTTAGGTTAGCTGGTATTTCACCATCTTCAAGTGATTTGTTTATTATAGCTGCTAAGGTTGGGGCAATAATATGTGCTATTTCCTTTAAGTTGCCGGTTGGGATAATATCAAGATCATGCCGAGCTGGGTTTATTTTTCTTAACAGCTTTTCCGTTTCGGTCTTTGAAATTGGGTCGAAATTCGACCAAGGTGTTATAGTTGCTGTGTCAGATGGGTCAGATGGCTCTTCTGTGATTGAAGGATTGTTGAAGGTGCCAGTTATTTTGCATATTTTGTCTTGGCTTAGGTTATTAGTTTCGGTTGTGGGGGTGTTGTTGTTCTCGTCTATGAAGTTTTTCACGATGTTGAAGAGGGAGTTGGATTTATTTGTGGAGTTTTTAATCTTTAGACTATAGTAGTCACGTTTGGCGTTCAGAATAATTTTCTTATAGTCGGCGAGCTGCGTGCAGTATCTTTGTAGGGTTGCTGGACATTTGGCTTTACGCCATTCTTTTTCCATCTTCCTGAGGTTGGATTTCATTGTTCTGAGGTGAGAGTTGAACCAAGGGTTGTTTTTCTCTCTGTTTTTTTTTTATCTGTTTTAATTTCTCGGGGTTTTGAATGATAGCTGTTCATTTGATCTTGTCATTTTGTTAGTTTTTACTTGTGTACTGCATTGTAAGAGGTAGTGATCAGACCAGGGGACTGGTTTGTGAGATATTGTAGTGTTGGAGAGGTAGTGGTTGGTGAAGATCATTTCTAGCGTGTGACCTGCTTTATGAGTGGGGTTGTTTACAAGTTGGGTCATATTTAGGCTGGACAGCATGTCGAGCATGGTTTGGCAGTTTTGTGATCTGGGGTTGGCATCAGATGAAGGTTGAAGTCACCGAGTATTATAGAGGGCTTTTTCATGCTGTTTTTTATTAAGAATTCTAGTAGTGGGGAGATCTCGTTGTCAAGAAGCTTGGGGGGGCAATAAACTAGACATAGTTGTAGGAATTCTGAGTCGAGTAGAGCAATTTTGTATTTCTTTGGGAGGTTGTGGGGGATCAGCTTCATAGCGAAGTGTTTTTTTATGATAAGGAGTAGACCTCCTCCTCTGTGGGACTTGCGTGGGATAGAGAATATGTTGTAAGCATTGTTGGTTAGATGATTCGTAAGGACTTGATTGGTATCTTTGAACCATGTTTCGGTTATGGCAAAGAAGTCGGGGTTCTTTTCTTGGATTAGGTCTGAAATTAGCATGAATTTTTTGGTCAGAGATTGGGCATTTATCAAGAAAAAGGTGAGATAAAGTAGGTTTCTGACATGTTTCAAAAGTGGGATTTTAATTAGGTATCTGTTTCTCATCTGATGAGTCAAGGTGGGGGGAGGAGCCATGCTGGTGCTGATTGTTGATTTCTTGCAGTGTTCAAGTGTTCCCCTCGTCTAGGTGTCAAGGATTGATAGTGGCTGTGTTGAGAAGATGATTCTAGGCAGAGGGAGGCTGAGGGGGTGTTGTGGGATGCTGGGAGAGTCATGCAGGAGGGTCTTGCAGTGTTGAATCATATCAGGAGAGGTAACGATGTTTGGGAGGAGATCCGGAGGATGAGTGTAGGTACTGATAGAGGCTGGATTCATGCGGGATGATTTCTGAAGGAGAACTGTATTAGTGGAGTATTTGATCAGAGATGTTGAAAGTTGAGATTCAGATGAATGTTGGCTGAGAATCAGGTAAGTGTAGGGAGAGATTTGGATAAGTACTGGAGGAGGTCCGAAGTTGTGCTGGATGGAGCGTGATTAGACGCGATCAGGATGATTGCTGGATGCGGTTGGGTTGAGTGTTGTAGCTGTATGAGGTTAGATGAGAGCAAGGTGGGGTGTTGGTTCTGAATGCGGCTGGGTGTTGTCAGGAATACTAGTGGGGATGGAAGCTTATTGTTTGAGGTGGTCCGGGTATGTGTTGTAGGCGATCAGAGCAGTTGTAGGCTGAGAACTGGCTGAGGTCAGGATTTGGATGCAGATGGATGTGCTCCGGAAGATTTGTTGATGAGTTGAAAGATTTCTGAAAGGGAGGTAGAGCGGGTGCTGGAGGCTGTGGAGGGCGTGCTCGCTGCGGTTTTGTAGTGTGCTGGATTAGGTATGTTGTCATATTGATTGTTTGAAGCTGGGTGGAGCAGGCAATGTGGGCTGGGGTATGCTTGATGAGAGCCGTATGAGAGAAGTGAAAGTTTGAAGAGGTTGGTATGAGTGCGGGAGGAGGTACGAGTAGATTGTGTGATTGCTGGTGGAAGATGTCTGGATGCTTGCTGAGGTTGAGAGAATTCAGCGGAAGGTTTTGTGAGTGCTGAATTTTGGACGTTTGGGGTGTTATTGGAGAAGCAGATTGTTAAAGGGAGAGATCCTGGTCCTGGGGCACTCCAAGGGGTGCGCTAAGGGGCAGGCCCCTTAGGTCACACTCCTTTGGGCATGCGACACCGCCGGGAGGCGCAAAAATTTAAAGCCCTTCACTTCCCACCCTGATTGGCCTGCTGCCTCTCAGGGGGCGCGGCTGACTCACCGTGATTTTGGCTGCGTCTTTTCCTCTCTTTTTTTTCACTTCCTTTCTCTTTGGTTCCCGAGTGCCTCCTCTGCACGGCTCGCCTTGATTCGGCGAGCGGGCTCTTGCCCCGATTGGGCCTTGAGAGCCCCAGCAGAGGAGGTGAAGAGGAGCGGCTGGTGCCGGGAGCGGGAGGACGTAAAGAGGGGAAAAGGTTATGAAAACCGACACCGAGTTTATTGGCGTTGGTTTTCATAACACAGCTGGCCGGTTATGAAAACCGACACCGAGCATGACGACGTCGGTCTTCAATGCGGCCAGCTGAGGTATTTTGGTTTTTTTTTCTACTTTTAAAAGTAGTACAGAAAAGCAGTCTGAGATGCACATTTATTTTTTTGCATTGGAGTGAATGAGTAATAGCCTCATTCACATGCATTTGCACGTGCTGAGCCGTAACTCATTCACTCCGCGTCGGACGTCCGTTAAATAGGCTCCAATCCCCCTATTGCATTAGGGGATGGATTATCGCCTATTTAACCTGCATCTGACTGCGGGTTATACAGTGCGATCAGCATCGGCCCCTCAGAGCCTCCTTTGACGAGTGAATACAGGATTCCTTTACTGAAACATTCTGGTTTTTTGTTTAGGAGTTACCTTTTAAAGGAATTGTAACCAGTCTCAAACAGAATTTCATTCCATAAAGTTACATTCTGGAGAACTGGGTTCCTTTCATGGAAAGTCAAGCTTAGCTAATAGGTAACTATTCCATTTTCTATATTGATTTTAATTACATGGAGGAGAGCATGGCACTTCTGGAAGTGAGGTGTGTGTGTGCTTTAGGCCTATTGTTTTGTGTGCAAAATGTTTTGGCAACTCACCTTGTTATTGTTCTGATTGTAAGGGGTGTACTTGAAATGATTAAATAAACAAATAGATGGATAAATAAAAATTGTAACTCTTTGTGTTTTGACATTGGGTTGCATTCCTCCATGCCTGGGCTTTCAGCTCTGTCTAAGCCTGCTTCAACCCTGCTCACTGTCACTGCTGACAGGAGGTGCAAAGCTAAGGTGCTATGAGCCCTTATTCCAGTCACCAGGAAACTCCCCCCCCCCCCCCCCCCCCCATTAATCCTTATCCTACTCTTTCCAGACCAAACTAGCTAAGGTCCTCAGTAGGGTGCCAGAGCAAAGTTCCTTTCAAAAGCTACTATGTGCGCACCTTGAATCCATCCTGCAAGAATCACTGGTGAGTGCTAGGTGGGACAGGGCACTTTGAATGTTTCCTCCAAAGTATCTCCAGCACCTGCTAGGCTAATACACAGAACTGAAAATAGGTATCCCCCCCATGTCACGTCGCTAATTTATGTAATCTCATCTCATCTTCAATTGATATCCTGACCTCCTGGACCCATAGGACCACCCAGAGCAGCTTACAGCATGCAAAAATATATAATTCCATAAATATGAATTAAGTAAAACATATTAACACATCAATACATATGCAGTTCAAAAATCATTATGGAACAATTAATAAACACTGCAATAAATGTAAAAACCCCAACTGACTTTCACACCTTATTCTCGCTAGAAGTGTTAACTGAGGCAAAATTGTCTATATAATTATAAAAACCTAAGCCTTAAAGAGAAGGACGTTACTGAAAATAAATCAAGAGATATGAACAGTCTTTAACAAATTTTACACAGACCTTTATTTTCTTATACATTGGCACACACAGCCAGGAATGTTGTTTTCCGCAATCTACCTCTCCTAGGTATAGAAACTCTGCTAGTTTCAGGTAAGGTACTCAGAAGTTGCTCGCTAGTGACTGGTTTAAGTTCAGTCCTCGGGCTCCAACCTGCCCACAGCCAGTGGGGCTCTCTGGAAGCCCAAGACCCCTGGCCAGGTGAACGGGAGCCACCTCCACACTGGTCATAGTTGTTCTACTCCCACTACCCGCTCTCAGCCTTATTGCTTGCGTTTGAACTCCAAAGACAATTTTCTGTACTCCTTCTAGAATCGGCAAAGCTTCAGCTGAGTCCCCTCATAACCCAATCAGCTTTTGTGACCTTCCTGGTGGCCATGGCATGCAAGAAATGCCTCCCGTGTCACCACCCACTGCACTATGATCTCCAGCAAGACTGGTCTGTGTGATCTAACCTGGCGGAGTCGGCGGTGGCTTTGCTGCCGGCGATGTTACTAACAGTATCGTCGCAGTAGCGCGCCGAATAGCACCACCTTTCACGGTGGTGCTATTCGGTGCGAAAGCCGGCAGCCGGCGCACCGCAGCTGCTGAAATCGCACCGTCGTGGTGCAAAGGCTGAGGGCTTTCGCAGGCCCGCCCCCCCCCCCCCCATTTTCGCAGTATTCATCATTTTGCGAAGAATGATGAACCTTAGCCAGCTAAGTCATCCAGCTAACTCTGAATATTGGAGTTAGCCAATTAACTTAGCCAGCTTACTCACCTCCTCCAAGTTTCATCTCCAGAATGCCTCTAACTTATCCTGCTAAATTCTAGCCCCCTAACTTATTAGCTAGCTACAATTTGGCAGGATATGTGTCCAATTATTCATTTAGCTGGCTAACTTCTGAATTATCTCTTGATGAAAACGTGAACACTGTTCAATCACTGAAAATTATTGATTTTTAATTACTTAACTTTTCTTATAAACTTGATTTATGTATATTGTTATATTTTTGAGCCTACACATAAATTATTAAAAATAACTTTTGTACCGCTTCCGATCATACATCAAGAAACTTTTTGGGGTAGATTTTAAAAATTTGCGCGATCGCGTACTTTTCTTCGCACACCAGGCGCGAACAAAGGTACGCTGGATTTTATAAGATACGTGCGTAGCCACGCGTATCTTATAATATCCGGGGTCGGCACGCGCAAGGGGATGCACATTTGTGCAACCTGCGCGCGCCGAGCCCAGCGCGCGCTGCCTGTTCCCTCCGAGGCCGCTCCGATTTCGGAGCGGCCTCGGAGGGAACTTTCCTTCGCCCTCCCCCCCCCTTCCCCTACCTAACCCACCCCCCCCAGCCCTATCTAACCCCCCCCCTTACCTTTGTTGGCAGATTTACGCCTGCTAAAAGCAGACGTAAATCTGCGCGCACCAGCGGGCTGCTGGCTCGCCATCACCCGACCCGGGGGCTGGTCCGGAGGCCTCGACCACGCCCCCGGGCCGGCACCACGTCCCCGAAACGCCACGCCATGCCCCCAAAACGCCGCGTCGCTCCGGGCACACCCCTTCCCCACCCCTTCCCCACCCCTTTTACAAAGCCCCGTGACTTGCGCGCGCCGGTGGCCTATGCAAAATAGGCGCACCGACGCGCGAGGGCCCTGCGCACGTAAATCTGGCCGGATTTACGCGCTCAGGGCATTTAAAATCCGCCCCTTTATGAAAATTTTTTTTTTAAGTTGGTTGAAAGTTTCATATACTTCACGATGTGTTCAAAGAATTTCCCTTGTTTGCCGCTACACAGGGCAAAAATATTAGAGATAAAATAGTGCACACTCAATTAGATCTCAGTGCTCCCCCAGGTAATATCATAGGCCACCAGATTTGTGGACATTGCAGTTGGTGCACGCAGGCTATAGTAGGGAAGGAATGGGTGGTTCCCATCACCAACTACAGAGTTTGGAGAAAATGAAACACTGACTGCAATTCCAGTAATGTCATCTACGCAGTAATATGCCCTTGCCCAAAGATCTATATAGGCTGGACCACTCGTCCGGTACAAGTAAGTTTGGGGGAACACAAATCCCGGTTCAACACTGCTAAAATGACAGCTCCAATGGTCTAACACTTGATAGATACAGATGAGGTGGACCATATTGAACAAGTCAATGTTTCTTCTCGCGGTGGAGATTTAAGCATTAAAATAAATTACCACGAAGCCTTTTGGATTTACATGTTGAATACATCGGATCCCACAGACATGAATGAAGAACTCAATCTGACTACAGTGTTATAACATAAAGGGATTGCCCAGCATAGCACAGCATAAATGTTCACTTTCGGCATAGTACCATCAAGGCATTTGAGAAGAGAAGCTAGAGGCGTGCCAATCAGGTCCGATTTACTGGTAGCGGCGAATAGATAAGTGAAACCCGAGGTGTGCCAATCAGGTCCGATTCGTAGGTAGTGGTGAATAAACATGTGAAATCATAGGGGGGGCGTACTAAACCAACCTGTCAAGTAAGTGATTGCAGAATGGACATTTCAGAATGGAGAAACTATATGGTGGATATACCAACGAATGAGAGTGACACAACGGATCCGTCAGTGCATTGACGATTGGCTCATTCATGTTTAGAGCTCAGGATTGGCAAATTTAATAAATCACGGTCACGTGTATAGGGGATTGGCTACGTACTGGGTCAGCTGACAGTCATGGCGTTGGTTTGAATATTGGAGAATGGGAGAGATTTACACCGGGATATGGTTTTGAAAAACGATCAGTGTGGTAACAATCCGTCTGTTGTTGCTTTGTTTTACAGAGAATAATTCCCCTGAGGAATGACGGACAGTCTGAAACATGTACGTGTTGGGATCTTCATAAAAGATTCGGAATTAACAGGAAGGTTTAAGGTATCCATACTTTAAAATAATCAGCAACATCGGATTTGAAAAATTGAGAAAAGAAGGTAACATTTAAAAAAAAACCAAAAAAACTTTTTTTGAAAATAGTTACAATTGATTGAAGAAGCTAATAGCTACAAAGCTGTACACACAGGGCTAGATTTTAAAAGCCCTGCGCGCGTAAATCCTCAGGACACGTGTAAGTCCCGGAGCTTCGTAAAAGGACCGGAAGGGGGCGTGTCGGCAGTCTGGGGGTGTGGTGATCCTTCAGGGGCGGGCCGGGAGGGCGGTCCCGAGTCCCCCGGCACTGCGGCCTGTGCCGGGGGATGCCGAGGCAGCACGTGCAAGTTACGCCTGCTTCAAGCAGGCGTAACTTGCACAACAAAAGATAGGGGGGGATTTAGGTAGGGCTGGGGTAGATAGGGGAAGGAAGGGGAAGGGAGGGGAAGGTGGGGGTCGCAGAAGGAAAGTTCCCTCCAAGGCCGCCCCGATTTTGCAGCGGCCTCGGAGGGAATGGAGGCAGGCTGCGTGGCTCGGCGCGCACAGGCTGCCGATTTTGTGCAGCCTTGCGCGCGCCGACCCCAGATTTTATAAGATATGCACGGCTACGCGCGTATTTTATAAAATCCGGCATACTTTTGTTCGTGCCGCTAGCGCGTACTTATTTAAGATCTACCTCAGCATATTTTATATAAAGAATGGTGCCTAATGGATGTCACATATCACCACTGGGACTTTAAATTGTAAAAAAAATGTTTTCAAAAAATTCACATAAGGAGGCAGTTGGAAGTTAATGATGGTGCAGGGACACCTACACGAGTATATGAAACTTTCAACCAACTTCAAAAATTTTTTTTCATAAAAAGTGTCTTGATGTATGATTGGAAGTGGTACAAAAGTTATTTTTAATAATTTATGTATAGGCACAAAAATATAACAATATACATAAATCAAGTGTATAAGAAAAGTTGATAAGTAATAATTAAAAATCAATAATTTACAGTGATTGAACAGTGTTGTTCACGTTTTGATCAAGAGATAATTTACAGATCACTGTTAGGTGGTGTTGATATTTTCTAACTTCTGAATTAGCCAGATAATGCTTTTGAATATGAACATCACAACAAATAAAATACCTTTAGAGAATAACACAAACAAGATCTTGGAAAGAGACATAAAGAGAAAGTAATAGCACCAAGAAGCAGGCAATCTGATGCTCTGAGCAATGGAGAGTTGCTGATGCTCTGTTTTGTAATTAGAATTAGTTTTGAGCACTGGATCCATTTTTTTCAGAGCAGCTTTTTCCACATTGCATGTATGGATTTGTTGTTCTCTTCTTTCTCTCAGAAAAACAGGACTCCAGGTCCATGTATACAGCAAGGCAAATCCAGGACTGGTTCAATCCATCCTGAAAAAATAAGTCAGTTGGCAGCCTCCATTAGAATATTGTGACGACAGATGAGGTAACCAATAAATTGTTAAAATAATAAAAAAATATTCTTTGCATACATAACTGCACTTTAATGGGTGCTATTTAAAATGTTGAATGATCTGACAATAGGAAACTCTATTCTATCACAAAGTTCTGAGTTTATTATTTCCTGATGAGAAAACAGATACCGCATTGAGCACAGCTCACATTTCTTTCACCTTAAATGCAAATCTCACCAGCAGCACAAGAACACAAATAAACATCAAGCACCCTAGTGTTCTCTGAATAAAAAAAAAAGAGTTTGTGTTAGTATGTAGAGTCTGTGATCTATGTAGAGGTAGCTACTTATAGCCACAAATCTCCACCAATCATGAATGGAATTTGCTATTACGGTGTGAATCTATTTGGTGTAGAGGATTAAATAATTAGATATATTTTCATATATGCACTACTAGTATGTTTTTGTGTAGGGAAAATATCTAATCACCTAAGGGTGATATGGATAAAGCATATCCACCTAAGGGTGGATATGCTTTGGATAAAGGAGCTAAAAGGAAGAGCTTTCTTATCAAACTTATTCTTAAACTTTCAGCTACAATGGCAGAGCATATTCAGAGGTTGGCATTTCAGAATTTGCTTTTTTGTTACCATAGAACCTTTGTTGCATGCCACCATATGCCTGTTCACCAAAGAACGAGTTTCTATGAGGGAGGCGATGGGATCTGAGCGGATGGTCTAAGCTAACAACTCCTGGGACCTATGAGTGCCAATGCCACTCTTACACTGACTGTATGAATTGGGCAAGTGGTTTTATTGCTTCATCTCAGTTTGCCTACTCCTAGTTGGAAAATAACAGCATTGAACCTGCTCCACCCCCAACAAACACCTTTTTGGGAAACTGTCATAACAGATACCAAAGCAAAAAATGGCAGTAGCTGTATGCATATTTGTGAAATATAACATTGAAAAGCCCACTGAAAGGATCACTTAAAGAAGCAAACTAACCCAATAGGGGAGAGATGTTTAGAGGGGGCAGAAGGTAAAAGAAATGCATAAGAACTTGCCATGCTGGGTCAGACCAAGGGTCCATCAAGCCCAGCATCCTGTTTCCAACAGAGGCCAAACCAGGCCACAAGAACCTGCAAGTACCCAAACACCAAGAAGATCCAATGCTACTGATGCCAGTAATAACAGAGGCCATTCCCTAAGTCAACTTGATTAATAGCAGTTAATGGACTTCTCCTCCAAGAACTTATCCAAACCTTTTTTAAACCCAGTTACACTTACTGCACTAAACACATCCTCTGGCAACAAATTCCAGAGCTTAATTGTGCGTTGAGTGAAAAAGAATTTTCTCTGATTAGTCTTAATTGTGCTACTTGCTAACTTTATGAAGTGCCCTTTAGTCCTTCTATTATCCAAAAGTGTAAATAACCAATTCACATCTACTCATTCAAGACTTCCCATGATTTTAAAGACCTCTCTCATATCCCCCCTCAGCTGTCTCTTCTCCAAGCTGAACAGCCCTAACCTCTTCAGCCTTTCCTCATAGGGGAGATGTTCCATCCCATTTATCATTTTGGTTGCCCTTCTCTGTACCTTCTCCATCGCAACTATATCTATTTTGAGATGTGGCGACCAGAATTGTACACAGTATTCAAGGTGTGGTCTCATCATGGAGTGATACAGAGGCATTATGACATTTTCAGTTTTATTAACCATTCCCTTCCTAATAATTCCTAACATTCTGTTTGCTTTTTTGCCTGCTGCAGCACACTGAACCGTTGATTTCAAAGTATCATCCAGGCACCTTGCTATGCTGTTTAAGCACAGATGTATTTTAATATGGGACTAATTAGGGAAACAACATGAGTTTATAACAGGACTACATACAAACTGAGGTCTTTACCTGCATGCTGCCTTTATTCCTAGTTTATTGCAATTTAAAGCCACGGGACATAACAAGTTGGCATAACCTTGAGGCACTTGGCACTCTGTCCATTCAGGAGTAAGTGATTTGCACATATCTACTGTCCACTTATCTAGAATATCCACACAATAAGTTTCATTATACCTTGATCGTGGTACCTTTCATATGCACATTGATGGCTGGCAAGCTGAATTCCATTGCATTTTCTTAACAAATAATCTTCTATTGTTGCTGAAAAGGATATATTTTTATTTAGTCATGTACAGAAATAAGAGGGAAAGAAGACACTGAAGACTAGAAACTGCAGGGTTTTCTTTAAAGAGGGAAGGGAATTCTGAGGTGCCCTTTGTAAGCACTATTCTTACCGAGTCAGGAAAGAGTAGCTCATACAGGTCTTTACCTTTCTGTCAAAGGATGCACCATAAAATGTTATAATTATAGTATCACTGCTCTAAAACAAAACGGATGCATTGCAATTTCCATGTACCAGGCGGAAATGTGTTACACTGAAGGAACTTTCAGACAATCGTACTCTCCTTGGCAACCCCCGCCCCGCTTCGCTTACTAGAGAAAGAGCAGAATACGTTAGCACCAGAGCTGAAATAGTTGCTGTCTCTGCTAAGCTCTCAGGCCAGGCAGGTGATTTTCTCCTGTGTGGGGGACCCACAGAAAGGAAAGTCAAGTCAGAGACAGTACTTGTAACCCTCGTCTTTGCCTTTCACCACTAGGGGCGCGCATGCGAATGTGCCAGACCCCTGCGGGCACGCAGGTTTCCGGGCTGCGTCTCGCTGCTTGCACCTCCCGAGCGCAGGGCAGCGGCACCCAGGCAGGAGGGGGCGCTGCTGTGAATGAAGTGAGCTATCCATGCGGAGAGTTTCCGTTTTCTTTTATTATTTTTTTGGTCCCGGAAATGTAGCCGTGTTTATTCCAACAAGAACAAAAAAAAAAAAAAGGGAGCAATCAGTGGAAGAAAGTGACTTGCCGTTTTTTTACAGGTTAATGTCGAGTTTGCTCTTGTTGTAACAAACACGGATAAATGAAGGGGGGGGGGGGGAAATAAAAGATAAACCCAAAACAAAGGTCCCTACCCGGGCAGAAAAGGAGGCCTGTTGGAAGGAAGGATAGTGCCCTAAAGCGTTTTCTCTCTCTGCACATGGGGCGGGTTGCTCTGGTGGGAGCCCGGCTCTGGGAGGGGGGATCTTCTGGGCTCCCCTCAGATTGCAGCTCTCCTCCCCCACCCCCCTTGGTTGTATGCTGCTCACTTCACGCTGCCCCGGCCCCTCTCCCTCCTGCCCCCCGCACGCTGCTTCTCCCGCTGCAGGCCGGAGAGCAAGGCGAAGCGGGCAGTGAGAACATGTCCAGCGCCTGAAGGGAACGGAGGGCAAAAAGGAAACCCCTGCTCTAGCCGAGGCCTGGCGGAAGTCAGATAGCGTCCCATAAAGATCGAGTCTCCTGCAACCGCCCACCCCATCCGCCTGTGTGTGTGTATAACGCTTGCGAGTGCCGCCGAGAGAAGTCTCCGAGACCCGGACTTCATGCTGCTGCTGATTCAATGGCCCCGGGCTTCCGACAGCATCTCCCTCGTGCCCTGCCTACGGGTGCATGTAAGGCAGCAAAAGACCAACCCCCTTTTCACCTTCCCAAACCCTCTTCCCCCCACCCCCACCAAAAAAAAAAAAAGTTTCACAGAAAAAAAGAAAACGGAGTCATGAGATGGAAGTGAAGAGAGATCCGCGCATTGTCCCGACTGAGCCGTCCGGAGAGCAATCAGGAGAAAGGGAAGGGGGGGGGGGGAGCAAGGCGGGGGTTGTGGTCAGCGAGGAGAGAGGAAAGGGTGTGTGCGGTGCTGCTGGGAGGGGATGCTTAGGTTCATTTGGATCTGAGAGGTGCTTACAGTGGTACCAGAGAACGGGAGGGTGGGCGTCAGGAAGGTTTCCCTGACCTGCGCGCCAGGAGGGCGATCGTTCCGGCTGCGGGCACCCCCGGCTCCCCCCACCCCACCGGGCCGGGCCAGGCTGCGGGGCGGCGACAGCCCGAAGGTGGGCGCTGGAAGGAGCAGCAGCAGCAGCACTCCCCCCTCCCCAGCCTCTCCTCCCCGGGGGAAGTCTGCCGCCTGTCCGGAGCCCGGCCGGGCGGGGGCGGCCACCATGCTCTCCCTCTGCTTTCGCCTCCTCCTCCTCCTCCTCGCCGGGGGCTGCCGCCTGGCCCGGAGGCTCGGCTCCCCCGGGATCGGCACCGTCGCCGGCTTCTGCTTCCTGCTCGGCACCTTGCTCCAGAGGTCGCTGGCTTCCTCGTTCCTGACAGGTAAGAGGGGGGGGGAAAAAAAAGAGCCTCCCCACCCCTCCAGGCAGTCCGCCCACCTTCATAGCGACTTTTGGTGTAGGTTTGTTTGAAATCGGTGGCTCCTGTCAGATAACAGCTTGGCGAGTTAGCCGAGGGCAGTGGTTTGCGAATTGGAAAACTAAAGGCAGATCGTGCCCCCGAATTGAAGACATCGCTTTGCAAAAAAAAAAAAGTATAGAAAGGGGGTCCGGATCTCAGCGTTTATGCCGGGCACTGCCCACCCAGAGTTACTTACCGGTCAACCTCCTGCGCTGCAGTTTAATGGAAGGAAGCCCGGTGTTGCTGCTGCTGCTGTACTACTATTATTATTATTATTATTGTTTAGAGATCAGGACTGTAGAATGTAATTGCAGGCTTGCAGGCAGGTGAGGATCCAAGTCTTGTTCCGGAGGACATATTTTACTGACACCTGATGCACGAAAAACACAGCGGGGGCGCGCGCGCGGATTTTAGGCAGCAAAGCAAGCAGCATCCAGCTTCGGAACGCGATCCCCGCGGAAGATAATTGAATGTAGCACTGATCAGGGACCGGTGGGGGTGGGGGAGATCCCGGATGGGGTGGCCCGGCTGTGCCTGTGCGGGCTCGCCGCTTTCCATCCAGACGAAAAAAAAAAAAAAAAAAGCAAAACGTATCATAAGACGGCACTGCTTCCTGGGAGAGAGCCCCCTGTAATCGTGTGGTTCATTCTGCGTTGTGCTAGTCACTTTGGGGCCGTTTTGCGGGGCAGGGAAACCCCTTTTTTTTTTTTTTTTTTTTTTTTTAGAAGCACTGCGCATTGTCTTCCCGTTAACTTTAGCACTAAAAGCATCCGGAACCCTGTTCCGTGGAAGAGTCCCGAAGCGCCACTCAGGGCTCCCTGACACTAGGTTGAGTAGCACTGATTTAAGCAAATGCAGTCGTTTCCAAAAACCACACACACACAAGTGTGTCCCGTGTCAATCCATTCGCCTGCTAATTCTGCAGGTGGAAGAGTGCAGTTTATCTGGAACCTTTGCAAGCCGAACCAGCAAGAGCTGGAGTTTACGCCAGGGCAAAAACTCGCTCCCCCTGCACGGAATTCTGATCTGTTTTCTTTGCTTTGGTTCCAAATGCAGGGTCTGTGGCCAAATGTGAAAACGAAGGAGAGATTCTGCAGATCCCGTTTATCACAGACAACCCTTGTATAACCTGTGTCTGCTTGGTAAGTTAGACTTTGAGAATCAGGGCGCAAGGCATGCAATTACGGCAGAGGTACAAAGGAGGAATTCAGAAACAAAATCAAATCTCGTGTCAAGAAACTGTCTTTAATCAGATACAGGGTTATACTAATGATAGGTTCGTACACTAATCCGGTTTACAAGACAGAAATGAGTTACCTATGTAAAGGGCATCAGACCCCCCCCCCCCCCCCCTCTGTGCAGCTGGAGTTCTGGCCGGGGCTGCTCGCTTCCCTGATCTGGAGAGGTGGCGAGAGCAGGGGTAAGGGGACACAGTGCAAAACGGTTCATGGGCTTCGTTTTCCCCTCCCTCTCATTTCATTCACTACTTAAGGTCCCCGGTCTTCATTGCTCCACTGACAGAAGAGCCTTCTCCTCTGGTTGCCCGTCTCTGTCCATCAGTCTGACTGTACTTTCCCCTATAGCTTAGAAAGTACATTGTAAACCCTTAGACTTGGGCAAGGTACGTGCCACAGTCTACTTATTTCTCCCAGCGTTTTCCCCTGTGTAACTTGTTGACTTTTTCTCTTCCTCCTCTCGATAGCATATCCACAATGCTGACAGACAGTGTGTAAACAGCAGAGATAACATCATACAGTAAAATGCTAAGGTCTTGTTGCCTTCCGCTTGCACTTAACCTGACACAGTGACCTTCTGGAGAACTGGGGCAGAGAAGTTATAATTTCCTATATATATATATATATATGAAAGTTAAGTTAAGCAAGTTCTCTTAACAGTTGTTCCAAGAGTACACAAAATTTGTAAAACCTTCGCACCCTTGCACAGTCTCCTGGATTTTTCGGCCAAGTCCAACTCAAGCAAACGCCACACCGAGCTCCAAGGCTGCCACTTCTGTTTTAAGGAAGGAAACAAAACTGCTCTAGGCATTCTTGAGGCATAGTTGGTGTAAAATAAGTAAATAAATACAACTTTTGCTAACATCTCATGTTCAAGTAGAACAAGAGCAACACATCTGTATAGATCATTCGGAGATATAGGGCACAGAAATTAAAGGGCATCATTTTCTCCTGGTAGTCCATCCACATCCATTAGTAGCCCGTGCAGGTGTCTGTGGCTACTGAGATTAGAGGCTCGAAGTCATTGCTGTCGCTTGAGTGCTGTGACTGGCTGGATCATCTCTAGGGTTTTATTATCTTACCCACGGCACCCACAAATTAGTTGAAGGAACACACATTTAAGACTAGCCCGAGCATTTATTTTGATTATTTTTTAAATAAGTTGTTCTACTATATAATAGGAATGCGCACAGACCCTGGGGAATCAGGTTGCCTGTGCCCATCTCTGCCGAAACCTGAGGTTTTCGCTTTCACGACATTTAAGGTGTGGGCTGGGCGAGGCCGGCACAGGAGTATTGATTAAGTTGTGCGTGTGGTGGTGGGGGGCGGGGGGAACCCGGTCCATCTCTACCTTGCCATGGGCTACTTAAAAAGTTGCGGCTTTGCCTAGCAGATGTTGACTACTGGAGACCCTGTCTAAATATAGTGCGGGCTCGGCTTTAGCGCGCCTGGGCTAGCCAGGGCTGCAGGCGTCAGCAGTGGAGAGCCCCAAGTGGGCTCCGGCATTTCGGCAGCTGTGGTGACCCTGCCTGCTGCTGACTCTGCCGGTTTTTTGTTCTCGTTACTGCAGTCGCCAGCCTGTGGCTGCTGGCTGCGCTGCCACCCAGGAATCTGGTCCTCGGAAAAAGCTTTGATTTTGGCCTGGAGAAAGTTGCTTGCAAATTTCTAGGGTGGCTTCCAAGTTCCTTTCGGCCACCTGCTGTAAAAATGAAAACAAAAAAAAAATGGTACCTAAAGCTGGGAGCACGTGTAACGGTGGTGAGAGCCGAGGGAGTGCAATTAAGGCTTGAGCGCTGGGAAGGTTGGAGGGATGCCAACTCAGGAGGGATCTTGTCCAGCCAGCGTCTGTCAGAGGCAGTTTCCCCTGTTTCCTAGGGTTGTGTGCAAGGGAAGGAAGGGCTGGAATGAAGCTGCTACTCTAGCCTGCTGAATATATTCAAAAGTAAGGGCTTTAGATATCATTTTCTGATCTCCCCCCCCCCTCACTCCCTCTGCCCCCACCCTCCCCTTCCAAGGAAGAAAATGTTTGTGCAAATCAGCAAGCATTGTTATTTTTTTGGAAGTGAAAATAGTACAACTTCCCCTTCCCCACAAATTATTTGCATCTTTTATATCAAATAACAAAAACGATACAGATTGCACTATCAGGCATTATAGGTCTCAATGCACAATTAAACTCTGGAATTTGTTGCCAGAGGATGTGGTTAGTGCAGTTAGTGTAGCTGGGTTTAAAAAAGGTTTGGATAAGTTCTTGGAGGAGAAGTACATTACCTGCTATTAATTAAGTTGACTTAGAAAATAGCCACTGCTATTACTAGCATCAGTAGCGTGGAATAGACTTAGTTTTTGGGTAATTGCCAGGTACTTGTAGCCTGGATTGGCCACTGTTAGAAACAGGATGCTGGGCTTGATGGACCCTTGGTCTGACCCAGTATAATATAGCATGTTCTTATGTAAACAATTCGCTATCCCTTTCTTTACCTTCACTGAAAATTTCAGAGATGAGGTGCAACCTGCCTCAGTCGCACTGGCAAAAGGTGCTTCATGTGTCAGCCCTCCACGATGGGAGCCAAGATGACTTTTCTTATTCTCTTTGGGTCCCTCCACCCCAGCGATGTCCATATTTTCAGATGTTCCGATGGGGTCGACGTGTGGGCTGTGCGAGCTGCCTGTCCTTCAGCAACCTTCACACCGCTCACGTATAGGTGGTACTGATCCGATGAACGACCCGTTTTTATGTTCGTTAATGTTTGCAGCGAAATTCATTTCCATATGATTAGATTTTGAAAGCTTTGTTTGGAGGCAGGGGTGGGGGAGCAACAAAGTAAACAAGAGCTTTCAAAAGTGCATGCAAATAATAGTCAAATTGTTGGGCTGATAGTCTAGGGTTAGTCGTTAGTTGTTAGAGCATAGAGGTGGCAACCTGGAGACCCCAATTTGGTTTCCCTATCCACCCCACTCACCGTATGACCTTGAGTACTGTCACCACACTTAAGCTGCCCATACTCAAATTTAGACAGGAAGCTCTTCAGGCCAGGGACTTTAAAGTATGGGAGAATTCTGTTGTACATCAAAGTGTCCACTGATGGGCACAATACAAAGAAATATTATTATATGCATTTTTATCCACTTATCTGGCAGTTCTTTATGACAGTAAATGGAAGACATCGATCGGTTTCTCACTGTCGTGCCAAAGATTTTACTTGTAGGTCGGTTCTTCCGAGGCATATTGTGAAAGTCCATGCTGTAGGCCTACTTCTTTTCACTGTATAGATAATTTTACTGGGTTTTGTTTTGGCTGACTTTTTTTCTTTGTGAAAAGTTAGTTATAGCAGGTTAATGAAAATGAGTTTTGTAAACCTAGAGTTGCAACAAAAGGGATGAGAAGTAACTTAGAGCTCCACCAGTATGGCACGAGGTCCTGGTGAAATACTCTTCTAAACTGTTTACCTTTTTTTTATGTTCTGAGGTGTTTTAACCCTGAAATACTCTTAAATTGTGTCCAGTAAATTAAAGAAACAGGGTTCTTAGTTCTGGAATATCCCAGTTAGACAAATCAAGAGTAGGCATGAAGATATGCAGGTAAAAGAGATTGCAGCAACCGCAGGGCAATACATGGGCAGCAAGGACTGGTGCTCATTGGAATTTGCTGTTTGGCTGATGACAGCCAAATAAGTAGCTAGCTTTTGACATCCCAGCCTTTAATACAAAAAAACCGTCTACCTAAGCCTAAAAAAAAAAAGACACATAAAACATGAATGGGAAACTAGAGGCATATTAACCTGAATACGAATGTATGTGATATATAAAACAGCGCCACAGCATACACCTAGTCTTGCTTAAATGTTTGAACGGACCCTCATTTATAGCCTGATGGAAGCCTTTGTTTGAAGATCACAGTGGTAGCAGTGATGAGGAGAAATGTGTAATTTCATCCTCATTTATCATCATCTACAGAGACACCCCACCCCCCAACCCCATACACCGCCAGCACCAAGGGGTCTGGAGGGGGTGGGCAGAGGGTGGGCAAGCTGAGAATAGTAGGTTCATTGCCTAGTGATTTGTTCAGCTTTAACATAAATGGGCAAGAAAACTTCAGTCCAGGAGTTCAAAGGAATGGCGAGAAGTGACTCTCTTTCTCTTAATTACAATGAACTGGGTGAGTACATCCTACATCACAGGTAGACACTTAATGATGGCCTGCGAACGGGAACTCCAGGTTTCATTTGTTAGTCCTGCAGCTAAAATAGTTCTCTTCTTGTCGTGGGGGCCAGGTTTGATTATCTGCTGCCGTTTTGATCTAACAGCAGGTTGGAATTTGTAATTGTTTTCTGTAATGAGGGAAGATGCCTTTGCAACTTAGGAGCGGTGAAGCCGTGAGTTGCATATATATATATGTGTGTATGTGTGTATGTATATATATGTGTATATATATATATATATATATATATATATATATATATGAATAAACCTCCTTTCTCTTCAGGGAACTTGAAAGATCAACTGTAATAGGTAGTCACTGGTTTATGTTCCTGTTGTGTAGCTGTGGTTTTCAGATTTTGGTCCCTGAGAGCCTCAGATATGTCTGGTTTACAGAGTATCCAAGATATGCAAATTAAGCTGGCTTTTAGAACCAAAGATATGAAAATGCATTCCATATATGTTCCCAGAGGGGACTCCTAAAACAAGGCCAGCATGGGGTTTCTCTGGATTTGTAAATCACTCTTATATGGAACCCTATACAACGAGCACTTTCCTTTAAAAGGAAGTTACTTTTCTATCCTTTGCTTCATTCTCAAAATATACCTCTGGCTATTGTTCATCTTGCATGGCCTAAAAATCTTGCTGTAATTTTGAAAACAATAACATTGGCACTGTAAAGCTAGTTCGCCCAAAGGGAAGATGGAGTTGAAGTGGCAATTACACCACTGGCTGAGCGCATGAAAAAGAATGCAGGCAAGCAGGCAATGGTATCATCAGCTCTGCTGCTGCTCGCTTCATTAGGAAAGCTTCACAACAGAGGGGGTTTTGGCCTGAAAGATTTCTCCTGCTCCTATGGGCTTCCAGTTCAACCCAAACCAGCCTCTGACTGGCTACAATTCAAGGAGCCTTCATTTGCAATTACTCAGGATTATTATTATTTTTTTTTTTAATTCTTTATTTATAGATTATTTTAACAATACAGTGCGAAAAAAAGTTTACATCAATATATCAGCAAACTTAAGTTTCACTTAAACAGTTATAAAGAAATAGAAGAGTCATAGAATGCACAATTTGGAACAAAAGAAGGCTTCCATAAACTTCAAATACTCAAACACCTAAAACCGATGCTTCACCTCCACGATTTCAGAACCGTCTTACAAGTCCTCATCTTTTCCAGTCTGGACTACTGCAACTCTCTCCTGATAGGTCTACCTAAAATGACCTTAAAACCACTGCAGTTACTTCAGAATGCCGCTGCCAGAGTCCTGACTGGTAAAAGAAAATCTGACCACATAACCCCCGTACTCAACAATTTGCATTGGCTACCGGTGGAGAAAAGAATAGAGTTCAAAGTCCTTACAATTTTACACAAGACAATTCATAAAGTAGACTACACAGCCCTGGACAATATCATACATATACATAGGTCACTACATACGACAAGGTCAACAAGTAAACTTCATCTAGATGTTTCATCTCTACCACAAGCCAAATTGACCTCCACAAGAAACAGAGCTATCTCCATCATTGGCCCCAAATTATGGAACTCGCTACCTCATCACCTGAGCTCTCAAGAAAACTTTAAATCTTTTAAAAAAGATCTTAAAGCTTTGGCTACTCAGCCAAACACTCAGACAGTAAGGGATAAGACTTCAGTCCACACCCTTGGCGTGTCCCTCCTTGGGCATGCAATCTCCCTCCAACGACTACCACTCTGACTCACAGAAACCTTCTTGATTTTTTCTCTGTATCAGCTGTCCCCTTACATGCTTAGAGCACAGATATATACCTAACTATATTGTATATTTTGATTGATATTAATTTATTGTTCAGAACCAGTTTCTGTTTTCTTTGTTAAATACTTTTAATGTAACAGGTTGTTGTAAATGTCAACTGGAGTGAAGGCAACTTCTGCTATACCTCGGTATATAAAAAAATGCTAAATAAAATAAATAAATCTAATTAACACTCATAATATTAGGAGGGATATTGCAGCTTATTTCAATTTTCACCTGATTGGTTAGGTACTGCTGGCCTTTGTTTTATACTTTCCAGATAGCTTTTCATATGTTCAGGCTCATAATAAATATACCTTTTCCCTTCATGTTGCATCAAACACTTGCACGGGTACCTAATATTAACATGTGCCCCCATCTTTCTGGCTTCCTGACTCAACCCAACGAAAGCTTTCCTGCGAATCTGTGTATCTTTCACAATATCAGGATATATCTGGAGTTTTTGCCCAAGAAACATTTTATTTCGATATTTCAAAAATGTCCTTAAGACCAAAGCTCTATCTGTTGAAAAATTAAATGACACTCATAATGTACCTCGTTGCTCTATTTGTTCCTCTGAGGGGGTTTCTAAATAAGCCGTCAGGTCTAGATCTAAATTAACATTGGGATGTTCTTGTTACGCTTGGGCTCCGGTCAGGAGTCGTGAACACCACCCAGCAGGGTGGCTCCAGGTGGAGAGAGACAGGAAGCTAGAA
Organism: Rhinatrema bivittatum; assembly: GCF_901001135.1. Taxonomy (NCBI): domain Eukaryota; kingdom Metazoa; phylum Chordata; class Amphibia; order Gymnophiona; family Rhinatrematidae; genus Rhinatrema; species Rhinatrema bivittatum. The sequence goes on along the minus strand of NC_042616.1, from coordinate 328,631,164 downwards.
ACAGTGTCAGGTTCCAGGCTGGGTCAGGGCAGGCAGCAAGTATCAGAGTCTGGGTTCAGGCTGGGTTAGGGCAGGCGGCAAGTAGCAGTGTCTAAGTACAGGCTGGGTCAGGGCAGGCAGCAGTAGCAGTGTCTAAGTACAGGCTGGGTCAGGGCAGGCGGCAGTCAGCAGTGTCTGGGTCCAGGCTGGGTTAGGGCACAGTAAGCAGGGCAAGGCAGGTCAGAAGGCCCGTAGGCCACACACACACAGAAGGCCCGTAGGCCACACACCATAAGCGGGGCAAGGCAGGTCAGAAGGCCCATAGGCCACACACACACAGAAGGCCCGTAGGCCACACACCATAAGCGGGGCAAGGCAGGTCAGAAGGCCCGTAGGCCACACACATACACACAGAAGGCCCGTAGGCCACACACCATAAGCGGGGCAAGGCAGGTCAGAAGGCCCGTAGGCCACACACACACAGACAGAAGGCCCGTAGGCCACACATACACAGAAGGCCCGTAGGCCACACACCGTAGTCAGGGCAAGCAGGTCAGAAGGCCCGTAGGCCACACATACACAGAAGGCCCGTAGGCCACACACCGTAAGCAAAGCAGGCAGGTCAGAAGGCCCGTAGGCCAGGTAAGAAAAGCGAGGAAGAAGGCCCGAAGGCCACGCAGGGCAAGGCAAGGAAAGGCCCGAAGGCCACGCAAGACAAGGAAAGGCCCGAAGGCCACGCAGGGCTAGAGCAGGGAGCCCAGGAGAGCTCGATGCCGAAGCACCGAGGGAACTGTCAGGGTTATAAGGGCCAACCCAGAACATAGAGTGGACAGGGGAGATGGCCTGGGCCTGTCAGGAGAGCCAGCACTAGAGGGACCCCTGGTGGTGAGGCGGTTGCACTGCAGCCAAAACTGTAACAGTACCCCCTCCGCAAGGCCTCCCCCTCCTCCTGGGTCCCATCTTAGCAGGGGGTACTCAAAAATGAAATCAGACCCCTCCAAGGGCAGCAACAGCTGGAGCAATTCAACAGGCTCAGATGGCTGAGTCAGAAAGTCTGTTAGTGGTACCGGTTTGAGCCCCTCCGGGGGTGGCAGCAGGACCGGTTTTGGCAGGCTCGTCTCGGGGTAGTGCAGCAGGCTCGGGCCCCTCTCGGGATGAAACAGCAGGCTGGAACCCCTCTCCGGGCATTGTAGCAGGTTCGGGCCCCTCTCGGGGCGATGAAGCAGGCTCGGACCCTTCTCGGGGCGATGAAGCAGGCTCGGACCCCTCTCAGGGCGATGAAGCAGGCTCGGACCCCTCTCGGGGCGATGAAGCAGGCTCGGACCCCTCTCGGGGCGATGAAGCAGGCTCGGCCCCCTCTCGGGGTGATGCAGCAGGCTCGGCCCCCTCTTGGGGTGATGCAGCAGGCTTGGATCCCTCTTGGGGCGATGCAGCAGGCTCGGCCCCCTCTTGGGGCGATGCAGCAGGCTCTGCCCCCTCTTGGGGTGGTGCAGCAGGCTCGGACCCCTCTCGGGGCGATGCAGCAGGCGTGGATCCTCCTCGGGGCGATGCAGCAGGCGTGGATCCTCCTCGGGGCGATGTAGCAGGCTCGGCCCCCTCTTGGGGCGATGCAGCAGGCTCGGATCCCTCTTGGGGCGATGCAGCAGGCTCGGCCCCCTCTTGGGGCGATGCAGCAGGCTCGGACCCCTCTTGGGGCGATGCAGCAGGCTCGGACCCCTCTTGGGGCGATGCAGCAGGCTCGGCCCCCTCTTGGGGCGATGCAGCAGGCTCGGCCCCCTCTTGGGGTGATGCAGCAGGCTCGGCCCCCTCTTGGGGTGATGCAGCAGGCTTGGATCCCTCTTGGGGCGATGCAGCAGGCTTGGCCCCCTCTTGGGGCGATGTAGCAAGCTCGGCCCCCTCTTGGGGTGATGTAGCAGGCTCGGCCCCCTCTTGGGGTGATGCAGCAGGCTTGGCCCCCTCTTGGGGCGACGCAGCAGGCTTGGCCCCCTCTTGGGGTGATGAAACAGGCTCAGATGGCAGAGCAGCAAGGTTAGAAGCAGTGCACATAGAAGACACAGATTGCACTGCTGTGGGCTTGATACCCCGAGCCAAACTCTGAGGCTCCTTATTTTGTTTCTGGAGGAGCAGTTTAGAGAAGGCACAGGCAGTTCTAGGACGTCTAGGGAATGTGCTCGTTAGTGTCTCAACAGCAGCTGTGGGAAGCAGAGCCCTGCTAGAGTTAATCAACTCTCTCCGTTTGAGAGAAACCTGTTCCTGAGGCTCTAGCACTGGTGTCACAGAAACCTTCTTGGCCAGGTAAGTCCTGGGTTTTTCTATCCACAAACTGCCAGCTAAAATGTCTGTTTTAGTGGAGCCAGAAGCAGAATACCGGTTAGGAGAGCTGATTGTTTTTTCTAATGGAACAGCTGATCCTAAAGCAGAACAACGGGGGCAGGGTTTGCCTGGTGGTAACAGACACGGAAGACAGGAGCATTTCCACCACCCTGGTTTAGGATTTAAACAATTTAAACATTCCTGATAGACTGAGACGTTCCTCTTATGACAACCACTGCATACCCAGTGTTCTTGGTCTGAGAGTTGACATGCAAGACAGTTCTTGTAACTGAGATAGTTCAAAGTCTGGCAACAAGCACAGACATAAAAACTTGGAGGCTGAGGCATAATGTGAGTAGAGGTAAAAGAAAAATTGGCTCACCGGTAGTACCAAGACCTATCTCTTCCCCTGGAAAATTGATGGCTTCGGCATACTGTTACGCTTGGGCTCCGGTCAGGAGTCGTGAACACCACCCAGCAGGGTGGCTCCAGGTGGAGAGAGACAGGAAGCTAGAAACAGTGTCAGGTTCCAGGCTGGGTCAGGGCAGGCAGCATGTATCAGAGTCTGGGTTCAGGCTGGGTTAGGGCAGGCGGCAAGTAGCAGTGTCTAAGTACAGGCTGGGTCAGGGCAGGCAGCAGTAGCAGTGTCTAAGTACAGGCTGGGTCAGGGCAGGCGGCAGTCAGCAGTGTCTGGGTCCAGGCTGGGTTAGGGCACAGTAAGCAGGGCAAGGCAGGTCAGAAGGCCCGTAGGCCACACACACACACACACAGAAGGCCCGTAGGCCACACACCAATAGCGGGGCAAGGCAGGTCAGAAGGCCCGTAGGCCACACACATACACACAGAAGGCCCGTAGGCCACACACCATAAGCGGGGCAAGGCAGGTCAGAAGGCCCGTAGGCCACACACACACACAGACAGAAGGCCCGTAGGCCACACACCGTAAGCAGAGCAGGCAGGTCAGAAGGCCCGTAGGCCACACATACACAGAAGGCCCGTAGGCCACACACCGTAGTCAGGGCAAGCAGGTCAGAAGGCCCGTAGGCCACACATACACAGAAGGCCCGTAGGCCACACACCGTAAGCAAAGCAGGCAGGTCAGAAGGCCCGTAGGCCAGGTAAGAAAAGCGAGGAAGAAGGCCCGAAGGCCACGCAGGGCAAGGCAAGGAAAGGCCCGAAGGCCGCGCAAGGAAAGGCCCGAAGGCCGCGCAGGGCTAGAGCAGGGAGCCCAGGAGAGCTCGATGCCGAAGCACCGAGGGAACTGTCAGGCAGGGTTATAAGGGCCAACCCAGAACATAGAGTGGACAGGGGAGATGGCCTGGGCCTGTCAGGAGAGCCAGCACTAGAGGGACCCCTGGTGGTGAGGCGGTTGCACTGCAGCCAAAACTGTAACAGTTCTTTCTTTACTTCACTACCATTTTTTATCAATGGAGCGAAATAAATTTTTGAAATTAATGGCAACTTATCAAAAGGCAATAATAAAACATCCTTAAGATATTTTTTAAATTGTTCCTTAGGAGAGATTAACTTAACATTAGAGAAATTAAGAACTCTCAGGTTCAGATATCACATTTTATTCTCCATATTTTCAAGTCTCCTTCTCAAAACAAACTCTGACTGAATCATTGTAGTCTGCACCTTCTGAACAGATGTTATCTTATTTGTAATATCCTCAATTTGTTCTACATGCTTATTTATCCTAGGTTCAATCGAAAGTAAGATATCTTGTGAATTATTCATTGATCTAGCTAATAAAGAGATTGATTTCTCCAATGTTGTTATTGCTTGCCAAATTGACTCTAGTGTAATTATATTGGGTTTATCTATCCTAGGTATATTTATACCAGCTGGTACCACCCCTACTCGACTGGTCCTGGAAATCATTTGAATTTCCCCTGTCGAGTCTCCACCCTCCTCCTGTTCTTTAATCTTATTTACCCCTCCAACAACTTCCATATTGGGCAAATCTCTTGTACTTTCCACAATAACTCCCTCTGCCTCCAATGTCCGCTCGGTACATTGCCCCTGGGCCTTGGAGGAGTCTTTGTGAATTTCCAAGGTTTGGAGGTGGGGGGATAACCGGTGCACCAGGGGACAAAGATGTTTGATTGTCCAAGAGTGAGAGGCTTTGTTCCCTGCCTACTCCCTCAGCGGACAACTCTCCCGGTGTTGAAGCTGCAACTGGGGTGGAAAAAACCTTCAATTTTCATTTGGGAGGGGGTATTTGGGGCAGAGGCAGCGGACTCAAGCCTCAGACGCCCCTTCCGCTTAATATGAAGCATAATGATATAGTTATCATATAATATGAAAGTTTACCACCTTTAATCCTCCTTCCTATAAATTATCCAAACCATTCTATGTGAGGAGAGAAAAGAAATCAAAAACCAAATGCAATTCAAACAAAGTCCCAATCAAAGTCCAAAGCAAAGTTGAAGCTAAGTCCAGCGGACGCGATGCTCCACAGTCTTACCGACTTTAACAGGTTCCAGCTGGGCTGACGTCACTCGGGAGGGCGGGGCTTCGGGGTCGCCTTCGGGGCCAGGTCCAGCGGAACCTTACCCTCAGAGCGCCCAGCAGATCTTTTTCCCTCCTTGGTCAAGTTCACAAGAATTCTCTCTCCCTACTCAGGATTATTTTAACCTGTTTCATCCCTCCATCACCTTCATCCCCCCCACAACTCACCTAACTCAGTCATTGCAGCAACAGTCTTCAACCAGGGACCACGCACCAGGGCTCCTTCTAGACCTTTCAATCATAGGTCCTAGGTGTGGCCCTAAGGTGTGTTATGAAGGGGGCTCACTCCATCTGTGAGAGCTGTTTCTGCTCCATCCCTAGCCTAGAAGAGCTGACTCATATACAGAGCTGACTCAATATACAGAAGAGCTGACTCATGAATCGTGTCCAGCTCCTCTGCATGGCAGGGTATTTGGTTTAATTTTAACTCTTAGTGTAGCCTGTTTTAGTTAAATTCCCATAGTATCTTTGTGATGTCGTCAGTCTTTTTGAAAGTAGTAACATAGTACATGATGACAAATAAAGGCCAAATGGTCCATCCAGTCACCAGCAAGTTGCTTACAGTAATAACTCCTATTCCATGCAGATTACCCCCATACAGAAATGTTACACCTATAGTTAAAATAGGTTACCCATTCCTTCATTTTTTCATTCTCTAGGCCACAGTGTTAATCCCATGCCCTTTTGAATTCATTTACTGTTCTTGTCTTCCACCTCTTCCGGTGGATAAGGGGGCATTCTAGGCATCCACCACCCTATCTGTGAAGAAATATTTCCTGAGGTGGTTCGGAGTCATTCCCCCTTGGAGTTTCATATCATGACTCCTAGTTGTACAGTTTCCTTTCCAATAAAAAGATTTGATGTTTGTGCATCATTGAAACCTTTCAGGTATTTGAAGGTCTGTATCATATCTCCCCTGCACGTCCTCTCCACCAGGGTATAGATATTTAGATCCTTCAGCCTCTCCTCATAGGTCTTCTGAAACAGACCCCCACACCATTTTGGCCACCTTCCTCTGGACCGCCTCCATACTGTCTCTGTCTTTTTTTAAGATACAGTCTCAAGAATTGAACACAGTACTCCAGGTGAAGCCTCACCAAGGATCTGTACAAGGACATTATCACCTCCCTTTTCCTGCTGGTTATACCTCTCTCTCAGGCCCATGCAATATACAGGCCCATGCAATATCGGTGTGCGTTAAACGGGTGCTCATGATTGAGCGCTTGCTCTCTTAACGCATGCCGATCAACCTCTCCCGGGAGCCCGATTTAATGTTTAAATGGGCTGCCATGGCAAAAAAGGAGGCGCTGTGGAAAACTTTGCATCCCTAGCACCTCCTTGGCAGTGGGCACCCAGTAGAAGAGGCTGTCAGCAGGTTAGGCAAATGGACACTTAGTTTTACGAGTATCTGTTTCCCTAAATTGCGCACAGCCACAAGTTCGGAAAACGGTTGTTCATTAATTGGGCATCCGTTTTCCTAACCCGACTGCTGGTGACACTTTTTTTTTTTTTAACAGTTCTCCTTTTTTCAGTTCCTGACTTAATATTGCGTCCAAAACCTCTCATGTAATAAGGGGATTAGCGTGTCCAAAATGCATGTCCAAACCAGCTCAAAGCTAATAGTGCTCATCACATGTAAATTCATGTTAATGCCGCTATTAGCTATTACCCTCAATTCAAAAAAAAAAAAAAAAAAAGTGTGCCCAACACGTACATTTTTACTCTTAAAAATTAATGCCTGCCCTGGAGCAGGCGTTAATTCTCGAGGAGCCCCAAAAGTTTACAGAAGAGCAAAAAAAATACTAATTTTCTGTAGTTCCTCTGACTTAATATCGTGGCAATGTTAAGTTGGAGGAACCAAAAGAAGGAGAACCGTAAAAAAAAAAAAAAAGTGTAGCTGGTGGTCAGGTTAGGAAAACGGACATTCGTAAAATTGAGCGTCCATATTCCAAACCCGCTGACAGCCACCTCTCCTGGGCACCCAATGCTGAGGAGGCGCTAGTGACGCAAACGTTTCCCCAGCGCCTCCTTTTTACTGTGGCAGGCCATTAAATATTAAATCGGGCACCCAGGAGAGGAGGATGGGCGCGCTGATATTGCATCAGCCTGTCTATGCAGCCCAGCATCTCCCTCTCCTGGTCCGTGCAGATTAGTCTTTCACCCCCCATCACATACCGCTCTTTTGTATTACTGCACCCCAGATGCATGACTCTGCACTTCTTGGCATTGAATCCCAGCTGCCAAATCCTCAACCAGTCTTCAAGTTTTCTTAAATCACTTTTCATTCTCTCTACTCCTTCTGGCGTGTCCACTCTGTTGCAGATTTTAATATCAAGCACAAAATGGCAAAATTTTCTTTTTAACCTCTCCATAATGTCACCCACAAAAATATTAAATAGAACTGGTCTCAAAATCGATCCTTGAGGCACTCCTTTTAATACAGTTACGTCTTTAGAGTAGGTTCCATTTACTATTACACGGCGTCTCCTCTCAGTCAACCAGGTTGCAATTCACTCAACCACCAGCCCATAGGCCGGCACTGGACCCCGGAAGCATTTTTTGCCAGTCCGCAGAACGATGATCAATGCAAGAGGATGAAGAAGACGAAAGACCTGCCCTGCAGCTGCACCATGCACCATGACCAGCAGAGACCATTCCTAACCTTGCAGACCTTTTGTTTCCAGTTGGGGCTACTCCTGAGTCTCCATGTGTGGACAGGGAGAAGCTGCAGCTGAATGTTAATGAGTTCATGTCTGCTCCTCTTTCAGGCCCAAGGAGGGAAGGGGCCACCATGGGACCTGGCAGTGGAGCAGACATTGACTCAGTTTCACCGCCGGGCCATTAATATTCAGCTGCAGTTGCTCCCCTCCCGGTCATCAGGCCTGGGGACCAGCCCCGCCTGGAAAAAAAATGTTCACAGTTTGGGGGTTTTAATTATAGCAGAGATGCTGGCTGGTAGGGGGGGGAGGGATTTCTTATCTTCCTCTAAATGACCAACTAGTGGCTGACTGGATATGGGACAGGAAGAGAGCCCAGGGATTTTTTTTTTTCCCAAAGATGAACTGGTGGCGAGTTGTGAGGAAGAGGGAGATTGTTTTTCTTTTCTGAGGACAGTACTATTAGCTGGCTGGGAAAAGGAAAGGGGGGCAGAGAGCACCTTTGTATTAGAAAACAGATTTCTTAAACTGGCTAGTTACTTTCTGAAAAGGACACAGATCAGCTGCAGGGCTGAGCCACCAAATGAAAGATTTGGAGGGGCAGGGAGGATTAGCTCCCCCTCACTATTTAAGTTTCTGGGGGATCCTTACCCTGCTCTTCAGCACTACTGCAAATGGTCCACATAATTTAAGGAAGGTAGCTAGCTGGTCCCTGGCATACAAAAGGTTGAGAAAAACTCTTCTAACAGGTTTTTTTTCCCAATTTTGTGTCTATGAGAAAAATGCTTAAAACACAAGCTCCTTCAGGGCTGACTTTGGGTCATCAGTCACAGCTGATTGGTCAGCTGGGGTCATTGCATAAGTGTATTCCTGTTCTTGGCTTAGTAAACATTTCTTTATTTCTTTGAAGGTGCTTATACACCGCTTCCCCGGCTGTATTTTGCTACCCAAAGTGGTGCACAGTTAAAAGGTGAAGTATGTGTTGTGGCTCGCAGTCATAGCAACCCCCGACGGGACCCTCCCCCCTACCGGCTTTGCTGTTTCTCTTCGCCGTGGCTCGGCATGGCACACTCTGCGCTGCGGCAGGCCTCCCACAGCCTGCCGCATGGCCGCCGATGCCGTCCTGCTCTCCCCAACAGGGCTTCCCCTAGGCGTGTGCATGAGAAAGCTCCGCCCATTAAAGGGGCAGTGGCGCGAAAGCCAAGCCCGGCCCCAGAGGATGATGTCATCAAGGAGGGGTATTTAAACCCCACAGCTGCTATGGAGAATTGCCTTTGCAACGGGTTGTCTCTGCTGAGTCCTTAGTTGCGGTCCTGCTCCGTGCCTTGTTCTTGCTCCGTGCCTTGTTCCTGCTCCTGTATCCAGTCCTTGGCTTGATTCTTCAGTTCGACCTCGGCTTGTCTTCTCATCTATGATCGTCTGTTCTCCGTCCTGACCCTTGGCTTGTGACTCCGTTCCACTTTTTCGCTGCCTGCCCCGGATCTTCTGCCTGGACCTCATCCGCTTCTCCGTGGAGCTTCAGTTCCTGGTTCCTGTCACGCTGGGTGAACACTCTGAGTACCCGCTCCTTGGGGGCTCTCCCACGTTCATAGGCTATCCGCTCCTTGGAGGGCCGTCCCGCCTGATCTCTTGTAACCATTCCGTGTGAATGCTTCTCTTCACCAGCTCCACCTCTCGGAGTCGAGTTCCATTGGGGGCAATCCATCGGTGGCCATCACCGCTCGCTCTGGCTCAAGGGTCCAGAACCATAACAGTATGACATTGGGGAGTTTACTTTTAAAAATGAGTGTGCATAAATAAAGATGTTGAATATTAGATCTCCAGTTTCCTGTACTCATACCGCCAACAATTTATTAACTTGTCACTACAAAGATGAGAATATATTCTGCCATATATTTGTACTATCTTCTGATCTACATTTGGATGACAAAAGATCAAAATTTCAAGGTGCAGTTGCTTTTAGGGCACTTTGGAAATTCTTCACTAACTCTTTTATTCCCATAGACCCAAAGTGGAGAAAAACCAAAGGGGTGAATTTTCAAAGAGTTATGTGCATAAAAATTACCATATATGGTCATTAATTGCATCCACTCAGGTACATGCTATTTTATAAACAGCAAAATACACGTGCACATGTATGCACATAAAAAGAGTGCGGTTTAAGGGCATTTTATGGTGGGAGCCAACATTTACACACTTAAGTTGCTATTTTAAAAGATTAGTCACCCGTGTAGATTTGCCAACTTATGTATGTGATTTTACACCTTCTAATTGTCTTGCATAAGTGATATTAAATGTGTTTATTGTCTACTATTGGTGAAGTGGGTGAACTGTGGAGAGTGCAGGGTAAAGAACCAGGAGGGTCTCGATAACCTGGAGAAGGACTGGGTGAACTGGTGAAATAATTGGTAAAACTGGTATTTTCAAATATGCATATATGTTGCAGGGTAAAGATACCTGTATTTTATAATGCAAACATATCTGATATGGGAGGGCTGTAAAATTCTATCATAAATCTGTGCAAGGCCATAGACACGCATATTTGCCACCACATACCATTATTTGAAAGTTATTCTCTTAGGGGACAATTTTAAGACCCACGCACGCACATCCATGTGCACGCGGTTTCCGGCATGATCACATGAACATGCCAATTTTATAACATGCACATGCCAGTGCATGCATGTTATAAAATCCGATGGCCGCGCACACATGTGCATTGGATTTTAAAATTCACGTGCACGTGTGGGTGGCCTGTGACTCGCGCGCGGGGGGAAATTTTATAACCTATGCGCGGCGATGCAATCGGCCGGTCCCCAATTCCCTCCTAGTTGGCTCCAATTAAGGAGCGGACTGGGTGAGAACTTCCCTAACCCTACCCAAACCCTACCCTTTCTATCTTTTCCCCTCTCCTCTCCTCTGTGACCCCCAAACCTAACCCTACTTAGCCCCATATTTTTTATTTTAATACTTACTAGTTATGTGCCTTTGTTCAGTACAAATTAGGAAAGTTCATTGAAATTTCCTAATTCATCCTGGTTCAGGAACCCCGAAACCCAAATGGAATTTTCCCAAAATTTCAGGAAAAATTCATTTTCGGGTTAGTGCGCACTAACGGGAGTTAGTGTCCACTAACAGGGGTTAGCAAGCACTAACTCCCATTAGTGTGCACTAACCCGAAATTCAGGTCTCCCCGAATTTAAAAGGCCCGAATCGTGGGAAATACGATATTTCCTGCGGCAGGTCAGGAGATACTTCTGGAGCAGAAGAATCTTCCATGCGCCGGCTGGCTTCGGGCACACGCTTCCCCAGGACAGCAGATAAATGGGGTTGTCCTGGCCCGCCCCTCCCTGCCCAGACCACGCCCCCCAGACCGCTCCTTTCAGCAGGCTCGGCACTTTGGCTTGTAACGAGGGTTATGCACGTGGCCGGGCCCTTTGTAAAAGGTGCACAGCGTGTGCAAATTTGTGTGGCCCTTTTAAAATCGGGCCTTTAGTGAGTCAGGTCCCATGTGCCAGATTTTACTTTCAGACATGAGTTGGGCAAGAAAAGTATGCCAGTCTGTTTGGCTGCACAGTTCTGAAATAGCACATCTTTTGGCCAAGGATTGAATTTCCTGAAACTTCAGGGAGGGGAAAAAAATTCCACAGCTCTACCCGCAAAACTGTATGGTTGCTAGGTAGCTGGCAAGTTCATGAGCAGGACTGGGGATTCCTTTCCCTAGCCTGCTGGAGAGTAGAGTGGGTAAGGAGAGCTGGGAGGAGAGAAGACAGTCTGCACAGGGACAGAGGTAGCGAAGAGAATGGGATGAGAGAGAAAGAGAGAGACGGAGGGAGAGAAAAAGAGATATAGTAGATACAAACAGGTAAGGGGCAGGAAAGGGCTAGGGCTAAATGGTGAGAGATAAAAGATATCTGGGCAGAAAAAGGAGAAGCACAATCATGGAATAAAAGAAATGGAAGCAAGATGATGAATTAGGATGGTAAGAGAGAATTAGATAAAGATGGAAGGAGAGCTGGGACTCAGGTGAAGACAATGAGACAGATCAGAAGGGAACAAAGAGCCAGATAAACATACAAACACACAATCTCTTCCTCTCTCTTACTTGAAATGTCTGTATTTATGTGAGCAAGAGAAAGGAAAGGGTGCTTTTGTTAATTTTGCTTACGAAGAAAGAAGAGCTAATTTAATCAGCTCAGGAAAATATTTCAGTTTGTAAATTGCAATGTCTGCAAGGAAAGTTAGCTTGAAATCCTACTTACATTGATTTAAATAATAATTTTGCGACTTTGCAAATCTAGTATTTGCATCTATGTGAGGATCAGTGACAGCATGATCCCTCACACAACGAAACTAGCATTAAGAGGTCAGTATTGAAAGCATCCGAACAGGTAACTATTTGAGTTACCCACCTAAAAAACAAGATTTCAGTATTTCTTCTTGCTGACCGTGTATGCACACAAATGGTATGTGCACACTTAAAGTGGTATCACGGAGGTGCTCAGGGCCTGGGACAAAACTTTAGCCAGTGCATGCACAAATGCAACGCTGACCCCCTAAAGTTACATGCACAAGTCTTGATCAGAGAAATCACAGGCCTAAACTTAACTGAATAAAGTTACATGCATATCTTTATCCAGAGTCTTCATCAGAAAACGTATGCATGTAAGTACCATTAAATATCTGGACAAGTTACATGTGCAACTTTTCTTCAATAAATTTGCCATGGAGTATTGACCTCTTAATTATCAGGCTGGAAGGTCTATAAATAATATGCACATAAAATAAGCATTGTATGTTGGTACAAATTTGCTATTTCTGTTTTGTCTGCTAAAAAAACAGAGGTGGCGTGAGTAAGTAACAGACAGAGAAGGATAAGGGAGAAAGTGGGAAAGGGAATAAGAACTAGGGGTGTGCATTCATTCCCTACGAATTGGGAATCTGCAACGTATTGGGCCATATTCGTTGTATTCGTGGGGAAGCGAACTGTATCTCCTGCACTCACACCCTCGGCTGCCAGTATTCAAAATGGCGCCGATAGCCTTTGACCTACTATGTCACAGGGGCTACCGGTGCCATTGGTCAGCCCCTGTCACATGGAGCAACGGATGGCCGGCTCCATCTTGTGCTCCTACCATGTGACAGGGACTGACCAATGGCACCGTAGCCCCTGTGACATAGTAGGTCAAAGGCTATCGGCGCCATTTTGAATACTGGCAGCCGAGGGTGTGAGTGCAGGAGATTGTTCCCAGACCCCCCACTGGACAACCAGGGAGTTTTGTTAAGTCTTGGGAGGGTCAGGAGGGTGGGGGTTGTAGTTAATTTAATTTTAGCGGGTAAACGAATAAGAATTAACGTATAAACGGCCACCACCATCGTAAAGATGGCCGTCACCATCTTTAAAGATGGCGCCGGCCAGCCAGTGCTCCTACCATGTGACAGGGGCCGGCCAATGGCACGGATACCCTGTCACATGGTAAGGGCAAAGGGCCATCGGCGCCATCTTTATGAGTGGCAGCTGACGGCCCGAGAACGGGAGATCGCTCCCGAGACCACCACTAGAGCACCAGGTAATTTAAAAATGTTTTGGGGGGATCGGGAGGGTGGGAGAAGCTAAGGGGTCATTTTTAAAGGGTCGGGTGGGGTTTTTTTTTAATCGGGCCATCGGCGCCATTTTTGAGTGGCAGTCAAAATGGCGCCGATGGCCCGAGAGCGGGAGATCGGTCCCTGCGCCCCCACTGGACCACAAGGTACTCGTAAAACGTTTTGGGGGGGTTCGTGGGGTGGGGGAAGGTAAGGGGTCAATTTTAAAGGGTCGGGCCTCACTAAACCGATTCACATCTCCAGCGATCGGATTTTTTTCTCCCTCCAGCCGAACCCGATCGTTAAGACGATCGGGCACACGATTCACATCTCTAGTTCTAACCTCTTTAGCCTTTCTTCATAGGGGACTTATTCCATCCCATTTATCATTTTGGTTGCTTTCACTGTATCTTTTCTAATTCTGCTACACTTTTTTGCGATGTGGTGACCAGAACTGCACACAATAGTCAAGATGAGGTCACACCATGAAGTGATACAGAGGGATTATGATATTCTCTGTTTCATTCTCCATTCCTTTCTTAATAATCCCTAACATTCTATTTGCATTTTTGGCTGCTGCTGCACACTGAGCAGAAGATGTTAACATATTATCAACAATGATGTTTAGATCCTTTTCATGAATGGTGACTCCTAATGTGGAACCTTGCATTATGTCGCTATAATTTGGGTTACTCTTCCCTAAGGGGCAAATCTTAAAACTTACGCAAGGCGCAGATGTGTTCGCGCAACCCGGCGCGAACACATCTGCGCCCGATTTTATAACATGTGCGCGCATGCAGGGTCGGCGCATGCAGGGGGGTGCACAATTGTGCAACCTGCGCGCGCCGAGCCGAGCAGCCTGCCTCCATTTCTTCCGAGGCTGCTCTGATTTCAGACCGGCCTTGGAGGGAACTTTTTTTTTCGTCCCCCCCCACCTTTCCCTCCCTTCCCCTATCTAACCCACCCCCCAGCCCTAACTAAATCCCCCCTACCTTATTTCATGGAGTTACGCCTGCCTCTGCGTAACTTGCGCACACCGCCGGCTCCCTGCCCCGCCGCCGGACCGCCATCACGCCTCTGTCCCCACCCATGGACCACCGCCACGCCCTCGTCCACGCCCTGGCCTGCCCCTTATTCGAAGCCCCGGAACATACGCGCGTCCTGGGGCTTGCGTGTGCTGCCGAGCCTATGCAAGATAGGCTCGGTGTGCGCAGGGGGAGCTTGGGGCAGGTTTTCGGGGGTTACGCGCGTACTCCTTTGAAAATCTGCCCCTAAGTGCATCACTTTGCCTTTGTCCACATTAAATTTCATTTTCCATTTGCATTCCCAGTTTCCCAGTTTTGCAAGGTCCTCTTGCAATTTCTCACAATCCTCTTGTGATTTAGCAACTTTGAATAATTTTCTGTCATTGTCAAATTTGATCATCTCACCCAGATTACTTGGGCGTCCAGCCTCTCCAGTTCCCTCAAAATATAAAATCCTAACTCAGTCCTTGGTTTGAACTTAGGAAACTGGAGGTCAGGGATTTATTTTAAATTTATTTTTTGTTTTATTGTATTTCGCGTGACGCGTCATGCTGCAGCTAAACCTTTCATTATTTCAATCCAACAAGGAACATGAATTCAAGATTGCCCTAGAACAAAGAGATTTGGTGTTAAAATGTAACTGGTGGTCTACCCATCCTGGATGAGTAGTATGCTGAAACTGGAACACATCGTAATATTTTCAGTCTGATCTTAATGAAGCATTTGTCTTCTTTGCAAAAATTAGCTGCAGGAAATTTCTGTCACTCAAGCTAGTTGGTCTTGGAGAAGTGCTTAACGTGTCTGATGCAAACAGAAATGTTTTTGAGCATCAAGATTCAGCTTTTTTTTTGGCTTGAAAGGGTCATAATGTTTTCCAGATGCTTTTTTTCTGTTAGGCAGTGACAAGACAGTATATTAAATAACAATATGGAAATTATTTAGTTGCAGTTCTGTTTAATGCAGCTCATTTGCATCCCATAAGGCTACTGGACCTGGATTGTCTCTCTCACTGCAGAAAAATTTGCAGATGCTACTTCCCTTTAGATAGTTTTACAAACGAATACTCATAAGGGAAAGGTTATTTAATTAGTGCCTGGTAATGAAGATTTTTGTTAAGAGTAATAATAACCAATGGCATTATAAAGGCATTATTTTCACATATTACAATTGACAGTATTGTTCAATTGCATTTCCATGTGTGGTAAAACACAGTAAAATATATAAAAATAGCTAAAATGACTGATCAAAAAGTATAACGAGGGCTGTGAGCTAGTGGCAGTGCTATAGACTGCCATGTGGAAGGCCAAGGCACAGTTCGCAGCTCTGGTGTCTGCTTCCTGGGTCATCCAGAACTAGAGATATCATGGGGGCAGGGTTTATAGCCTGGGGCGGGAGTGACATTGAGAGAATTTCTGCCATTAATTGATGGCGACACCTAGTGGCTAAACTCAGAAGAATCCATGTTACCGTGCTCCTTTTTTTGGCCCTCAGATTAGGAGTGTCGCTAGTAATGGTTGGATTAAGTGGGGAGTTAAGTGGGGAGAAGGATGACAATAGGGAAAAACCCTGAGTAGATGCAGATGAAGGCTCATGTACTACAGAACTCAAAGGACAGTTCCATTTGAGCTGAAATCCCAAAAGGGCAGGAGGACACTGCTTGACCAAGAAACATATTAAAAAAATAAATAAATAAACACGTGTAGCAAACTATAATTACTTTGCTGAAATAAAGCAACAGCAGTGGGAAAAGGCTTTCATATCTACTTATTTGATCTGGAATGTTAAATTCTCAAAAATAAAATTAAAAAACCGCATAATATTCAATTGACACAAATTGTATTTTTATGTAAATTGCTCTGTTGTGTAGACCTTGGGTAGAAGGCCATAACTCCTAAGAGTCACACCATCTGCCTGATAATCAACAGTCTAAGGTGCATACTTGCAAAATAATGATGAAATTTTTATTTTATTTTTACTTTAACATTTCTGACTATCTTTTTGTGGTAAAAATAGTATAGATTTTTTTTAGAATTAGGGTTTATAAATATACTTTGTAATTTTTTTCTTATCTGTTTTTTTATTTTTTTATTCTATTTTACTAATTTTCTACACAATATTTGTTTTAGTTGAATTATGTTTAATTATTTATATATTTTTTTTATTTTGTTTTTCTTGGAATTGTTGTGAACCGTTTTGGTCAAACTGTGTTTGTGAAAGACGGTATAGAAATATTTTTAAATAAATAAATAAATCATATCCGGGCTATTATCCACCCTATTTAATTAGTACCAGGGCCACATGATTGTAATAATTCAGTAGTGGGGAACTTTTCAGAGTTTAGGTGCCAAATCATGTGCTAGACAGCTGGACTTGCCAGGCTGGCATGGTGCTAGTCTCAGCGGACACCCATTCATTATGTCCTTTGACTATCAGTGAAATTAATCAGAAGTGCTACTTTTAGCACTTTTTCCCACTATGTTCTTTGCTTTGAAACTGAAGATTTGCTATATTTAGGTTTGATATTTCACCTGCTTATAAGAGACCATCTTTCACCTCTTCTTTCCAGTTGATTGTGCTGGGTTCCTACTTTAGATGCATCCTGGTAATGCCTTCAGCTGAGGAAAATCAGCACAGGAGCACCATGATTTACTCAATTTAGAATGATATAATTGATTTGGGAAGAGCTTTCAAAAACCTGCAAGTCTAACAAAAGGGGGCACAAATATTGTTAGGGTAGCATTATCATCTCTAGTTTATTTATAACTTGCTTTTAGGCATGTGTAGGTCAGCATTCTTTAACCTGTAAAGCTTTATGGAAATGAATGGGGAATACACACTGTGAGTATACAAACTGTCTCACAAGCAAAGGTAGCAAATTTTAGTTGATGATGTTTTTTCTTTAATTCTTTTTTTCATTGGCAAAGAAAGGACAAAAAAAAAAATAAGAAGTGAACATTCAGTGACGCAGTGAGTAGCAGATTTATCCAGGAAAAATTATGCATGCAACATGTCCTGGATTTTCAGCAGAAAATATGTGCATAACATTCCTGCTGAATATACTCGGAAAAAAGTTGTGTGGGTAACTATCTGTATCATGAATTTTTATGATCAGACTTATGTGTGTAACTTTAGCCAGAAAGTACTGAATATGCTCACTCACTGGGTAATCTTATACCTCAACCTCGGAACGCCTCTGTTGACACCCCTTTTAGTGTGGATAAAATCTGCACACAAAAAATTAAGCATTTGGAATGGGAAACCATTCAGAGTTCTGTTTTCATGCACAAAGCTCAAAAAGCTCTGACACAAAGGCTTTCAATATTGGTGACATGGGAGGAGCTCTCAAAAACTTGCAACTCTTCTCAGGACTGAGATGAAATCAGAATGAGAGAGAATGATTGTAGCCAAGGCTCCCAGTCTACTGTGATTCTACAGCCATGGTAAGGGCTGCAATATTTGGCCCTCACTGCGACACTGGCTAATCCTGGCCAAACTGCCGCAGAAGACCAAAGAAAAAATGTGTTGTTGACAGTGGGATGGCACAGTGTTCCTCTTCCAGCCTCTCTTTCCCCCCGAAAGAGAAATGCATTGGTAGCAGTGGGATGGCTCATTGTTTCTCTGCTGCTCCCAATCCCCTTATTCACCTTTCTTATCTGAAAATAGGAGGAGGACGGCAGCCTTATAGTGCCTTCGTCTACATCATCCTCCTTTTCTTCTGCTGAAGGGTCTGAGTTGCACTTTGAACCATGTGGCATGAGGCTAGAGTGGGTGACCTGAAGGAAGTATATAGAGGAACTGGGGAATATATTGGCGAAGGGGGAACCTATTCCAAAAGGATGGGCTCCATCTTAACCGGAGTGGAACCAGGCTGTTGGTGCTAATATTTAAAAAGGAGATAGAGCACCTTTTAAACTAGACCATGGGGGAAAGCCAACAGTCATTCAACAACACATGGTTTGGAGGGTGGTATCATTGAACGATACTAACAAATCAGGGAAGATAGAGTATCCTGACAGACAGACTCCACTAAAAAGGCAGGAGTAACCCAGGTGCCTTTAAGTAAAGAGCAGATTGAGTTCAAAGATTCCAAATTATCCCTATCAACTACAAGAAAGGTTTTATACTGTATACAAACATATCATACTTTACAATGTCTGCATGCAAATACCAAAGGTCTAAAAAGTAAAATGGGAGAGTTGGAATGTATAGCACTGAATGAAGATGTAGACATAATTGGCATCTCAGAAACTTGGTGGAAGGAGGATAACTAATGAGATAGTGCTATACCAGGATTCAAATTATATCACAATGATAGGGTTGATCAAATTGGTGGAGGTGGTATTATATGTTAGGGGTAGCATAGTGTTAAACAGGATAAAGATCCTGCAGAAGACTAAATGCAGTGCGGAATCTGTATGGACAGAAATTCCATGTGTGATGGGGAAGGGTATACCGGTAGGGGTATACAACCATTCACCTGGCCAATGAAAAAAAGAATTAAAGAAAAACATCAGCAACTAAAATTTGCTACCTTTGCTTGTAAGACAGTTTGTATACTCACAGTGTGTATTCCCCATACATTTCCATAAAGCTTTAAGGGTTAAAGAATGCTGACCTACACATGCCTAAAAGCAAGCTGTGAATAAACTAGAGATGATAATGCTACCCTAACAAGATTTGTGCCCCCTTTTGTTAGAATTGCAGGTTTTTGAAAGCTCTTCCCACATCATCAATTATATCATTCTAAATTGAGTAAATCACGGTGCTCCTGTGCTGATTTTCCTCAGCTGAAGGCATTACCAGGACAATGAAATGCTAACAGAAATTAGGGAAGATAACACATTTGGCAGCACAGTAATAATGGGAGATTTCAATTACCCAAATATTGACTGGGTTAATGTCACATCAGGACATGCTAGGGACGTAAAGTTTCTAGATGAAATAAATGACTGCTTCATGGAACAGCTGGCCCAGGAACAGATAAAAGTGGAAGGTTTTTTAGACTTAGTTCTTCTTGAAATGCAGTATTTGATGCAAAAGGTAATGGTAGTGGGGTCCCTTGGTAACAGTGAAGGTAATGTAATCAAATATGACTTAATTTCTAAAGGGAAAACTCCTGCTCTGGTATTTAATTTTCAAAGGGAGACTTTGATAAAATGAGAAAGAGAAAAAAATTAAAAGGTGCAGATATGAAGGTTAAGAATTTATATCAAGCATAGACATTGTTTAAAAATACCATCTTGGAAGCCCAAATTAGAAGTATTCCATGCATTTAAAAGGTTGAAAGAAGAAGGCCAAGTGACTGCTGGCATGATTAAAAGGTGAAGTCAGATTGAGCCAAAAGAACATCTTTTAAAAATGGAAAAACATAGAAACACGATGCCCAACCATCAATTTATGTAGCCCTTACAGTTACCATCACTCCCTCAGAGATCCCTTGTATTTATGCCATGCTTTCTTGACTTCAGATACTATTTTTGTTTCGCCAAAAAGGAGGCTTTTCCATGCATCCACCGTCCTCCCTTAAAGAAATCATTCCTAAGATTACTTCTGAGTCTGCTCCCTTTCACCCTTATCCCATGACCCCTTGTTATAGCCTCCTGTGCATGGAAACCTTTGAGATATATCTGTTTAACTTGATTCCTCCCTGATCTGCTCATTCCACACCCCTGAGTTACCTTGCTAAAAACTTATCCAGATAAGTCAGTTATCTGGCTAAGTGGCACCTGCTGACCGTAGTCAGATATTTAGCGGTGCCACTTAGCTAGATAAATCTGACTTATCTGGCTAGGTTTTTTTTTAATATATCAGTTTCTAGGTTATAAATATTAGTGAATAACCAGCAACAAGAATACAATTAGTAATTCACTTAGTTTAAATGACTAATTGTCTTATTTTGAACACTTTCATCATAGTAGGATGATAATCTATTTATCAAAACATGAGACTGGGTTGGTTGAGATGGTGGGAATTAATCTAGGAACTAATTGTCCAGGAACCAGTACTCTCACCTTCTCAGATCAAGTAAGTGACCTTTCCAAATTCACAATTCTAACATTGGCAGACAAATACTATCTTTTACTAGCTCAGAGAATCAAAGTCTATTTTCCCACTACACAGACAAGAATTAGCATGCATGGCATTACAGAAGGATATAGCCATTATAGGCATTTCAGAGATGTGATGAACAGTGGATAATGGGACACTGTAAAACCAGGGTATAAATTATATATTATGAAGTGGAAGAGTATCATAGAAGGTAGAGCAGCAGGCTGAGAACCAGAGTTCAAATCTGCTGATTCTCCTTGTGATCTTGGACAAGCCAATTTGCTCCTCATTGCCTCAGGTACAACCTTAGGTATATATTTACTAGGGATGGGAAGTCATTTGCAATGAAATAGGAAATACAGATGATATTTCCTATTTTGTAGCATTTTGGGAACTTCAAAAAACAATAGGAAAAACCATAACATTTTGTGTTGCTTTTACTGTTGTTTTGGGTTTTTTTAATGTAAACTTTAAAAGAAAAAAAAAAGCAAACTCACCCAAACCCTTACTATTTATTTAAAAAAACAGAGCCCCCCCCCACCCTTCCAACCCCCCCCCCCAGTATTCACCACAAATACCTGGTGGTCTAGCAAGGGGCCCAGGAGCAATTTCCCATTCTGGGGCTGGTGGCTGCCCTCATTCAAAATGGAGCTGGCCGCCCTTTGACCTTAACACGTGACAGAGGCTACCGGTGCTCTCGGGCAGCTCCTGTCATATTGTAGGGGTAAAGGTTGACCAGCACCATTTTGAATGAGGACAGCTGCTGACCTGGGAGTGGAAAATCTCTCCCAGGCCCCCCACTAGATCTCCAGGTGTTTTGTGGTGAGTTCTGGGGGGTCAGGTAAGGAGGTGGGGGGGGGGGAGGGTTCTGATTTTTAAATTTTATTTTTAAATGAAATAGGCAATGAAATTAAAAACAGCGATCCAGCAGTGGACATGAAATGGCCCACCCCCGGAACAAAAACCATACGGTAACAACATTTTTCAGGGCTCCCACCCCTCATATTTACTAAACTTCATTATGCATTTATCGTGTTATTTTAACCCAAATATCATCAAAATAGTAATGAACTACTTTGCAAATGCATGCACAGCAGCTCGTTACTAAGCAATTGGTCTACTGCATTCTGGTCTTATCCCCCAGGTCTCTTGAAACTTGGTTCAGCGTGCTTCTTGTGTTTTGGTTGAGATGTTTACAGGTGAACTTTTTTTCTTTCCAGATTTTTCTTTCTTCATTTAGAGGATCTCATCCTCTAAATCTCTATTTTCTGTTTGGACATTAGGGTCCCTTTTCTTCACTTGATCCAGCACTTGCTTTGCTTCTCCAGAGTAGGCTTTATACAGGGCTTGGAGCCTCCTCCTGTTTCTCTCTTTTCCTTATGACTGATGATTGTTGTACCACACCCATACAGTTGAAACTTTAAACATATTTTGACTTCTCTATGTACCATCATATCTCTGATATGCATCATTTTGCCACAGTTCAATCCCTTGGCTTTTGCTTTGATTCATTGGTGCTGCTAGATTTTAGCCCACAACGCACATCTAGCTCCTTTCTCCTCAGAGTCATTAAACAAATTAGACAAATTCTCAAAGAATCCCTCTAAATTCTGAATGATGTTCATATCCAGAATGCCAATGTGGGAGATTGAGCGGAGTTTCCCCAGCTGGAGACAGAAATCCACACTGACTCCAGCCTTTTTGGTGCAGATAAAACTTTATTAGACAAACACAATAATTAGCAATATACTTCCTTCCTTAGCAGTAGTCACTTACATACACAGGGGCTGTAGACTGTCTTGCTTCTGGTCAGTGTATACTCATTCCCTTTGGTTTGGACAGAGCACTTTACAGGAGCTGCCTTCCTCCTGGAGGCATAGGGGGCCTCCTGAACACAGCAGGGTCTGCACTCTTAATTCAGCCCCAACTGGGTCCCACCCATAGAGCATTCTCCTTCCATGGAATTAAGGTGGACCAGGCTTCTAGCCTGGTCCTGCACATACAGACAGAGGGGAAACGGGGTCATTCTGTCACAGCCTGGTACCTCTTCCTTGGCCTTTGGATCAGCTTGGACATCGTCTCTAACAATGCAAATGCTTCTGGACTTCAGTCTCTGTCCAAAAATTTTACTTCAGCTTCTTTACAGCCCATTATGGACAATTCCATGCTATTGACTGCAATTATCTTAAACCAGTGAGCATCTCCAAAATTACTGTAGAGTTGACTTGCAGAGGTAGCTGTGACATCATAACCAGTGTCTAAATAGCATTTGGTCTCCACACCATTTATCTTCCTGACAAGGACAGGGCTTTTCTCAAAGGTCTTATCCTTTTTCTTCCCCTGTTTGGTGTTTCTCACTTCTGTCATCTGCCTTCTAACGCTTGATGTGGATGATTCAAATTCTTATTTTATTTATTTATTTATTTAAAATATTTTATATACCACTATGTTATGAAACATAAGTAAGTTTTTAGGTTTTTCTTAAATTCCTTAATATTTGTTAATTGCCAGAGGGAATTGGGGATGGAATTCCATAGAATGGGACCAGTTACATAGAAGACATGCTTTCTAGTGATGTCTAACCTGGCTACTTTAAGAGAGAGGACCTCTAGGAGACTTTTATTCATGGAGCGGAGATGACATGAAGGTTGATACAATCGTAGAGAATAGCATAGCCAGATAGCAGATTTCTTGTATATGAAGCTGTAGATAATGGACAGAATTTTGTATTGTATTAAAAAAGAACAGGGAGCCAACGCAATGAACAGAAGTTATATGATCTCGGTGTTTTGAGTTTGTAAGAATATGAGCAGCTGTGTTATGTATAAGTTGTAGTGCAGTGTCCGGGAACCCTAGGTATAATGCATTATAATAGTCTAACCCTGTGAGAAGCAGGGCCTGGAAAACAGTATGAAAGTCATTGGGGCAAGGTAAAGTTTTAGAAATTTGAATAAGTGAATCCCTTAGAAAGAGGTTTTTACCACAGAAGAAATATTTTTGACATGGATAAGGCTGAGTCCAGCATGATATTGAGACTGCAAACATAGGAATATGATAGGAATAGAAAAATTGCCAAATGTTAGGTGAGATGGTAGACTGCATTGAGAATAAGGAATGGTGAATAAATGTAAGATTTCTGTTTCAGCAGTGTTAAGTGTTAAAAGATTGTGAGATAACCAGGTGTTAATGGAGTTAATGTAAAGACTAGCTATTGATAAAGTCTTGGACCAGGAGCCGCTGTAAGGTATGAAAAATTGAATTCTACACCTAACCAAGCTAAGAGATGACATAGGATTAACAGATAAATATTAAACAAAATAGCCAGAAGTGATGCTCCTTGGGGGATACCCTTAGGAATAGTATACCATTTGGAACTAAATTGTTGCGACCGCGACATACAGATCCTGATACGGGGGTGGCCGCTAGCTCATGGGAGAGCATGAGCCCCTGAACCATGGCACGACTCAGAGAGGAGCCCCGAGCCACACCGTGGGAGGTGAGCACTTGCAAGCATGGGCGGAGCAGGAACAAAGCAGGACTGGGACTAAAGCAAGGAACTCGGAACAGGCACCAACCAGGATCAGCCCTCCGCTGGACCCACACGCACCAAGGAGACCCAGCAATGCAATGCTGGTCTCAGGAATAGCCCTCCGGCCACGTGAAAGCCCTTTTGGACCTGCCGCTTGAGAACGACGAGTGTGTGAGGCCAGATGGAGGCTGAGGGCAGGAACAAGATGAAGACTTGGAATTTGGAAGGACTCAGACGAGGACTCAGGTTACTCAGAAGACTCAGATAAGGATTCAGGTTACTCAAAAGATCTCAGGCAAGGTTTCAGGACTCAGGCGAAAGTACTGGGTGAGAACTGCATTGCAGCACACCCTACACAGCTGCCCATGGCTGGTCGCAGACCACACAGCACGAAGCAGACTCCAGGCGAAGTAGTAGAACTTGAGACTGGAACATGTCGAAGATTCAGTAGAGGCCTGCACCAAGGCACACCCTACACAGCTGCCTTTGGCTGGTCACGGACCACACTGAAGTGGAGCAGGTTCTGGCAGAGTCTTGGGCATGGACGGAAGCAGGCAAGAAACTCTGAAGAATGGGACAGGATTCTAGACTCAGGGTTCAAGACTCAAGATTCAAGACTCGGAACTTGGAACTCGGAACATTAAAAACAAGGGTCTTCCAAAGACTTGCGCTGCAGACGAGAAGAAGGCCTTATACCACAAAGCGCCCTACACAGCCCCCCATGGGCTGGTCACAGACCACAATGGTGGCAATCCAGGAAAGGTGAATGCAAGAAACTGGGAACTGGTTGCAGAGGCAAAAATGAAGGCATCAGGAACACAGAACATCTGGAATATCAGGACTCAGGAACGGAACCATGGAACATCAGGACATGGCATAGGCAACGAAGGAGCTCCGACAAAGGATGAGATCAGGAACACGGAACGAAGAGCCATTAAGACAAGTGAAGACCATGGAGGACCTTTATTTATTTATTTAAAAACTTTTATATACCGGTATTAGTATGCATACATCATACCGGTTTACAATGTAACTTTAAAGGTAGAAATTACAATGAACAGGGAGGGCGAACAAGGAGGAGTATACAAAGAGCAGGAGGTGGAGGAATTAAAGCAATAAATAAAAACTGCAACAGACTATTTACAGGAATATACAAGGCGTAGGCAAGATACTTGCAGAAGTCGGTGTATTTAATCAGGGTAGGCTTGTCGGAAGAGCCATATTTTAAGTTTTTTTCTGAACTTGGCGTAACATGGCTCTAGCCTGAGAGTGGTAGGGAGGGTGTTCCATTGTTTAGGGCCTGCAATGGATAGTGCACGGTCCCTAGTAGAGGAGAGGTGGGCTTTTTTCAAAGGGGGAATGGAGAGGGTGCCTTTGTTGACAGTGCGAGTGGGTCGTTCAGTGCGTATAGGACGAAAGGGTTCATCCAACCAATTGGAATTGTGCGAGTGGATGGACTTGTGCACTATGGTTAGAATTTTGAAGAGAATTCGGGATGCGATGGGGAGCCAGTGGAGTTCTTTGAGTATTGGGGTAATGTGATCAGCTTTCCTTGAGTTGGTGATGACCCTGGCGATGGCATTCTGGAGCATTTGTAAGGGCTTGGTGGTGGAGGAGGGTAGGCCAAGGAAGAGGGCATTACAGTAGTCCAGCTTTGAGGAAAGGGTGGCTTGGACGACGGTGCGGAAGTCATGATAGTGGAGGAGGGGTCTGAGTTTCTTCAGGATGTGAAGCTTGAAGAAACCTTCTTTGAGGATGGAGTTGATCTGTTTTTTGAGATTGAGTTGTTGATCTATGATAACCCCAAGGTCTCTTACTGTGGGTTGGGGTGTTATGACGTTGAAAGCTGGATCGTTGGAGATCGGTGGTTTGGGAGGGAGGTGAGGAGAGATAAGGAGCAGCTCTGTTTTGGAGGAGTTTAGAGCGAGGTGGATGTTGGTGAGGAAGTCATTGATGTTGGCAAGACATGTGTTCCAGAAGGCAAGGGCATCTGAGAGAGAGTTGTGAATGGGAATGACGATTTGAACGTCATCTGCATAGAGGTAGAATTTGAGGCCGAGGTCTGTGAGGAGCTGACATAGAGGTGTGAGATAAATGTTGAAAAGGGTGGAGGAGAGGGAGGAGCCTTGTGGGACACCTTGAGACAAGGGATAGAGTGTGGAGTTGGCGTTTCCTATCTTGACGGAGAACTTTCTGTTAGATAAGTAGGATTTAAACCATAGTAGGGCTAGGCCTGAGATGCCTATTTCGGATAGCCGGTTGATGAGGAGGTTATGGTTGATGGTATCAAAGGCAGCTGAGATGTCGAGTAGGGGCGAGGAGGTAACAGTTGCCTCGGTCCATGCCTATGAGTAAGTGGTCCGTGAGGGAGAGCAGGAGGGTTTCTGTATTGAGGTATTTACGGAAGCCGTATTGGGCTGGATGCAGAATGTTGTTGCTTTCTAGATATTCTGTAAGTTGGATGTTTACAATCTTTTCCATAATTTTGGATAGGAAGGGCAGGTTAGAGATAGGGCGGAAGTTAGCGGGGTCTTTAGGGTCTAGTGTTGGTTTTTTTAGGAGGGGCTTGACAATAGCTTGTTTAAGAGCATCTGGGACAGAGCCTGAAGAGAGGGAGGAGTTTATGATGTCTGCGATGGGTTTGGATATAGTGTTCGGGATGGAGAGGAGGGATTTTGTGGGAATGGTGTCTGAAGGGTGGGAAGCTGGTTTAAGTTTTCTGAGAATAGATTCCACTTCTTTAGCGGAAGTCAGGTCAAGGGTTTGGAGGGTGGGTGAAGTGGGGGAAGGTTGGAGGGAGGGGGAAGGGGAGGTGGATGGAGAAGGGTGTTGAAATCTGCGGAGGATGTTGGTGATTTTTGTGAGGAAATACTGGGCGATTTCTTCGCTCTTAGTGGAGGCATCATTCTCAGGGATAGTGGGCTGAGAGGATTTGGTGAGGTTGGCAACATAATTGAAAAGGGCTTTCGGGTTGTACATGTATTGGTGGATCTTAGCTGAAAAGTAGTCTCTTTTTGTTTTGAGGGTGGTTATTCTATATTGGTGAAGGGTAGTTTTGAAACTTGAGGCGAGTTGGGGTGAGGGGGCTTTACGCCAGTTTCTCTCACGCTGCCTGAGGGTATTCTTTAGGGATCTTAGTTCAGTCGTGTACCAGGGTTGATGATTTTTGTGGGTTGGGTAATGTTACGTCTGGAGATGGGGCATAGTTTGTCAGCAATTTCAAGAGTCATGCTGAGCCAGGATTTGATGGCAGTCTCTGGACTGGAGCAGTCAAGGCTAGTGGATGTGTTGGAAATGGCAAGAGCCAGTTCATCTCCAGAGCAGGGTTTCCTGAAGGTGAAGGTGGTGTTGTTTGAGGGAGTGGGGGTAGTAGGGAAGTTAAGGGGGAGGAGGGCTTTTATGAGGAAGTGGTCTGACCAAGGTACAGGGGAGCAGGTGGGGGGGTGGGATGGTAGGAAGCAGTGGTTGATGAATATAAGGTCAAGGGAGTGACCAGCTTGGTGCGTGGGGGAGGCAACAATTTGTCTAAGGCCTAGAGCTTGGAGTGCAGTAAGGAATGCCTCACAAGAAGGGGTAAGGGGGGTGGCATCGACATGGAGGTTGAAGTCTCCTAGTATGATGGAAGGGATTTCAATGTTTATGTTGGCAGATAAGAATTCAATTAAGGGGGAGGGGTCCCGTTCGATGGATCCAGGAGGGGCATAAATGAGACAGATTTGCAGTGAGGGGGCTTTGAAGAGGCCAATTTCTAGCTTGGAGGGTGATGTGGTGTGGGAGAGTTTGAGATTAAGGTGTTTCTTGAAGGCTAGGAGGATGCCACCTCCTCTTTTCTTGGTCTTGGTCTGGAATGGATAGGAATTCGTAGGATTGTGTAGGTAGCTGGTTCAGGAGGACAATGTCTGTTTCTTTGAGCCAGGTTTCCGTGATGGCACAGATGTCTGGCTTGGTGTCAGTGAGGAGGTCATTTAGGATGGGGGTTTTTTTGGAGAGTGATTGGGCGTTGAACAGAATGATGGAGAGGGTAGTGAGTCCAAGGAATTGGTTGAGGGGGGTAGTGAGGATAGGGAGGAGGGATTTGTAGGGGGGGGTGGGACGGGGGGGATGGGAATGGGGGAGTCTGTTGTGGGGGAGGTGGATGCGGTTGATGTGTTGTGTGGTCATAGTGGGTGGGTAGGCAAAGGAAGAGGGAGGGAGAGGGGGTAGGTAAAAAGGAAACTGAGAGGATATAGGGTAGTACAAGGCGGGGATTAAGGTATCAAGGAGTTAAACTGAGAGAAGGGCACTGAGGAAAGGGCACAAAGCTGATTAGGTAGGGTAAGAGGTGTAAATAGTGTACCATGCAGGTTATACAATGCAGGTCAGACAATGCAGGTTATACAGCTTAGATAACATGCACAAATAACAGAATAGAGCAATTTAAGGTGTTAGGGGGAGTAGTCCAGTGGCTGGGAGGCAGGCTCATGAGCACCTGTGAGAGGTGGGATAGGCACTTTGAGGAGGTGCCCACTCACTCGGAGGTCCTGGAGCTGGATGGGTCTTGGCTGAGAGGCTGGCAAGTGAGCGGCGATACCTCAGGGTCAAAAGGGACTGCTGGGTGAGAAGGAGGTCCGTGTAGTACTTTAGGGTCTTCCAGGGTCCTTCAGGGCAGTCCTTGACCCAAAGAGGAACATAGACAACTGTGGATTCTGGATCCAAAGGCCCTGAGGAACTGGAAGTGAGCCCTTTTATAGGGCTGAAGCAGGAAGTTGAAGAATGAAGACGTCCAGTTGGGCTGCAGGCTTTTCCCACCGCTGGCCCTTTAAATAGTGTGAAGAGGTGCATGATGGTGCCTAAGAAGGCCCAGGAAGAGGACACAGGACCATGGACAGAGGCGGTCCTGCCGCGTGATGAAGAAGCAGGCAGAGGTCCTGGCAGTGGCGTACAGGCCGAATAGGAGGCAGCGGCAGTTTCCTGCTGCCTGAAAGCATCCTGGCGATGTCTTCCCCTGTTGGAGGTGGAGTCAGCGGCGGTGGCTCAGAGCCGCAAAGATGAGGGCATCCCGGGGCGGCACCAGGCCATGAAGACCAAGGCAGCAGTGCTTAGCCGCGGAAGGTGGCAGGAGACAGCAGCGGCCCTCCTACCATGGAGGGCAGTGTCAGGAAGGACGGCAGCGGCATGGATCGGAGGCGGCCTAGGCTGCGGCAGCCCGCCATGGAGACAGTTGTTGGTGGCTCAGGCAGTAAGTGGGGGCCTGCTCGCGGGATGAACTCCGCGAGCAGGATCACAACATAAATGGACCAATGCTAATCTTTGAGAGTAATTAGACAGAAAGTAAGTAAACCATTTGAGAACATTATTGGAAATGCTGATGGGATAGTAAGATGGTATGATCTAAAGTGTCAAAAGTGGCAGAAATATCTAGCAGTATTAGTAAGTAATATGTATTTGCATCAAATCCTCAAGGGATGGTGATGAATGAGGACTGAAATAGGGTTTTGGTACTATGGCCTTTCCTGAAGCCATGTTGATTAGGATGAAATATGGCATTCTCGTTAATATAGTTGGTTAATTGATGTAAAACATCTGACTCTAGGACCTTTGCTAGTGAAGTCAGTGAGACTATAGTATGTAAGTTGCTCAGATCAGTTACATCTGTGTTTTTCTTCTTTGGAATTGGGCGAATGGAAGTTTATTAGAGGGTATCAGGAAAAATACTGGAATTCAGAGAAAGATTAAGTGAGCTAACGGAATTGAAATATGTTCGCATATAGCTTTTAGGAGGAAGTCTGGGCATGGATTATAAGGGCTAGAGGAAACTTTCATTTTGAATAATATATGGGACACAATAGAAGGGTCAATGTCATCAAAAGAGAATCAAGTATAGGTAACAGGAGGCAGTTTAGGACTAGGAATGGGCAAATGGGTAAATTCAGCTGAGATGGCAATAACTTTGGTCCTGAAATAATGTGCATCATTATTACAAAAAGAGTTGTTGATGTTCAAAAGGTATCTGGCTTCTGGGTAGATAAGGATTTGACAGTGTTAAAAAGAATGACAGGGTTACCATTAGAGACTTGAATTTTGTTGTCAATGTGCATTCCATGGGACAGCCCAGGAAGTTCTTGCAATTCAGACATTCTCTTCTATTCAGCAAGAACACAGAGTACCCCATGTAAGGATACTGAGTTCTTTAATGTAACCTCAGTTAATGGCACAAAACACAGATCTCAGTTAAAACCAGTTTAAAAACCATGTACTAGACTATGCTCTAGAGTATGCTGTAGGGACACTTCATATCATGCTGCAGACTACACTGTAGATTATGTTCTAGAATCATGTTCTTGATGAGGGTTCTAAAGTAATGTTCTAGGTTCTTCTCTAGATGATGGCCTAGAATCAGGTTCTAGATCCTTCTCATGATGACAAATGTAAAAGTCCACCTATGGGAAGGGACACATAAATAATTCCACAGCTCATCTGTGTGGTTTAGAATGGGCATGTGTAACTGCCGAAACAATTAAAGATTCTTCTACAGGCGGAGAGTAAAGGTGGGAGCAGACAAAAATAAAATAAGAAACACAACTATTACTATTACAAATATAAATAAAATCAGTGCATGCACATTTACATATCATATTTAGACTCATATTCTATAGGAGAGATAAACCATGGTATTATAGTAAATGAAGAATTTATTGTGGAAAAAGATAGAAAAATTAGCTTTTTGCAACATTTCACCAGAATATCACAAATCCTTGCTATTCTCACAGTTCTCAGTTCGAGCAAATTAAAAATGAATTCCCAAAATTTCCATCTAAATACTGACCAAAATATTAGCATATGATTTCACAGTTCAGCCTCACATGATTTCTGAATACTTTTGATGACTTTCTTTGCAGTCGAATTGCAGGATGATTGCCCTCTGTTTTTCCTAAATGTGCAGGCCTGCACGCACAAATACCAGTGGTTATGCACATGGTCGAGCCCTGCGCATGCCGCACGCATTTTCTAAAGGGCCCAGCCATGCGCGTAACCACCGATACGCGCAGAAGTGCCAGGTTTCTCAGAAGGGGTGGGGCGGGGGGAGGGCTGGGACAGCACCATTCGATGCTGTCTCTGGGAAGTGCGTGCCGGCAGCTGGCCGGCGTGTGGAATCTACTGCTGCTCCAGAGCAAGGTAAAAAATTTGAAAAAAGTAAGAGGTTAGGTAGGGGGTAGGGGTCGGGGTGGAGAGGGGAAGATGTAGGAAGGGTAGGGATAGAGATAGGAAAGTTCCCTCCCAGTCCGCTCCAGAATTTAAGCGGACTGGGAGGAAACTGGGGGAGGCCTTATTGCGTCGCTGCACACAGGTTTTAAAATCCCTCCCCACATGCACGTGTCGCGGGCCACCCACACATGCGCGCGCGGATTTTCAAATCCGGCACATATGTGCACGTAGCCATCGGATTTTATAACATGCGTGCACAGGCGTGAGCGTGTTATAAAATCGGCACACCGATGCGCGCACGCCGGGAACCGAGCCCATGGACGTGCATGCGCGGGTCTTAAAATCGACCCCTTTGGCTGAATGATTCAGAAGTTAGTGTACACGCAGACAAAGTGAATACGTACAAAATTGTTTTGAGAAAAATGCTCTAAAAATCATAAATGAATAGCAAGGCAGAAATACTGTAGAAAAAAAGGGTCTGGGAGATGTTGTAGGCTCCAGTTGAATAAAAGTTAGCAATGTACTACTACACCCAACAGGCCATATTATCAAATATTATGTGTAATTGTTATGCTTTATTGCTATTATCAAAATCTGAAAATAATACGATTATATAAAAATAAAAACTGAAATGATTCTCTGACTTTACCTGACATTGACAAAGCCCTTGTTGAAGTACTGTGTCCACTATAATAAGGCCTCTTAAATCAAGAAGAATGTGGAAATTTTGTATAAAGTCCAGAAAAGAGCAAAAAAAAAAAATGTTAAGAAGTGTGGATAATATGACCTTGGAGGAAAGGCTGAAGTATTTGAGTTTATTTAACTTGGAAAAGAGAAGGCTGAGGGGCGAGGTGATAGCATTAATCAAATACAGAAAATAATTTTATAAAGTGAATATTGACGAGCTCTTCTCCATCTCCTCCAAGGACAGGACAAGAAGAGCATGGGCTTACACTGCAGCAGTGGAGGTTTAGGTTAAACATTAGGAAGAGCTTTCTAACTGTTGGGTAGTTAAACACCAGAAGGAGTTACCCAGGGGGGGAGGTAATGGAATGGTCATCACTGTAGCTATGCAAGAGCAGATTAGATAAATATCTGTCTACCCTGGTTAGGTACAGTGAATCTTGCCGGAGGGTAAGAGGATGGATGTGATGACTGCAATTCAGTCTTATCTTTCTGTGATTCTTCTCAGAAAAAAAAAAATACAAATCTAATTGAAGGGGGTCCTTAATGACTGTTTGTTGTTTCTGCTAACTAAATTATCAAACAATGGGCTTGATTTACTAGGGCTTTATTTCCATTCCATGTCTAAGGGAGAAAAGTTTAGTAAACCAAGCCCAATATTTGTTAGTTCATTTGCTCTAATTCATATACATTCTTTTTATGCTGTTGTACACAAGATAATTCATTTCGCTCCTATGGGCAGCAGAGTGATGTAATGCCAAGCCATATAAAATGAATTGTTTGATGGCCAGTGGGCTATTTATACTGTGCATTCATTGCTCTAACTGCTGCTATTTCAGTCTGACTGGCCACTAAAATCAAGAAAATCAATATTTAAAAAATCATACATTTAGTCCAATAAGTTATCAGGAATATTCAACAGGATAAAAGTTCTGCTGAATATCCTCAGATAAAGTTATCCAAGTACCATTACCCAGATAACTTTGAAACCTAACTGCAATATTTGAATATTGGGCCTACCAGCTCGATTCCTCCTATCTTCTAAAACCCCCTACATGGTCATATAGAATGTGGCAGATCACAATCCTTCCCCTCCCAGGTTAGTACAAAACACCTCCTGTCCACTCCTCTTTTCCTTTCTCCTCCCTTCCTCCCCCTTCTTCCTTCTCCTTCCCTTTCCTCCTCCCTAACACCTTCCAACACCCTCTGAAGTGTCAGGATCAGGGTACACTCATACCGTGACCCCAGCAGCTTCCAGCATTGTGCTACCAAAGCAGTTCAGGAAGCTGCTGGGGTTTCTGAATGAGTGTACCATGATCGCGGCACCGCAAAGGATGTTGGAGGGTGCTGGGTGGGGCAGAAGAATTAGGGTTGGGATAGTGACAGGGGGAGGGAGAAGGGGGAAAGAGCAGTGGGCTGGAGATGAATGTTTTTGTTAAGCTGGGTGGGGGAGAAGGGTGGTGATCAATCATATTCTACATGAATTATTTCTAAATCTTTGAGAGGCCTTGGAGGGGAAGGAGGGATTTTGCTGACAGGCGCAACATTTGGTTCACTTAGTTGGGTTGTGTGTGGGATTGAGCCTTCAGGCCTGCTTGGTTGTGTTTTCTTTTTCCTATTTGGCACTTAACTTGTTATATTCTTTGGATATAGCCAGTTAAGGTTAAAGTTATCCGGGAACACATTCCCGGATAACTTTATCCCTGTTTGAAACAGGGATAAAAGCTAATTGTGCTGCCGAATATCAAAATGGTGCCCCCTGCTGGGGAGGAGGCGCTGGACTTAATTAACTCTAGCACTCCCCAAGAGGATGGCATCGTTTCATCTAAGAAGAAAGAGGAAAGAAGATGGGACCGAAAATCTCTGAGGCCTGGGTGCCAGCATTGGGATCCAGCCTCTGGGCCACACCACGGCGTCAGGACTAGGACCGGGCCGAGACTCTCGTGTTGAGACCCAGCCTATGGGCCAGGCTGTGGCATTGAACGTGGGTACCAGCTAAGGTCCTGGCATTGGGACCCAATCTCCAGGCTGCGACATCAGACCTGCATCCAGGCCTAATTCCAGGATTCAGTCCTGCACCTGGACCTGGGCCACAATGCTGGATTCCCAACGGGGCAGGTAAGTTTGTTCAGTTTTGGGGTCTTGGCTGAAACCCCAGCATCATGCCTGTGCCTAGGCCATGGTTTCTGCATCAGGCTGCGAACCATGCTTAGCAAAGCCCAGGACCTGGCTTTGCACTTGGGCATAGGCTGAGGCCCCTGCATTGTATTTCAGCCTATTCCGTAGGCCAAAATCCAAAGCAATACTTTATCCTATCTTTGGCCTACACATAGGCCCAGTGGATCAATTTTTTTGTTTTCAAAATAAAATATGAAAAACAATGACATTTTGTCAGATTTTCAGTCATTTCACTTTGAGAACAAAAAGAAATGAAATAGGAAATTTTAATTCATTTTCTATTTTGTTTCTCTCAAATGCCCATCCTTACATGTAATGCGCTATCAATCGAGTGGAAAATAAAATGTACTGCAATTGGTAAATGCTCATGGAATGTTCCCCTTCTGAATAGAATAGATTATAGGACATTGAGATAGTCTAGTTCTATTGCCAGTAAGAATGATGTTATAAAAAATAGCCGGTCTGATATGGAAATAGTAATTGAGAGGCATTTTGGTAGCTGTTGAGGTTTTATAAGCCTTTGGGTTTCTTTCTCACACTGTTTGAAAAGGTGCATTTTTTAGGTTTACTGTTTGTGATACTGTTGTTCTATTGCCTTTAAAGCAACTTTAAAAAAAAGAAAAACTCCTTAAAATACCAAAGTGCTGACAATTTTTTTTGGGGGGGGAAAAACCATGTCATATCATAGCAAAGAAAGAACAATTATACTAAAAATTATAATAGTGAACAGAATTACTTTAAAAGCCACATCTACCACTTGACATGTCAATATTTTCATCTAGAAAAAACATAATAACATGATAACATAGTAGACAACTGCAGAGAAAGACCAAATGCCCCACCTTGTCTGTCCAACTAATCCATTCATATTGCAAAGATATATTCCAGCTGCCAGCATTAGAATCTTGACTGCATGCGGGATATCATTCCTTATCCAGGTCAGTTTTGTTTGCTTCCTCATTAGTTCTCTACTGCCTCTGGTAAATGCTACTTTATCCAACACCTTCCTCCCTCCCCCCTCCCCCTGACACACGAGTCTCACCACCAAGTCCTGCAGCCATCCAACCAGCTACCAAAACTAGCGAGGCTGCTGCTGAACACCCAGCCTCCCGGGACCCCATGGTCTTGCTGGACAGTGCCTGCTACCACCAACATGCTTAAAATGAAATTATTCAGGAAATTCCTGGTGCAACAACCAGGCTTTAATTATATACTTCAGACTAGTAAGATCATTTATTAGGCAATATTCTTTAGGAAGGGAATTCCATAAATGCAATCATGCATAAGGCACGTTTCAGTGTTCCCACTAATTTAATTGCCTTTGGGGAGAGTAGTATCAACAGGAATTCATTTACTGATGGAAAAGCAAACCTTGGATTATACAAGATTATACATAATCTGTCCTATGAGTAACTTTGCTCCAGGCCACGAAGGGCCTAAAAGAACAAGACCACCAGTTTAAATGTACACAGAATGTAACTGGCAATTAGTGGAGTGCATTCAAAGTAGGGAAAATATGCTCCCTCTCTCAGGTGCCGGGTTAAGATCCATGCAGCTGTGTTATGAGTTGGAGTTTATGAATAACTCTCTTAGGGATTCATGTATACAGGACATTACAGTACTGTTTTAAAAGCATGCATAAGAATAGAGAACCTGTCTTTCTCAAAAAGAGACAGAGCTACTGCAAAAGTTTCATCTGTAGGAAACTCCTTTTGACAACAGCCTTAACCTGATATTCCATAGTAGGTTTAGAATCCAGAATTACACCGATAGCAAACTTTTTCTGTAAAAGGCAAAACTGCTCAGTTAATTACAGGACACTTATGTATCACTTATTACCCTTTTTTATTCACATCATCTCAGACATTGGCACATTTAGTTGCAACATATTGAATCCCAGCCAATTTGTTGTAACTTCTAAACATATATAATCTATTTATAGCCTTTATCCATTAGGGACACAGAGTAACTAACAATCAGTTGCAGATTGTCTGCATTGAAGTGGAAATGAAAATCAAATGGCCATATTTACTTTGCACGGGGTCAAAGGTATAAATTAAAAGGTATTAGTGAAATGATGGATCCCTGAGGGATTCATTCCATACTCTAGACCTCTTGAAGAAAACAAATTTGTCTGTAATATGAACTTTATTTTGTATAGTTATTAAAAAGGAAGTAGACCACTGCAAAACGGAGCCAGAAGTGTCCAGATCTGCCAGCTGTTTAATTAAGATATGATGGTCAACTATATGAAATGTGGCATGTAAGTCTAGTAAAATCAGAAAGGAATCATTCTTTTTTCCACATTTCTTCACAAAATATCCACCATGCCAAGAGGACTGTTTCCATTACACACTCTATACTGAACCCAGATTGCAAACTCTAGCACCTCAGGTTCATCTATGAGCTTTTGTAACTGAATGGCGACTGTTTTTCCACTAATTTCCCTAAATAAGGAATGTTTGACAATCTGTCTGTAATGTTCTAGATCAGGGATGGCCAACGCCAGTCTTCAAAAACCACAAACAGGTCTAGTTTTCAGGATATTTACAATTAATATGCACCAGATGGAGGCAGTGCAGGCAAATCTATTATATGCAAATAAATCTAATGCATATTCATTATGGTATCCTGAAAACTAGGCCTGTTTGTGGCTCTTGAGGACCAGCATTGGCTACCCCTATTCCTGAATATTTGGACTAACAAGATTTTCTTCAGATGAGGATTAGTTATGACTGCTTTCAAGGAATTGAATAACACTCCACTTTCCAGTGATGCAGAAATTATCAATTTTAAGGGCTGATGAAAATAGCTGAGTGTTAAAACTGTGTGCTGATATTCAACACATGGGATAAATACAGGAGATCTCTAAGGAAGTGATGAGAATTATAATGCTAAATTAATTGGACAGATGGACAGACTGGATGGGCCATATGATTTTTTGCTTAACACACAAGCTAATTTTTTAAACTCCTGATGCAGTAAGCTAATGGTATGCTACTGCATCAGGAGTTAAAAATGTGCACAAACTAGAAAATGTGTGCAAAGAAAAGGCTTAGTGTACAGCAACACATGATTTATGTTGATAAAACATATTTTAGGCACAGAAAACGTGGTTTATATGCACAAATCATGTTTACCACATATGATATATTTGCACAGTGTTGTCTACACAGAAAATCTGATGCAAGCCTGGGTTTAGTGGGGAAAACCTGGGCCTTGCCTTTCCTTTTCACCATAACTGAGGAAAAAAAGAAAAAAGCAGACAATAATAAAACTTTTCGAGTGTCTCTTATGTGCAAGTTGGGGTTGACAGCCAAGCCATCTTCTTCCACCCCCCCAGCTCTCTTCCCCTTCCTACCATAATATCTCCCCTTCTCCCCACCACATCACCACTTTTCTCTCCCCCTCAGTTCCCTTTTCTTTTCTACTCCCCTCCAGCTTCACCCATTTGTCTTCCCTTCACCTTCTCTTTGCTTCGTCTTCCCTGAGCATCTTCCTCCTCCTCCTCCTCCTCATCCCATGGTGGATCCAATTGAGACTACTCTCCATATCCTGCTGGTGATGCATGGGCCTGGGCCTTTCTCCCCACCCTTTAGCCATTGTGCAGGCCTATGGACACATGGGCTCATGTCTCTTTTTGGTGTAGCAAGCTACTGTAAACCAGTTCCTTCCCCCATGAGCTTATCTTGTGTTGGAGCCTTAGAATGTGGACTGAGCTGCATCTGAGTGAGGTGTTTTGGAGCTGCATCTGAGTGAGGATCTGAGTGAGGTGTTTTAGAGCTGTCAAAAAAGGGTTTTAAATGCTGCACAGACTGCAAGCCGCCACAGCCAAGGTTAATGAATATAAAAATACATCAAAACCCCTGAGTTCTCTCGTGTGAATGACAAATGTTCTGCAAGAACTAGCATCCAGCAAGTTGGGAAAAGGGCTGTACTGTTTAGTCTGCCCAGAGAACAGCACTACATAGCTGGTAGAGGAGGAAGCCAAAGGAATGCTGGGAGACCATTTAAGGAAGAAAAGTTGCAATCTGGCTGGCTCCAGCCAGGAGCTGGAGCCAGGAAGAGAGGAGTGTATCTGGCATCCTTGTAATCAGTTCTTCTCTGGAAAAGTTAATTATCGAGATGGACAGACAGGTTTTCTTTTTTCATAGCCAAACAACATGTAAAATATCAAGGAAAAGAGCAGCCAGGAGCTGAGAGACTTCCTTTCCAGGGCTATCCAGGTGCAGGAGCACATGCCTGGATAACCCTCCTAAGAAATTGAATTAAGTAATCTACATTTTGCACAGAGAGTATCTTAGCAGAGGAGGAAGAAGATTTATTTCCTTGCCTTTTGTCACAAATTCAGTATCTCTTCTTAAGTGCTTCAGCCTTTCAGCCAAAGTCAAGCATAAACCCATGCTGGCAAGTACTGAGAAAGAAAAACTGGAGGACCGTGGTCTTCCTGTAAGAGGCTGGAACCAGGCCCATGTTCTGTTTAGTACCAAGTAAAGCATTTGGGGAAGCTCCCCAGGAAAGAGAGAGACCTTCCATATACTGCAGTGCTCATCTGTTTTGTTTGTCATCTAGTCAGCTCCACCATCAAGAGGGACGTCTTCATTTTCTTGATTGGTTTTTTTTGCACACAAGTTTGTGTTTGGTACAGGGGTGGATCTGCCCCCCCCCCCCCTTTATTTTTTTTTTTAGTCCTTTGGGGTAAAGACTGTTTTTGAAAGTTGTGTACGTCACTGCTTTCCCCCCCAACCTTTCTCTATTAGCATTCTCTATTTTTGTTTTACTATCCACATGAGTAAGTTGGTTTCCCTGGCTAACAGGCCATACCCAGTGTTAGTTTTGCATTGCTTGATTTAAAATAAGAAAACTATAAGTTTATAGTATACTTCACTACTGTACTTTTCCCATTTTGTGTTCTGGTTGGATTTAAAAGGGTTAATTACTTGTAGCCCCTTTTTTGGAGGATTGTTACTGCTAAAGGCACACAACTCATTTATCTCTTCTGGGGCTCTTCTGGCTAACTATTCCATCCCTTGCTGACTCTTAATCCCTGGGCGGAAGCTCTCACTTATGGCCCAGATGATGAGAAACGGTCGCCAGTCTGTGTGCTGTACTTTGGGTGCTTCCCATGACATGAGAGACTGGAATAACTCAGACAGGATCAGGTCTAGGTGTTAAAATAAAGTTTACTGATTGGTAAAGTTAACTAAAGTCCATTTATCCAAATTGATGAGTATATATCTGAATGGTGTTACAAGACAGTTTTGGGTAAGTAGGAATCCTTGTCACAGAGATTTTAAACACGCATAACTCTCCCAGCAGCTGTGTGGGAATCCTATTTGTAGGTGTCCCCAACTTTACTGAAAAATTCTACCTTTACACATCTTCATCCTGGATACCCAGCCTGTCTTGGTCCCTCAGGTGGACATCTGGATGGGATCTCCTGATCTTGTTCTTCCTTACTTTAGCCAGTTGTTCTTTCATCCTTTATTCTCTGATATTTCAGGGCACATCTCTTGAGGATCAGTCAGTGGGATCAGGCTATTTCTCCTGTGCTGAAATCCCAGTGGGGAGGGGGGATCCAAAAACTTCCCCACTTAACTCAAGTCCAAAAAATACTTTACAGCTTAACAGGATACATCTTCTTAGACTGGCACTCATGCTGTCACAGGTGCTTGCTGCATTCAGTTTGTGAATGGGCTCACTGGTCTTCAGCCCCTGTCCTCTGAGTACAGAGAGTGAGGATGACTTCCCCCAAAGAAACGAGGTGAAGTGCAGTCCTTTCTAAAACAGGATTCCTCCAGCCTTCACTGTCTCTCACAGCAGGATCCATCACTGGTGCTTGCCGGATTGCGCACACAGGTCTTTGGTCTCCTGATGAGAGCCCTTTTGCCCTTTTGAGGACCCTCAGGCATGGAGTGCACAATGAGGTATCTCATCTAAAAGAAAACTCCTTAGGGCAATGCTGAGAGGCCCTACCAGACTGTGTAAAAAATACATCCTTACTCTCTGACTGCTTCCTCAAACTGAACCTCCCCCCCCCACACCACCATGTATTAACATGCGGGGCTAAATATCAGTGAAGCATCCAATCCAGAGCCTTCAGGTGAGAGGGACTAAGGGGTATGGATGGCTTCTTACAAAATTAGTTCTAATGCAGGGGCATTGACATCTGTTGGTCAAACCCAGTATTTTTTATTTTATTTATTTAAAAAGTTTTTATATACCGTGAATTGGCCAGGATCTGGCCATCTAGGTGGTTTACAGCAAACACACAATTTAAAATGTCAAACAAAGAGTATACATTTAAACTAATTTGTCAATTAAATAAGCGTTCATGATAAAAGGCAATACAATCTAAGTAAAATACAAATAATAATAATACAAATGAAAATAAAATAAAAATAAAAGTAAAAATAAAAATTCTACCTATTATTAAAATTAGATCAAAAACATAATATAAAATAAATACGACATCAGTATTGCAGTAAGTTATTATGGTCAGAAACTTGACTTATAGTTGTAGTAAAAACAAAGTGTTTATTGACTCTTATTATGATTATTCTTTGGGTTATGTAATCAGTATTGGCTCAGTTATCTGGGGTTGTGAGCACACTTAAATAGGTAAGTTTTTAAATGTTTTTTAAATTCTCCTGTATTTTGAGTTAATCTGATATATTCTGGTATAGAGTTCCAGAGCCGCGGGCCTGCCACTGAAAAGGCTCTTTCCTGTGTCATATCCAGTCTTGCGTTTTTTACCGAGGGTACTTCTAGAATACACTTATCCAAAGAACGTAGTTGTCTTGATGGTTTATATATTCTGAGTAAGAAACAAAGCCATACGGAGTTTGCATTATATAATAGACCATGAATTATTGATAAGATTTTGTAGGAGATTCGATAAGTTATCGGAAGCCAATGAAGTTGTTGTAAAATTGGTGATATGTGATCTCTGCGTGTTAAGTTATATAAGATACGTGCTGTAGAATTTTGAATAAGTTGAAGTGGTCGAATGGTGGAATTGGGGAGTCCTAAATACAGAGATTTACAGTAATCTAAACTTGACAATATCAGTGCCACATACAGTTTTATTGTGGTGTGACACCATATGGGTTCCAAGTGTCTTTTTTTGCAGAGTTTTCTGGTTGGCAGTAAATATAATGTACAAGTTAAATGATATTTTTACCTCAGACTTCTTGTAAAATCTATTATAAATGCCTACATTTTGGTTGGGTGTGGGGAGGGTGGGGACTGCAAGGCTGTAAGGCTTACATTGGGTGTCTAATACCCCTCTATTGGCCCCAGCTGCACTGGTTCCATGTAGGGAAAACAGGATTCCATCTCAAGCTTTGTCACTTAGTTTAAGATATAGGATATGGATCAGGGCCAGTTTTGGAATGTGAGCGCACATAGGCAATGGAAAGGGGGGGGGGGGGGGGGAGATCTCCGCTTCAGAAATCAGAGGGTTGTAGAGCACTGGCCCTTTAAAAATGGCTTTAGTGGGGAAACGTTAGTATTCAAAGATAATGTACAATTGTTATGGTTTGAAGTATTATGTGATTATAATAAAAAAATAAGCTATCACTGGCAGTTTTCCTATTTTTTACCCATTTAAGAAATAAATGTTAGGACTGCTCTCTATAAAGTAAAGGAAGCTACATGATTGGCATTGCTCTAAGAGCTAGGGAGCTGAATGAAATGTGTTTATGCATCTGGGTGAATAGACGTGTAGGCATATGGGTAAGTGGAGGGAAAAGGCATAAAGGGAACATCTATGGTGTCAGATCCAAATATCTTTATTTTGTGCCAGATCTCTGTCTTTATGACAATTGATTGTGGTTTGGCTTCCAGGGTCCAAAATGATTTTATGTAAATTGAACCCAGTGGGATTGGTTTTTTGGCCTCTCTAGGATTAGTACTTAGAGCATTCTGTTTCAGGCAATTAAAAGAAGATTGGATCTATGATCTTCCTTCAGGCTAATCAGCTAGGTTACTATGCATTGAGGTTAAATAAGGATGGAGCCACTCTCATGAAAAGAAATGTTCTCTGTATATTTTGGATTAAGCACTTCATGTAAGCAAAAAAATCTGTTAATTGTGCAGTTTTTAAAAATAGAGCACAAGGGGCTGCAGAAATGGTATGAGAATGAATCCGGCGTTATGCTTACAGTGCCAGTCTTTTAGCCACTACCAACAGAATGAAAGGTGAATATGAAATAAGGTGTCTTAAATATTTCTTGGAAATGTTTCCTTGATGGTAGGGCGATGGGGCTGCTTTATGCATTCATTCAGTGGCCATTAGATAAGATGAAAATCCTCCTGACTAAACAGTCAACGTTCCAATAAAAATGTAAAAGCAAATTATTAAACTTACTGAGCCTGCACAGCCTCAACTAAAGTGGGCACAAGGGGATTTCAGGTTTGGACTGGCTGTGTTAAAATTGGACAATTATTATTATTTTTTAAATCTTATGCACAATTTATATGTTATGCAGAAAACTAAATAGGAGCT
This sequence comes from Rhinatrema bivittatum, assembly GCF_901001135.1. Taxonomy (NCBI): domain Eukaryota; kingdom Metazoa; phylum Chordata; class Amphibia; order Gymnophiona; family Rhinatrematidae; genus Rhinatrema; species Rhinatrema bivittatum. The sequence goes on along the minus strand of NC_042616.1, from coordinate 328,588,960 downwards.
CTCATATTGGTGCTTGCTGTATTCAAGCAGCTAAATCAGCTTCTGTTGAGGTCATTCATAAAGTTACCCACAAAACCTCCTGAGAACTGAATGCTAATCAAATGTGGCATAGATGAATGCTCCAAATATCACAGCATGCTTACATTTGGTAGCCACATGACTAACTTGATGCTTTTCCTCTTTATCGATGTCTGAGATTAGGATTTCTGAGCAGCCACTGTTCGTAAAAGTAAAAAAAAAAAAAAAGAGTAGTCTTGAAAAAGTTCAAAACATCTGTCTCCAAAATGCCAAGGAGATTTGAAGCCCACTGAACAGCTGAGGAATTAGCACTAGATAGGAGTAGAAAGAAGTTAGGCAAGGCTGATGCCCATCAGCCTTTCAATGATAGAGACACCTCTGGTCAGTGGCAGCTAGTTCTCTGAAGTCTTGTTAACATTCTCAGCTTCTGTTCTCATTGGAAAACCACAACAGGAAAATACATTAATTTTTTTTCTGTACCTTTCATCCTGGAACTTCACTTTTAAATCCCTTTAACCAAATTATAAACTAAAAAGGAATTTTCTTGCCCGCCAAAAGCAATAACATTGGGCTACATGCATAAACATGCGTGCATTTCAGTTTTTGTATGGTGCCCTATAATTTGAACTGCTAGTTGTTGCGTCCGTCAGTCGCAGATGGCTGCGACCACTCTGCCTCACCTCTCTTCTACCCTTTTCTCCCTCCCTTGGAAGAATGGCTGCCTCCGCTGCAGTCTGCCAAAACACTTGGCATCTCCGAGCCAGCATGGGCTGGCTCGGAGATGCCATGTTTCTTCCTGAGGCCTCCTAGGGCACGCGTGGCACGCTGCCTACGTTTTTGAATACGTCATGGCGGGAACCTCGGGGGCGGCTCCACACATGATGTCAGTACCTCCGGGTATTTAAACCTCAGTTCCGCTCCAATTCAGCGAGTTAGCAAGGACTACGGTTTTGCTACTCTGACCGCTTCTAAGCTGCTCGCTTGGATTCTTCATTACCCTTCGGGTATCTCGTTCCTACAGAAGCTCCAGGTACCCGCTCCTTGTTGGCCTCTCGCTTCTACTTGCTCTCTGGGACTAATCTGCCTAACCTTAAGGACACCTGCTCCTCGGGGGTGCTGTCTGCTTTCTTTCAGGAACCCTCGAAGCTCCTAAGTACTCACCCCTCGAGGGCCTACTACTCAGGGTATCCTGCACCTTGGACTTCTGGTCCCCCGCTTCATTCAACTACCAAGGAAAGTTATCAGCACTGCTACTCTGTGAGTATCTCTACACTCCAGCTCTTCTCATTCCACCCTTCAGGTTCACGGCCTATCCCGCACTGCGGAACACTACTGGACCTTTACTACATCTGGGTGAGACTATCATCTACAGAGTCTGTTTGAGCATACTGAGATATCGCTGGACAACAGCACTGTCTGTTCCTTGGGCAAGATTCAACTAAACAGCAGTATAATAAAGCTTTCTTTCCTCAGTGTCTGCTTACTAGAGTCTAGCCAATCATTGTGGTTCCCCACGGGGCCTCTCCCTGTGGGTGGAGTCATCGCCACTTCGACCAAGAGTCCACAATATGCCACAAACCCTACAGATTGCTGACTCCATGGACTCTGCTCAGCTCACAGCCTTGCAGGTCATTCCTGGCCTAACTCAGCGGATCACTGAGCAACAAAAGTCTTTGGAAAGCCTAGCTGCTGCCTTCAATCAGTTAGATGTACAACTGAATACTTCAGCAACTCCAGTGAAAGAATTGCTGTCTTCAGTGGTGACTGTCAAGACCACCGTACCGTTATCCATGCCTACCCACTTCACGGGTGAAGCACGGATGTGTAGAGGGTTTGTTAACCAATGCAATATGCATTTTTCTTTGCAACCTACCCTCTTTCTCACAGAAGCTTCCAAGACCATCTATATCCTATCTCTACTTGAAGGAAGAGCCTTGGCTTGGGCTTCACCATTATGGGAGCATGAAAATCTTATCCTGAATGACCTATCAGGATTTCTGAAACTTTTCAAGTCTGTCTTCGATGACCCAGCTCGCCACACTGTCGCTGGATCCACTCTGTTCAATCTCCAGCAAGGTAATAAGCCGCTAGCAGATTTGTGATCGAATTTAAGACTTTAGCATCTGAACTACACTGGGACACAGGATGTTTACATGCTATCTTCATGGAGGGCCTCAACTCTCACTTAAAGGATGAACTGGTGGCTCGCGACCTACCTGATACCCTTGAATCTCTCATGGAACTGGCTGGGAGAATTGACCGCCAGATTCGAGACCGGACTCAAGAGACTAAGAGTCCCCGGAAGCACGTCCCAGGAGTTAACCATCCTAAACCTGTGCCAATTGCCTCAAGCCTACTGTCTGCAGCATTAGAAGAAGATGAGCCTATGCAACTAGTATGAAGTCACTTAACTTCTAAAGAAAGGCGATTCCGCAAACGCATGGGGTTATGTATGTACTGTGGCCAATCAGGCCACGCCGTCCAAACCTGTCCCATCTGTCCGGGAAACTGACAGGCCTAGGATCTGCAGGAGGACTTTTTCTAGGCCTCACCACTTCAACTCCTCCATTGTTTCTACTGGTCTCACTCCTCTGCGGATGCCTTGAGTTTTAAACCCTTGCCCTCATAGACTCAGGTGCCAGAGGAAATTTCATCTTAAAACTCTTAGTAGAACATCTACGGATTCCAACCATACCAATAGCTAAGCCAGGGGTCAGGAACCTTTTTGGCTGAGAGAGCCATAAACGCCACATATTTTAAAATGTAATTCCATGAGAGCCATACAATATGTTTAAAATTAAATACAAGTAAATGTGTGCATTTTATGTAAGATCACACTTTTAAAGTACAATAAGTCTCTGAAAATATTACACCAGGCCTTAAGACACCAATACATCTCCTATTAGGAAAACGGACCAAGTCAGGCTGCTATAGAGTCCTACACAGAAACTACACGCCAGCAGAAAACCTCACCTGAATCACGTGCTGTCCCTCACCTAACATAGAATAAAGAGACCAAAACGCATAACAAGAAGCATGCAGACAAAAACTGAATTGGAAACTGCAACAAGCCAGAGTCTCTGTATGCAGTGTAACAAAGGAAAAAAGAAACATCACACATCCTTATAAAACAAATCAAGAAATATAAAATCATCAGCAGTAAAACTGTACTAACAAAAAGAACATATTTCGAAACAGCTGATGAGTGGAATATCCAATAATTAAAAACTCATATAAAACATTTCCAGATACCAACAAAATATTTCAAAATAGCAGACACAAAGATCCAGTAATGAAAAATAATAAGGATACAAAAATTTTTTTGCTCTGCATACCTGGGAACGTTTGATATCCAGGTGTCCTGAGATTGTTCTGAATTAGCAGGAGGTGGGGTGGTTTGCTTGGAACTTTCTCCTCTCTCAGTCACATACCAGCGCTCTCTCTCACACTGGCTCTCAATGACACACCTATACACACATGCTCTCAGTCACTCACATATACAAATGTTTTTTCTCTCTCACTTATATAGGCTCTTAATTACACATTTACACACATGCTGTCTATCTTTTCACGCTTACACACACACAGGCTTTCAATCACATAAATACATGCTGTCTTTTTCTCTCACACACAGACTCTCATTCACATGCTTACAAACATGTCCTCTCTTTCTCTCATTTACACACAGGCTCTCAATCACATACTCACATGCTCCCTCACCTAAATCAGCTCTCAATCACACACATACACACATGGTCTCTCTCTCTCATTTAAACACAGGCTCTCAATCACATACTCACATGCTCCCTCACCTAAATCAGCTCTCAATCACACAGACACACATGGTCTCTCTCTCTCATTTAAACACAGGCTCTCAATCACATACTCACATGCTCCATCACCTAAACCAGCTGTCAATCAGACACAGACACACATGATCTCTCTCTTACTTATACACACAGGCTCTTAATCATACATACACATGATCTCTCTCACACACAAAGGATCTCAATCATACACACATACTCTTTCAAACAAACAGGTTTTCAATTACAAACTTACACATACAGGTTCCCAATGGTAAACTTACATTCATGCTCTCTCTCTCACAGGCAGGATCTCAATCACAGACATACTCTCTTTCACATATACAGGCTCTCAATCATTCACATACATGCAATCTCTCACTCACACACACAGGATCTCAAACACACATGCTTGCTCGCTCATTCATTCACTCTCTCTCTCCCCCCCCCCCCGGGAACTCGCGGCAGCAGCAGCCACCTCCCAACGCTAACCTCCTTCATTTTCAGCCCTCGCGGAGGCGAAGGCGGAGTCCCATCGGCCGCGGTTGAAGATTTTCATTTTCCTCCGAGCCGCGCTGCAGTCTTCTTCCCGTCGGACACTAGCGTGCCTGCGCGGGTCTTCCCGCGCAGGCACCCGATGCTCTCCACTTCCTCTTCCGGGCCGTGGGAAGAAGAGAGCACCGGCGTGCTCTCTTCTTCCCGCGGCCCGGAAGAGGAAGTGGAGAGCATCGGGTGCCTGCGCGGGAAGACCCGCGCAGGCACCCGATGACTCCAGCGCTGGCACCCGGCTGACACCCGATGACTCCCGCGCAGGCACCCGGATGACTCCAGTCGGCGTGCTCTCTTCTCCTCCCCCCCGCGGCCCGGAAGAGGAAGTGGAGAGCATCGGGTGCCTGCGCGGAAGAAGAGACCACGCTAGTGTGGTCTCTTCTTCCCGCGCAGGCACCCGATGCTCTCCACTTCCTCTTCCGGGCCACGGGGGTGGGGGGGGGAGAAGAGAGCACGCCGGTGCCGCTGACTCCAGCTGTCCTGCCAGCGTTCCGCCCGGGCTGACAGCATTTTAAGCCCGGGCAGCGGAGGACCGGGGAGCAGCTGGGTCAGCGGGGAACCGCGAAGTATGGCGACACTTGTCTGCGAGCCAGATGCAGCCCTCAAAAGAGCCATATCTGGCTCGCGAGCCATGGGTTCCCGACCCCTGAGCTAAGCCATTGCTATTATCTTCAATCCATGGAGAACCACTGCCTGGAGAGGTTTTGTTGATTACCCAGGCCATTGGTCTGCGCACTGGAGCTTTACACTCCAAAACCATCTCCTTCCTTGTATTGGAAAAGGCCATGCATCCGGTGGTACTTTGATTGCCCTGGCTACAAGATCATATGCCACAGTTTAACTGGGCAATGCTGGAATTATCCCGGTGAGGACCTGACTGTCATGGTCGGTGTCTTGCGGATGTCTCACTGCTAATATGCATGCCTACTACACCATCTTTACCAGGTTTACCTCCACAATACGCCTCCTTCCATGATGTCTTCTCTAAACAAGCATCAGATGTCCTTCCACCTCACAGAGTTTTTGACCGTGGTTTAAACCTGAAACCCAATTCAGAGCTTCCAAAAGGGAGAGTTTACCCTCTTTCTGCAACTGAGACTAATGGATTTATCAGACCCTCCAAATCCCCAGCTGGTGCAGGATTCTTTTTTGTGGGAAAAAAAGATGGCACCTTACATCCCTGCATCGACTTTAGGGGTCTGAATGAAGTTACCATCAAGGACCGGTATCCCCTGCCCTTAATTTCAGAACTATTTGATAGACTCCAGGGAGCCAAGATATTTTCTAAACTGGATCTCAAAGGAGCTTACAACTTGGTGTGCATTCGTGAAAGTGACAAATGGAAGACAGCCTTTAACACCCATGATGGACACTTTGAATATCTCATCATGCCCTTCAGACTAAGTAACACGCCTGCAGTCTTTCAAAATATGATGAACGAATTCTTACGGGACTTACTATATCAATGTGTAGTAGTGTATCTTGATGACATTCTGATCTTCTCCCAGGACCTACAAACACATCAAGAGGATGTCAAGAAGGTTTTAAGATGCCTATGGGAGTATCATCTGTACGTGAAACTCGAGAAGTGTGAGTTCCACAAGGAATCTGTACCCTTCCTAGGATACATTGTTTCAAAAAACGGGTTTCAGATGGACCCCAAGAAATTAGAAAGCATCCGAGATTGGCCCCAACCTACAGGCCAGAAGGCACTGTGCCATTTTTTGGGCTTCATGAACTGCTACCGTTCCTTTATCAAGAACTATTCATCATTGACAGTCCCTCTCACTACAATGACCAGAAAGGGAGCCAACCCTGTCAACTGGTCTCCTGAAGCTATATCAGCCTTCCTATCTCTCAAAAAGGCTTTTCAAAAAAGCTGTGCCTCCATCATCTAGATCCGCACCGTCCATTCATCGTCGAGGTTGATGCATCGGATGTTGGCGGTGGAGCGGTTTTGAGCCAGTACAGCAAATCCAATGTGCTCCATCCCTGCTCGTTTTTCTCAAGGTGGTTCTCGTCCACCGAAAGAAATTACGGAATCGGAGACAAAGAGTTACTCGCAATTAAACTGGCCTTTGAGGAGTGGCGTCCTTGGCTGGAGGGCGCACAACATCAGATAGTAGTGTACACCGATCACAATAACTTGAGTACTTCAGACATGCCAACGACTCAATGACCGTCAAGCAAGATGGTCCCTGTTGTTTAACAGATTCGATTTCCTTTTGAAATACCATTCGGGAGAGAAGAACACCCGGGCTGATGCCCTGTCACGATCCTTCTCTCCTCAGGATGTGCCTGATGAACTCCGTCACATTAGTGATCCTGGGAAGGTGGTTCTTGCAGCCACTCATGTTGTACCTGCTGGGAAGACGGTTGTAGCTAGAAATCAAAGGAAGAAACTGTTGAAGTGGGCGCACCATTCCCGCCTGGCTGGCCATCCTGGTCAGAGTCGAACTTTGGCCATGTTACAGCGGTATTACTGGTGGCCAACCATGAAAAAGGATGTACAAGTTTATGTAGGTTCCTGCGCAGTCTGCGCCAAGCAAAAACTGCCAACCGGACGTCCTTGGGGTCAGCTTCAACCCCTGCCAGCACCGGATGAACCCTGGACACATATAGCAACTGATTTTGTGGTAGACTTACCACTCTCCAATGGGAACAATACCTTTTGGGTCACTGTTGATCGCTTCTCCAAGATGGCACATTTTGTAGCCTTACCAGGGTTACCCTCATCAAATATATCTTCTGTCTTCATGGAATACCTAAGCATATTCTGTCCGACAGAGGAGTACAATTCACTGCTAAGTTCTGGAGAGCTCTATGTCAAAAGTTTGACATCGTCTTGGACTTGACCTCCGCTTACCACCCTCAGTCTAATGGACAGACTGAAAGAATGAACAGAACACTTAATCAATTTCTATGGTCCTAAGTTAATTCAAGACAGAGTGACTGGGCGGAACTGCTGCCTTGGGCAGAATTTGCCATCAACTCGCATCCTGCTACATCTATGGGGTCTTCTCCTTCCAACTTGTCTATGGACGATAACCGCTTCTTCCTCTGCCAATTCCTTTATCAGTGGCTTCTCCTGCCATACAGGCTACTGCAACAGAGTTATCTTAGCTTTGTAAGCAAATGAAGGATCTACTCCTTAAAGCAGGACAGAAAGCAAAAAAAAATCTATGATTCTCACCATCGAGAGGCGCCTCAGTTTCAACCTAGAGACAAAGTCTGGCTGAGTAACAAGTTCCTCCATCTTAAACTACCTTTAGCATGTTTTGTACCTCGCTATGTAGGACCCTTTGCTATTCTTCAGTGCTTGGGAAATCTGATGTATAGTTTGAGACTACCCCCATCAATGAGAATACATAATGCCTTCCATGTCTCTCTGTTAAAACCCTTGATGCTCTCACAGTTCTCTAAGAAGACCCCAGAACCCACTAACATGGACACGGAGGACAATATTGAGTATGCTGTAGATGAAATCTTTGATGTCCATAAGAGAGGCAAGACATGGGAATACCTCATGTCCTGGGAGGGTTATGGACTAGAAGAAAACTCATGGGAGCCTTTGGTAAACATCATGGATAAAGACAGGGTATGTCAATTTCATCTCGCACACCCTCGGAAACCCAGACCACCAGGAAGAAGTCCTGGAGGGAGCCCTTTGAAGGGGGGTAATGTTGTGTCCGTCAGTTGCAGACGGCTGCGATCGCTCTGCCTCACCTCTCTTCTACCCTTTACCTCCTCCCTTGGAAGAATGGATGCCTCTGCTGCTGTCTGCCGAAACCCTCGGCGTCTCCGAGCCATCATGGGCATCCCCGTCCACCATGCTTCTTCCTGAGGCCTCCTAGGGCACGCGCGCACACGCTGCTTATGTTTTTTAATACATCATGGTGGGAACCTCGGGGGCAGCCCCACTGCATGACATCAATACCTCCGAGTATTTAAACCTCCGCTCTGCTCCAATTCAACGAATTAGCAAGGACTACGATTTTGCTAGTCTGACCGCTTCTAAGCTGCTCGCTTGGATTCCTCATTACCTCATTGCTCCTACAGAAGCTCCAGGTACCCGCTCCTCGGGGGCCTCTCGCTTCTACTTGCCCTCCAGGTCTAATCTGCCTAACCTTAAGGACACCCACTCCTCGGGGGTCCTGTATGCTTTCTTTCAGGAACCCTCGACACTCCTAGGTACTCACTTCTCAAGGGCCTATTCTACTCAGGGTATCCTGCACCTTGGACCTCTGGCCCCTGCTTCATTCAACTACCAAAGGAAGTTATGAGCACTGCTACTCTGTGAGTATCTCAGAGCTCCAGCTCTTCTCATTCCACCCTTCAGGTTCACGGCCTATCCCGTGCTGCGGAACACTACTGGACCATTACTAAATCTGGGTGAAACTCTCATCTACAGAGACTGTTTGAGCTTACTGAGATATCGCTGGACTACAGCACTGTCTGTTCCTTAGGCAAGATTCAACTCATCAACAGCAGTATAATAAAGCTTTCTTTCCTCAGTGTCTGCTTACTAGAGTCTAGCCAATTGTTGTGGGAGGGAGTCATCGCCACTTTGACCAATAGTCCACAATATGCCACAAACCCAGCACTAGTGTTTATGACAATGATTTTCAACCAAGTTGGTTTTCAGATTAATTTGCAATGAACTGTTGAAATAGCTTCTTAAAATGTGAAACCCACCTTCAAAGGGAGATGGAGGTTAAAGAGCATACTACCATTTAAGTGAACTGCAGCAGAGAAAAAAAAAGAGGACAATGCAGCTATATAACATGAGGCACCAGCTCAGGAAACCCAGAATGAGATTGAAAAAGTTGCCAGACCCCTTACTGTGAAGGTGTTTAAATGACCATTAAATAGATGAGTCAGAAACTCAGGTATGGGATTTGCATGTCACAGCCCCCTGGACTATTGTTGGTAACCTGCAGTGAAATATCACTTTAAATCAAAGGATAGTAAAATCCTAAATTATAGAACTATAACTGGAAAAGTTGGGTACTGGAGGATTCTGAATGAGAGAGGGATGTTTGAGAAAAATGTACTGAAAAACAGTCCTAGGAAGCAAACAGATTCATACCCTGAATAACAAGGGGAGTCAGACCCTTGAGTATCTAGTTCTCAGACAACAGAGAAGAAAACCAGGCAGGATGGAAGGGTGTGCACATGTTCTCTGTCCATGGTCCTACCTGGGTCTTGGCATTTTGGCTGAGGGGAGGTAACCTTGAGCCCCCCTTGAGCAAGGGGACCCCAGCATCATATTGAGAGGACCCCCAGGAGGAAGGGGACCCCAGTGGCAGATTGAGCAGTCTCACAGGAGGGTATGGACCCCAGCGGCAGATCAAGTGATCCCCCAGGAGGGCATGGACCCCAACAACAGTTTGAGTAGTACTCCAGGAGGATGTGGCCCCCAGCAGCAGATCAATAGTTCCCCCAGTAGGGTGTGGACCGCAGCGACAGATTATGTGGTCCTCTAGGAGGAAAAGGACCCTATTAGCAGGTGCAAAGGCACAGTCGTGTCCCCCAGGAGGGAGTGGATCCCAGGAATATACTGGAAAGCAGAGTTGGGTCCCCCAGGAGGGCATGGGCCCCAGTGACAGACCAGGAAGTGGATCCCAGCATTGGCACAGACCTTTAAGCAGAGCAGAAGTAGCACTGAGGAGATGGCAGTGGTTTAGATATAACTGAGCCCCCCCCAGGCCAATACTGCCCACCAGCCCAGTTGCATCTTTTCACATGGTATTAATAACCAAGTATTAATAACACTTGATTAAGTGGGAACATAAGAGTTCCCTTTTATTCTGCATGGTGGTACCCTGTGGGGGCCATTAACCCCAAATTGCCAAATATTAAATGTTCTTGCTACCTTGTAGAAATGTATATAGTTGTGTGGCCTGAGACTATTAGCCATGAGTAGATGTGTGCTGTTTGTCATTCTATTAGCGATGTACAAGGTCATGAAGAAATGTATATACTTATATAGTCTAATAAACTTGTATTTACTTGCAAATACTGCCAGCCTTGTTCACAGTCCCATTTATTTTCCTGGGGTGAAGGGAGGGAAATCCCACCCACTAACACATTCCTCTCCAAGTGGAGGCACCAGGCACCAAGAACGTGAGGACCGGCAAAGTCTGCCCTAGGGGGGGAGCCCACCAGGTCGGTCCCAGACCCAAGAATGCCCTGTGAGGTAAGCGGTTAAGGAAGCATTACAAATGTATTTAGCTTCCCTGAAGTGCTGCAAAATTAGACTTTTGAAAGACTGCTCATTCTCTACTCCCATTTGTAGAATTAAACTTCCCCTAATTCAGAATCATGAAAGGCTAGCTGGTTTAGCCTACTAAAATTAAATGAGTTAAAAAGAACTGGAATCTTGGTATGTCAATATGTTTTATTGCTCCAGTGGGAAAGATATTGAGCTAATGACCATTCGTGAGTAGATAGGGCTCTTCTTCAATTACAAGGCTGAAGGAAGGAAGTGTTTTTAGGAAGGCGGTATTGTGGGCTCAGAAGCCAGGGGGAAGGGAGGTAAGAATCCCTGCAGGAGAGGGCTTTAGGAGGTGACCAAGTGGAGGCTGAAGATTGGATCAGCATTAATGAGAATCAGTTAGCAGTCACTGCTACAATAATTCTTGTAAACAAGGTATTAAAGTAGCACCACTTGAAGACTGTAAGCAGAAGTTGTTCGGGCTACTATAATGAGTCATTCATGTCTTGGTTTTATCAGTTATTTTTAAAGTCTAATAGAAGAGTGTATTTGAAAACAAATCAACCATGTAATTTAGTCGATTATTTCTTTAGAAGACTAATGAAGGGTAAAAGGTGCAGCTTTCAAGAATACTAAGGTATCTTCCTCGGACATTGTCAGACCAATGAGGTAATCTGGTCATTAAGAAATTGTGCACTGGATTTCAGCATACATTTGTAATGCCCAGATTAAATTTGTTTTTAACTCCTGCTGTAGTAAGCTAATGATATACAAATGTACTGGGATTTCAAAAAAGCTCATTGATTGTGAAATGTGCATCTGGCACGTTAGCTGCTATCACTACATATCTGGATAAGACCATATTTATCCGGCTAAATGGTGGCGGATAGCCCGTGAATGCCAGACTTCTTTTTTTTTTTTTTTCATTGTTGTCCGTTTTAGAGGGATTTAAGTAGTGCTAGAAAGTTAACTCCATCTCTGACCCAGGAATTAAGTTTCCAGTGCTAAGAAGGACCATGTTTGGCCAGCACATCTCTCTGCATCGGGGAGTACTTTTTAATGTCCTCATTTGCATGGGATTTCCATGCAGTGCACTAAGCACTGCTACCATTTTAGAAAGCTCATTATTTGACTGTAAAATTGCTTGCTGCATTGGCAGTAAGGTTTATGCTCACCAAATGAGTGATCAGATGCAGATAAAGTTGTGCATGGGCCTGAATGCACCTTTTTCCATCGACTGTGCATTTGACTCTGGAAGGAATTTGCTTTCAGTGCCTGAAAAAGAAACCTACGTAATCCCAAGAGTTTGTATCTCAAAACTCCCCTAATGTGAATGGAGTCATATTCTCTGTTTCTTTGTTTCTCTGTTTTTATGAGTGTACTGAGGCATCTGCTTCCCTCGTTCAATGAAATGAATCCTCTGACTTCACAATTTTACAATCTCCAGGGACATACTGTATGTATCCCTAGCCTGTAGGTGGCTTAGTGAAAATTCCCTTCTCTCTTTAGTTGTAACCGTTCTGAAGCAGGAACTTATGGCACCTGTATGTAATTTGCTGTAAAACACCTTGATTTAGGGCACTATATAAACATGTAAATAATAATAATACTTGCATATACGTAGGTGGTTAGGTTGAAAGAAAAACAAAGGATCATCAGGTACAGACTTCTGTTTCCTGTTAAGTCTCTCAACCTAGTAATCTAGGGGAAGGCCAAAATTATATTTTTTTACATCTGTAACAATGAGAGCAATTATTTTCGACACATAATATAGTGATTGAGTCAGAATTGCTAGATTCCTACTTTTCCCTGGTGCGTATCTATATCATAATGCCCACTGTAGTTCAGTCTAAACTTTTAGTTGTACCCTAAAACTTTATTGCTGCAGGAGAAAGTGTGAGAGAGAAAGACTCTGTATAGAGTCACCCTGACACTTTAGGGGAGGTGGGTTGGAATTAGGGGAGGTGTTGTTACAGACAGATTCAGAGGCATTCATAGTAAAATTGACATCAGTAAAGAATTATAGCCCTTATAAGTGATGAAAAGGAGTAGTTTTGTACAATGCAGCTAGCACCTCTAGAGTGGTACATATATAGAGAGTGTCAGACTGACTCTAATCAGAACTGCTGTCTCTCTCTCCATATTTTACTCACAATACGTGAGTTTCTTTATACTCGTTATTTAGGAAGAGGGACAGGCTGATTTGTGCATCCCAACTTTACCAAAATCTAATTTATGTATGTAGTAGATACCATAGTTATTAGGAATAGGCATTCATGTGAAACAAATGTGTAAAATGGAATGAATGAGACCATTTTCATTTTGTTTCATATTACACAAAAATTAAAAAAACCAAAAATGTCCTTGTAATTTGTTTTCAGCAAATTGTGCACACAATTTGCAAATAGCATGCAAAATTCACAAACATGGGTGAATTTTTAAAGAGTTAGATGAGTAAACATTAGTATGTACATGCATAAGTAGCCTGTACTTATGTTATTATTTTATAAAAATTGAAAGTATTTGTGCACTTTTGGTCATGCACCTGTATATGCAAAAAAAGGGGTGGAGTAGGCGGGCAAAGAGTTATACACATAGGGCCTTATTTTCTAAATGTATCGCATGCAATAAGGGACGTTCCGCAAGCGAAATGTCCCTTTTCGAGTGCGATACCAAAGTGGGGGCGGAGTCGACCCCGGAAGAGGAGGAGTCCAGGCGTCACCAGGGCCGACTCTGCAAAGACGCCGCGGACGATGAAAAGGTAAGGCCCTATTCGCGTCCGTGTTCGCGCCCAATAGCTACCTCTCCTATGGTGGTGCTATTGGGTGCGAAACCGGCAGCGATCACACCGCGACGGTGCGATCACTGCCGGCTAGTGCAGGCCCGCCCCCCGTTTTGGCCGCCCACCCCTCATTCCCCAAAGTATCGCAGGCCTGCGATACTTTAGAAAATGAGGCCCATAATTTGCTATTTTATTAGATCTTCACGTGTACATTTGGCAGCTTATTGCATAAGTTTATGCCTGCTAATTATCTTGCATAATTGATATCAAATCTGTTTATTGTGTATATTTGCCTGGATAGGAAAGCCAGGATGGTCTCAATGACCTGGAGAAGGACTGGTAGAGTAATTGAAAAATTTGTAATTTCAATTAATCATGCATATTTAAAAATATACCAACTTTCACATGTAATTACTGATTTATACAAGCAAATCCTACTTTTTTCATGGCTAAAATATGTGTATATATTTTTAAAATAGATATGAAACGTACACGTGTTCAATGCGTTGAAATACTCGGTCTCAATGCATTGCATGTATTTATGGATAAGTAGATAAATCACTTAACTCCAATTAAGCTCACATGGTGTGCCAGAACAATCCAAATCAAGATAAACACCAAGATCAATTTAAATTTTTTAAGAATTTTCAAATTCATATTTTTAATCTCTTTTTTTTTCTATTTTTCTTTATTAAAACATTTTTACAATAATTTTTTTTAATTCCAGGACTAAATACTCAGCAATGTAAAAGGGAAAACCTCAGATAGCGCTCCCATAGAACAAAAGATTTTTTAAATTCTTATTTTACTTAGCCATTTAAGCTGCCATCACAAGAAAAAAAACCCTTTCTAATCTATCACATTTCTTTTCAACATGAATTCTTCTCTTTAATAAACCACATATCATCAGAAATGCATTAGCGTAAAGTCCTTGAAACAATACTTATCTTTCAGAAAAGAAATGCCGACACAGCCATACTTCACTAATATGTGTGCTGCTTCAATACGTTTGAGAGATGGCCACAAACGTGGAAGCAGACGCCAGTCACATAATTCTCAGCTTTAAAAAGATCACCCTTAAAAAGAAAGCCCCCCCTAAAGGAAATTAACATAATGAACCAAAGGATTTTCTTGTACACATCCTAAATAGTTATACTCAGGGGTTGATTGCTGCAGAATTCCAGTAAAACTAATGCATCTAGCAAGGTCTGCTCATTAGGCATAAGCTTAAAATAAATTTATAAATAAGATTAATTTCACAACTATTCCTCCTTTTGGAGCCTTCTGCTTGTTAAACAGTCATCTAGTGTTCTTCTTCCTGATTAGATTACTCTTTCATTTCTGATCAATAACAGAATTTATTTCTGAGGTTTACTTGTTTATGACCCCTCCCCCCTCCTCAAAATGCTGCCTTGGGCTAGTTTAAATATATCAGACTATGGAAGCTAACCATAGCCAGACTCTTGCTAATAGCTGGATGCATACCCCTTAGGGCTGTATGATGCAGAAAGCAATGGCAAACCACTGCAATGTTCTGTCAAGAATGGTGGGCTGTGTGTGATCAACTAAAGCTGTAATGGACAAGGTATCCATCATCACTTTTCTAGGTTTGCTGAATTCTGCAGTACCAGACCTACTTCTTGGAGAACATGGCTCTTCATATACAAATGGTCTTCAACATGACACTTCATAAGTTGTTTGGGGTAGGAGATACTAGAAAATTCATATAAACATAAACATGACAACAGATGAATCCTTGGCAGTCTAAAATCAAAACCCAGCCCATACCCTTCACCTGTTTTTCTAGCCTACATTAGGCTCCATTTCAGTTACTTTTGGTGTTAACCCCATATATCTGTATCCAAGTTCTATCGACCTGTTCATTGTAAGACATGTACTTGTCATTGTTATTGTTTAGAATGTAAACCAAATTGATCAGTAATTCTGTTATTGGAAAGTCGGTATATAAAAATGCTAAATAAATAAATAAATATATGGCCAATCTAGTCAGCCCATTCACTTTTCTTCCTCAGCTTAATAATCCCTTTCTCTTCCTCTGAGATCCTCTGTGCTTGTACCAAGTTTTCTTCAATTCTGATATTGTCCTTGTCTCCACCACCTCCAGAGGAAGGCTGTTCCATGCATCCGCCACCTTTTCTGTAAAGAAATATTTTATGAATCTACCTTGTCTGAACCTCATCCCATGACCCCTCATTCTAGAGTCTTTTTCCATTGAAATCCTGTGCATTTGTTCCTTGGATGTGTTTAAGTGTCTATCATATCTCCCCTTTTTGTTGCACCGGGAGGTGGACCCTTGGCCTAGTGCAGGATTGGTAGGCTCCCTGGTTGAACCCAAAGAGCGCCTACCACCAGGAGGTGGAGCACAAGAGGAGACAGAGGCTAGCTGGGGCTTCGCCACAAGCAACCCTATGTACCCCTGGGTTGAGTCCTTGGATACCCGGGCCCCCTGGTTTTAGTTGGGCCTCGCAGGATCTCCTTGATAGGAAGTTCAGGGGTGTGCTCACCACAATCAAGGGTGCATGGTCGACTCTTAGGCCAGACTTCCTGGGTGCCTGAGAAGGCTGGAAGAGTGTCTCTGAATGTATATCAAGGATCAAGGCCAGGTTCAAGGAAGTGTTGTCAGCCAATGCAGGGGTCAGAGCCAATAATCAGTCCGTGGATAGTCAGGCAAAGCAGAGGTCAGTTACCAGTAGTCAGTCCATGGGTAGTCAGCCAAAGCAGGGGTCAAATTCCAGGAGGCAGTCAGACGTGGTTGAGTTCAGGCAGAGGAGTGTTCCAGGCATCGTGCAGACATGGTTGTAGAAGCAGGCAGAAGGTCAGGGGCAGGCAGCAGTCAAATGTAGTCAAGGAAAGCCGAGGTCAGTACCGAGAAGACAGTCTGAAGGTACTACCTGGGGAGACGAGGAGACAAGGGACGCTGGAACAGAAGTATGTTGGAACAGAAGGATGCTGGAACAGGACTGGAACGAGACTGGAACAAAGGCTGGAACGAGACTGGAACACAGACTGGAACACAGAGGCAAACTAGAAACACTCACGGTGTCGACCCGATTGCCAAGGCAACGATCAAGGGAATGAGCCCTGCCTTATATACTGCAAGGTGATGACCTCATCGGGGAGCGTCGGACCCGGCAGTAGGGTCTTTAAATGGGATGACGTTGTCTGCGCGCGCACCTAGGGGCGGGGCCGAGGAGCAGGAAGATGCGGAGCCCCGGCGGCAGCTCCGCTCTGAGGCCTGGTCGGCCGAAGGTGAGCGGGGAAGCCGGGGATGCTGCAAACTAGCTGAGGTTGCAGAGGAGGTGAGCCCGGTGCTGGTGGACGGAGTTGCGAGGTGAGCGGGGCTGGCCGCGCTGCGGAAGCGGCCGGGGAGCGCAACACTTTTCAGCCTTTCTCCCAGGGGTATACATGTTTAGATCTTTAAGTCTATCCCCATATGCTTTATGAAGAAGACTGTTGATCATTTTACTTAGTAGGGCAGTTTTGGTACATATACCTGTACCTATACTCTTTAACTGAGACGAATAATATTTTAAATGGTTTGTGTTATTCACAGAAAGTCTATTGTATAGGCTCTTGAACTATTGGAAGGGACCTTTGAATTTTTTTTTTTTTATTCTCTGTTTATTATTTTCAAAAAGAAAACTACAAAACATGTACAATACAACTAAAAATATAGTCATATGAGTCAGATAAATGAAATTTTCACCAAAGCAATGTTTTACACAGGAAAATTATTACCTAACATTTTCATAAGACTATTTTAAGGCAATAGAAGTGTCATTCCTTTTTATTCGAACGGTCTTAAGGAAACAAGACGAATATGAAATGTATGCATTAAATCCCTTTACATTTCTCTATACCGGACATTACATTGCAAGGAGATCCTTCAACCCTTCCGGATCAGTAAATGAATAGTTATTACCGTTCAGTTTTACGATACATCTACATGGGTATTTCAAACTGAAATAACCATCTTTCTCCAAAACTTTTCACCTATACTGTAAAAAGTTTTTCCTCCGAATCTGAGTTATCTTTATTAAGTCTGGAAATATCCAAATTTTGTCACCATAAAAGGTACTTAACCTGTTTTGAAAAAAAGATCTCATAACAAGATCTTTATCTGAGGAAAAAGCCAGCTGAACTAGTAATATCCCCCTAGATTTAACTGTTATCTCATCCTGGGATTTTTGCAAAAGATCTGACAAATCTATAGAATTACTAATAACTTCCCGTTCATTATCTACTTCTAGTTTCTGGTTCTGATCTACTTTATTTATTTTCCCTCCTAAATAATACGCCTTTATGATGACAGGGAGACATTTCTCAGACATTTTTAAAATCTGTATCAAGTAAGCCCTGAATAATTCAATTGGATTAATTTTCTTATTATAGGGAAATTATTGACTCTTAAATTTAACGATCTCACTGTATTTTCTAAGATCTCTAACATTTTATTCACATCCTCTCCAGATACAATCTGTTGATTTTGAATCTTTTCTATTTGCAATACTCTTTTTTCTAATATGCTTACATCCTTTTTCTGCTTTTCCAAATCAGCGGTATTAGATACCAGCGAAGTAGATGTCTGCATTACCACTTCTGTTAATCTATTAATTGATATATCTAATTTTACCATACAATTCCACAGTGTTTCTAGAGTAATGCATGTAGGTTTTTTTAAAACTTTCTCAACATCAATAACTACCTTGATACTTTCTTTCTTTTCTTTATCAGATTTACCATCTTTTGGTTTACTAAACTCCTTAGGGGAACTTTGCAAAATACTAACTTGAGGTCTTTCATTACATTTCTGGTTTAATTCTGACATACCTTTTAACTGAGCGGTACTATTCTCTACCTCTGGTGAGTTTAATGAATCCTCTTGACAAACCCCTGTCTGAGTTATGGTTATTACACCCTCTCTCCTGGGGGGAGATGGCGGTGCCGGAGCCCCCGGGCTCAATGATGCCTCTATGGCCAGAGGAGAGGCACCCCGTTCCAGTGACTCTCCTTCAGCGGCCAGCCCACATGGGGCAATTTGGGGATCTAACCATTCCAAAACAGTTTTTTGCCCAACCTCTGTATTTGCCAAATCACTGGAAGGCCTTAGCCTAGCCTTCCTTTTAGTGTGTGGCATATCAGGGGTAAAGATAATACACACTTAGAGCTCAAAATGTTATTGGAAGATGCATAAACAATAATATACAAGAATGAACACTTCTTGGAAATAGGAAGGTACTTGCAAAGTTCAATACTTATCGGATCAAGTAGACAAGGTCCAAGAATCCAGCGAATCCGGCGAGGCCCGGCAAAGCCCTGCTTAGCTGCGCGCCCCTTTAGCACGCGCGGCTTCAGCAGCGCGCCGCAGCAGAATGAGAATTTATACGTAAGAGTCCGGGTCCCGCCTCCTCCTGGAAGCAGGAAACAGCGAAGATGTTCAAAGTTCCGTTGGGGCAAGCCTCCGCTTACCCCCGGGCTGAGCTGTATTCAGGTAATATAGAAAGTTGCTTTCGACTCCTACCTCGGTGGAGCTCAGCAACAAGCTGCAATTTATACGTAAGAGTCCGGGTCCCGCCTCCTCCCGGAAGCAGGAAGTGCCCCTCGTCTGGCAACAACAGCGAAGATGTTCAAAGTTCCGTTGGGGCAAGCCTCCGCTTACCCCCGGGCTGAGCTGTATTCAGGTAATATAGAAAGTTGCTTTCGCCTCCTACCTCCTGAATTTTTAAAGCAATTGTATCTCGTGTGTTTATGTCAAAATTGTAATAATTTATATATGTTTGCAGGAACTCTTTCTCTCTCTCTCTCTCTCTAATTCACAACACATGATAAAGCTAGTTTTACATTGGTGATATGTTATAAATTGTAAATTCACTTCAGGCTAACCTATGGTAAAGCAGAATATCAAATGTAAATAACAAATGTTTTGTGCATTACCCATGAAAGGTACTAGATCTCCAGTCCATAGATGCATTGGAATAAAACCATAACTCTGTCCCTTACAAGGAGGAGCTAGCTGATCACCTTTATTCTTATAGGATGCAAAATGTCTTTCCATTATTTTAGATCTTTATATTCTGCTTTTTAGCACTTCAAAGCGGATTACATTCAGGTACTGTAGGTATTTTCCCATCCCCAGAGGGCTTATAATCTAATTTTGTACCTGAGGCAATGGAGGGTAAAGTGACTTGCCCAAGGTCACAAGGAGTGACAGTGGGATTTAAACGTTGGTTTCCCTAGTTTGGAGCCCACTGATCGGGCTACTCCTCCACTCCATGCAGTGCAGCAGGCTATAGTGACCAACTGTCCTGTATTTGAAGAGTGTCTTCCAATCGAGCTCTTTGCCCTATCACAGACATTTCAGAGTATTCTACAAGTTTTCCTTTTAGGTCCACCTTAGTCAGGACAATTTAGCTTTGCTGTGCAGTCCTCTCATCCACTTTGCTTGGAATGTATATCTGCTTCTAGTACAGGCAGCATGTGGAAATGGTTTTAGTGACCATCCCTAGTGCTTTCTTTCTTTAATCAACATTTACATATGATACTTCAGTAGAAAATGAAAAGGTAGCATTTTTTAGGTTATTGGATCATTATTGGATCACTTTATACTATGGACAACACAGCTGATTTAGTACTGTCTGTCTTGATAGCATTAACTGAAATGTGCTTTCTAGCACCATGTACCAATGCACTTTAGCCACTGAATATGTTCTATGTTTGCACCTTGCTTGCAGAATTGGGTCTGGAATCTGGCATTCTAGGGAAAGCTGTGTCTTTTTCTCATCACAGCTGTAGTTACCCTGTAACAGCAGAGCCAGTTCATCTCTACCTTACACAGTTTATGATGGTTGCAAATCATAGTCTTTCTTTTTTTTTTTTTTTTATTTCTGGGACCTACAATTTTTGGTGTCTTGGGTGTTGTCCTGTTTTCTTTCACTGTGTCAACTTGTCTCCCAACCTGGCAAAGCAAAATTGGGAACGGCTGCCATTTCTGGTTGTTTAAATTTAGCATGGCATTTCATACTGTCCAGCCCTCAGTGCTCATGCCGTCCGAAGAGAGATTTCACGGCAAGACAGAAACCACTAGTGTACCATAGTTGGAAAATGCATTATTTAGTTGGCAGTTTTGAATAAAAGATTTCTACATTTTTAACTTGCACAGATAATAAAGAAAACTGCATAGAACCCCTGTTGATTTTTGTCTGGCAGGCATAACATTTTCAGAGCTATCTAGAAACCCTCTGTCATATAATGATAGATGAGGGTAATAGATCATCAAAACATCATTTCTTTGGAGAATACGCTGCTCAAAGACATGGTTTTAGTCAGAAAAATCCACAGGGAGGTCTAATCCTGTATATTTATTTTCCATTGGATTTTTTTTCTCTCCCCTGTATAGTACGGGAGTGAATTTCTTTGTATGATTTCTTTGTCATTTTTTTCCTTTTTTGTGCATAAAATAAACTAGTAAAGCTCAATGGGTTTCCAAAAGTCTTTTAAAGATTCATACTGTCTCTCTTGAGCATGGCCCTTTGATTCTAAATGTTGTTTGACCCACTGAAACTATTACTGAGGTAATCAATACATGAATTTATGACCACTTGATTCATATTTGAAACACTTTTAGGTACTAATCTGTTCCCAATTGTGTGAGAATGGGGATGGTAACATTTAAACAGCCATGCGGGTGCACATGTACATGTGTATGCCGGCTTGTGCCAATGGGCATGGCCATATTAAAACATATGCGCATATATGCGCGCATGGTATAAAATAGACTGTATGCACGTACATGTGCGCACAATTTTATATAGACCCGCGCATGTGTGAGCAAATGCTGCCTCTACTGCGTAAGTGGGGATATTTTAGTAGATACGCGCGCTGACACAATTACCAGTTCCCCCAGTTTATTCCCAGTTCGCCCAGGTAAAGGATAAAACTTTCTAACCCTTTCTAACCCTTCTAGTTGAATAGCCTCCTTTTTACATTGTTAGCCTCAAACCTTAAAACCCTTCTGATATGTCCCATTTTTTTTGTTTCATGATTTACAAGCCATCTATAACAGAAATAAATGTATGCAGTAGGGGACCCCGTCATGCACATGGGCGTGTAAATACTTAACACGCTGGTTTCATTAAAAAATCCATGAATGCCTATGCCCTGCGCTTTTTAAAAAAAAAGTTTTATGTGTGTACTGGGAGATATGTGCATACTCAAGTGCCTTTTAAAATCTGTATGGTGTACGCTGATCTGACTTCTGTGTATATCTTCTGGCTTTGGCACACATAGGGCTTTAGTTAATTGAAAAAACAAAATTGCCCATCCCTTTAGTAGTTTTTCCGTGTCCCATTATAAAACCTAACAGATGGTGGAAGATTAGGGGTACACTGCCATTATAAAATGACATGAAAACATCTGCAATACTTCCTTTTTCATCTTCTGTCATTTTCTATCTGCAACAAAATAAAAAAACTAATAAAATATCTTTGGTATCATTTGTGTAATTTTAATACATTCTATATATATATATTTTATTTTTTTTACAAAGCACATCCTTTGGTAAATGGTGTGCTAAAACGATTTAGCATATGCTAAAAACAAAACAAAATGGGAGTCTGTAAGAGCAGCTGAGGATCTCACATTTATTCATATGGAAAGTTTGGAGGAAATTTAGGACAAAGGATTCAGTAACCTCCATGCCTGCTTGTTCTATGGTTTTTATACTGGACTATAATTCTGGCAGAAGTATGTATTTCTCTTGCTCAGGCAGCTCCTATTTACATTTTTGTATCAGGAAACTTTATTTGATTGGAACAACACTCTGGTTTGTGAAGAGTTTTTTGTTAGTGAATTGTGTCCTAATTTTCAGGGCTCTGTATAATTATAGCTTCTCCAATATCTGGAGAAATCCAAGGTGATGCACTGAGTTTGTCAGAGTTCAACACAATCCAACAGTGACGCTGTTCACTAAAAGGAGTGTGTGTGTGTGTATATGTGTGAGAGGGGGGGTTACATAAAAAGGTTTGATCTCTTCCTTTTCTTCTACTTGGGGCTTTGTTCTTCAAATTATTCTCCCTGCCTCCCTTGGCTTCTCCCAACAGTTCTTCCATATCTTTCCCCTTTTCCTTTGCCTCTCTCACCCACCCATTCCGACGGTCCTGTTTTATTCAGGGGCTTGGGCTGCCAAATTATGTGATCACCTCCACAGCCAGCTACTGCCTCTAGGAGTATGCTGGATGATGGCTCAGGGAGGGGAGAAGGGACCCTTCAGATGTTTGAACACTGCTGATGGTCATCTGCTCAGAGGGGGAGGAGTCACAAGAGCTAGTCCTGCCGCACAAACCCTAAGTCTGGCAATCTTCCTTCTTAATCTTGAGAGCTAAACATAGATGAAGTAACAATGACGTTTCCTCAAATTTTCTTTGAATACTGCAGTTACAGAGCTTACTGTAGTTCAGTTGCCTACTTTCCACAAATACCAGAATTAATAGCAAAGGCTTTTGCCCAGACAAACAGATATGTTCGATGGTTCATACTTCCAATCAATTCCTACTTTTGAGCTTGTCCCAAATTTTCATGAAAGGATGCCAAGAGGAGTGTCATCATTTTGAATTTTGTTGCCAGTGGGGAAGGAGCGACTGGGAATTTCTTCTGCAGAGGAAGACACATTGAGGCTGCTTCATATGGTAAAGAGAGGGGAGAGACTGGGGAAGAAGGGAGCCCTCTTTAAAGTTTTGGGAGAGAGGTAGCAAGGCTGGAGGAAGCACTAGGTGGACCAGGCAGCCACCATTCTGGAGGCAATGCAGGATTGCTATCTCCTCCTTCCTGCCCTCCATGGGCCAGAAAGAGGATGTAGTGTAGCATGGGCCCATATGGGTGAGAAGGAGGAGATGCTATCACTGCTTCCATCAGAAGCAGGTGCCCGCTGCAGCACTGACCGCTCAATAGAAATGAGCAGTATTGGGCTGCGCCATAGTAAGGAACAGTATCAGGCCCTGTGGTAGTGAGGAGAGGTCGGAAGAAGGGTAGGGTGGCCCATGTGCCCTTAGGAATAGCAGGAGGAGAAGCTGCCAGGCCTGGTGGCCCTCTGGAGCAGAAGGCACAGCAGGTGCCTCCATGGACGGAAGAAAGAAGAAGAGTCCTGTCAGCCATGGGGGCTGAAGAAAATGGCTGCTGCTGCCACAGGTGCTTCCAGAGGGGCAAATGTTAGAAGTCAGAAGTTTTGAGAGTTACAATGTATGGAATTATAAGAGGATATAGCCATTTTAGGCATTTTAGATACATGGTGGATGAAGGTTAACCAATGGGATACTATGAAACCAGGATATAAATTATATATTATGGAGTGAAGTTGTAGCTTAGTGGCTACAGCAGCTTGTAAGAAAACTAAAAAGTCATGGGATAGGAGGCGAAATCCCTTTGTGGATTGCAAACTGGTTAAAAGACAGGAAAAAGAGAGTAGGATTAAATGGTCTCTATTCACAGTGGAAAAATGTAAACAGAGTGCCTCAGGGATCTGTACTTGATCTGGTGCTTTTTAATATATTTATAAATGATATGGAAAGGGGTACAACACCTGAGGTGATCAAATTTGCGGATGACACAAATTCATGCAGAGTAGTTAAATCTCAAGTGGATTGTGATAAACTGCAGGAGGACCTTATGAGATTGGAAGATTGGCTGTCCAAATGGCAGATGAAATTTAATGTGGACAAATGCAAGGTGATGCATACAGGGAAAAATAACCCTTGCTATAGTTACACGATGTTAGGCTCCATATTAGGAGCTACCACCCAGGAAAGAGATCTAGGCAACATAGTAGATAATACATTGGAATTTTCAGCTCAGTGTGCTGTGGTGGTCAAAAATCAAACAGAGTGTTAGTAATTATTAGGAAGGGAATGGCGAATAAAACGTTGGATGTCATAATGCCTCTGTAACGCTCCATGGTGAGACTGCACCTTAAATATTGTGTACAATTCTGGTCACCGCATCCCAAAAATGATATAGTTGCACTGGAGAAAGTACAAAGAATGGTGACCAAAACAATAAGGGGGATGGAATGGCTCCCCTATTAGGACAGGCTAAAGATGTTAGGGCTGTTCAGCTTGGAGAAGAGACAGCTGAGGGGGGATATTATAGAGGTGTACAAAATCATGAAAGGACTTGAGCAGGTAATTGTAAATCAGTTATTTACTTTCTCAGACAATAAAAGGACTAGGGGACACTCAATGAAGTTAGCAAGTAGCTCATTTAAAACAAATTGGAGAAAATTATTTTTTACTCGATGCATAATTAAACTCTGGAATTCATTGCCAGAGGATGTGGTTATGGCAGTTAGTGTAACTGGTTTTAAAAAAGTTTTGGATAAGTTCCTAGAAAAGAAGTCCATAAACTGCTATTAATAAATAAGGAATAGAAGCTTGGGATCTATTTAATGTTTAGGTACTTGCCAAGTACGTGTGACTTGGATTGGCCACTGTTGGAAACAGGATGCTGGGATTGATGGACCCTTGATCTAACCCAGTAAGGCATGTTTTATGTTCTCATGTTCTAAGGATGATAATCAATTGAACACTGTAATATCAGGTTAAACATTAATGGGTAGATTTTAAAACTCCTCCGCACATAAAATCTGGCCTTTACACTCGTGGCCGGGCCTTGTGCGTGCTGGGTGAATTTTCCAAGAGGCCCGGCCACGAGCGTAAAGGCTGGTATGTGCTCAAGTGCTGGGTTTCCTAGAAGAGGTGGCCCGGGGGGGGGGCGTGTTCTGGGCAGGGAGAGGTGGGGAAGAGAGCAGGCTGGGACAGTGCCACTGTTCGCTGTCCCAGAGACTCGCGCACTGGCAGCCGGCCAGCACACACAGCTTACTTCACCTCGGGAGCTGAAGTAAGTTGCAAAACAAAAAAGAAAAAAAGCAAAAGGTAGGGTTTAGGGGGTCGGGAGGAGAGGAGAATAGGGAGGGGGTATTGGTAAGGGGTTAGGGAAGTTCCCACCCAGTCCACTCCTTAATTGGAGTGAACTGGGAGGGAACTGGGGAAGTGCCGATTGCGTCGCTGCATGGACTTCGCAAAAGTACACCCCCCTTGCACGCACCGCACACACACATGTGCACAGATTATAAAATCGGCATGTCCATGTATTAAATTCTACCCCCATTTGCACATGACAGGGCAGATTAAATTGATGGAGGAAAGGCATTATATATAATCGAGCAGGATAAAGGTTATGCAGGAAACAATATGCACTGTGGAATCCTTATGAATAGAAATTCCATGTGTGAAGAGTAAACATGTAGTAGTGGGTCTATACTACTATCCTCCTGGTCAAGATGAAGAAACATATTGAAAGACTAGCAGAAATTAGAAAGTCAAATAAAATTGGCAACAAAATAATAATGGGAGACTTCAGTTACCTCGGTTTTGATTGGGTCAGTGTCTTATCAGGACTTGCTAGAGAAGCTAAGCATTTAGATTTCATAAATGTCTGCTTATGGAGCAACTGGTCCTAGAACCTGACAAAAAAGGGAGCTACTTTTAGATCTAGCTATCAGTGAAATGCAAAACATGGTACAAGGTGTTACTGTGGTGGGGATGCTTAGCCTTAATGATCATAATGCAGTCAAATTTGGCATGATCACTGGATGGGGGACATTAAGTAAAACTATCACGGTAAAATATAAGTTTAAAAAGGGAGATTATGACAGAATGAGGAAATTAGTTAGAATGAAACCAAAAGGAGAAGTTGCAAAAGTTAAAAATTTGCATGGGGCATGGACATAGTTTAAAATCACTATCTTAGATGCCATGCATTAAAAATGGTTGAAGGAAGACCAAATAACTGCCAGCATACTTTAATAGTGAGGTGAAAGAAGTAATTAAAGTCAAAAAAGCATCATTCAAAAAAAGGAAAGCAGATTGTATTTAGGAAAATAGGGAAGAGCATAAGTACTAACAAGTTAAATGTAAAACAGTAATGAAACAGGCCAAAAAAGAATTTGAAAAGTGACTTGCCATAGAAGCAAAAACTAAAAATAAGATCTTTTTCAAGTACATTTGAAGCAAAAACCTAGACCACTAGATGACCATGGAATAAAAGATGCTCAGGGAAGACAAGGAAATAACAGAAAAACTGAATTAATTTTTTTGCTTTTGTTTTTACTGAAAAGCATGCTGGGGGACATAATCATACCAACACTATTCTTTGATGGTGTTGATTCTGAGCAATTAAAGGAAATCCCTGTGATATTTGAAGATGTAATAAATCAAACTGACAAATTCAAGAGTAATTAATCACCAGGACCAGATGGTATTCACTCCAGAGTTCTAAAAGACCTCAAACATGAAACTGAATATCGGTTACTAGTAATTCATGTAAACTGGAAGGTGGCCTATGTAACACTAATTTTTTAAAATTTTTGTTTTAAACTTTTAATGAAAGTTCACTTCAGTACAATTATTCAAAAGGTACAAAAAAGCAACAAGCACATTGTCACTGGAATTTCAATATTGCACGATCAAGGTCAGAATACTTAAAACTACATGAATACCTGATTTCTGCATTGCCATACTTGTAATAAGTAATACACATAATCATAATGTGATAAAAGTGATCCAACAAACTTAAGAATCAGCTCTCGATGCAGAAAGCTGTTGGCAGAAGAACAGACACAATTCAATCAATTCTTGACACATTCTTCTATGCTGGGATTGTCATTTAGCTCTACTGCAGGTAGCTGTACTTCTTATCTACTCAATTGTTAATCCATCAACTGCAAACTGTGATCCCATTTTCTGACGAAAGGACTCCCATATTTTGGGACATTACAGTAAAAATCCCTTATATAAAATGCAATGCGCTCCACTGTGTACACCTTCCACAGCAAGTGTGCCGAAGACTCTATTGAAGGGGCTACAGGGCAATTATAATAGTATGCTATATTCCTCCTAGCGTCCTCAAGCATGTGGGGTACCAATTTAATCTCCACCTTTTATGGATGGTATTATCTTCTCTATAGGAAGGCCCTAATGGATCATTATTGGATCTAGGGATAATCTAATCCCCAATATTTGGGAAATCCATTTAATAATTTACGACTTGTAAATCTTTATGGTTGGGCAAATACAGCAGATGTATTTGCGTCACTAATCTCACTAAATCTTCCCCACCATCAACACCAGACAACGAAACCAAAACAAAATGCAACAAACTCACCTTCTTCAAAGATAAAGTAGCCAACATCATGGACAAAATCCCCACCACCTTAACAAGTAAAATCACCTTACCTAAAATCCCAAACACCATACTCAACGAATTCGAAACCATCTCCTCCACTGAGCTAGAACCACTCATCAGAAAAATCAACCCCGCATCACACCCAGCCAATGCTATCCCAATTAAACATCTAAGACTGATCCCAAACATCATAGCTAAACCCATAGCACACATCATCAACTCTTCCCTGTCACAGGGACTTGTACCCACTGACATAAAAGAAGCCCTCGTCAAACCCATTTAAAAAAACCTCAACTAAACCCCGCCAAACCAAATAACTTCAGACCCATCTCCATCCTCCCCTTTATCGCAAAACTCCTTGAAAAAATAGTCAACACTCAACTAACAGAACATTCAGAAAAACACAATGTACTACACTCCTCCCAATATGGCTTTTGTAAATTCTTCAGCACTGAAACATTACTGCTGTCCCTCACTGATACCATCCTCAGAGGTCTAGACAAAGGTCAATCCTTCATCCTAGCCATGCTTGACATATCAGCAGCCTTCGACACCATTAATCACAACATCCTCATCGACCGACTAATAGAAATTTGTTTAACTAGCATCTCATTAAAATGGTTTACCTCCTACCTCGAAAACAGACAGTACAAAGTTAAAATCGGCAAAACTGAATCTAACCCCATCAAAATGACGCAAGGCGTCCCCCTAGGCTCCTCCCTATCATCCACACTCTACAATATCTATTTGCTCCCCCTATGTCAGCTCCTAACCGACCTAGGACTCACCTTCTTCATATACGCCAATGATGTACAAATCCTTCTTCCCATCCACAACTCCATTCCCAAAGCCCTACATCTCTGGGACATACACCTCTCCTCCATCAAACAACTTCTCAACCAAATGCAACTAACCCTCAACACCAACAAAACAGAAGTCCTACTAATAAACCACAAATCCACTGATATTATCTTCTCTGAGACCCCCCTCCACCAATCTCACCCCCCAATCACGAAAGAAGCCAGAAACCTCGGCTTCTTTTTCCCAAATTCTTTTATAGCAAAGTTAACAGAGTGATAACTTTGTTTTTGTGGGGGGACATAAATGATAGAGTTCAGGGCTGTCAGGCAAGATATTTAAGGGAGAAACTGATTGCTTTATTCTGTGGCATAGCTGAAGCCATTTATAATGTTACGATCTAGAAATTTGATAGAATTGAACTAGATCATGAAAGGGTATCATTCGTTCACTGTCTATTAATTGGTTAAGAGACCATATCCCCTTGATTTGCCAGCTTGACCAATTAATTATTTTTTTAATTAATTTTCAACTTTGGGTTATACTACAATGGAGAAAACCTGCTGAAATTCCATTTGTTTTGTAATAATGTATCTAAGGCACATAGAGCATCGTGCTTGGCAGACAAGTTTGGGAATTTCCTCACAATCTTTGGTGTTATTATACCAGGCAACAAGCACAGTGGTAAGGGAGCAACCACATCTCTTTCTAGAGTAAGCCACTTTGGTACATAGTATAATTATTTTATACTTAAAAACCAATGGCTACCATATCTTAAAAGAAATGCATAATGGAAATTTAGAAAGTCAGGCAGATCCATCCCACTCTGATCTTTGGGAAGTTTCAACTTGCGAGATGCTACACATGAAGGGCTTTTCCCCCCACAAAAACAAAGTTATCACTCTGTTAACTTTGCTATAAAAGAATTTGGGAAAAAGAAAAGGAGACATACTTAAAATATAGCTGATTTGCAGAACAAGTACCATTTTTAGGGCTTCCAGTCTTCCCCAACAGAATAAATATAATGGGGACCAATGACATATCATTGTCTTTAACGAATTTGTAATATAAGTCATTAGAGAGTCCATCATTAACACTTCATCAGGAATAAAAGTAATCCCCAAATATTTAAAACCTCTGGGAGACCACTTGATTGTAAAAATTGAAGTGAAGATTGAGTGCATTGAATATTAAGTGACATTAGATTAGTTTTATTCCAATTTACCTTAAAACCAGAGAAGATTGAATATTCTCCCATTAAGATCAATAAATCATTTAAGGTACGATCAGAGTGCGATAGGCATAATAACAAGTCGTCAGCATATGCAACTATTTTATAATTTCAATTTCCTACTGAGATTCCATCTTTTGTTTCAAGTTGTTTTATCACCCCTGGTCTAGATTGCTTTTTCAATTTGTAAGCCAGCAGTTCATCTGCTGTTGCCCATGCATAATACTTTTACCTAGTTCTTTGTAAGCAAATTTCTACCTCCCTGCTAAGAAGGTAATTCAACTGCTCCCATTTGTGGGCTTATCCTAACCTTCAAGACCCGTGAGAGAGCACTCTTGTTTTTACCCAGTCTTCCCCAACAGGATAAATCTAGGCATCATAGTGGAAAAAGATCTAGGCATCATAGTGGATAATACTTTATCAGTGTGCTGCAGCAGTCAAAAAAGCAAATAGAATGTTAGAAATTATTAGGAACGGAATGGTTAATAGAACAGAAAATGTCATAATGCCTCTGTATCACTCCATGGTGAGACCGCACATTGAATACTGTGTACAATTCTGGTCGCCTCATCTCAAAAAAGATGGAGAAGGTACAGAGAAGGGCAACCAAAATGATAAAGTGGATGGAACAGCTCCTCTATGAGGAAAGGCTGAAGAGGTTAGGGCTGTTCAGCTTGGAGAAGAGACGGCTGAGGAGGGATATGATAGAGGTCTTTAAGATCATGAGAGGTCTTGAACGAGTAGATGTGACTCGGTTATTTACACTTTCGAATAATAGAAGGACTAGGGGGCATTCCATGAAGTTAGCAAGTAACCCATTTAAGACTAATCGGAGAAAATTCTTTTTTACTCAACGCACAATAAAGCTCTGGAATTTGTTGCCAGAGGAGGTGGTTAGTGCAGTTAGTGTAGCTGGGTTCAAAAAAGGTTTGGATAAGTTCTTGGAGGAGAAGTCCATTAATGGCTATTAATCAATTATACTTAGGGAATAGCCACTGCTATTAATTGCATCAGTAGCATGGTTCTTCTTAGTGTTTGGGTAATTGCCAGGTTCTTGTGGCCTGGTTTTGGCCTCTGTTGGAAACAGGATGCTGGGCTTGATGGACCCTTGGTCTGACCCAGCATGGCAATTTCTTATGTTCTTACCCTCTAAAATTCATAGTTCACCTTTCAATTAGGATTCTCGCACTTCTTGTGCCTCAGAAGTTGCTTTCTAAGTGATATAAGTTGCCTTGGCCACATCCCATACTATGTGCTTAGGTATTTCTGGATTCTCATTAAGATCAAAGAAATCTAGAATAGCTTTTTAAATGGCTTTAGTGTATTCAGATTTTTTAAGTAAGGATGGGTCTAATATCCATTATTTCAGGCCCTGGTAATTGGGTTTGAGGGTACATATTGCAGGTATTATAGCATGTTTGGACCAAACTAATCTCCCTTACTGAAACCAATTGTTTATCTGAAGCCATAAGTCCATATGCAGGTATGAGTTATGGGGAGGAGAATAGAAGGCATATTCCTTTTTCTATTTTGTGAATTTGCATCCATAAACCTATGAGCCTACTATCTTCCATATAACACCTGAAGATTTCTGCTATCCCCTTTGCCATGTTGTTCCCTGTCCCCATTCTGTCTAGCCCTGGGTTAGGGGCTATATTGAAGTTTCCTTCCAGAAGGAACTACCCTTCAGAGAGGAATGCCAGTTCAGTCAGGTGAGTTAATGAGAGGGAGAGGCAGTGAGAGAGGTTCCAAAGGGCAGTTCCATCCTAATTTCATGGCAAGTGCTTTCCATTGCCCACGTTGCCATCCTAGAGCTACTGAAAGGGAAGCGGGTCATTATAACTTGTGCCATTTCCGGTATTGGCAGGCAGATGGCTTATCGTCTGGCCCAGTTGGGATCCCTTGTTCTGACAACTGCATTGACAGAGAAGAAGCTCAAAAAAGTTGTGGCAAAATTTTTGATGTTAGAAACTCCCTCCGCTCACTATTTTGCAAGCAGCATGGATGACATAGTCTTTGTTGAGAACGTAGTAATGGAAGATGAGAAAGTATTGGTGGTTTGGATATGTTAATCCTCAGTCACATCAGAAAAGCTTATTTCAGTTTCTTTGACAGAGATATTGAACTCTTGTGGAAACCCCTGTAGATTAATTTTCTTAGCTATGCCTCGATGACAGTGGCAGCCCTGTATGATAAAAGGTACCAATAGCATTACTATCGTGGTCTCTGCAGTTGCAGGAAAAGCTAGAATTCTCTCTCGGTTCCCTACTCTGCAAATTTGCACTGGACGGATTTTCCAGCTCTCTAAGACAGGAATTTGCCCTGAAAAGCATCAGTGTTTCCATCACTCTCTACATTATAAGCTTTATAGATACAGAAATGGCTTTGAATGCTTTCAGCGATGTGCTATATCAGCTGCCAGCACCCAAGGAGGAGTGTGCCATGGAGATTATCAAGAGAGGAGCCCTCCTCAAGCAGGAAGCTTACTAAAAGTACGAGGCCTCCAGAATCCTGATCTTGTTACAGGAAATCTCTAATGAGAAGAAATTACAATGTGGAAAACCTCATATGATGAAAGGAGAGCAGTTGTATTAATGAACTAATGTAGGATAAGAAATTCACAAACATGTGAATTGCAGATACAGAGGCAAATCATGTTTGTTTAAAATAAAAACAAGCGTTCACAATTATGCAGATAGGAGGAACAGGAAGAAGCTCTTCTGAATAATGAGTTTCTAGCCTAGGGGACTGAGATCCAGGGAAGGGAGACTGGGACCAGAATAACAAAGAAATGAAGATGTGGGAAAATGGGAATGGAGAAAGGTTACGGAAGAGGGTAAAAAGATTGGTGAAGTATGATTAAGAGACAAAGAAAGATAGGAGAGAAGGGTAGGCTGGGGTACCTCAGAAAGATAGAAATATAGGAAGAAGGGATAGGGTGAGATTGTTGGAAATCAGGAGAGAAATTGAAGAACCAGACACATTATTAATAGAAGAAGAAGAATAAGCTCATATGTATGATATCTTTTATCACCTTTGTCCTTTGTGAGCACTTATTTCATTTATATGTTCCTGAAATAAAATTTGTGAAAGTCACCAAGGTCTTTTCATGCGTCTGCTGTAGATTGTGTCTGACGGCACAGAGAGGACCAGTGCAGGTCCTCCAAAAGTTCTTAACCAGTCGTAATTTCAGAACAGCTAAAGAATGGATCTGAAACCTTCATCTTATTTGAATTAGAGCAACCTCCCATGCAAAATCTCTCTCATGTATATTATTCTATCAATCTTATAGGGCTCCCTTGCAGGCACAGAGCTGGCTACCCATTTCTTAGAAAAGTTCCATAATATATGAAGTTTGGGTATTAGTGTTGGGGGAGAGGAAATGATACTCAGGAGTCGCTTCAAAATATGCAGTTTCTACAGAGGAAGAGTGATGAATGTGTAGGACAGCTTCCAGTAGAGGAGGTGGAGGTCCAAATGTCATCAGAGCAAAAGGCCTGGAATAAGAACTAAAAAGTTCAGGGTCGAGAATATGTGCAGGGGTGGGGGAGAGGGAGGTAGAGGGAGGGGCAATGGGGAGTGTTGCGCTGATGGTGGACCCTTGGCCCGAGGTGGGGTCGACGCTACCCATAGGGCAAGCCCTATGGGTCCCCACCATCGGGAGGCAGAGCAGGCTAGGAGACGGAGGACGACTGGAGCTTCGCCAATACCAGCCCACGTTCCCCGCAGGTTGAACCCTTGGGTGCCGGGGCCGGCTGGAGTTAGGCGGGCCTCCATGTGACGACTCCCAGGTAGTGTAGACAAGGGTATGCCAGGAACCAGCAGAGATATTAGTGGGCCGAGGATGGTCTGGACAAGGCAGGGTTCCAGAGACCCAGACGCCAACAAGAACAGAGCAGGGCAGGGGGCGTCCAGGTAAAGATAGGCTGAAGCCTGAGAGGCCAGATCCGAAGGATTCTGAAGGAGAGTCCAAGGCGAGGTGGAGTCAGGGCAGGCGGCAGGGAGGCAAGGTACTGGAAGCAGAGTTAAGGTCAGAGCCAGGAGATCAGATCAAGCGTAGTCCAGACGAGCAAGAGTCAATACCAGAGAATCAGTCTAAGCGTAGTCCAGGCGAAGCAGGGGTCAGTACCAGAGAATCAGTCCAAGCGTAGTCCAGGCGAAGCAGGGGTCAATACCAGAGAATGCAAAGGGACAAGCAGGAACAGGATCAAGGAATGACAACAGGAACAGGAGTCAGTACCGAGCACACGAGCAATTGTGGAGACCTGTTGCCAAGGCAGGGAACAAGTAGCTGGGCCCTGCCTTTATACAGAGGCCCAGTAATGTTATCATCCGGGGCCATGGGCTACTTTCTCGCCGCGGCCCCTTTAAGAGTGCGTGAGTCGTGTGAGCGCCTAAGCCAGCACCTAGAGGAATCAGGATGGTGGCATCACTCTGCGGCCTGCACGGGGAGACACGCCGGGCGCAGGGAGGAACCGCAGAGGAGTCAGAAGCGGCAGAGGCAGCTGAAGGTGCTCAGGGACGGAGGCGGTTGCCCACCACAGCGAGCGAAGGTGAACCAGAGCTGGCAGCTGGATTCCTGGGATAAGTAGGCTTGGGCATGGGCCTACCACGTCCAGGACGCATAATAAGGAGTCAGCAATACTGCAGCAGGAAGTGGAAACAAACAGATGAGATAGTACTAGAGGACTTTGTCTGCAGTCAGTCTCATCTGGAAGGTGGAGTGGCCTTTTTCCTGCATCTTCCAAATTATACAGCACTCTGGAGCACAGGTAAATAGTAAATTCTCAATCTAAACTGACCACTTGGTATGTAGGCTGCAGTCAGCATTGGTTAGATCTCTTCCTATCACAAAGAATGACCAGTCCACAGCAGATTATTCTGATTCAGTAGGAAACGAAAATCATTTCCATTTGTACTTCTACCCCTGCTTTTTCTGAGGGGCATCAGAACTATCAGAGCTCAGGAGATGGTCATAGAAGGTGATCTAAATGACTGGGCCTAGGCTAAATCTGCTGAAGGAAGATAGGGCATGTTATTTAGTGTAATTTGCACACATATTAAATATTCACTATTAAAAGCAGGCACCTGAAGCACACTCTTGTACCTTTCTAGGTTACAATAATGAAGAAACTGACATGTATGACAAATTCTCGCAAAATATAATATAAAACCTGCAGGTGATTTATGTTTCTCTAAGTTTGAAGTGAACGATTAAGATGTAAATGGCAAACTTTTGCAAATAATTTGGAAATGGTGACTCTCTCCCCACACACACCTGTTTCAATCTGGATGCATTTTTGGTTTATTTTTTTCATGCCTTATGGTCATACCTGGGAACTCTCCGGACTTCACCTGGAGACTCCAGCATTCTAATGGAATTGCTGGTTCTCGGTCCAACATCTATAATCTCGATGCCCTGGTGCTGCTGCACTAGTGATGCAGCCAGACTAGAAATCGGCTGATCGGCCTACACAGGCCAATTGAATGCCTCCTTCTTTTTACCTGCCCTGTAACCAATCAGAGGCCTCCTTTCTTCTTCCTGAGTCTGCGGACCAATGGTTTGCCTCCTTCCTTTTCTCTGACTATGCTGGCAAGAAGAAGGGAGGAGGCCTCCAATTGGCCTGTGGGGACAGGAAGAAGGGAGGAGGCCAATGGCAGGAGCAGCAGCAGCAGCACTGCTGCTGCTATCAGCTTGAAGGAGTCCTCCCATCAACCCCAGGAGGAGGTTGCTGCTACTGTGAGTTTGGGGTGGGGAGAGGTAGTGAGTGTGTGTGTGTGTGGGGGGGGGGGGGGGGGGGTATGTGTGCATGTTTGTATATGTGAAGGAACATATATGTGTGTATGTGAGGGAGAAACTGAAAGTGTGAATGAGCATGGGTGTAATGAGCATGTGTGTCTGTGGGAAAGGGAGAGAAGTGAGTAAACGTGTGTGAGATAGTATGTATGTGGGTAAATGAGAGGAGTAACGTGAAATGTCAGAATGTGTCAGAGAATAAGGAATGAGAGCATGTAAGAATGAGCATGTGTGTATGTGTGTGTGTGTGTGTGTGTGTGAAAGTGATAGTGAATATGTGAGTGTGCTAATATGTGTGTGTGTATGAGAGCAAGTTTGTGCACATCTGGTCCCTCATGCTCCCCCTCCCCCACATTTACGGTAATCTGAGGGTGACTGAAAATCAAAAGTTCCCAGGTATGCTTACGGTTTGAGAGGCCCAATATCCCCCTCTTCCCCTACAACCACCAAAACCCTTCAGCTATACAAGTGCAAATAAACTAAAACTGACCTGAACACCCTGATGGGGGCACCAAAGATACATGACAGTTTCAAACTGCCCACGTACACTAATATAAACCTCCTAGCAGACCTGTTACAAGGGATGGGCAGTCAGGACAAATGCTCTGAGCATCAAGCCAAGGTTGTGGGTCTGCCATATTGCTCTTTTGAGTCAATCTATGAGCACTGGAGCCCAAAAGGGAGGGTGAGGCACTGAAAGCAACCTTTGCTTCAAACATCGTTTCATCCAGAGACTGACCTGTCGTGGAAAAGGAATTTTGCCCAGAGGCTGAAGATATGAACATAAGAAGTGCCATGCTGAGTCAGACCAAGGTCCATTAAGCCCAGCATCCTGTCTCTGACAGTGGCCAGTCCAGGTCACAAGTACTCGGAAGATCCCAAAAAGTAGATCTATTTCCTGTTACTCACTCCCAGGAATAGCAATAGCTTTCTTTCGCCTACCTGGCTGGTAATGTTTTACTGTCTTATTCAAATCTCTTTTAAACTCTGCTATGCTAGTTGCTTGGCTATGCTCTCAGGCAACAGAAATTTGCTAGGCATCCTTTCTGCATGCCATGTTCATTTGGACGACACTCGAACTAAGGATTTTACTGTTACTGGACCCAATTATGGAACCACTTTCTGGGAAACGTATACAAACTAGCCAATCGCTTGTTGCCACATAATAATGGAATCTCAGATTAAACACTTTAGAACCAAATGGTCTAAATTCTGAGATTAAATGGAATTTATTTCTTTGATTTGGGACATTTTGCATATTTTCTGTTTTACTAAAATTTTGTGAACTTCCCACTTTTACGTGGCAACAAGCGATTGGCTAGTTTGTATATGTCATCACATGAGCTAGTGTGCTATGATATTTAAAGTACGGTAAATGTGTTTTCATAAATGTTGCATATACGCATTTTGTTTACATTTCCAGCATTAATAAGAGGTTTTCTCTTTTTAGAAAATAAGGTGTGCCCTGATGCAGCTTGGAGTGAAATGTGTACATGTTGGTGTTTTCTAGCACCTTGACCTTTTTAAGATAAGGTTTTTTTTGCAATTTCCTATAATCTCTACAGTTTGAGAAATTTAAATATTTTGCTAGTTAAGATTTCACAAGTATACTAAAATTAGAGTGAGGTGATTTTCAAGGAAGTAAGTTAAGATGATCCAGTTAATACACTGCATTTGGATTATCAGAAAGCATAAGAGACTCCTCAAGAAATTAAAAATTCATGGGATAAGAGACAATGTCCTATTCTGGGTTGGCAACTGATTAAAAGGCCAAATAGCAGGGGTGTGCAGTGTTTTGGTTTTTTTCTGGTTTTTTTTTGTTTCGTATTGTTTTTTGCTTGATTTCTGTTTTAAAATGGTTCATTATTTTTTTTCATTTTCCTCTATTTTTGTGGTTAGTGTGCACAAACACAAAACTAAAAAACGCTGACATTTCTGCGTTTTTTTCCGTCATTTCGTGGTTCCAATGAAATGAAACAAAATAGGCAACATTATTGACATCGACCATTTTGTTTAAACAAATGTACACCCTTACTAAATAGTCAGTTTTCCAAATAGAGAAAGGTCATTGTTGGAGTATTTGAATGGCAGATGAAACTTAATGTGGAAAAGTGCAAACTGAGGCACATAAGGAAAAATAACCCCAATTACAGGTACATAATGCTGTGTTCTGTATTGGGAGTCACCACCCAGGAAAAGATCCTTGGAATCCTTGTGGACAATATGTTGAAATCCTCAGCTAAGTGTGTGTCAGCAGTCTGTAAATCAAATAGGAAGTTAGGAATTATCTGAAAAGGAACAGAGAATAAAACAAAAAATATCATATTGCCTCTGTATTTATGTATGGTGCAACCGCATCTTAAGTATTATGCTCATTTCTGATTACCCCATCTCCAAAATAAAGTAGAAAAAGTAGAAAAAGTACAGAGGAGGGTGACAACAAATGATAAAAGGGATGCAATTGCTTCTTATGATGAGAAACTACTCAGACTAGGTAGGGCTGTTCAGCTTGGAAAAGAGACAGCTAAGAGGGGACATGATCAAAGTTTCTAAAATCTTGTGTGAGGTGGGACAGGTAATTAAAAGATATTTGTTTACCCTTTCAAAAAATTAAAAGAAAGGGACGCCCCATGAAATTAACAACCAGCAGAATTAAAATAGGGCTGAAGTAAGTTTTGAAACAAGAAAAAAAAAAAGAAAAAGGTAGGGGGGAAAGGGCGGGGAGGTAGGGGAAGGAAAGGGAAGGTGGGGTGGGGGGTAGGGAATGGGGGAAGGCAGTGTGGCTCGACGCAGGCTTGGCGCGCACAAGGTGCACAATTGTGCACCCCCTTGCGCGCGCCAAGCCCCGATTTTATAACTTGCGCGCACCAGCGCATGCAAGTTATAAAATCAAGCGTACATGTGAGCACGCCGGGTAGCGTGCATCTTTTAAAATCTACCCCTATGTTTGCAACTTAGTATTAAGTTTTATTCTGAGGGTGGTGTTTTTGGGCTGTTTGTATAGATTTGTATTTTGTATTTATTGTAATCCATTTTGAGGAGCAATTGCAAATATGAAAAAACAAATTGAAATGAGATGAAACCAAATTAAAAATTTGTTAGCAAGACTGAGTATTTGCAGACATAGGGGTAGATTTTCAAAGCAGCGCGCGGGCGTACATGTGCGCACGCAAGTTATAAAATCAGGAGTCTGAGCGCAAGGGGGTGCACAATTGTGCATCTTGTGCGTGCCGAGCCGTGCTGCCTTCCTCTAAATGGTCTAAATTCTGAGATTAAATGGAATTTATTTCTTTGATTTGGGACATTTTGCATATTTTCTGTTTTACTAAAATTTTGTGAACTGCCCACTTTTACGTGGCAACAAGTGATTGGCTAGTTTGTATATGTCATCACATGAGCTAGTGTGCTATGATATTTAAAGTACGGTAAATGTGTTTTCATAAATGTTGCATATACACATATGTCCTATTCTGGGTTGGCCACTGATTAAAAGGCCAAATAGCAGGGGTGTGCAGTGTTTTGGTTTTTTTCTGGTTTTTTTTTTGTTTCGTATTGTTTTTTGCTTGATTTCTGTTTTAAAATGGTTCATTATTTTTTTCATTTTCCTCTATTTTTGTGGTTAGTGCGCACAAACACAAAACTAAAAAACGCTGACATTTCTGCGTTTTTTTCCGTCATTTCGTGGTTTCATTTCATTGCTGGTTGTCCCGCTCTTGTGTCACAAATCTTGTAGAAAACTCATCAAACTTTAGGGCCTGATTGTCTAGTTTATCCGACATCCTCACCATAAAGTCCCAGATAGTATCGAGGGTTACCACCGTAACCCTGCAGACTCGCTGCCTTCACCCGATGTTAGTGGGATTTCAGCTGCTTCCTGCCCCTTTCCTCCTTGTGAAGCAGCCGTTTGGGGTCTCGGTTCTCCTCCCGACGAACCAGAAGCTTCTGGGTCACCCAGCCAAGCGCTCCGGATGATGTCATCAACATGAGCCTTGGCTCCTCCGTCGTCGGTGCATGGCAAAGCTTCCAACGGTGTTTTCAGAGCGGGAGGGCTCAACGAAAGCTCCCCAGGGGAGTAAGGCTCTCCTCTTGCCTGCTCGCCAGTGGGGGTTGAAGCCCTCAAAACGGGTGAAGAAGAGGCGAACTCGGATATCAATTGTTGCCCCGAAGCAAGGTCCGGGTCGGGTGGGTATACCCGGACTTTACCTTTTCTCTTGTGAGGCATTTTTTTCGAGGTAACTAACAAAAGCAATCAAAAAATCTTGAGAAACACGGAGCTAACGGAGTTACATCCTCTCAGGACGCCATCTTAATTTCTCTCCCTCTACTTTTGCTACTTTTGCTACTTTTCAAAGAGAAAATACTTGTTCTTTCTTTCTGAAAATTAGCATTAAGTAAGAATGCTAAAAGTGCCCACATACCTTACAGGTATGCAGATTATTTATTTATTTGTTTGTTTGTTAATTGTTTTTTGTATACCGTCACTCAGGTTCCACCGTAACGGTTCACAACAATAAATAATAATACACAATAAATATACTAAAATCAACTTCATAGGACTAAAAAATAAAACAAATTACAACCATTCAAATAAAAACAACTCATAAAACAATTAAATAAACTTATCCTACCACTATTCCCTCCCTCCTCCTATCTTATAACCAATGTATGGTGGAAACATTAACACCCAAACCATCTTCTATAAAACAAGAAAAAATAGTTAAAACTGTAAAATGATGACATAAGTACAGAATTTAAGATGGGTTGGGGTAGGCCTCCTTAAAAAGCCAAGTTTTTAAAGCCCTCTTAAATTGTTTAAAATTCGTCTCCATTCGAATCTCTGCGGGGAGCATGTTCCATATTTTAGGACCTGCCACGGACAGAGCCCTGTCTCTCACTTCATTCAGCCGTGCTGATTGTACTGCTGGAATAGTAAGTAAACCTTTATTGGCAGAACGTAAATTTCTCTGGGGGACATGTAATTTGATGGCAGCATTAAGCCAGTCCCCCTGGCCACCATAAATTAATTTGTGCACAATGCAAATTGATTTAAATTTAACTCTAGATACAATTGGCAGCCAATGTAAGTTGATCAAAGTTGGGGGTGATATGATCGGATTTCTTTTTTCCGGTCAGAATGTGAGCTGCTACATTCTGTAAAACTTGTAAAGGTCGAGTAGTGGACGCAGGTAATCCTAAAAACAAAGAATTACAGTAGTCTAAACTACTAAATAGTAGGGACTGCAACACAGTACGGAAATCACCCTGATTAAGTAAAGGCTTCTGGCGACGTAATACTAGGAGCTTCGCGTACCCTTCCTTTACTTTCGTGACAATATGTTTCTTTAAGCTAAATTCAGGATCTAGAATAATACCAAAGTCTCTAATACTCACGGCTAATTGAAGATTATTTGAAAAATTATTTGAAAAATGTCCCCACAGAAGATCAGATTTCTAATTTTGCAGACTAATGGAGGATGTAGGTCAGTTGACATCAAAGCTTTGTTTGAGACTTAATCCTGGTGTAACCCCACTTCATCGGGGGTCACCTTCGGTGGCCACAGGGGTGGTAAAAGACCTTACTGCAGCCCCAGAATGAGAAAACACCATGATTCAGGCCACGTGAGCAACAGCAAAAGCTGGGAGGCCCAAGGGGAGACTTGCAATAACCAAAAATCCACAGAGGGCCAGACTAGATTGTTCTTCCAAAACAGATAGTTTTAATCAAAGTCCGCAAAAAAATAAAAGTCCAGGCAGAGCAGAATAACAGAAGAAATACTTCTTCAGAAAAGCAGTCCCAAAACAAAAGGCAAACAGCTTTTTACTTCCAGATCTTCCACAACAGCACAGATGTTACTCACAGTTTCTCTTTACTTCACAAAATATCCTCTGATCAGGGACTTCCCCAGGCCAACCCTATCAAGATCTTTTTATTCCTCAGGATCCTTACATGCAGCTCTGGATTTTCCTTTCCTGACACGCCTCTGTCCCAATCTAAGGGCTCCCCAAGGCAGAACAGTGAAATCCCAGATTACTGAGGGATTTTTTTCACCTTTGATAACCTTCTTGAGAATCTTTATGCACTCAAGTCTTCTCCAGAAATAGGAATAGTTCTCACTCTCCCACCAAGGCTGTCTCAGCCTCAGCACAACAGGCCTCTTGACTTGTGGGAGTCTCAACCCTCTGCTTCTCAAGCAGCTCCAAGTCACTCTCTCAGACCACAACCTTTGGTCATCTCCTCTGTAACTCCTCCCAAGTGCTTGTGAAAGCACCTTTTATAATCATCCTCCCAACCCGTCCCCTTGAGGGAAGCCTTGTCAGTCCACACTTGTGCATACCTCCAGAAACCTCCCAATTCTGGAAAGTTCCTAATTTTAACCAATACACCATTATTCGTTATAGCACCATTACACTATATACAATGTGTATGCATATCTTCCTCATGTATATTCATTGTGGATATCCTGAAAACCTGTTTGCTAGGTGTGCCACAAGGACTGGGTTGCGAAGCACTGCTTTATAGTAAGACCTGAGGTCTCTTACATTGAAATAAGAATAGAACTACCAGCACCTAGGTGATTCTGTTTTTTCCTTTGGTTTCTCTGGCATGTTTCTCATCTTCACGGGAGGCTCTAGCAGACTCTCCAAGGCTCCCCTCAGCCCCAGAGCAACCATGGCCTTGACCTCTGCAATCAGATTGTGCCCACAGGTAGAGCATCGTTCTTCTACAGGAAGCCCATGTGCACTGATGACAGTGAACCCCCCCCCCCTGCTCTGTCCTGTCCGTCAGCCCTCGCTCCACCTAAAAGGCAATGGACACTTTGTAGTGGTGCCGCATGTCCAGCTGGCCTCCATCTCTGAGAAGAGGCAGGCGAGGGCACTGGATGCCTGATGCTCCTCTTACGTCAGCTCAGGATGACTCCAGACCTGTCAGCTCAGGGCAGCCAATCTCTCGGCTTGCAGCACTCCAGCTCCTCGGACCCTGGTACATGTGACTCTTTCTCCAGACCCATGGCACAGTAGTAGGGATAACCAATGAATGCCATAGCCAAACTTTCCTGGGGAACTTGTTTAGAATCACTTCAATCCTCGGGAAACTGCCGTCACCCCAGCTCCCAAAGAGAAAGCGTCAATGGTCAGCACAACTCAGAGAGAACCCCCAATGGTCACTGCAAACCAGTGGCAACACAGTGGATCCTTCACAAGTCAGTTTGGCCCAGCGGAAAAGGGAGCATGTACGAGCTGCTGCTCTCTTTATATGCACAGCTTGCTCATGCTGGTAGTTAACATCTTGTAACTTTCCACCAAGAGCAGGCTGCACAGAAGGGGGAGGATCAGAGCATTTGTCTTTGGCACAGGTAGCAGGAGGGGGGGTTGAGGGAGTGGGAAAGATTCCCCACAGCCTAAGGCTTTTTAAGAAATGGCTTTCTAGCCTAAAAGTCGGTGGGGGCCTTGGTCTCTGCAGCCTACCCCATTTGCACCTCTCTAGCTCTTTTGCGTGTTACCCAGCAGGGCGCCAAAGATGCCTCTTTTCAGCATGGCGTGCCCACGCATGCAAATGATGCATATCGTTGGGGGCCTTAATTCTGACCAAAGCAAGATCAAGTCCAAAATGAAAGAGGGCGAGCTTTGTAGGAAAAAAAAGGATGCTCTTTTAAATGACATTACAAAGAAATGATTTTAAAACTATACAGTAGAGATATTTGCACCTATAAATTGGCTAAAATATGCATTAAAAAGTGACATAGAGTCTTTATGTAATTATATCTTTGCTTCCAGTTACCTGTAAAGCCTCTTAGTACAAATCTTGTATGTATATACCATGGCCCATGACTACTGGTCCAGTCAGGGCCAGAATCAAAGTATAGGTCAGGAGCAATGAGGAGTCAAAGTAGGCCTTATATTTCTTTTGTAAATTTTGTCACATACTTTGCTGGCCCG
The DNA here is from genome assembly GCF_901001135.1 of Rhinatrema bivittatum. Lineage (NCBI taxonomy): Eukaryota > Metazoa > Chordata > Amphibia > Gymnophiona > Rhinatrematidae > Rhinatrema > Rhinatrema bivittatum. Next base: position 328,545,571 of record NC_042616.1, on the reverse strand, counting down.
TAATAAGGGAGGCAAACTCACATTATGTTCCAAACTTTGCATTGGGACTTATCACCAGAGGTTAGACTAATCCACAAAATTTCAAGCCCCTGAGAGGTGGTGTTGGGCTGCAGCACCTGGACAAAATGGCCATTTTAGGTTGCGCTGAGCATGGCACTCAGAGGTGACCTCCATTCAACTGCCTCTGGCTCTCCAACTATTTATTTATTTATTTAAAAACTTTTCTATACCATCGTTTAGTAGGTATACCATCACAACGGTTTACAGATAGGCACATAAATAAGTCTGGTTAGGATTATAAATTAGCTAGTAGGTGCCAATAAAGTTTCGGTTACATGATTCAAATAATATACGCTATTTGGATTGTGGATTGGAAGTTCCATTTATATGAATAACAAGCCGTTAAGCCCGTTAAAACGGGCTACATTAACATTTTTTTGGATCATTTCCTTCCCCCTCATTCTCCCTCCCACCTCCCCACTCTCTCCCCTCTCCCCTCAGTCACTCCTCTCCTCAGTCACTCCCCCCTCCTCCCTCCCCTCAGTCACTCCCCCCTCCCTCCCTCCCCCCTCCCTCCTATCTCCCCCTCCCCCAGTCACTCCCCTCAGTCACTCCTCCCTCCCCCCTCCCCAGTCACTCCCCCCAGTCACTCCTCCCTCCCTCCTCCCTCCCCTCAGTCACTCCCCCCTCCTCCCTCCCCCCTCCCTCCTATCTCCCCCTCCCCCAGTCACTCCCCTCAGTCACTCCTCCCTCCCCCCTCCCCAGTCACTCCCCTCAGTCACTCCTCCCTCCCCCCTCCCCAGTCACTCCCCCCAGTCACTCCTCCCCCTCCCTCCCTCCTCCCCTGAGTCACTCCTCTCTCCCCCCTCCTCCCCTGAGTCACTCCTCTCTCCCCCCTCCCCTGAGTCACTCCTCTCTCCCCCCTCCCCTCAGTCGATCTCCAGGGTGTTCCTTCCGTCCGTCTGTCCCTCCCTCGCGCGCATGCCGCCGCCGCTCTGGGTCTTCGGGCCGCCGCTCCTGCCGCTCTGGGTCTTCGGGCCGCCGCTCCTGCCGCTCCAGGTCTTCGGGCCGCCGCTCCTGCCGCTCCGGGTCTTCGGGCCGCCGCCGCCGCTCCGGGTCGCCGCCGCTCCGGGTCTTCGGGCCGGTGCTGCCGCCGCCGCTCTTCGGGCCGCCGCCGCTCCGGGTCTTCGGGCCGCCGTTCCTGGTTTTCGGGCTGCCGCTCCTGCCGCTCCGGGTCTTCGGGCCGGTGCCGCCGCTCCTGCCGCTCCGGGGCTTCGGGCCGGTGCCGCCGCCGCCGCTCCCGCCGCTCCGGGTCTTCGGGCCGCTGCTCCGGGTCTTCGGGCCGCCGCTCCTGCCGCTCCGGGTCTTCGGGCCGGTGCCACCGCCGCCGCTCTTCGGGCTGCCGCCGCCGCTCCTGCCGCTCTGGGTCTTCGGGCCACCGCTCCTGCCGCTCCGGGTCTTCGGGCCGGTGCCGCCGCCGCTCCGGGTCTTCAGGCCGCCGCTCCGGGTCTTCGGGCCGGTGCCGCCGCTGCTGCCGCCGCTCCGGGTCTTCAGGCCGCCGCTCCTACAGCGCCATTTTTATTTTTAAGAGGCACACTGTGACCGACGTGCTCGCATGCGCGGTAGACCTGCTCTCTACTGCGCATTTGCGGCACGTCGGTCAACCTTCATTTATTAGGTTGATAGATATCCATATGAGAATACTGTACTCTTAAATTAATCTTTAGGTGTGAGAAAAAATAATAAAGGAGGGATAACTGCTATTTGTTGACTTTTAACAGTGTGCCGGAGTTCTCTTTCTTGTCCGCTAGTATTCCTTACTCTCCACTCTCATAGTGAAAAGCTTTTTTGAAGAGCCATGTTTTTAAGCTTTTTTTTAAAGAGTTTTAGATCTTTCATTAGTCTTATTTCGAGTGGTAGTGTGTTCCATAATATTGGACCGGCTAGGGATAGAGCTCTCTCTCTTACTTGCGTCAGTTTTGCTGTCTTTACAATAGAGATCCAGGTGAAAAATTTAGTACGGTTTTGTTTGAGACCCTAGACAACATCCATGTAAAATTTTGTTTGATTTGGAGGAAGTTGAGCATGGACCCCTGGTCCACTTGATATAGAATGGCCCCATAATTATTTCATGCAATATAGACTGACTTTGGCAACCTCTCACCGTGCCATAATGGCTTTTAGGGATGTGCATCCCTAACTTTTTAGTTTTGGTTCAATTCTTTTTTTTTTTTTTCTAAATCTTTTTTTTTTTTTCCATGGCAGGAAATACAACCAGAATTTCAAATATAGAAAGATATAAACTTACCGAAAAGTATACCAATAACACATTGTAATACAAAAACATCCATCGTCATCCAATCTCTTCATTGCAAACATGTATCATCCCATTTCAGAGAAGTTTCCCCCTTTTTTCCTCCTCATACACTCCACTTACATATACAACTCAGGCTTGCCTTGTTTCCCATTCATACCCCTATTACCAGTTGCACACACACTCCACATCCCTACTATTCCATCCAACTGTTTTTGTTTTAGTATTTATTTCAGTTTGCTTAGGTTGCTGAACCAAATTAAACATTAAAAAATATCCTCAGAACAAAAAAAGAAAAATGAAATGGAGCTTCCTTGGACCCCTACTGTATGAAATCTCATGAGAATCGATGCAGACTTATCCAAATGCACAAAGCATGTTTTCTGCATATAAAATCCCAACTACAAGTCCTGGCACCAGAACTCAATGTTCTGCCCATAGACTGACAGGTCCTGGAAAGTTTACCTCGGACTAGGAGTTAACTTTCCAGTGCTAAGGAAACATGAGGTAAGTCATCTCTCTACATTTGGGAGTAATAGTTAATAGAGATGTGAATTGGAACTGGAATCGGTTCGGATTCCGGTTCCGATTCACATGTGGGGTTTTTTCCATTGGGTCCGATCGCGGTTTTGTTTATCGGCTGCGCCCCAGCCGATAAACAAAAAACCCACCCCGACCCTTTAAAGCTAACCCCTTAGCTTCCCCCACCCTCCCGACCCCCCAAAAAACTTTTTACAGGTACCTGGTGGTCCAGTGGGGGTCCCGGGAGCGATCTCCTGCTCCGGGCTGTCCTCCCGCTCCCGGGCCGTTGGCTGCCACTAATCAAAATGGCGCCGATGGCCCTTTGCCCTTACCATGTGACAGGGTATCCGTGCCGTGCCATTGGCCAGATCCTGTCACATGGTAGGAGCACTGGATGGCCGGCGCCATCTTGTGCTCCTACCATGTGACAGGGGCTGACCAATGGCACTCTTTTATAACCTCCTGATCAGACTCCTCCAACCTTCTCCTCACAGATCTCCTAGTGAACCATGTCTCTACACTACAACTTATCCACAATTCAGCTGCACAATGTATCTTTCGCAAAAGTCGCTACACCCATATAAGCCCTCTTCTCAAGTCACTACACTGGTTCCCTATTCATTCCTGCACACAGTTCAAGCTCCTCTTACCAACAACAATTTTCACTCTGCTGCTCCTCACTACCTCTTCTCTCTTATCTTTCCCTACAACCCTCCTCGGGCATTCCACTCATGAAATAAGTCACTCCTATCTATGACTGTCTCCCCTACTGCCAATTCCTGACTTCACGCTTTCCACCTGGCTTCACCGTATTCTTGAAATAGACTTCCTGAGCTGGATTGTTCTGCTCCTACTCTTGTCTTATTTAAATCCAGTCTTTTTTTTAAGCTGTTAGTAAATCTTAACCCTGATTATCCCACTTACAGCCTTGTTGATTTTAACCATCATCTTAATAAATGACATTTCTAAAGTCTCTTTTGCCCTGTTTGTTTGTCTTGATTACACTGTCAGCTCCACTGAGCAGAACTGTCACTTATGTGATTTGTATAGCACTGCATATTTCAAGTAGTGTTATAGAAGTGGTACGTTTTAGTAGCAGTAGTTCTTTCTGATGGATATATAGTTTCAAGATTAGTTGAGGGTTTTTTGATTGAGTTTTAATTCCTCCCTCTGCACATCCCTACTAGGGGGCACTCCATGAAGTTAGGAAGTAGCCCATTTAAAACAAATCGGGGAAAATTAATTTTCATGTAACGCAAATTTAAGCTCAGGAATGTGTTGCCAGAGGATGTGGCTACACTGGTTAGGAGAGTTAGTGTAGCTGGGTTTAAAAAAGGTTTGTACAAGTTCTTGGAGGAGAAGCCCAACAGATGCTATTAATCAAGTTGACTTAGGGGTCGATTTTCAAAACCACACAAGCATGTCTATGTGCGCACGGTTCCCAGCGCGTGCACATGGATACACTGATTTTCTTATATGTGCATGCTGGCATGCACATGTTATAAAATCTGATATCCGCGCACACAAGTGTGCCTGATATTAACATCCACATGCGCATATGCGGGTGGATCGCGACTCACACACACAAGGAGAGGGAATTTTCAAATTACACGAGGCGATGCAATTGGCCTTTTCTCCAGTTCCCTCCCAGTATGCTACGCTCCAATGAAGGAGCGTGCTGGGAGGGAACTTCCCTACCCCCTTGCCTAACCAGGTTCTTGTGGCCTGTTTTGGCCTCTGTTGGATACAAGATGCTGGGCTTGATGGACCCTTGGTCTGACCCAGTATGGCAATTTCTTATGTTGTTATGTTCTTATAACCTTCTTTCCCTTTCCCTCTCTAACCCGACCCCTAACCTCTACCTAGCTATACCAAATTTTTTTATTAAACTACTTACTGCTTCTCTGGAGCAGAAGTATTTTCTGTGTGCCGGTGCAGCCAGCCTCTGTCCCGCCCCTGCCCACACAGAACACGCCCCCGACCTGGCCCTTTCTCAGGGTCTAGCACTTCTGCAGGGATTATGCGCATGGCTGGGTGTGTTCTAAAATGCATGCAGTGCGCACAAAGCCCGGTCACACACATAACCCCTGTTTTTACGCGTGTGGCCCTTTGAAAATTAACTTTTTAGGGAATAGCCACTACTGTTACTGGCAATAGTAGCATGGGATCTAACTTAATGTTTGGGTACTTGCCAGGTACTTGTGGCCTGGATTGGCCACTGTTGGAAACAGGATGCTGGGCTTGATGGTCCCTTGGTCGAACCTAGTATGGCAACTTCTTATGTTCTTAAAGTAAAGTGCCCATAAATAAACTTTAGATAAACCAGAAAATAGAATAAAAAATAACAGTAAAAAAATTACACTAGTCTATTTCCTGGTTGATCCAAAGGTGTGTATGTTACTTAATTCATGTATCCGGTAATGTTCCCTTGTGTTTAGCAAAGCTTCTCTGTCTCCACCTTGGGGCAGAAGGTTCGCAAGTCATTGACAGTACCTCCAGGTAGACCAATGTTCTTGGCCAGAGGATCTGTTTTGGAAGCTCTTGTGACATTTATAGATACTTTCTTGAAACCTTCAGTTACTAGTGCTAAATCTTATGTCTAAGATTCCATCCATATGTTGCTGTTGCTCCAACAAATTACACATAGTCCCATCAGGCACCTTATTAGTAACTATGGATATATGTCACTTTATACCAATGTTCCTCAATTGTCAGCTTTGGAGGTAATCCAAGATGTGGTATCTCAAAGACCTTGTTCTCAGAGAATGCCATCTGACTTTATAGTCCAATCGGCAGAGATTGTTTTAAGCAAAAATTACTTTATGTTCCATGGTGAATTTTTCTTTCAAGTTCATGGTATCGCCATGGGTTCACCCGTGGCTGTTAGTGTAGCCAACTTGATTTTGAGGAAAAATACATCTACTTGTCCAGATGCTCTGACCACTTGTTCAAATGGTGTAAGTATATCGATGACGTGCTTTTTATTTGGCATGGATCGTTCACAGAGTTAATTTATTTTCACCATTTGTTAAATTCTCTATGGAATACAGTAGTACATCTCTGTCATTTCTGAATATTTTGATAAATATTGAAAAAGGTATAATTGTTACAACTATTCATTGAAAAGTTACTGAATGTAACAATGTCTTAAGATATGAGAGTTTTCATTCATGAAATCTTCGATAAGTTTACCTATCAGTCAATTTTTGCGACTGTCATTTATGTTCAGATTTAAGTAAGTTCAAAAAATAAGCCAAGGACACAAAACACAATTTTTGCAAAGAGGGTATCCCTTGGAAACTATTAGTAAGGCTTATAAGAGAGCCAGAAATGCCAATCGGATTTTGCCTTTAAATATCAATCTTCAGGAATCAATACACAACTTAAATGTATTATTAGATACCATAACCAATCCCATGCCATTATGGCCATCATCAAAAAACATTGACATATCTTGCAATGGTACATTATATTCTAAGATATTACTTGTTTTGCATTTTCCAGAGGCAAGAACATAAAAGGTCATATCGGCTCTTCCCACTGTATGTGAGTCCTTAGTTGTTCCTTCTGGACATCAGAGATATAACCAATGTTTTCACTGTGATCAAACTATTGTGGGCAGCTAATGGCACCCTCCCAATAGATAGCATATCAAGTTTTGTCACCATACAGATTGCCAATCTCAGTGGGTAGTTTATGCCTTGGCCTGGCAGTGCAACTTAATATAATGTATTGGTCGCACTAAAAGGATGGTGAAAATACACCTTAATGAACACAGAAGTTGTTTAGTGACATAGAAGACCAAGGTGTCTAACATATTACATTGCATACAACAGACTGATAGTTATGCTCAATTGTGTTCAGTTATAATTAATCATGTTAGTTCTTTGTTCCAAGGTGGAGACAAAGAAGCTTTGCTAAACACAAGGGAACAGAACTGGATACATGAATTAAATACAGTAGACCCTTTTGCATTTTTTATTATGTTATTTATTTATTTTTATTCTATTTTCAGGTTTATCTAAAGTCTGTTTATGAGTACTTTCCTTTTAGCAATATATACCATTTTTAGATATTGTTATCAGGGTCGATGACATTATCAGGGCACAATGCTCATTCTTTTACTGTTGCCAATAAAGCTTTGTCACATTGTAACATTTTTTTCACATTTTATAGTTTCCCTACAGTGATGCATTTTGAAATCACTTTCATGACATGGAAATCTGTAATTAGCTGCAGGATTTTTTTCATGTAATTTATCCAGCTTGGTCTGACACAAATGGAATATGTGATACACTAGTTCAACACACTGAGTATAAAATCTCTCAGTTCACCAGCTGGTTCAAACACAATTCGCCATCTTTCAGTCCCCTTGATGCAAGAAGTCAACTTACGAAATGTGGTGTGTCAGGAACATTTGAACTTTATATTTGGAATATTTGGATTTTGCATATCAGGTACATTGAAGAAAGATCAGCAGTGATGGCACATAAGACCTATATTTAATCAGAGTTAAGAGGTCTAGTTTTCATTTTAATTGCAAGAAATAAAATGTAAAAAAATTGAGTGATATGGCAGACCTGTGATTACAATTGTGGGCAAGCAACAGAAGTTGCTTTTAAGCTAGTTGCAATGCATATAGCCCTGTGATATGAAGGTCTCGCTAATCTTATGAATTGGCTGGTGCTCTCTATTTATGTATACATACATAATATAGTCATTAAGTTCAGTGAAGTGAAGAACTCTATACTATGTTACGGCCATAAATTTAGCCTACATCTTTGGAGGAGTTATCAAGTGTATATTTTATTTTTCTCCATTCTTGAACTATATGGGTCATAATAATAATAATAATAATGTTAACACCTTGGGTTTATGGTAATACATAATTCAGTATTAAAGCTAGGAAAATAAAATACAGTTATATGACTTGTTTAAAGATTTTTAAATGGGAAGAGGAGGGTTATGAGCAGCAAAATGAAATATTTTTCTCTGTCTTCCAAAATGTGGCAACAAGCACCAATAATGCTATAATCTGTTAAGTGAAAAGGTTTGGCAGGATTAGTTAAAGGGGATGAGGTTCCTGAGAACATGTTGTATTAGCACCTTACAATTTTCTTGACAAGTCTAGGAACCTGAGAACACTGCCAAATGAGGAAGAAATGGGAATTGCTTCCCTTTTTCCAGGATCTTTCTCACAATACATAGTCCCGTCTCATTCCCCTCCTAGCCAACTGCCCTTGTTCATATCCCTTCTTTGTTGACATGCCCTGCACATATCCAGCTCCATTCCAGTTCAATTCAACTTGACTGTTTTCTTGGCTGTGGGGCAGGGTTGCTGGTTGGGTGCTATCATTTCCTCTCTTTCAGTAGTCAGCATAAACCCTGGCCTTGCAACTCACACTAGGAAGTGCACAGCTAGCATGGAGCTGATTTCAACTCCCATCCCATGGCTTACTTTCTACTCCAGCAGGCAGAGCCCTGGGATCTCACTCCACTACTGGGCCAATGCAATGCAGTGCACTCAACTGAGCGCACTGGTTAACCCATGGTTGGATGCTAATCCCCTTATGCAATAAGGGGATTAGCATGTCCAAAACGTGCGTTCAACCCCCCCCCCCGTGAAGATAATAGTGCTCATCATATGTAAATTCACATTGATGTGGTTATTAGCTATTTTCCCGTGATGAAAAAATGTGCGCCTGATGCAAACATTTTTACCCTCAAAAGTTAATGGCTGCCCAGAGCAAAGATTTTCAAGGAGCCCAAAAAGTGTACAGAAAAGCAGAAAATACTGCTTTTCTGTACTTCCTCTGACTTAATATTGTGACGATATTAAGTCAGAGGAACACAAAAAGGAGAACTGTCAAAATTTTTTATAAAAAGGTATGGCAGAGGTCAGGTTAGGAAAAGGGATGCTCAATTAACGAGCATCCTTTTTCCTAACCTGTGGCTGTGCACAGTTAGGAAAATGGATTCTTGTAAAACTGAGCGGCTATTTTCCTAACCGGCTGACAGCCACCTCTCCTGTGCGCCTGCTGCCGAAGAGGCACTAGGGGCACACAATTTCCCCTAGTGCCTTCTTTTTACTGTGGCAGCCCATTTGCATATTGCATTGGGTGCCCCAGAGAGCTTGATCGGCGTGTGTTAGGAGAGCGGACGCTCAATCATGAGCACCCGTTTTCTGCATGCCGATATTGAATCCGCCTGTACAGCTGGTAGCATGGTGGTCTTCTTCTTCTATTATCATTTTTCTCCACCCACTGTTTTGGGCCCTACTACCAAGTCACTGCCTCCTCCATTAATCACTACTCTCCATCAGCCTCCATCACTACTCTCCATCAGCAGCACACAGGAAGCCCAATTTCACTCCACTTAAGGTCCATGCGGCAGTTGTGCATGGGGATGTATTTTGCTATCCCCCTAGGCTTTGCCACCCTGTTGGGTACACGTTACATCCATATTTGTTCTGGCCCTAATCACAGGCACAGAATTAGAAGAATCCTTTGATCAATCAATTTGCAGGAGAGTAGGGGAAATGCCAAGTTTCAATCTAAACAGCTAATGGGGGGAAAGTAGAGAACAGTAAACCAAATAATCTGCATCACTTTTGCCCTTAAAAATAACCTAATTACTTGTTCTGATTATTTTTCCAAAAAGGAATCTTGTACTGTACTTAGCAAAGTAATTAGATTTCAAGTCTCTACTTAACTTTGAAATCCCTGCACATGGCATTAATCAATGTGAGGCCCTTGCTTTTGTGAGACCTAAAGAGCTCAGCTAATTTTTTTTTTTTTTCAAAAGAAGCAATACACTTCATTTGATTGATAAATAAAAGATGATAATTTAAGCAGTAGCCAAGGTATTTTCTAATTAGGTTCTAAGGACGGTTGATTAACAACCAGGAGTTTTCGTGAGGGATACAGCAGCATGGAAAGAAATATTTGTGTGTGTGTGCCTGGCTTAAAAATAACTTTTGGGTAACTGAGTGTGCACAGTGGTGCTTTTCAGTAAGTCTGCAGGATAATGAACTCCTCACACTACTCATTAACATGCCAGTTGCTGCATCCAGATATATTTCCTTTAAAGCCAAACACATATTCAATTAAGGTGGAATGCTGCTTTTACATTCTGTATTCTCCTTACACTCTCAAAATTATTTTTACATGTTCAGTTAGAAATACCTAGGCTGTACTGGCTGACTGGCAATGAAGGAAGACAGTTTTGTTCTCATTAACCTAGCCGCTTAAAATATAGATTTTTTTTTCCCTGATACTAATCAAAGGTAAAAAAAAAAAAAAAAGGAAAGCTTACAGTTTTATTCTTTAGACAACAATAACAACTAAAAAAAAAAAATTATCCCTGAGGTGAATCCTATAAAGCATCTGTTTGACATCAACAATGTGCAGAATTGTGATTACCAGTTATTTATTATGCATCTTGGAATGCTATTGTGGGGATGAGCGACTGTGATGAAGCAAACGCTTTGAATTTATGGGCCATGTGCTTCTTTGGAGTAGTCATGCCAAAGTTCTTGTCTGATGACAAAATAATAAATAAAGCGACCCCCACGCCTTCCCTCCCCTCTGGAACTGCTGGCTTCTGGTGTCTCTGCCGCCTGGGAAGGATTTTGTTGCGTAGCTAGCGACAAAAGAGCATGTGAGAGCTGTCAGCAGCTCTGGAAACCATTGCTGGCAGCAACGGGGGCACAGGCTCCCTTTACTCAGTCAGTTTAACATCCCCTTGCTAGTGTCTGTTTGGATGAATTCTTTCATACCCCACCTAGGTAATAACAACAAGAGGGATGGAAAGTGGGCAAGAGAGGAGAGGTTAGGTTGAAGCATTAAAAATTATGAGAAATGGTTGAGAGGTCATCTTGGGGGATAGAAAGGAAAGTGACTTCTTTTTTTTTGTGGTAATGTTTTGTCCTTGCACACTAGAGGGATGACGAGAGACTGAACTGCACATCCCCAGACAAAAATAGACACAACAGTGATTTACTTAACACAATTCTGCATGCTGTATGTGATGACTGCGAGGTGAAATATTAACCTTTTCCACCCCAACTTGATCTAGGTTCATTGCTCACCTAGGCACTTTCTCAAAGTACTGCTTAGTCTTCCATTAACTTGCCTCATCTTTTTCATTTTGACCCTATAGTTTATTTCCTTCAGCTCCTTTGAGTTTGCCACTAAATTATAACTGCCCCCTACTGGCTATGGTGCCGTAAGCCTTCATTTGCAACTATCTGGGCTTTTTTTCACCAATTCCCCACACCCCCTGCCTCCCACTCACACACACCCTCTAGATCAGAGGTGTGTCGGCAAGCACCAGCAGGTGTGTCACGCACTTCCTGGTCTCCCGCTGCTTTTTCCCTCCCTCTCCTCCACTCCAGCGAGATGCACACATTTTGTCGATGAACACTGCTGCCGTTCCTGTCCAGGCTATCAAGCCCAGAGAGAAATGGCAGCAGTGTTCATGGAAGCCAGCAACAGCAACATGGCCTTTTCTTCTTCCCGCCCCTGCGACCCAGAAGAGGAAGTGATGTTTAGTGGGTAGGTGGAAAGAAGAAAGGCCAATGCTGCTGCTGCCGCCGCTGCAGAGATCAAGTGTCCCAAGGCTCCCTCCAGAGCACTTCCGTCTCCTCTCTGAGGCAGTCTTTTACTGCCGCAGGCCCGGAGCAGCTAATCGTTGGATTTCCCCGACAGCTGAGAGGCAGGAAATGCACACGGCTGCATTCACAGCTGACTGCCCCTCTGCTCTGCATCATGATGATCGCAGAGGGGAAGTCGGCTGAGAATATAACCATGGGCCTGGGGGGAGTCATTCCTGCTGAGGTTCCCAGCCTGACACAACTCTGCTTTAATGGTAGGACACTGGCTACCCTTCTCAGTTGCCCAGGGCACATCCAGGATGCCTCGTGCTGTAGCTGCCTTGTGTGCTGGGGGTGGGGTGAGTGAGTGAGACAGAGAGAGTGAGCCAGTATATGTGTAAGTGTGTGAGAGAATGTGTGTGATTGAGACTGTGTGTGTGTGTGTAAGTAAGAGAGAGAAGGCATGAGGTAGTAAGAGAGAGAGACTGGTTAGGGAGGTGACCGGTGTCTGTGTGTGTGAGAGAAAGAGAGAGGTCAGGGAGGTGACTGGTGTGTATGTGAGAGAGTTAGGTCAAGGAGATGACTGGTGTGTTTGAAAGATAGAGAGAGACTGGTCGGGGGGATGATTGATGTTTGAGAGACAGAAACACTGTGTGTGTGTGTGAGACAGACTAGTCGAGGGCCCTAAGGAAAAGGACCATGAAGACAGAGCTTTAGCAACCATTGTTGCTTCTGGTGTATGCTATTAGCCTACAAAGGAAAGAAGTTAGGAGAGTTGCTGGAGAGGGAAAGTACAGGTGGCTTTTTAAGTTTATTTTTCTTGATTGCCATTTTAATTATTGGGGATTATGTAATGTGTCTTCTGTTTGAAATATTTTATTGGTGTTTGGAGAATTTTTAACAATTTTATAAGTTTTTAATGATTGGATGTTATTCTATTTATCAATTCTTTTGAAACATTTATTCTAGTTATTATTCTAGTTGTAGAATTATTATTTTATATTTCTTGAGGAATGTATAAATAGAAATGTGTAGATAAAAACTGAACTGGAAATAGCAAGAAGCCAGACTGAGTGTATGCAGTGTAACAATGTAAAAACAAAACAAATGTATGGTCATTTTATTATGTATTTGGTGAGGATCTCTCTGTGTTCTGCATGTGTGACCCAGGTAAGGGTATTCTGCAAACTTGTAATTTCTGTGTAGGGATCATTGTTCTGTTTTCCTAATAGGAGGTGTATTGGTATTTAGGGCCTGGTTAAATATTTGTAGCATTGCCTTTTCATAGATAGGGTTGTTTGAGTGCGATCTATAATACAGGTGTAACTTTGTGCAGATTAGGTTGTGTGCTTTATTGCAGATCCTAGGATTATGTTAAGTGCTATATTTGTTTCCATTTCTCCAGTTTTGTACTGCATGCAGAGTGACTTTTTTGGGTTTCCATTCCAGTTGCTGTCTCCATATTTGTAACCTGTGGTCTTTTTGAACTTGGTGAAGGTTGCTTCTGTGTGTGTGACCGAGATAAGTTATTTTACTAGCACGTAGACATTTGTATCAGTCTTATTGATTGTGTTTTCTCATATAGACATGCATTGATGGTAAATTGCTGCCTTTTCAAAAGGAGGGCTATTGTGCCTGGTAAGAGGGAGAGTTTATGTTGCTCTTACTGAGGTTACACCAGAAATATCTTTTTTTTGTATGGTGAGTTGTACGGGGAATGTCCTAGTTCTATTCTGCACCCATTGTTGGGGGGTTGGGGTGGTTTCTGTGGAAGCAGAGCATATGTTTACATTTAGCCCCGTGACGGTCGTGTGTTCAGTGTGTCTTGCATGTCAGATCCATCTGTCAGGTGTACCGCGACAGAGAAAAGTTTGAGAACCACTGCTCCAGATCACAGCTCCTTCTGGAACCTGGTAGATACAGTATGCACACCCCGAGAATGACCTGTAGGTGTTGACATTGTAAGATGTCTGGGACTTTGTCCCCTCACCAGGGGCTGTGAATGCTGCTTCCACAGCACCCCTATTCCCGGTTGGCCCAGGGAGCAGAGAGCTGGCTCAGGAATCAGACCCAGGCCTTCTGCATGGCAACAGTACCTGTAAGGTACTGAGCTGCTCCAACCTGCCTGTTACATGACTTCATTTTCCTTCTCTTGGCTGTATGCCTAAGGCCTCTTTTTTATTTTCACCACAGATATAGTTTTTCTTGTCATTCCTTTAGAATTAAAATATGGACCACTCTAGTAATGGCCAGAGACTTTGCTTTAAAAAAATTCCTTTTATATGTTTCTTTTGGGTTATTTATGCTATACTCATGTGTTAGATATAAGAAATTGATAATAGCACAGATTTCAATAATGAGCAGTATTAGTTATTTTATTGAACATTTGATATTCTGCCTTTTCCAAGTTGGTCACAAGGTGATTTACATAAACTAAAGAACATACAGCATGTAGTGATGCATAATGCAGATCACTTAAAGATATGAGGTAGATTTTGAACCGTTATTTTGAGTATAAGTAATCCTATAAGTAGATAGGCTGAGGATGCATTTGGTACATTGGGTAGCAATAAAAAAGTAAAAAGTATAAATAAATAATAATGGGCACAAAGAGTACAGGGGTAGATTTTCAAACAAGGCGCGTTGGCGTACTTTTGTTGGCGCTCCAGGCGCAAACAAAAGTACGCGGGATTTTAGCAGATACGCGCAGAGCCGCGCGTATCTGCTAAAATCCTGGATCGGCGCGCTCAAGGCTATGAATTACGTATAGCCGGCGCGCGCCGAGCCGCGCAGCCTACCCCCGTTCCCTCCGAGGCCGCTCCGAAATCGGAGCGGCCTCGGAGGGAATCCTCTAACGCCCTCCCCTCACCTTCCCCTCCCTTCCTCTACCTAACCCACCCGCCCGGCCCTGTCTAAACCCCCTCCTTACCTTTGTCGGGGGATTTACGCCTCCCGGAGGGAGGCGTAAATCCCCGCGCGCCAGCGGGCCGCTAGCGCTCCGGGACGCGACCTGGGGGCGGGTCCGGAGGGCGCGGCCATGCCCCCGGACTGCCCCGGGCCGTAGCCACGCCCCCGGGCCCGCCCCTGGAACGCTCACGACATGCCCCGAAAACACCGCGCGGTTCGGGCCCGCCCCCGACACGCTCCCTCAGAAAACCCCGGGACTTACGCGAGTCCCGGGGCTCTGCGCGCGCCGGTAGGCCTATGTAAAATAGGCTCACCGGCGCGCAGGGCCCTGCTCGCCTAAATCCGCCCGGATTTGGGCGGATTTAGGCGAGCAGGGCTCTTAAAATCCGCCCCACAATGAATAAATATATATTTTAAGCAGGGGCGGCTCAAGGCAATCTGCTGCCTGAGGCAAGGGATGAAATGGTGCCCCTCCCCCCCAACCTGTAGCCCAGTGCAGGTGAAATCACTGAGGGCCAGGGCAGGGGGAAGGCAATGGAGGGTGAAGTGACTTGCCCAAGGTCACAAGTAATGGCAATGGGATTTGAACCCTGGCTTCCCTTGTTTGCAGCCCACTGCTCTAACCACTTTGTTTTTGAGTCTGTTATTTTTTTGTTCTCAGTCTTCGATGTCCACACTAGGGGGCGCTGGAGAAATGTTTAATTGGGTGGGGCGGCCTTTGACTGCCCACCTCCTGGGTCTAGAAATAGGAATCCTCCATTCCCTTTTGCCTGCCTCCCACCCTGCTCCAAGATCTGCCCCCTGGGGGTGTGAGAGGTTGGTGAATGGTGGGGGTCTGTGTGTAAGACACACTCTCTCTTAGGGTTGATAGAAGGGTATTAGATGCCTTAGACAAACCTTACAGCCTTTCATTTCCCCTCCCCTCCCCACATAATTAAAACTTATGCATTTTTTTCCATTTTAAAATTTAACAACTTCCCCAACCTAAAAAGGCAGATTGTGGAAAATAGACATTTAAAGTACAATCTTCTGAAGTAAAAATATCATTTACAACATATATATTCTATAGGCCTACACTGCAAAAAAATAACACACTTTCAATAATAGTTTAATAGACTTAATAAACAACCTTTCTCAGAGTAATCAAGGCAGTTTTCCGGATCCCGACATGGTATTAGGCCTATGGTAAAGTGCACTGGGTGTGGACTTGGCCCACAGAAAGCCAGGAATAAATTGAACTACAGTTCCAATATAGAAAGCCTTCCATATCATAACTACCAGCACTCAACCTATGAAAAAGCCATACTGCAAATATTACATCAGGCCCTAAACACCAATACACCTCCTATTAGGAAAACAAATTAAAGCCTGGTTGTTGTAAATCATTACACAGAAACTACAAGTTAGCAGAATACCTAAAGCCTCAGTCACACAAGCAGAACACAGACTCTCACCAAATACAGAATAGAGAGACCATAAAATATAAATTGAAACATGCAGACAAAAACGGAATTGGAAATCACAAGAAGCCCAATTCTGTAAGCAATGCAAACACAATTAGGAAATATAAAACATTAAACATACCAATAAAAAGCATGTCAAATCTGCTGATAAATTCAGCCAATTAAAAACATGTATAAAAATGTTTAAAATATTACCAAACACTAATAAAATAATTTAAAATAGCAGATACATCACATCCAATAATTAAAACTCACAAGGATAAAAAAAAAATCTCCCACTCTCCGTACCTAGGAACTTTAGATTTCCAGACCTCTTGAGATTGTCGTAGATTTGAAGAGGGTACACAGACTTTAACCTCTCTCACACACAAATATTCAGGTACTCTCACACACCCACATACATGTACGCAGGCATTCTCTCTCACAGACACATTCATACACATATACACACACAAAAACCTTCACATATATACATATACACAAACACCCACCTCTCATACACACACACTCACTCATATATACACATACACACACACACACATCCTCTCACATATACACATACACACACACACCACCCTATCATACACACTCACACACCCCACCACCCTCTCATACACACACACACTACCCCCACTACTCTCTCACAAACAGACATACCACCCACTCAAACATATACACATCCCCGTCACCCACACATACACACACCCTTACCCACTCAACCTCTCAAATACACACACAGGCTATCACCCCCCTCCAACACACACACAAGCAGTCACCCATCTACCCAGGCAGGCAGTCACCCACCCGCACACCCACACAGGCATTCACCCCCATATACCCATAGGGCCTAGGTCTTTTTTTCAGCTGCCAATTGGATGGGGTCCACTGTCAGCCACCTTGTCCTCCTCCTCTCTTAGGTCACCAGTTGTAATTTGGGCGGCAGCAGGAGTTCTGTTTATCCGAGTGTCATCTCCTGCTGCTAGGGGCCAGTTATGCTGTAAAAGCTCCAAGACTGGCCCCGCGGCAACAGGAGATGACATCGGGATAAACACAACTCCTGCTGCCCGGGGTTAGGGATGTGTGTTACCACTGAGCGGATCGGGCAAGGGTTTGGTTTATCCCTGCCTGATCCAATGTTTGACTCTGGAGGCAGGGTAAGGCAGTGGCTGTGGTAGAGGTTTTGGAGGGGCACTTTTTGTCGCTTCAAAATTCTTCCATCTAAGGCCGTCGCCTCATCCTGCCTCATGTTAGAACCACCCCTGATTATATAGGTACCTGATACATACAAAGATATAAAGAACCAGTGGTGGATGAAAATGCAGGCTTGATTAAGAAAGAGCTCTGGGAGTTAGGTAGTAGAGTAAGGAGTCTCTGCTGTTGGATCTAGGGGAAGGCTTGGCTGAATAGGCAAGTTGAGATATTTTTCCATAAGGTGAGATCACAAGGATTAAGGCTCTTTAGAGATGCTATTCCATATTTTTGAGACAAAGAAGCTGAATGTAAAAAATCTTGTCTATGTTAGTCTTGTAGAAGTATGCAAAAGGGACGAAAGAAGGATGCCTGATGTGAGGATGAAATTTCGCTCATGGGAGTTTAGGAGAACAGAATTTGGGGGCCAGTTGATTCACACATTTAAAGACAAAGCAGAAGGTTTTAAATTTTAACCTAGTTTCAACTGGGGGCCATGTAATTTCCTCAAGATTAGTTTTATATGGTCAGTGGCCTTATATTGAGAGATACTGTAAATAGAGAAATACAATAGTCTATTTGGTTGATCAATGAGTATGTGATGGTAGCAAGGTCATGCATCTCAAAGTATTTGTGCAGTTGGCGATTCTGGCATAGATACAAAACGGAGATCTTTTTCACAGTTGAGATGACCCCCAGTCTATGCATGTAGTCCTTAGGTTGTAAAGGGGGCTCCTAAAAGGGATATTAAAGGTAGTAGGGAATGCGCTTGATGGCTCAGCCAGAGGAGTTTGGATTTGGAGGGGCTAAGATAGAGTTTTTGTTTGTTAAGCCATTGGTTACTGCAAAGAGACAATTATGGAGATTAGTGCTGGATGTGGCCCAATCCATTCCTATTTTGATGCAGAGTTGGGTAATTTTGGCAAATAGATGACATTCAATGTTGAAAATTGGATGCGTTCACAGAGGACAAATATAGAAAATTATTGAAGACTGAAGAAAACACTCCATAGATTAGATCCCTAGGTGACAACAGTTTGTTGTACCATGAAACAGACTGTGATCTGTAAATCAAGAACAGTTTGAACCATTTAAGGACAGTTCCCTTAATACCAAGGTCTTACAAGCACTGGGATAGGAGAAAGTGATCGACTGTCAAATGTGACAGAAAAATCTAATTGAACTAGAAGGGAGTCGCAGCCTTAGCTGGCATGCAGGTGGATGCTGTTGGTTAACACTAACGGGTCTGTGACCTTTCCTGAAGCCAGATTGGTAAGTGTGAAGGATGCTGGCCTCTTCTAGCAAGTTTAGGATTTGAAAGTAAACTACTTTTCCCATTATTTTGAATAGGAAAGGCAGTCAGAAGACTGTGCAATAGTGATTGACTATTGCAGGGTCAGCACTCAGTTTCTAAGATGGGTTTGATGACCACTGTCTTTCTTACAGGCCGATACAGTAAAAATCGCGGGAGAGTGGGTGAGCCACTCTCCTGTGCATGCAATTTGGTAAATAAAATTATTCAAATTAGGGCCCGCGGTAAAAAGAGGCACTAGGGTCACTAGCGCGTCCCTAGCGGCTCTTTTTTGACAGGAGCGGCGGCTGTCAGCGAGTTTGACAGCCGACGCTTAATTTTGCCGGCATCGGTTATCAAACCCGCTGACAGCCACGGGTTCGGAAACCGGACGCCGGCAAAATTGAGCGTCCGGTTTTCAACCCACGAGCCGCGGGCCGATTACAAATTTTTTTTTTTTTTACAATTTTTAATTATTTTTAACTTTTGGGACCTTCGACTTAATATTGCCATGATATTAAGTCGGAGGGTGTACAGAAAAGCAGTTTTTACTGCTTTTCTGTACACTTTCCCGGTGCTGAGAGAAATTAGCGCCTACCTTTGGGTAGGCGCTAATTTCTGAAAGTAAAATGTGCGGCTTGGCTGCACATTTTACTTACTGAATCGCGCGAGAATAACTAATAGGGCCATCAATATGTTTTGCATATTGCGGGCGCTATTAGTTTCGGAGGGGGGGAGGGAGGGTTGGATGCGCGTTTTCGACGCGCTTTTACCCCTTACTAAATAAGGGGTAAAGCTAGTGCATCGAAAACACGTGTCCAATAATTAAGTTGGTATTTGGTTTTTGTTTGCACTATTTCAGTTCAAGTTGATAGGATTATAGCTTGGAGAGCAGAACATCTTCATAGAACCAAGGGTAGTTCCTGAGAGGCCTGGTTAGATTTGGTTTCAGGAGGCTAGGGTATCAATGACATCATTCCATTGTTGTACAAAAAGTTCCTCTGATTCTGAAATGATAGGCATTTTGGTATGTTAAGGAGCTTGCCTATGTTGTCACATATGACAAGGGTCATATTTCTGGTGGGTTGGGGGTTGGGCTCCAGAGTGTGATAATTTTTTCTGAGCTGGGTGTGTAGCTCTAACTAGGTAGTGGTCTGACCAGGAGACAGGAATCACCTTTACTGTGTTGGGATCTAAATTAATGCTGGAGGAGTGTCTACCCTGGTAAGTAGGAAATTTGATTAGCTGTGTAATGCAGAGACACTCCATATTCCATTAGAAGCTGTTGGTGTTACTTTTGAGAGGGGCCTCTGCATGACAGTTGAAGTCTTCTAATACAATAAAGGGCACATGTTTAATCTGTCATGCGTAAATTCCGGAGGTTATGCGCGTGGCTGGACCTTGGGCGCACCGCACGCATTTTAGAAGGGGCTGGCGCGTTCTACTTGCTACTGCTCCTGTTGAGCAAAAGGTAAAAAAAAAACAAAACAGGGATAGATAGGATGAGGAGAGGGGAAGGGGAAAGAAGGTTAGGGTAGGTGGTAGGGAACTGGAGAAGGTCGCGATGCGTCGCTGTGTGAAATTGCCAAAGTCTACCCCCCCATGTGCGCGCGGATTACAAAATCCGGCGCGCATGTGCACGCGGCCCAATGATTTTATAACATGTGCACGCCGGTGCGCACATGGTATAAAATTGGCGCATCTGTGTGTGCCAGGAAGCGCGTGTGCACCTTAGAAAATCTACCCGTAAGTTTATGGACTGAGGTAGCAAGGTCACATAGGAATTCTGAGAAACTGAGGAAGGTAAAAGGTTGCTTGTCTGGTGGGAAGTAGATTAGCACTAGCTTGGGTCTCATTTCCTTGGAATTTTAGCACAAGGCAATCTGACTTGTCTGGTTTTTTTTGCTTGTATTAGAACAAGAGCCAGAGAGTGGATGAAGTTGATAGCTACTCCCCAGCCTGGTCCATGAGCCAGGATGTGTAATGCACTTGATAACCTGGTGGGCAGAGTTGATAGGGCCAGGATGAGGTGAGCTTTGTTATTGGCAGATTGCACATTGAGTAGTCCAAGAAGGAATGGAGATGAAACATGCTGGTGGTAGATATAGTTAAATAGACTGCAGAATTTTAGGGATAAGAAAATAGACCATAAATCTACTTAAGTCTACAGAGGTGGGCATGACTGAGCGGGGGGCACTTTCAAATCCATTAAACATTTCTTTCTCTTGGTGAATAAAATTAAAATGAGCATGAGAAATGGGATGCATGACTTTAGCTGTCCTATCTGCTGACTGAAGTATTTAAAAATGGGCTTGCTAAAGAGCCTTTCAACTCTAGGTCAGTCTTTCAAATCTGACTCAAATTGGTGGGTGTCCTGTGGGAAATAAGGAAGTCACTGGTCAATTCCCAGTGGGTAGGTGTCCACATCACTTAAATCACCATCACACTTCATCCCTGCTTGACACCATGGTTGGCAGCTCAGCAGAGAGGCCAAAGACTGCCCAACCGTACAGACTGAATTACCTTCTGCCTATAGAGCAGGACTGAGACACATTGGTAGGAGAATGTGCAGAAGGTTGCACTGCTGTTGCTAGTGTTGTTTGGATACTGTGGATAAATGGAGGACCTTGGTATGTAGTGCTGTCAGTCTGGCACCTTTCATAAGCATTAACATTCATTAAAACGAGAAAAAAAAAATAAAATTGTAAACAATACTTGTGGAAGTCATGTTGCTTTAATATCATTAATTCTTATAAGGGGTTGAGAGACAATGCTAGAATTTATACCTTTTCCACTTGGCAAAGGCATAACTGTTCATGCCATGCTCCGTTTGCAGCAGCGTGATGAGGGATATAAAATTCCATCTTTGTAACCCAGTGGAGTCCTGAATTCTCAATAGCACTTTTAATGATGATGTCTTTAGAACAGTGGTTTGCAAACTTGTTTTTTCTTAAGGGGCCCTATTATAATATACTGTGAAATTCTGCAGGACATGAAGATGGTAACTTTAAAACAAGCGCGCGTGTGCCCATACACAAGTATATTGGCACGTGAACGGACATGTGCTGAAATTTTAAATCATGCGCACAGTTGCAAGCGTATGATTTAAAACCTGCCAACTGCTTGTATGTGTGCTCCTAATTTTGAGTTGCTACTTGAGCAAACGTGCTTCACGTATCATCCTTAGAACTTTGTTGGCTTTAACGAGCGCGGGTAAATGGATTTTAAAACATGCTCGCATACAGGACAGTCCCAGTTTTACCAATTAGTCTACCAGTGTGCCCAGTCTGTCTCAATATCATCCAGACCTCTCTGGTTTCTCTCCCTCTAGTTGACCCTGACCGCTCACCCTGTAAGGAGCAGCAGTGAATATACGCGGCTAACAAGCCGCTGTGCACTGAGGCTGCTGGGTTTAAAATATGGATTTATACATGTTACTGTTGGGCCTGCCCCGGAATGCCCGCTGACATGCCCTAACTCCACCTCTTTTTTTTTTTTTTTTTTTCTCGCGTCTGCGTATATACATACATAATTTATGGCCATTAAAATACGTATGGCTTGCACATGGCCCGGATGCTCATGTATTTGAGCCTTTTAGCACAAGAAAAGCTTTTAAAATTCCCTCCCAAAATATTTTTTTCCTGCTCTTCTCCCACTGTATATATATAAAATTGCATAGAACCCTAAAGGGATGTTCATGGATCCCTGATTGAAAAACACTGTACAAGAATGAATCAAAACTAACTTAGGCATACCTATTAGTGAAGTTCAACAAGAAGAATTTATTTATAAAGCAACAATTTGTAGAGGTATTATTACTTGAAGAAGAAATTCAACCTCACTAGCTCTAAAAGCTTATAAAGTTGGCATGCCCTCCATGGATGTGTAGTACTAAAATACAGTGATATATAGCCTTCTGAATAAAAAATAACTTTTCATTTGACAGGTTGTATTTCTCAGAATTTGGAGCTAAGTGGGTACCAAGACAGCATCTTCCCTTCTCCCCCATAGCTTTCCTGCCTTCTGTGTAATCCATCAGGGAGCTATGCAACCCTGCAGGGGCATTCTAATACCCCAGACCTGCAGGGGGGTCAGAGAGTAGCAGGGAGTAAGAGCGGCACAATGAAGAAAGTCCTACACTTTTAAAGAAGATAGTTTATTGTTAAACAGTTCCATGTGCAGGTGGACAAAATTATGTAATAAATTAAGGATGCATGGCATTTTTTTTAAAATATCCTGTACAGCAGTAGTGAAGGCAGGAGGAGTAAAGCTGTCATTTTTGGTCTAATTTCCGTGCCGCTGGTGGCCTTCACCCATTTCCAAAAAAAGAAACCCAAAACTGAGAAACCCAATGAAGGCCACAGGGTATGCACTCTGGGTGGGGTACTGTGACTCTTGACACGGTATTTGTTATAATTATTTGCTTCCTTTGATTTCTTGGTCTTTAATTAAGTAATAGGAACCAAAGAAGTGGATGCTGCTGTCTGCTAAGGGCCACCTGCGGCACTTAATGGACTAAACCAGCAATTAGAGGTAGCGCTCACTTCACAAGGACCTTCTAGAGATATCATGTGTCACAGTGTTGTCCTGATTAGTTCACAGGATTAAGAGTTAGGAGAAAATGTCCTTGATTCATTTGATTCGTTTCTTTCTTAATTCTTGGTAGTATGCTCCTTGCCGCTGTTTACCTCTGCCAATATGCCTTCTTCAGGAAAGTTCCTGTGCACATAATACAGTAACAATGGCTTTTTTCATTACTGGGGGACAGAGTAGATGGATATTTATCTCTTCCGAAGAGCAGAGATATATCATCACTATGCAAAGTAGTGTTTCCATGAAGAGATATAAATTAGACATGCTTTTTTTTTTTTTTTTTTTTAAAGCAATACTTCAGCCAAGTCAACTACATTCATGTCCTCTCTGGAGGCTGCATGGCCCTAAAATATAGCTTAGAAGGAGGAAACAACTGTTTTTGCAATTAAAGCTTTTATTGAAGAAAGACATTGAAAACGACTTTTTAATAAAATAAATGATTTTCTCCAAAATGTGAGGCGTATGCATGTCAAGTTTCACGAGCTGCCTCTTTGGAGGTCAGCGCTCTGATACTATGCTGATCTTATGTAGGGGTACGTTTTGTGCTCCTGGATCAACTGTAGGCCTAGCTGGAGGCTTAAGGTGCAGCTGAGAAGCAAAGCAACCCCCAGAGGTCTTATTTTGATATAATTCAGGGGAGTTTTGACCTGTATTCCATTTGAGCTCCACACACTTTTGATCAAAAGGTATTTGAAATGCAAATGTACTGCACTTCAGATTCAAAAGAAGGAAAGGTAAATAAGGGAAGTACTGTATTTCTATTAGGGAAGAAGACAGTATTTGTGAACTGCAAAAAACACACGTGAGACTCAGGAGCACATTCACCTCTGTTCTGCAAAATCCAAATAGGATGCAAACAATTGTGCACAAGAGTAACTCTCCCTGGAATAGAGGCAAATACTCTCTCTGAGCAGACTTAAATATCATTGGAGAATGCTAGAAAGTGTTATAGTCCAAATATCTCCCACTATTAAGCAGCGCATGAATTTTGCAGTGTTGTTACAGTTTGCTAAGAAATTAAAGTAATGTTTTATTTTCTTTCTTTTTTTCTTGCTTAGAATAAAGAAGTGACCTGCAAACGAGAAAAGTGTCCAGTGCTCTCCAAGGAATGCGCTTTGGTGGTTAAGCAAAAGGGAACCTGCTGTGAGCACTGCAAAGGTACGAGCAGATTTAAAAACATTTTCCCTGTGTGAGTTTTTAGACTGGTGCAATGGATTTAGTCATAGTTATATTGTTAAATTATGAGATGAGTTTTATGAGGAGTAAAAGATAGTAGGATGTGATAGCATAGCCCCTAGGGAAAAGTACTGATCAGGAACGTAAGCATGATCACCACATTAGGGTCATGAAGGAATTGTTTTCCATTTTGGCAAAGCTCTGCCTAGAGCTACATGCTGGGGCAGATTTTATAAATCTGTGCACACGCGTGCTTTTGTTCGCGCACTAGGCGCGAACAAGAGTACGCGGGATTTTAATAGATACGCGCGTATCCATTAAAATCCGGGGTCGGCGCGTGCAAGGCTGCCCAAAATCGGCAGCCTGCGCGCGCCGAGCTGCGCAGCCTGCCCCCGTTCCCTCTGAGGCCGCTTCGAAATTGGAGCGGTTTTGGAGGGAACTTTCCTTCCACCCCCCCGCACCTTCCCTACCTAACCCCCCCCCCCCCACCTTTGTCGGCAAAGTTACGCCTGCTGGAAGCAGGCGTAACTTTGCGCGCGCCGGGCCGGCTGCCGCGCTCCATGTTCCGTTCCGGGTGCTGGTCTGGAGGCCGCGGCCATGCCCCCGGAACGCCCCCGGGCCGAAACCATGCCCGCGGCGCCGCCCCCGAAACGCCGCTTCACTCGCGACACTCCCCCGAAATGGCGCGTCACTCCCGGCACGCCCCGACACGCCCCCGACACGCCCCGACACGCCCCTCCATGCGTGTCCCGGGCGCGCGCCGCTGAGCCTATGCAAAATAGGCTCGGCGGGCGTAGGGGGGGTTTGGGGTAGGTTTTCGGGGGGTACGCGCGTATCTTACGTGCGTACCCCTTTGAAGATCTACCTCAATGAGTTTAAGAACATAAGAAATTGCCATACTGGGTTAGACCAAGGGTCCATCAAATCCAGCATCCTGTATCCAACAGTGGCCAATCCAGGTTACATGACTTGGCAAGTAGATTCCATTCTACTAATGCCAGTAATAGCAATGGCTATTCTCTAAGACAACTTGATTAATAGCAGTTAATGGACTTCTCCTCCATGAACATATCCAAATCTTTGTTTAACCCAGCTACACTAATTGCATTAATTACATCCTCTGTCAACAAATTCCAGAGCTTAATTGTGCATTGAGTGAAAGAATTTTCTCCGATTAGTTTTAAATGTGTTACTTGCTAAATTCATGGAGTGCCCCCTAGTCCTTCTATTATCCGAAAGTATAAATAACCAATTCACATTTATCTGTTCTAGACCTCTCATGATTTTAAAGACTTCTATCATATCCCCGCTCAGCCATCTCTTCTCCAAGCTGAACAGCCCTAACCTCTTTAGCCTTTCCTCATAGGGGAGCTGTTCCATCCCCTCTATCATTTTGGTCATCCTTTTCTGTACCTTCTCCATTGCAACTATATCTTTTTTGAGTTGCAGCGACCAGAATTGTACACAGTATTCAAAGTGGAGCAATACAGAGGCATTATGACATTTTCATTTTATTCAGCAATCCCTTCCTAATAATTTCTAACATTCTGTTTGCTTTTTTGACTGCCACAGCACACTGAGCCGACTATTTCAATGTCTTATCCACTGTGATGCCTAGATCTTTTTCCTGGGTGGTAACTCCTAATATGGAACCTAACATCATGTAACTATAGCATGAATTATTTTTCCCTATATGCATCACCTTGCACTTGTCCACATTAAATTCAGTCTGCCATTTGGATGCCCAATCTTCCAGACTCACAAGGTCCTCCTGCAATTTATCACAATCCACTTGTGATTTAACTACTCTGAATAATTTTGTATCATCTAAAAATTTGATTACCTCACTCGTCGTATTCCTTTCCAGATCATTTATAAATATATTGAAAAGAACCAGACCAAGTACAAATCCCTGAGGCACTCTACTGTTTACCCTTTTCCACTGAGAAAAATGACCATTAATCCTATTCTGTTTCCTGTCTTTCAACCAATTTGTAATCCACGAAAGGACATTGCCTCCTAACCCATGACTTTTTAGTTTTCTTAGAAGCCTCTCATGAGGGACATTGTCAAAATCCAAATACACTACATCTACTGGCTCACCTTTATCCACATGTTTATTATCCCCTTCAAAAAAATGAAGCAGATTTGTGAGGCAAGATTTCTGTTGCGACTGTCGCTGCCTGACGTCTCCACTCCGCCCACTTTACCACTTTTGCGACTCCCTCTTTGGTTGATGGAAGTTTGGCTGCCGCGGCATCATCTTGCCAACCTCCTCCGGCGTCCCCAGACTGGCTAGACGCTGCCTTCCGCCATGTTCTCCTGAAGCCTAAGGGCACGCGTGTGGTGTGGCCCTGGCTGAAGTACCAGCTGTGGCGCGAACCTCAGGGGCGTCCCCCTGAGATGACGTCATCCTCACCAGATACTTAAGGTCTTCGTTTTTGCTAGCTATTCGAGTTAGCAAGGGCTTCCTCCAGGTATCGCTGCGGATGGGATTCGCTCTCTGCATACCTTGCTACTCTGCCTCCTCGGACTTTACCAGGGGTACCCACTTCTCGGGGGCCTCGCTCTCTCTCTTGCTTTTCAGGTCGCAGTCTAGAACTGGTACTCGCTTTTCTGTGCACCCTCTGACTTAATATCATGGCGATATTAAGTCGGAGGTCCCGAAAGTTAAAAAAAAGTTAAAAAAAAAAAATTGAGAACTGACGCCGGCAAAATTGAGCGTCGGCTGTCAAACCCGCTGACAGCTGCCACTCCTGTCCAAAAAGAGGCGCTAGGGATGCGCTAGTGTCTCTAGCGCCTCTTTTTGCCATGGGCCCTCATTTGAATACAGAATCTTGCGCACAGGAGAGCGGGCATTCGCCCGCTCTCCCGCGACCTTTACTGTATTGGCCCGTTTCTTAGGATGGAGGCATGTAATCATGAATTTCAGACTTCTTAACAGATTCTACTTTATTTACACTTATCAGCATACAGATAGGTAGACTGTTTACCTTCAGCAGTGTACCTCCATCATCACCTTACTACAGAGATGTAATCAGGAGCTCCTTCTCCTGGAAACAGGAGGACTCCTGATCCCAGCAGGATTCCACCCACAGAGGTCTCTCCCTTTATGAGATTTAAGGTGGACCAGGTCCTGCACATGTTTAGGAAGGGTACCCCTTTATGAGGCCCCATTGCTATAAGGAACTCGCTTGCTGACGATTAGTGATATCACCAAGGCAGATTTTGAGGGCATCTAGCACTGGCTGGGACTACTTCTTAGTTTCTGCCTTGGTCCCCTGTATCTCTATTGCTGGCCCTGACAAGCACAACAGGCAATCCAGGTACAAATACAGCAAGCCAGAGACAAAGGAGAGGGCTTGCCAATAAAGCTTGGCAGAGAGAGAGAGAGAAAAGGAGAGAACCAGAAATATGAAGAGAGTCCCTGGGTGGAGCTCAAGAATAGCAAGGACCTGAGTATCCACAGCCTTGAGCCTAGAAAAGCTGTGGCAGTGGGGGAGAAGGGGAGCCTTGGAGAAGGAGAAAGGTCCTGCTTAGAGTACAAATGAGGAAAATTGTTACTGTGCGATTTCCCTTGTTGACAAACAGACCAAAAGGAACCTCTGGGAGGGAGACAGCTGTGCTGGACCATGTAGCTGACAGCTGAAATATTGAAGTTTGAGAACCAGCAGCCCAGAAAGAAAAGTATCACACAGAGTCATGGTATCAGATCACATAGACAAGCCGAGAGGAATCAAGTCCAAAAGTGTTCCCAGAGGCGAATGGAGGCCCATCTCCTCACAGAGCTCGACCAATTACCCGACTGTTGAACGAGAGAGCATCGGAATGATGGATATATTTGTTAAATGATATTTGTAGGACTTTGTGTTGAAGATATGGGCCAAGTCTGGCAAAAAAAAAAAAGAATGTTTATTGTATTCTATTATTTTTGAGGGCTCTTTGGTCAGTTGCATTGTGCACCCTAATGAATTAGGAAGAATGACTAGCAGCTGTGTATTTCTTTCCAATAGACTTAGTATGAACAATATTTAAGCAGAATGTCTCACATTATCTTTTTTTAGAACAACGTAGAGAAATCACTAGAAATAGCCAAGAACCTTATAATATCTCTATGTGTTAAACTTATAAACCTAATGGTCAATTTTCAAAAAGCTGCAGAACCATGAAGAAAAGAACCAGTTCATTTTAAACCCTTTTCTTTAGGTGCATTTTCAGTCAGACCTAGCTAGCTTTTTGACTGAGAATTTTTCCTAAATCTAACTGATCAAACTTGACCAGTTAGACTTAAGCCTACAATTGTTTCACTAATTTTAGGCATGTAAGTTAAGTGATTAGTGCTGAAAATCTTTGCTAACCAGCTAACAGGCTCTTAATATCATTCTTTTTCAAATATCCTTGACAGGGATCCTCCCTCCCCCACCACCCCAAATCACACACCCTCCTCAGCCCTGGGTCCACATAGGGTAGGGGAGATGCCCACTTGCTCCTGCCCCACTGATACCAAATTTCACAATGGCACCAGCCACTATGACACTTCATCTGGCAAGTGGGGATCATGCCTACCCCTTGTGGACTTGAGTGCACTGTGGTAAACTGGGAGGGGGAGGGGTTCAGATGGGGGAAGGGAGGATTCCTGGGGCTAGCGGAGTGTTTAAAATAGGTTCGATTTAGATTTATGTTGGGGAGGGCCAATTTTGGAGAGCAGGAGGTAGTGTTAATGACTTTGACAGAGTTAATGGCCATGGCTTCGGGTGCTGATTATTCTTATGCCAGTCAGGTTGGGGTGAAGGAGATAGGGGGTCTGGCACCATGAGCCACCAGGACTCATTTGGATATGGGAGGGTGAGGGTGGAGAGGGGATTCAAAGGGGCTTGAGGTCCCTTTAATTTGGCAGCCCTGGGAGCATCGCCAGGCTTCTTAGCCTGACGACGCTCCAGGGGGAAATTAGCTGCACCTCTTGACATGTAACTTAACTTTTCTGCAGCAGTGCAGTGTGCAGTGTTTTTTTAGAGATGTACATTTGTTTGAAACAAATGGGTAAAATGTAACAAATTAGTCCGTTTGTTTTTCATTCATGGACCCTCAAAATGAATAAATGAATGAAATGAACATTTTTGTCTTATTTGTTTATGTTTCCTATTCAGTTCTGTGGCTGTGCTGAACAAATAACAAGTGCAGGCAGGGTCTAACTCGTAACTATAGCTGCCACTCTGCCTAGCTGCTATGCCCCATGTTGGGGGTCTTTCTGACACTCTGCCTAACTGTCGTGCTCCAAGTGTACCACCTTGCCCCACCCTGCAGCTCTCAGCCATGTAGTTGCCCAAACACTGGGCTTTTCCCAGCAACCCCTTTTGAGCCTCCCAAGGGCCAGTGCTTTTATCCTTGGGGGTATGAATGTGTTCTGGGTTAACAAATGTTCTGAGGCTGCCTGATTTTAAACCATTTTGTGGCATCATCAGCAGTGCAGCTGCCTTTGAGAAATTTGATACTGAAAGCAAACAATATACATTACAGTAATAGACCTTATACACTATGGGGCGGATTTTAAAAGGCCTGCGCGCGTAAATCCTTCCGGATTTACGCGCGCAGGGCCCTCGCGCACCGGCGGCCTATTTTGCATAGGCCGCCGGTGCACGTAAGCTTTCGAAAAGGGGCAGGAGGGGGCGTGTCCGGGGGCATTCCCAAAACGTTGCGGCGTTTCGGGGGCATGCCTTGGCATTTCGGGGGCCAGCCTGGGGGCGTGGTGCCGGCCTGGGGGCGTAGTCGAGGCCTCCGGACCAGCCCCCGGGACCGGAGGACGGAGCGGGGCTGCAGGCCGGCGCGCGCAAAGTTACGCGCAGGCGTAACTTTGCCGACAAAGGTAGGGGGGGGGGGTTAGATAGGGCCAGGGGGGTGGGTTAGGTAGGGGAAGGGAGGGGAAGGTGGGGGAGGGTGAAGGAAAGTTCCCTCCGAAGCTGCTCCGAAATCGGAGCGTCCTCGGAGGGAACAGGCAGCGCGCACTGGGCTCGGAGCGCGCAGGTTGCACAAATGTGCACCCCCTAGTGCGCGCCGACCCCAAATTTTATAAGATACGCGCGGCTACGAGATCGCGTATTTTTTAAAGATCTACCCCTATGGGTTCTTGGAGACTTTGTTGCTAGCTTGTTAGGTGAGGTACTACCTAGAATAGGTTGGGGGAAACTGTGTATTTAATTGTATTAGACCTGTCCAGTGCATTTGATCAAGTGGACCACTCTATTCTGATCTCGTGTTGTGGTCTTTTTTTTTTTTTTTTTAGTGAATAGAGGTGTTTCCCAAGGTTTCTCAGTTTCTCCACTTCTTTTTTACATCTTTTTGATGTCTTTGGGAAGGCTTATTTTGGGCTTTCCTCCTATATTTATGCAGATGAGATACAATTGATAGAACCTCTGGGGAAGGACCCCATAAAAACTTTTACCCAGGTGAATGAGTATTTAGCGGTGATAAAAGGTTGGTTGAAGAATAATGGTTTGATTTTGAATTCTAAGAAATTGGATTTGGCTCTCCACAGCTAGCTCCATCAAGTGGTGGTCATCTATTGACAGAAGAAATAAGATCCCTGGGTGTAAGATTGGATTCGGTGATGAATATGGAAAGGCAGTGAATATGGAAAGGTGATGAATATGGAAAGGCAGTGGTAAAAAAAAAGTGTATTTGAATTTGAAGTTAATAAGACAATTAAGGTTGATAGTCAATATAGTTGCTTTGAAAAATGACATATGCATTAGTCTTATCCCAGCTAGACTATTGCAATGCCTGTATCTAGATCTTCCAGGAAGGTTGACTTGTAGACTACAGATTATGCAGAATACCACTGCATGGTTAGTAAACAGTTCTAGATGGGTTCTTGCTGGGCCATTACTGGCTAATATCTGTGCATGGGTATATCATGTTTGCTGGACAAGCATCAGGTAGAGTCATGGGCAGAGTTTTAAATATTGTCATTGTTTGATTGCTGTATGTTTTGCATATTTATGTAATACGTATGCTGTAATTTTGTATACTTGATTTTGTTGAGTGATTTTTATCTGAAGACCAATTGATAAATATCAATGGAATGAAATAAAATACATATATAGACTATAGCAAAATCCTCATTCAGAAGGAAAAAGTATAGGCACAACAGAAAACATGCATATTAGAGACCTTTTACATGTTCTGAATGTGGGGAAGTTTTCAGTATGAAGAGAAAATTAATACAACAGTAAATCAACAAAGGGAAGAGACTGTGTTCAACTACAGAATATGGGAAAATCTTTCTATATAAAGAAATACTCATAAATTACCAGGAAAGCCACATTGATGAGAGACCAATGTCTTCTGCTTGTGACAAGAGTTTCAATCATATAGCAAATCTCACAAGAAATCCAAATTTCCACCTAGCAGCAAGATCAATTTCAAGTAGCAAATGTATTAAAAACATATATGAAAGAGAGAACTCAACACAACCACGGTTTTACAGTTATCTTATGTAAAATTTCAATAAAAAAGATTTCAAACAAAAAAGTCTCAAAAATAATACTGATGAGAGATCATACTCTTGTATGCAATCCATGCCATCCTGTATTGCTTCTATACCCCTTATCCTACATCCTAGGGGTCATATTTCAATTCAACATTGCTGCCTTATCCAGACTTTGCACTTTGAGGGTCTTGCCATCAATCTGCCATGCTGCCATTTTCCTGTTGAATCACCTTGTAATCTTGGTGCCACTCAGCCTGACTGCCATACCCCAGATTCTACACCTTCGGTGTCTTTCAGCCACTCAGCCTTGATGCCCTATCTTAGACTTTATACCTTGGGTGTCTTGCTGCCACTCTGTCTTTCTGCCACACCCTAAACTCTACAACTTGGGGGTTCTCTTGCTAATCTACCTTGCTGCTAGACCCCATACCTTACACCTTATGGTGTTCTTGCCACTGTGAGTATCTTGGAGTTTTCATGCCACATTTAGTGCTACTGTGACCTTTTATCAGTATATGAGTTTCTTTCTGCCATCTTTGCTACTTTGTTCCTCCTTAATAGTGCATTAGGTGGTTCATGCCACTCTTGGTGACACTTTTACCCTCTTATGCTACCTTTAAGGGTCCATGCCACTGTTATCAGTGCCCTCTTTTGAAGCCTTCAGGTGTTCTTGACACTCTTGATGCTGTTTTGTTCTTCTGATGGTGCCTTGGAGAACTTCTGCCACTGTTGGCAGCCTTTTGCTCCTTTATGGTACCATAGGCTATTCATGCTACTTTTGGTGCCACTTTGCTACAGTGTTGGTGCCTTGGAGTAGTCTTCCCCCTTTTGATGTTCTCTACCCACAAGTTTCTTTAGAATTCATTAGAAAACCTAAATTTTGAAACTCATAGTAGTCTGTATTGCTTCCCCATTGACTTTAATGAGAAACAAATGAATGAAACACTTCTTTTTCATTTGAAACTAATGAAGCAAATGGATGTGATCTACAAAACAAATAAATGAACTGAAACAAAAATCTTGCCTCTGCACATCCTTGTATTTTTTTTTTTTTACAAGCCATGCTACTTTATTTCCATTAGAATGAACCATTTTACAAGCAATTGCATACAATGTAACTCATTAGCTTTAACTGGCGTTGCACCTGATTTCTTTTTGTGCCAAGCTAGAAATCCCCCAATAATGAATGTTATCAGCAAATAGCACTTTAATTGGCTGCTAATGTGAGTTATTGCAATTTTGCAGCTTATAAATAGGCCCTTTTGTATTATATGCATAAAAATGAACTATTATAATAGCTGCCAAATCTTTCCTCAGGGATCCTGACTTGGTTGGGTTTTGAGGAAATCCACAATAAATATGCATGAAATATTTTTGCATTGAAGTTCATGGAAATATTCCTCATACATATTCATTGTGGATTTTATAGCAATGTATGCTTTTAATCTGTGCATGAAACAATATTTCGGGTTATGTTGTTTATGGGTTTTCTTTCTTTTTTTTTTTTTTTTACTACTCTCTAATGTCATTTCTGTCATTTGTGTCATCTCCATCAAAGCAAATAGAGGACGCAATGAGTAATTCCTGTTTATGTGTTTAGCATCTGTGAGTAGTTAAAATATTGCATGCTAACTGGCCCAAAGTGACAGGGCCAATTAACAGGGAAGATTCCCACCCTTTCTCTTATGGTACAGATGAACCCTGTAAGAGCATTTCTACGCCTTCCCTGCCTCTGTGAAGAAATGCCCCCTCTGGTCTACCTTCCCCCCACCATTTATTTCTTTGAAAAACATTTAAAATTCTGCACACATCCACTGTTTATGTTGGAGAACAAACTAGACATATATAAATTGAGAAAGAAAAGTACAGAATAAACAAAATGCATATACAACTTCCACAAGATTTAACAACATCTGTTAGATGAAGACCTGGAGAAATGTAAAAGATGGACCTATAGTGCACTCAACAGTGTTCCCATGTTGAGGCAGCCTAAGCATAAATCCTCCAGGAGCACAATACACAGTTCTGGCTACACCAAGAACGGCATTGCTACAACAGGCAGTAGTGAAGTTCTTATCGATTTAAACTGGACAGCAGGTCATTAAATCACAGAGGCTATAGAACTGGAGCCAACCAGACTGACAATACTTAGCTGTTACACAGTCCAGTTCTTAGTTCAGCTGTAACTAAGCTAAAAACTGCTGAGAGATCCCTGATCTAAGTTTAAAACCAAAAGCCTGTTTAAAAGAGAAAAGCCTTTAAAGCTTTTATAAAAGAATCAAGTACAGGTCTTGATCTGAGTTTGCTCAGGGAGTGTGTTCTAGCAAGCAGGGCTTGCCACCGAGAAGGGTCTATTATGGAATTCTGTTAGATGGGCAACCTGTGGCGAAGGTATTTCTAAAAGGCCTCAATGGACAAACTGGTTTGAGGTGATTGTGAAAATCAGTTTATCAAAAACAAACAAAAAAAAATTACCTTTACCATTAGGAGCTAACAAAAGTAGAGTTGAATTAATCCAGGCCTTCTAGATATCACCAAACAACTTGTGAAGCAACATGGACATTTTGTATTTGATCCGCCACTCAGTCGGCAGCTAGTGGAATGAATGGAGCACAGGAGTTATATGATCTCAAATACCTGTTCCCATAAAAACCGTGACTGCAGAGTTCTGAATAATTTCAAATGCTCTGAGAACATGCGAGGGAATTCTGGTAAGCGAAGAATTGCAGTAGCACATGCCAGAGAGAATAAACGCCTGAAGTCCTGAGCAAAACTTGCTGAGGTTTAACAGTGGTAAATTCAAGCCCATCCAGGATATCCCTGTCCCTTCTGTCTGACTAAGAACTCCACGGTGGGGGGCATCCCCATCCTTACTCCTCCCACTAGCAAGAAGAGCCAAGCCAGCCTCCCTCTGGGGCATCCCTGCACCTTCTCACCACACCTGAACCCTTCAACCATTCTCACAGAAGGGTCAAGACCACCCTCTCTAGGGCATCTCTGCTCTATTTCTCCATCGCACATCCCAGGAAGAGTCAAGCCCATCCCCTCTAGGCATCCCCTCTCCCTCCCTGTTTAGACTCCCCCTGATGATCTGCCACTTACCCCCACCCCCTTAATGGATACTCACCATTCCAGAGATCCCCCTTCTTCACCAGCAGGAGGGATTGTAGGGCCCTCTTTTGGGTGGGCATGGCTGCCTGACTACAAACGATGCTACATACTGCTAGGCAGTGTAATTTGCAGTCGGGGGCCTGTGCTATCAGGAGGGCTCCATATTGCCCCTGTTGGCAAAGAAGAGGACCTCCAAAATGGTGAATATTATATTCATTTTGGAGAGGTGGGGTCGTTGGGAGTTCCTGGAAGGGGGTCTGGGCTGAGGGAAAACATGGATGCCAGAAAAGGGGTGGGCTTGAAAACTCTTGTGGGAAGAAAGGAAGGATGGGGCTGCCTATCAGATGGGAGGGAAGGAGGGATGGGAATTCCTCAGATGGCGCATGACTTTACTTGGGGAGGAAAAGGAAGAGTGCTGTAGAGGGAGGCTTTTCTTCATGGAGAGAGGGAAATGCCTCATACAGGGCTCATCTGGGCCACAGGAGGGCAGGAAAGAGGAAATCCTCCCTGCCAACCTGTAGCTCTGAAACAAACAGGAACGTTAACAAACTTTTGTTAGGAAGTTTATGCCATTTCAGATTCAAATGACAACAGCAAATTTTGTTCATGATTTCATGTCATTTTAAAATGATGGCCCGTCTTTACTGTGTACACTCCAATTCAGCCTCGAGCTTCTTAACACTCAAGTTACAGTTGGGTTGATTTACTCCTCCGCTTCCTTGTTCAAATATTTAAATCTCATCAAAGGTGGACAAGTTAGGTCACAACACAGTTTAATAGTGCACAGATTTATCCCATTTCTTTGGGTCCAGTGCTTCAGTAGTATTTATTCATTTTTTATAGCTTGCTTGTAGTATCCTATAACAATCCTGGTAACTAAGAATGATGATTCTCTTCAGCCTGCAGTTTTGAAGGAAACACCTACAACAGTTCCATGAAGTGGCACATCCCAAGCAACCCCTGCATCACTCAGCAGTGCCAGGTAAGGACAGCTTGTACAGTACACCACTAAGCATGTATCTGGAACCTAGCATGGCGGAAGGTCAGAAATGCAGCTTTAATACTATTATCATAATTAATAATAATACATGAAATAAAGTACTGTGTTATTTATGTAGTGCTATCCGTGTGCACAGTGCTCTTTGCTTACTAATAACCCTGCCCTTATGAACTCACAATGCAATTTTAACACAGAGACATTGTGTTCTGATCAGGGTCACAAGTTGGTGATAGGAAAATTGCATCGCACTCTCCAGCTGCTGTATGGGGCAGCAATGAGGAGCTTCAGTCCATGAGGGGTTGAGGAGAACCAAAATATGCAGATTAGCAAGGTTCAGAGCCCAGTGTGTGGTGACAGATCAGACAAACCTTAATTGCAGACATCCAAAACACTAAACCTGGCTGTCTGGTTGCAGATCTTGAGAACAGAAGTTGCTCAGCTCTGGTATGGAGTGTTTTCAGCCTTTCTCTGATAGCAGAGAAGTTTCTTCTTCTTATCTTGGAAGACTTGCTTTAGAATGACTGTTAGAACTGCTGTCCTTAGAGTTTATGGGTTGTTGCTGGTAGAAGCCCACAGAGTGAACTGAACAATGAACTGGAAGTGGATTTTGCTGACTGGTGCCAGCCTCTCCTTCAGAGATCGGTATCTGGTAAGGACAAAGTGGAATCCTCCTATGCTGCACCTACAAGAAATGTTCTCCTATGTGTGAGGGTTGTTGAAAATGTAACAGTAACTTTCAAACCAGCGTGCGGGCAATCATTGGTGTGCGTACATTGGCACACACCAAGGGATGGGGCCATTTTATAGCTTGCACATGTATATGAGCACACATTATAAAATACCCTGGCCAGTCGAGAGGGGAAGGACTGCCTTTCATACTTGGGGGTAAGAGGAGCCTCGGTGCCCCGAAGTTTTCTTGTGCCACGTGACCATTCTGATGCTGAGGGCAGACCTGGAAACAGCCCTATAACAGCGGGCTGTATTACTCTCCCTGTGGGTCGAGAGGGGAAGGACTGCCTTTCATACTTGTTGCCGGGGTAAGAGGAGCCTCAGTGCCCCGAAGGTTTTTTTGTGCCACGTGACCATTCTGATGCTGAGGGCGGACCCAGAAACAGCCCTATAACAGTGGGCTGTATTACTCTCCCTGCGGGTCGAGAGTGGAAGGACTGCCTTTCATACTTGTTGCTGGGGTAAGAAGATCCTCAGTGCCCTGAAGTTTTCTTGTGCCACGTGACCATTCTGATGCTGAGGGTGGACCCGGAAACAGCCCTATAACAGCGGGCTGCTTGCGGCGCGTAGCTGATGCCGGCGCGCCGCCAAAGCCAGGGGCGCGCGGTTATCAAGCTTTGCCGGGCTTCACAGGGAATCGCAAGGAGCGCAAGGAATCTTTCTTCTTTTTTGGTTTGATTAAGAGGCTGCGTACTCTCAAAGACCCCACGTGAGGAAACAGGAGAGACGATCAACTCAGCTAAGACCCCCTTTTTTTTCTTTGATTGTTTTTTAATTATTATGCCTCACTCTGCCCAGAAACCAAGGGCAAGAGAGAGAATTGTTATTCAAGGGGAACTAGCTAGTCCGATATTGGGCCCTATGGATACCCATATCAGAAGGATTCCCATGATCCCGGGTAGATTGTCGCTTGAAGGAATGCAAGAAGGCAATGCAAACCTTCATGACCTTGAAATCTCTTTATCCCTGGACTGTAGAGTACCCCCTGAAAATCCTGCTACTTTAAGATCTGAATCTACAGAGAACACTGTGTTATCCCTGAGAAAGGGTGATGACATGGAGGGTCCTCTGGAAACATATGAGGTTCCTGTAGCAGACGAAACTAGGAATTCTAGTGGGTCAGAAAGGGCAGCTATGAGAGGGGAGTTATCTCAAGAATCTGTTTTAGAAAGTAAGACATTTGAAATGATACCTATTGTGAGACCACATACTTTTTCATTAGAGGTGAAATGGGAAACGTTTGTTGTTTTAGATAACAATGTATCTCTCCAATTAAAATCAATAGTTAAAAATATGGAAAAGATAGAAATAAAAGTAAATAAAATAATCAGTGATGATAAAAAAGAGAGATTTGGAAATTGGAAGGAATTCTCATGAAATAAAAAAATTAAATAACCAAAATGGTTTAATAATGAAAGAAAATCAATTTTTGACGAGGAAAATGGAGAATCTAGAAAACCAATTAAGGAGTAATAACTTAAGATTGATAAACTTTCCTAAAATGGTAAGTTTGTCAGCTAAGGAAATGTGGAATAAATTCGCTTTAGAGTTTTTAAAGATTCCACAACAAGCGTTACCCCCATTATCTCAAGTATATTATGTACCTTCTATGAAAAAAATATCTGAAAAAGATCATTACCAATTTTTGAAACCGTTGAATATTACTGATATTCTTGAATCCACTGACTTAGAAAAAGCCCAACCAGCTACTATGATAATATCATTTTTTTTGAAAACGGATAAAGAATGGGTTCAGAAACTGTTTTTTCGTAATATTAAAGAGAAATTTTGTGAGATGGAAGTGAGAATGTTTCCGGATGTAACGAAGGAAACTCAAAATAGGAGGAAGGAACTTCTCACATTAAAGCCAAAATTGTTGCAAATGGGTGCGATATTTAAGTTAAAATATCCATATAAGTGCGATATATTATATGAAAAGGTGAAATATTGTTTCTTTCAACCGTCGCATTTGCATAGATTTATAAAGGAAAAACAAACTACAGGAATTATCGATAACCCCCCAAGTGAAATAGCTGAAAACTCTAAGTAACAGTTAATATGGTTATCCTGGTTGACCGTCTATTATTGCTTAGTTTCATTGCTTGTTTTTTATTGTAATGCCTTTAATATAAGTGAAACCGTTCCTCACGTTTTGTGGACTTAGAATGGCTTATTCCAGTATTGTCATCAAGAATGCTTGATTGTAAAATTAAAAATTATGAGAAATAAAAATAATAAAAAAAAATAGCCTGGCCATGCACACATGTGCGCCAAATTTTAAGTAAGTGTGCTTATGGGTGTGCAAATTCCATTTCTACTGCGTAAGTCAGGGGATTTTAAAAGGGGCATGCGCCCACGCCATTGCCAGTTTACCAGTTCGTCCACTAGTTCACCCCGTTATCAGCTAGATCCTTCAAAACCCTCTGGTTTGATAGCCTACACTCCCCCCCCCCCCCAGTCACCCTAGATCCTTTAAACCCCTCAGAAATAACTCGATCCTTTTCTTTTATAAGTTACGTGTCATCCACAGCAGAAGTAAAGTTTTGCGGCAAGGGAGTTTGGCGCACGCTGAGGCGTGTAAGTATTTCTGCATGCATCTCTTGGCCAGGCCTCAAAACTCCCATGTCCCAAACAGACCCCCGCCCTTGCCTGCACCTTTTTGTAAAATTTTGAGATGTGCACTCCGCCTCATTTACGTGCTTATCTGGGAACTTTTTAAAATATGGTCAGCACACATGAGCCCGACTTATTCGCGCATCCCCTAATTAATGCACACATCAGGCTTTTAAAATTCACCTTAAAGACATCACTGCCAGCTGCTGACTGCAGTGCTTGAAGCAAATCCTATATAATAAAAGCCAGTGTTTGCCTGTCTGTCACACTCCAATAAAGGGAGTCTGATGTGAAATCTCTCACCAAATAATCATCTTTTGAACTGGATGCTAAGCAAACAGGCAACCCCACTGCCAGTCAGATTTGATTAGAACAGCAGGACCTCAAGCCCAAAGATACAATGGTGGTAAACCCATGACAGGCTGGGTCTTATGACATGGAGCCCTATGGTCTCCTTGTGGGATAGAAGCAGGAAGTGTGGTGGGGCCATGATGCTTATGTTTTGGCAAACTTTTCAGAACAGGCTGATATAGTCCTGTTTTATCCCATTATATGCATGAACTTGTAATTTTGATTTGCCAAAGGGGACCAGCACTATAAGACCATGAAGAGGCACCTGTCCAACATTACAAAAGAGACACTTCTGTCTTGCAAGATTTGGTTATTTAACCCCCTGGGCTTCTATATACCTTTCTAGGATTCAACAGCTGACCATTCAGTGCAGGGAGGGATGTAGAATGTGATCTCAGTCTCTGATCCTTTACAACCCCAGTCTATTGCAGGATTCCATGGGGGGGTGGGGGGGGGGGGAAGAATTGCTCTCGAAGACCCTGGGTGTTGTGTCACAGTCTCTTAATATCATGCTGGACACCAGGCTGTGGCTCCAATATAACTTTACTGAGGTATATTCAAGCATAAAGTGAGCATTATTGAAATAAATTCATTTCACAAACAGCTCTTTACATCAGATAAAAGCTTCCGATATAAACTCGTGACTCTGATTCATCCAAATCCTTTCCCAATCTCAAAAGGTAGTTTGTAACTTCCCTCCAGCCTTAGGATGATCTCCAGGGGTTCACTAGTTATCCAAATCCAGTTCCCAGTTCCTCATACCTAACTTTAGGAGGTCTATATTCAAAAGCCATTTAGATGGCTAACTCAAAAGTTATCAATGTGATACACCACTATGTCAGCGTGTAAACAACAATGCAAAAAAAATCATAGGTGAAAACCTATCACGCTGATGTTGATAAAAAATTTTTTAATTTTTTTAAAAATACTAATCCGTTTTTTTGTATGATTTATAGCGTCAACTTAATGCACCTACTTAATGTGAAATATGTTTCAATGAAATAAACTCTGTGAAATAGAATAATGAAATATTAAAAGGAGTTAGAGGAAAGTTTCATACATAAGTGTAGGTGCCCCCGCACCACTACTTTGTGGTGTATATAATCATAAACTCTCCTCCTCCTCCCGTGTAAATTTTTTTTGTATATATAGTCAAACGAAATTTTTTTCTTCTTTTACTTTTCTTTATGGTATCATAACCTAGAGACTCTGCCGAGGCGAAAGGGTGGGTGAACTTTCAATGCAAGCAATGCATAATAAAGACTTAACAAGCATTAATGCTAAGTAAATCAGTAAAATGAAAATCAGACTTCCCCGTTTGATGTTGGTGTGAAATGTCCGTCTGCTGATAACGGTCCCGACACGAACTATCCGTGTTTCAGATGTCGAATCTTTCCTCAGGGGTGTGCAAATGAATGCTGGACAACCAACTGCTGGGGTCTGAACTTCTCCACATCGTTAAATTCGGTGTTGGCCTCTGGTAGATGTTACTCCATACTCGCCTGCGGTCAGGTAGTCTGTAGGTATGCTGTGACCCCTTTTATATGGGACGCTGGAAGTAAAATTAACCAATGGAATTAAAAGAAGAGCGTAAGCAACTAGTGACGTAGCTGGGCCGACCTGGTCGGGAACTGACCGACCTGGTCGGGAACTTCCCAATGCTAGAGGACGCTGATTGATGTGCTATTGGCGAATGATTATGACGCACTAGGTTGGACGTGTTATAACCTGGATAGATGCGGAGCGTTTAGAACTAGATGAATTGAAAAATCAAAAGATTGTAATTAGAACTAAATCATTATAGCAGAGTGTTCCAATTAAGTTCATCATTCATACCCCGGGGGGTAGATGAAGAAAGCGTAAAGATCCAAAATGCTTCACGGGGGGGGGGGGGGGGGGGGGGGGGGGGGGGGGGGGGGTGGTGACGTTCGGCTCCTCCTCAACAACCGTGAAGCATTTTGGATCTTTACGCTTTCTTCATCTACCCCCCGGGGTATGAATGATGAACTTAATTGGAACACTCTGCTATAATGATTTAGTTCTAATTACAATCTTTTGATTTTTCAATTCATCTAGTTCTAAACGCTCCGCATCTATCCAGGTTATAACACGTCCAACCTAGTGCGTCATAATCTTTCGCCAATAGCACATCAATCAGCGTCCTCTAGCATTGGGAAGTTCCCGACCAGGTCGGTCAGTTCCCGACCAGGTCGGCCCAGCTACGTCACTAGTTGCTTACGCTCTTCTTTTAATTCCATTGGTTAATTTTACTTCCAGCGTCCCATATAAAAGGGGTCACAGCATACCTACAGACTACCTGACCGCAGGCGAGTATGGAGTAACATCTACCAGAGGCCAACACCGAATTTAACGATGTGGAGAAGTTCAGACCCCAGCAGTTGGTTGTCCAGCATTCATTTGCACACCCCTGAGGAAAGATTCGACATCTGAAACACGGATAGTTCGTGTCGGGACCGTTATCAGCAGACGGACATTTCACACCAACATCAAACGGGGAAGTCTGATTTTCATTTTACTGATTTACTTAGCATTAATGCTTGTTAAGTCTTTATTATGCATTGCTTGCATTGAAAGTTCACCCACCCTTTCGCCTCGGCAGAGTCTCTAGGTTATGATACCATAAAGAAAAGTAAAAGAAGAAAAAAATTTCGTTTGACTATATATACAAAAAAAATTTACACGGGAGGAGGAGGAGAGTTTATGATTATATACACCACAAAGTAGTGGTGCGGGGGCACCTACACTTATGTATGAAACTTTCCTCTAACTCCTTTTAATATTTCATTATTCTATTTCACAGAGTTTATTTCATTGAAACATATTTCACATTAAGTAGGTGCATTAAGTTGACGCTATAAATCATACAAAAAAACGGATTAGTAATTTTTTTATCAACATCGGCGTGATAGGTTTTAACTCAAAAGTTAGCCATCTAAATGGCAAAACCGGCATATTAAAAGACTTATGCACCTAACTTTTAGCCATATAGCTAGTTATGTGGCTAGAATTTAGGTGCATAAGTCAAGGATAATCTGGGCAGAAGGCATTTCATGGAGGAGTGGAGTTAGCCAAATGAGTTAAGCAGCTAATTCTGCTTAACATATGCAGCTAACCATGGTCGTGCTGCTGACCTGTCATAAAGTTAGCTGCATAAACACAGTACTAGAAATCTATAAAATAGAGGAAGGGTGGATAAAAATCTTCACTGAACAGAAATAAACAAAAGGAAAAAGAAAAAGAAATGTAATTAAAAACTCCTGCCTTCTGCAAAATGAAACTAAAAATCCACACTTACTGCCACAGGCTCTGCTGTCCACAGCAGAGAGTCA
Organism: Rhinatrema bivittatum; assembly: GCF_901001135.1. NCBI lineage: Eukaryota > Metazoa > Chordata > Amphibia > Gymnophiona > Rhinatrematidae > Rhinatrema > Rhinatrema bivittatum. Next base: position 328,502,884 of record NC_042616.1, on the reverse strand, counting down.
GTACCATGGCATGAACCCACAAGGGGGAACTGAACACTAGGTGGCTTGCTCTTAACACTAACACTCTGCCTATATGAATTTCTGGAAAACAAAAAAACACTTAATAGGGACCTTACGAGGCCCTACAATTATATAGATAAGGAATGGAGGAGATAGGAGCATATTTATTGCCACAAGTAAATGCAAGTATTAGGGATGTGCAGAGGGACCGCATACGTTACATTCGGTATTCATATTCGTGGGGGGGGGGGGCAGATATGTTGCATTCGGCAAGGGGGGGCCCCGATCCATTCATGCATTCCATTCTTATTCGTTTCCCGGCTAAAATTTAATTAACTACAACCCCCCACCCTCCTGACCCCCCCCCCCCAAGACTTGCCAAAACTCCCTGGTGGTCCAGCAGGGGTCCGGGAGTGAACTCCTGCACTCGGGCCGTCGGCTGCCAGTAATCAAAATGGCGCCGATAGCCTTTGCCCTTACTATGTCAGAGGGACTTTTGGCACCATTTTGAATACCGGCAGCCGACGGCGTGAGTGCAGTAGATGGCTCCCGGACCCCCCCACTGGACCACCAGGGAGTTTTGGTAAGTCTTGGGGGGTCAGGAGAGTGAGGGTTTTGTTTAAATTCGCTCCTTTAGACAGCTGAATAATTCGGTGAAGATTCGTTGTATTCGTGGGAATCGCAATACGATTCGTTTCCCCACGAATACAACGAATATGGCCCTATACGTTGCAGATTGCCAATATGTTGCAAACGAATGCACACCCCTAGCAAGTATGATATTTGGTACTAAAATCATAATGAGTTTAGTGACTCAGTCCTGACTGCTGAATTAGTGTTGCTAGGAAAATGAATACTAGAAAATAGAGATGATGTGTAATTAATTCCCAAAATATAAATTGGCAAACATTAATTAAAAATTATTTACATATTTATATTCATGCATCACAAAATTCAGCTGAATAATAAGACAACAACAAATTCAGCTCAAATAAATAATAAAAAAAACATACAAAAGTCATTTCAAAGTTCATAATCCAATTGATCAAATATTCTTTCAAGATGGTGACAAAGAAGCTTGTGGCCAGAGGAACTCCTACAGCAAAAAAAGAAGTCCCAGAACTTTAACAGTCTCCCAAAACTTCCACAGAAAACACTTCCAACATGTTTCGCTCCTTCAAGCTTCTTCAGGGGAACAATTTGCTCTGCCACAATTGCATCCAAATGGTTATAACATTACAGCAGCCTCCCACCTGTTGCATTGGAGGTGGACCCTTGGGCTGAGTTGGGGTTGACGCAACCCGTAGGTGAGGACCTATGGGTCCCCACCGTCAGCAGGTGGAGTGGGCTGAAGCTAGAGGCCACTGGAGCTTCACCTATATCAGCCCTCACTCCCCTCGGATTGAGCCTTTGGGTGCTGGGGCCTGCAGGACTTAGGTGGGCCTCGAGGTTAGCTAGAGATGAATAGTAATTCAGCCCGGAGACAGCAGTCTGTAGATGGCACAGTTCTATCCTGGACTGGATTCACTATGGAGCTCAGGTGCCAAAGGAACAATGGGGAACTGGAGGCATCCAAACAAAGGAAGACCTAAGCCTTGAAAGTCCACATCCAGAGGATAGTGCAGGAGAGGCGTCACTGACAGGCTAGGTTCAGAGCCGGCAGTGAGTGGAAGCTGTGGCAAGCAACGTAGAACTCTGGACACAGGAAAGTATGTAGCGTAGTCATGCAAAGCAAGGGTCAGGGCACGGAGAAGGCAAGCATAGTCAATCAAGGCAATGGTCAAGGCACGGAGAAGATAGGCGCGGTCAGACGTAGCGGAAGTCCGGGGCTAGAGAGAAGCTGAAGAGTAGTCAGGCGTAGCAGAGGTCCAGGACTGGAGAGAAGCTGAAGAGTAGTCAGGCATAGCGGTGGTCAAATCCAGAGAGTCAATCCAACACATAGACGAACAAGACCTAGGAGAACAGGAACCGGGAACCAGGAAGACAGGAACACAATGAGACGCTTCAGTAATAGCAACGAGTACTCAATGTATGTATTTTATTTATTTATTTAAAACATTTATATACCGTCATAGCAATGTGTCATTGATCAAAACGGTTCACAATTTAGTAACCTTAAAACTAAAAAATGTCAAAACAATATAAATCAAAGCATAAACTAAGACATAAACCTACTTCTCAAGAGAGAGAGAGGCAGAAACAAAAACACAATAACTAAAACCATTAAAAGAAATTAAGATTGAAGAAAAATACAATCATATTTTAATATTGTAATCTAAAAGTAAAATAAAATAAAGCCTAACTCATCAACTTTTAAAAACTCAGAAAAGAGAGAAAAACGAAGAATCGATAAAACTAAACAAAGAATTGTACGAGATGGGAGATGACATTATGAGGAGACCTATTACAAAGGCAACACTATGGAGCGAGTCCTGAGCTTTTATACGCTGAAGAGTCTGATGTCAGCATCCGGGTCTGCGGCCAGGTTCACGCCATGGGCCCTTTAAAAGAATCAGTGATGCGTTGCACCTAGGAAGGGGCGTGGCGCCTCTCCGCGGGCCACATGGAGAGGACCGACGAACAGGGACATCTTGGCTAGCAACACTGGGTAGTGTGGCAGGGCCGGAGGCACCGGAGGGAACCTGAGGTCGGAGCTGGCAGCCCACCGCCACCAGCGAGGAGGAGCCCAGCAGCTGGAGTCTGTCTGGAAAGGTGAGAGGGCTGCACTGCGGGGCTGCCACAGGCAGCACGCGTAACACCACAAACACTTGTTTTCCTTATTTCTTTGGGCTTTACCAGTTCACTTAAATACATTGTCATCCATCTTTCACTGAACTTAGCCTACAAACATAACAGTACAGCACATCTATATATATTTATTTTACTCAAAATGAAGAAAAACACGAAAAAACTCAACATCATGAACTGATTCAATGTCACACATAAATGCCAACAATCCTGGCATCATGATGTGAAAGACCATTTTTTTTTGTCTTTCAGAAAGTGATTTTTAAGCAGGTGAGGACATTAATTAGCTTTTGTTACATTTAGAACAACAATGGATCTTTGATTTAAATCCCTGTATCCCTGTTTGGTTTAAATGACAATGCTCAATGGGTAGTCCTTTAGTGACAAGTGATTCCTCTTTACAATATATTCTATGTCTTGAGGGTTTAGTTCCTCTCTATGGATATATAGGTATTTGATTGGGGAGTTTCATCATGTGCCTTATTTTTGCAAAATGGTGCTAGGATTTTGTTGATTTTTTGATTAGTTCTGATGAATTTATTATTTGGTTTTTATTGAATGTTTGAATTTTGTGATGAATGAATATAAATATGTAAATTATCAAATAAATCCTTCCAACATAATTAGCACCAAAGGAAACTATGAAAAGACATATTTTAAAAATGCCTTTTCATATTTGGGCATTCTGATAGACATTTAAGTGAAACTTATCCTAAATGTCCAACAGAACAAACTTATCTTAAATGTCTATCAGAACTCCCATCTCTATTGCACAGATTGTTACTCCAAAAGGAGAAGGACTGTCATACCAACATAGAAGTAACACCTTAGAAGTAACACTCAAATGGTAGAGCAAGGATGATGGGCAATGGACGAGAAAGAGGAAGACCAAAGGCTCATTTCCTTGACTTAAAGGAACATCCATAGGAAAGATACAGGCTGGTTCTATGAGGTAGGAATTTTGGTAACTTCCAAAATGTGGACTACGTTGTTATGTTGGTCCACTTAGCACATCATCTGAATAGAAGTGGAATATAAACATTTTTAAATAAATAAATAATAATAAATTTGTGCAGTCCAGATGGGCATTCTGATGGACATTTAAGATATATTTAAAACATTTTATGAGCAAGAAAAATTGGTTAAAAAACTGGGACAGTTGGTGGGCAGACCAATGATTAAAAATGTTCAGGTGGTAAAAAATAGTTGCAGTGAAATTTGCAGCAAACTACGATGCCTGCCAATAGGATGGTCTTTCCTTTTTAAAACATTTCTTTTCATAGTTTCCTTTGGAAGGATTTATTTGATAATTGATATACAGTTTTTCCTATCCCAAACTTCTCTTTATTACATTGAATATAAATATGTACATTTTTAAAAATTAAATATTGTTAATTTATATTTTGAGAATTACGTATGTATATAAGAGCATAAGATTTGCCATACTGGTTCAGACCAAGAGTTTTCTGACTCCCAGGACTTGGAAGGGCACAAGAATTGGCAAATATTTAGAAGAAAGACACTGGAAAATAATATTTTTCCAAACCAGAGAGTGCCGGCTGTTCAAACAAGAGCAAGTGGCGATTCTGCATTTTTTTTTTCTTTTTCCTATTACCTCTTTTCATCCCCATCACATATTATAGTTGTGGGTTTCACTTGTGACCTTATTTTATTGGTGGCCAGATAGTTAAATGATTTGAAGGGGAAAATGTTTATGAATAAGATACAACCTTCTCCCCCATAAAAAAAATAAAATAAAATAAAAAGAAACTAACTCTGAGCTCAAAAAATAAATAAATAAACCTTTAAAAAAAAAGAAGTCATTGGCGACTCTGGGCTCCAGGAACAAGCAGGGCAGGAAACAATAATTTACAGCCGTTGAGAAGTGGAATCAAAGATAAGAGTATCTTGCCCAGAGTGGAGCCTCTTATCTCCTCCATAAGCCCTTTTTTTGCCTCTGCAAGGGGAGAGGCTGGAGGTTGTTTGGTGTCTGGTCTGCTTCCCTTCAGCCTGTGCACAGTGTGTGCAGTCATTTCCATGGTCCCTGAGAGCTGATTACATGGTGATAACAAAGGCCCTGTTTTCCCAGGGCCAGTGCAAGTGTTCTAGGTGCTTGAGTTACAAGTCTGAAGCCAGTATGGCAACACAGAGGAAAGCTTGCATTTCCCAAAATGCTGCCTCTCCCCAGAAAATGCAACAAAAATGAAGCAGCCTTGTCTTTGGAAGGTACAAAGCATTAAGATCTCCTTGCATGGAAGGCAAATGTAACCAAAGCAAAACAAAAAAATCTCTTTTCAAAAGATGCATTCTTTCTTCTCCTTAATTACTTAATAGTTCTCCTGCTGAGAAGTGTGCAATACTGGCTGCTCTGATGGCAAAGCACACTCTTCTTATCCTCAGAAAGACCAGTGCAAGGTTGACCTAACAGTGCCGAAACACATAAAACAAACAAGGCAAATTAGCATTTGAAAAGCAGGGGACAGAGTGAAAAGTAAACCTATTTGTCTAAACAACCATGCCATTGATGTCTAAGACAAGAGCACCTGAAAACGAGGGGGGGAATATGCAAACATAGCAGGCCATGGAAACAGCATTGACATCACTTACACTCCACAGACCTTCACAGGTACCAGAAAGCTCGCAGCTGAAATATTGTCACATCAGTTGAGCTGTCTGAGGTACAGAACCCGTAGTAGATCCTTCCCCATCCTCAACTGATTCCTGTGGATCCCTTTCTTCTGGTCCCATAAGAAACACTTTAGACGATGCAGATTGATGATGGCAGAAACAAAAGACCTTGCTGAATCTAGCAAGAGCTAGGGGAGGAAATTTCCAGTGTGTGAAAATGAGTTTTGCCTCGCTCAGTGGTATGCTCTGTAACAACCGCCTGCACTGTAGAAATGCTTTTCTGAAGTGGAGGAGGATCCGCATTAGCAGTCGGGACAACATGAGATAACCATTATCAGCTATGAGCACAGAGAAAAAGTGGCACACCATAAAATGATAAGGGGCTAATAAAAAATCTCTAACACCACTGAAATGCTCATTGTTTCCATCATTTAACCAGTGGAACTTCCTCCAGTCCATCTTGATCAAACATACTCATACAGGTGCTCTGGCTTCCTATTAGGGATGTGCAGGCAACAAACCATGATTTTGGGTTGTTTTTTTTTTTTTTTTCGTTTTGTTTCTTTCTCTTTTGTTTTCTGATTTGTTTAATGTTTGTTTTGGTTCAGTTTGTTTGCCAAACTTAAATATTAAAACTATGCCCAAAACAAGGGGGGCCTCCCTGGGGAGTGCTAACCTGCCTCCCACCCCACAAGAGACTGGCAGGGCCCATGCCTACTCAGTTGGGCTGAGCTGAGCCCAGCTGGGGCCACTCCAGGCCCCTATGATCCTCCTCTTACCTACTGAAAAAAATTGTTGAAGCTGCGGACCTCCTTGACCCTTCTTAGCCCTTCCGTGGAGGTCCTGGAGACCGTGGAGGTCCTGGAGAAAGAAAGGAGTAGGAATGATGTTCCTTTCTATACTGCCCTGTTGCACTCCTTTTTAAAAAATGGTACCTATGGCCCTAAGAGCAGCACCACAGTTTGGCACCGGCTGATCCTCAAACTGGCGCCAAAGTGATGTCACTTTGGTGCCAGTGTTAGTGCCATTGGCGCCATTTTTTAAAGGATTATAGTAGGGCAGAAGTGAAATTGGCATTGCTTCTGACCCTTTCTTTCACCAGGAGCCCTTAGAAAAGGTGTAAGGAAGGATCATATGGTCTACAGCCCTGGAAAATATTTTCAGGGGATGGGAGAGGAGTCAGATGGGTCAGAAGGGTCTGGGCAGGACTTGGTTTGGCTTGGCTCAGCCAGCTAGGTCCGGGCTCCACCGTTTCCTTGGGGGCAGGAGGGGATAAGAGTGGTTCGGGGAGACCCTGGGAATTAGCAATGCAGGCTTGTGAGGACCTATGGGGGCTGGAGTGGTCATTATAAAAAAATGAAACAAAAATGCACAACAATTTTGGAGTATTTGGAGTATTTTTGGGCAAAGACATTTTTGGTTTGTTCCACTGAGAACAAAATGAAAATGGCCTTTCTCAGTTTGTATTTGTATTTATTTAATTTATATGCCACCTAAAATCATTGTCCTAGGTGGTGTACAAGCTCATATACATATTAAAAACACTCAAACCAAAAACATGGAAATTATTACAAACAAAAGACCCAAGCCCTGGATTACTACTGCATGGCAATTCTATAGTGAATCAGAAGCTTACGAAAATGCTCGTCTAATAAAAAAAATACCTTGGCCATTCTTTTAAATGTCTTATGACAGTCCATCAGCCACAATTCCAGAATCTGAATGTGTCATTCATATAAAATGAACACATATCCCTACTTAATATTTGCAGAGTTGGAATATCAAAAGGCAGAGTAGGCAGTGACTGTTAGGGAAATGCATTTGTTTTCTAACTAAGGGCTAGATTCATCAAACTATCGTGGACTGGGAGGGAACTTCTACTCCCCTACCCTAGCCTCCCCTCCACTTTCCCTATCCTACTTGCCCCCTATCCCTATCCTAGGCCCCTCCATTTTTGCAGCTTACTTTTTGCTCCTGCAAAGGAGCTGGAGCAGGTTGCGTGCGCTGGCACCCTGCCGGCGCACAATCCCCCAGCACAGTGGCAAATGGCCGCTGTACCTGGCGCCTCTAGCCCTGCCTGGCCCCATCCCTCCCCGCCCTTCTGCCGAGGCCCGGCTCTTGTGCACGCAACAGGTTACGTGCACAGCCGGGCCCCTTTTAAAATGCGTGTGGCACGTGCAAGGCCCAGCCCCGTGCATAACACCTGTACTTTACATGTGTGGGCCATTAAAAATCTGGCCATTAGTGCATAGTTAAGCTCTGCAATTCCTTGCCAGAGTATGTGATTTTACAGCAGTTAATGTAAATGGGTGTAAAAAAGATTTGGATACGTTCCTTGAGGAAAAAGCCATAAACTGCTATTAATTAATAAGCAATAGTAGCTTGAGATTTATTTAATGTTTGGGCACATGAGACTTGAATTGATCACTGTTGGAAACAGAATACTGACCTTGATGGACCCTTGGTCTGACCGAGTATGGCATATCTTTATGTTCTTATCCAGTTTGCCCAGTTATTCCTGTCCACACTACAAGGATATATCCCAGCTGCCAGCTGTAAAGCATAGTCACCTGTAATATCGCTCCTTATTGAAGACAGTTTTAATGTTTTCCTCACTTGTACTCCATCATTTTAGGCAGATGAGCATCCAAGATCTACCACTTCATTTAAACCTAGTGTCTTGCTCTTCCCATGGCTACTCAGAAAGCTTGGTAATAATTTAAATAACTATTCAGACCAATATGGCCATTGTCCAGATATGCAGCCTTCTAGGTCCCCTGTGCCAAGGAGCCACCTTCCCAGCCCTGGAGTCTATTGTTTCTAAGGGAATAGGCTGAGAGGGAGAACTTCTGTAGAGGATCACAAAAAAGTTAACTATTTATACCACTGTAAGAGAGGGCACTAGTAACTCTCTACCTAGAAAGAACATGGAACAAATCTACTCTTCTTTCACCTTTCATCACTCCAAATCACATTAAATGTTTACTGATGGTAACTGAGCCGTTTGTACGTATGACTGTGCATGTAAAACTGCCCCCCAAAATCCAACTCACTCCACAAACCTTACTCTGAGTTACTTGTGCGCCCTCTTACAGTGGAATAAAAAGTTCAGATATAAGTGAGCCTCCACAGAGGCCATCTCTCTCTCTTTCTCTCCTCCCCTCCCCTCTCTCCCTCCCCAAACTGCAATTCGTGATAAAAACGTTTTTGGGTGGTAATGCAGACACAACGCATAGGAAACAGGTGTAGTTAAAACCCGCGTTGCTATGTATTACTCTATCGCATGCCACGCTAACTGACCCTCATTTCCATTTACTCCGTCCAAATGCCTCCCAAATCCCTCTCATTTGAATAGAAATGAAAAATTTGCATATGCAATTTGCAATGCGGCATTTATCACATGTGTTAGGGTGTTATCACGCACCATAATGCCCTAATGCGATTTGATAAGTGACCCTCTTTATTAGTACAGTAAAAAGACGTAGCCAAAACAGATTTGTAATGATTCTACAGTCCAAAATGATAATGATTTCACTTCCCATTTTGTTCAAATCACAAGAAAATCAGTCCCAAACTTTTACTCTTTCTCAAAGTCATTCTTTGGTTGCAGGTTACTCCCTGAGACTTTTGAAAACCCTGTTCACCTCCCCTGTGGTCAGTTTTTGTAGAGGTTACTCCCAACGCATACAAGGCTGAGTTCACCTTTACACAACTTCAGATTTTGCTCACTTTTTTCCCATAGAAGGCCCACTCAAATCCACTCCACATTCCTCACTCCTTTTGCTTCTCAGACTCATTCTTTCTTACTTATGAACCAAGGGGGGGTCTAGATAGATGTCTTTTTCTGACAGAGAAATCTCAAATTGTTACGCTTTAGAAGCTGTTAGGATTTCAGATACTTCCCTTCTGGAGCCAGTACTAGTTTCAAGCTCTGTGAAGAAATAGCCAGCCACAGCATCTCCCCTAGGCCCAGCCTCCCCACCTCCAACACAGTTCCTCAGAGAAATCTCCAAGTTCAGAACTTCTTCTCTCAGTAAACCTTGACTTCTGCAGCACTTTTCTAAATCCAAGAAAGCAGATGGTATACTTTCATGTGAATTTTCACACTGCTAATCCACTTGCACACTTCCAGCAGCGCTCCTGGTTGAAGTACCAGTTGTTCTCCTTTCTCTCTTTCAGTGGCCTGGACTCTCTAGACACTCACAACCCATGAGCTCCTTCCTCAGTGACAGGCCACTTTCACAGGCCATGCACAGATTTATACCAGACACAAACTTCAATCATTAGTCCAACTTCATGCTTGCCACTCACACAATACACATACTCTCTGGGGCTGCCCTAGAACACTATCTGGAATTTTCCCAGTTCAGAAAATAGGATAAACTTTTAATCTTTATTAAAAATAATTAAAAAAAAAAATCTGAACATCCCCTTAGAGGAAGGGCTACCTCAAAGTGTCTTCCCACCAACATATTTTGCCCAGGCTTGCCCAGACCACAACCTTCTCAACTGATAACCCTGCACTTTTGAGTTTTCAAACACTGTACAGAATAAATCTATGTAAATATGTAGTCCCATATTGTAGTGCATATTTAGTGGCACCTGTGCCACATGTCATTATGTTAACCTCAATAGTAGCAAAGATAATCATGCAAATTCTTCTCACACAACTAGGAAGTAAGAGGTCTGGTCAAGCAGAACCTAGTAAGACGTGCTTTCAGCCAGCTTCTTCAAGTCTAGTCTGGGCCTCCTTCTGGAGACTCAATGCATCCTTAAAAGAGTAGATGAGTTTGCGGAGACAAGGTGGTATACCTAATGTAAAATTCATTCATTCATTTAATTATTTATTTAGAGATTTTTTATATACCGCGGCACGTGCAGCACATCACCTCGGTTTACAGCAAACAGCAATGCAGCAACAGGCTTTACAATAAAATATTAAACGGAGCAAAAACAAATAGCATATTTAACAGTTAACTTAGCAAATAAATATCATTGACGTAAGAGTAACAAGGATTACCGAGAATTTGATTTACATATAGAAATATACAGTAGAGAGCTTTTCTAGGGAACAAGTGCGGGTAAGGATGGGAGGGGGAAACAGGAGGGAAGTTAACAGCGAAGTATGCAGCCTGTGTGGGGCCCAGTCAGTCATGGGTATGCTTTTTTGAACAGCCAGGTTTTTAGGTTTTGTTTAAATTTTCTGTGGCAAGGTTCCTGGCGCAGTTCAGAGGGCATACTGTTCCATATTGTGGTTCCTGCTATGATGAGCGAGCATTCTTTTGTAGATGCATGTTTGGTAAGTTTAGGAGAGGGGATCGGCAGTTTGGCCAGATGCTGCGATCTTGTTGGTCGGTTTGTCTTTTTGAAATACAGGTGTTCAGAAAACCATTGCATGTTTTGGTTATGAATGGCCTTGTGTATTAGCGTAATGGATTTGTATATAATCCTGGATGCAACGGGTAGCCAACTGGAAAAGAAAGGCACCCTCCTCCTGTGTCTCTTTTGTAAAGGCAGATAATAATTGTGAGGTTATAGTAGAAGATATGCTATACCTTCATCTACTGCCCTTCTGAATGTGCAGTCTACCATAACCATGATATTCATGTAGGTGGCGAATTAAAGGTGCTTCTGGTTGTGAAGGAATAATCCTTTGTGGGCTGAGTAGATCAGAGAGGGTCAATGGAGCGCCTGTGGTTACTCCACTTCCTGTATGCCCCCCCCCCCCCAATATTTTTTCAGCAATGCTGAATATTTATTTTTCTAACAATCCCAAATATCTCTTAAATATTCACTTTTTATGACAATTGATATTTAGCAAACTCGAACTGCCTTATGATATTTGGCCTCAGGAGCCCAAAAAGACCAGGGTAAATAATAGCCTGTCGGAAGTGGAGAGAGGGATAAAATTACCCAGAATGGATTGCAATAAAAGAAAAAAATGCCAGTTCCAATATGTTTTCTCCTTCTTCTCCTTTGTTTACATTACTTTGCATATTATGGCTGATATTGGAGCACTAGCACCATAAGCTAAGGCTATGATCAAATCCAAGAACAACTGGATTCTTCTATAATACCTGAATAGGCATAAAAGGCATTTGCTGATTTAATTATTTAATTCTCTGCCGATGTCTTTATGCTCGCTCTGCCACCTGTCAAATGCTTTTAGAGCAGGAATTTTGATGGAGGTTTACTGAGCATGCAGGAGACTCAGACTTATTAGCTGGATTCCCAGGTGCTGAACATGCTGGAAGTTCAAGAAAAACATTAACTGCAAGAAACAAAAATGCTTGAGAATCCAGAAAAATATTGGAGAGTTTGGAAGTAAGATTGGTACCTTACTGATGTCAGCTCTCAGAGTTTGATCTGTTCTAGTCTATATTTCATTTATGACTTGTAACCTTGACTTCACAGACAAACTGGAACTACACATCCATAGATGTGATAGTGCAAACTGGAATTGAGGGTTGACCTAGGTCAGATGACACAGCCCTACTTAAAAACATAAGATTTCCATACTGGGTCAGACCAAAGGTCCATCAAGTCCAATATCCTGTTTCCAACAGTGGCCAATCCAGGTCACAAATACCTGATCCCAAAAGGTAAATAGATTCCATGCTGCATATCCCAGGGATTTCTCAAAGTCCACCATAAAGTTGGTTTATGGACTTCTCCTCCAAAAACTTGTCCAAATGTTTTTTAAATACAGGTACACTAACAGCTTTCAACACATCCTCTGCAACAAAGTCCAGAGCTTGAATAAAAAAATATTTTCTCCTACTTATTTTAAATGTACAACTTAGTAACATCATTGCAAGTCCCTTGGTCTTTGTACTTATTGAAAGAGTAAACAATCAATTTGTAATTACCAGTTCCATTCCACTCATTATTTTATTGACCTTTAACATATCTCCCCTAATCTGTCTCTTCTCCAAATTGAAGAGACTTAATTTCTTTAGCCTTTCCACATAGGGTTATCGTTCCATCCCTTTTTTTGTTTTGGTGGCCCTTCTCTGTACCTTTTCTAATTCTGATACATCTTTTTTGAGATACGGTGACCAGAATTGCACACAATACTCAAGATGAGGTTGCACGATGGAGCAATGCAGAGTCATTATGTTATTCTCTGTTTTATTTTTCATTCTTTTTCTAATAATTCCTAGCATTCTATTTTAGAGATGTGCAGCAGTAAAAAGATTCGGTTCAGGCTTCGTTTTCGGCCTGCCGTGGGAAATTTAGTTTTTCCTGCAGTTCGGACTTTTTTTTGGGGGGGGGACCCCATTAGTGTGCGCTAACATTTTTAAGTTGAATTCGTTGACATTGTCTAATTTGTGAAAAACAAATGCACATCCCTATTCTATTTGCTTTCCTGGCCGCCAGCACACACTGAGCAGTGGATTTCAACATATTATCCATGATAACTCCTAGATCCTTTTTCTGATTGGTGATTCCTAATATTTATTTATTTTATTTATTTAAAAGTTTTTATATACCGCACCATGGGGTAGTAGTCTATCCATCTAGGCGGTTTACATAGTAAAACAAACACAATCTCATAACATACAACAAGTTAAAATACAAAATAATTACTTACAACAACTAATAGTGTATGGAAGCTTGCATTGTGTAGCTAAAATTTAGATTGTTCTTCCCTAAGTGCATCACTTTGAACTTGACCACATTAAATGTCATCTGCCATTTGTATGCCCAGTCTCGCAGTCTTGCAAGATCCTCTTGCAATTTTTCAGTCTTCTTATGAAATCACAACTTTTAATAATTTTTTGTCATCTGCAAATTGTATTAGCTCACTTGTTCCCATTTCCAGTTCATTTATAAATATGTTAAAAAACAGTGGTCCCAGAACAGATCCCTGGGATATTCTACAATTCACTTTTCTCCACAGAGAAAATTGACCATTTAGCCCTACTCTCTATTTTCTATCTTATAATAGGGATGTGCAGAGAAAAAATTTTCATTTTTGTTTTTCGGTTTGTTTTTGGGAGGTTTTTTCCATGAATTTTGGTTCTTGGATTGTTTGATTCATTTTCATTCATGAGAAAAAAATGAATCAAACAAAAAAGAAAAACCCAAAATGGCCAATAAATGAAAATGAAGTCACTCAGGGCCTGCTACCCACCAACATGCTGGGGCCAGGATCCCCCCTAGACTCCTCTTAGTCCGGTGAGGATCTTCCAGCTTCGGCCTAGGCCCAGGCCGAAGACCCAGCTTCTCATAGGCCGAGGGCATGGTATGTTGCCACAAAATTGGGCTACACAAAGCCGAGGCTTTGGCCTGACACAGAGGATAGGTCCTGATGACTGGGCCTTGACCTAGGCCGGGTTCCGGACCCAGGCCTGACACCACAACCTGACCCAGAGGCCAGGATCCAGCACTGGGATCCTCAGCCTGGATCCAGGCATGATGCCGCAAACTGGCCAAGAGGATGCATCTTGATGCTGGTGTCCCAGCCTGGACCCAGGCCTGACATTGTGTCCTGGCCTGGAGGCCTGGTCCTGATGCTGGGGCCACAGACCAGACCCAGGCCTGATGCCACAACCCAGCCCAGAGGCCAGGTCGTGATACCGGGGCCTCAGGTAGGAGGCTGGCTCAGAGTAAGGCCCAGGCCTCAGTGTCCAGGCCTAGAAGTTCTCCCATCTCACATCTTCTTTCTTTGGCTCTTCACTGCCAAATGACAGCATCCACTGGGGTTGCGCCAGAGTGAGTTAACTCTGGCATATTAACCCCAAAGGATGGCGCTATTTTGATATACGGCAATGCCATACACATGCCGTGTATCAAAATGGCGCAATCCGCTGGAGTAAATATGACAGAGTTAATTCACTCTGGTGCGATCCCTTCAGATGCCGTTATTTGGCAATAACGAGCTGAAGAAAGATGACATCGAATGGGGGAGCTCCCAGGCCTGCACACTGAGGCCTGGACCTGATGCTGGGCCGAGGCCCCGAAGTTGGGACCTGGCCTCTGGGCCAGGACACGGTGCAGGCCTGGGTCTGGGCTTCAGCCTAAGTGTTGGGACCCAGCCACTGGGTCAGGTCATAGCATCAAGCTAGGGACTCAAGACCTGGCATTCAATGGAACCCAGCAGATCAGGTAAGTTCTTGTTTATTTTTTTATTTTTTATTTTTGGGGGCCTTAGCGAAGACTCCAGTGTTGCGGTCAAGCCTAGGCTGTGGTCCCTGTTTTGGGCTTCAGCCAAACGTGATGCTGGCACCTTAGCCTTCATTTTAAATGAATGCATATCCCTATCTTTTAACCAGTTCCCAATCCACAATAGGACATTGCCTCCTATCCCATGACTTTTTAATTTCCTAAAAAGTCTCTAGTGAGAGCCTTTGTCAAATGCCCTCCGGAAATGCAGATACACTATATCAACAGGCTCAACTTTATCTACATGTTAATTTACACTTCAAAAAAATGTAGCAGATTGGTGAGGCAAGATTTCCCTTGGCTAAACCTATGTTGGCTTTGATCCATTAAATTATGACTATCTGTATGTTTAGCAATTTTGTTCTTTATGATAGTTTCTACCATTTTGCTCATCACTGACATCAGGCTCGCCGGTTTTTAATTTCCAGGATTACCCCTGGAATCCTTTTTAAAAACTGGTGTTACATTGGCAACTCTCCAGTCTTCAGGTACCGTAGATGATTCTAAAGATAGTTTAAAAATTACTAATTATATGTCTGCAATTTCATTTTTCAGTTCTTTCAACACTCTGGTATGTATATCATCTGATCTAGGTGATTTGCTACTCCTTAGTTTGTCATTTTGCCTTAATATATCTTCCATGTTCTCTGACATTTGCTTCATTTCCTCTGAATTGTCATCTTTAAATATCACTAGTGTCATGGGTATCTTCCTTATATCTTTCTCAGTAAAGACTAAAGCAAAGAATTAATTTAGTCTCTCCTATTGTTGCGCCCGTCGGTTGCAGGCAGCTGCGACCTTTGCTGCTCATCTCCTTTCTCTCTGCAGCTCCAAGTCTGGGGAGAATGGCGGCCTCTGCTTCCACATGCCGACCCTCATGGTGTGCCCAGGACGGTGTGGGCGCTCCTAGCAGCCATCTTATATCCGGGGTTACCTAAGGCATGCGCGCGTGTGCCTGCCCCCTTCTTAAACGCATCATGGGAACCTCGGGGGCGTCCCCACTGCATGATGTCATGTGATTACCATACTTAAACTCAGCTGACTTCTTGCAAGACGAGTTAGCAAGGATTCCTGTCCTGCTATTTCTGCCACACTGAGACTCTGTCTCGCTATTCCACTGGGTGACCTAGGTACCCGCTCCTCGGGGGCCTTGCCGCACTCAAGGCTATCTGCTCCCTGGAGAGCCATTTCTTTCTGCTTCTCTGTTTCAGTGAGTTCCTACATCATCCTCGGACGACCCTTGCTGTTCTTGTTCGGCCCTCCTTGGTGCCTGATCCTCCATCTACTTCCACAGTACCGGCATTAGTACAGAACCTGCTCTTCTACCTTTGTGGCACGGATCCTCGGGTTACCCCGCTTGCGGGCCACTACCGGATCCCTCCAGTCTTGTGCAACTTCCCATTGGCTTCCAGCCTACCCTGTGCCAGCATGAACTACACCTAGAAAAGGTATTCACCAGACTACTCCACGCTGAGGACTACTATTTGGCAGACCAGCTGCAGGTCACTCTCTCGGGACTGACTCTATTGATCCGCTCCTCAGATCACCATTGGCTGTATAATAAAGTTGTTTCTTCTGTTGTCCTTCACTGCTGAGACCTTGCCTGTTGTGGTAAGGGCCCACAGGGCTCCTCCCTGTGGGTGGAGTCTTCACTCACCACGACCCAAGGGCCCACTATTAGTTCAAGACATGCAGAACGTAACACCTATATGGTTTTGTCATCCCTAAGTGTCCCTTTTACAACTTGATCATTGACACCCTTGAAGCCTTTATATTAGGAATTTTTGCTTCCATGGCAAGCTTCTTTTCAAATTCACTCTTTGCCTTTCTTATCAATGCTTTCCATCTAACTTGCCCATGCTTGTGCTCTCTCCAGTTTTCTTTGTTTAGATCCCTTTTCCATTTTTTGAAAGATGTTCTTTTAGCTATAATAGCCTCTCACACCTCATCTTTTAACCATGCAGGTAGTCGTTTAGCCTTCTTTCCACCTTTTTTAATGCGTGGAATCCATCTGGTCTGGACTTCCAAGATGGTATTTATAAACAAGGTCTATGCCTGCTGTAAACTCTTAACCTTGGCAGCTGCTCCTTTTAGTTTTTCCTAACTATCGTCCTCATTTTATCATAGTCTACTTTTTGAAAGTTAAATACTATGATGGTAGATTTCTTTAGTGTCCTCTCTCCAGTTATTTTAAGCAAAGTGGCCCTAAAACCATTACCTCTTGCAATAAATTCTCTATTCCATTAAGGACTAGGTCTGAAATAGCTCCCCTCTTGTTGGTTCTTGTACCAGCTACTCCATGAAGCAGTGGTTTATTTCATCTAGGAACGTCACCTCCTTAGCATGTCCTAATGTGCCATCAACTGTTGTGCTTGGAGAGTGCTTAGAAGAAGTTTAGATGTGCCATTTATTTTGCATTTTTTCTCTGTTTGCATTTCTGGTGCTCTTAGAGTGCAAGCTTCTCATTTTCAACCATGGGTATCAGTTCCTTAGAATGTATATGAATGCAAAAAAAATGAAACTAACAACATGGGAGTGAATTTTTAAAGGTTTTATCCACCTAGCTTTGGAGTTAGGGGGTTAGATTCCCAGGGGTAAACATTTGTATTCCTGTTGAGCAGCCCAGCTCGATATAGCTACTCAAAAAGTGGGTGGTCCGAGGGGTGGGGTTGTGGAGAGGACGTTAGCTGGCCAAACTGAGGCACAGCTACTGCAGGCTTAAATCTGCTAAGGATGTGCAGACCTACAAAATGTCATTTCGTGTTGTGTAGTGTCATTTGGAGTTCAATTTTCATTTTCAGTAATGTTTTCTGATTTTGTTTCCATCTTTTATGTTTCTGAAAGAGTGTGCACTATTCAGAAGTAGTGTGTACTAAAACAATGGAAGAAAAAACACAAAATTTCATGCTTTTTTCTATCATTTTGTTTGGAAAATGAAATTAAATGATATAGACATTGTCTATGTCATTTCAAATTAATGCACATCTCTAAAATCTACCCAGATGGCTAGATCTAAGGTTCTTTTCAGCCACAACCTAGATGGCTAAGTAGCAGCTGCATATATCAGCTAAAGATAGCTGGTTAAAACCTGGCCAACTATATTAAGAGCTATGTTCCAAGTTCCAGTCAAACACAGTTAAAACAATAAAGACCTTAACATTCAGAACTGTGATTTGAGACTGAGAGGTTGACTGTAACCTGTATTCTTTGTATGCTCATTTGGGTCAAAATCAAGTTAAAAATCATTAACTCCATTGGAGGAAGAACAGGCTGATCCAATCCTAGTGTTACCCGAACTAATGCATGGAGATGTAGTTCAGGTTTACCTTAGAAAAGTAACACTATATTTCTATGTATGCAGTGGGGTAAAATCAGAACTGCTTCAGTCTTTTTGTTTTTCACATGGAATTATATGGTCATGTTAGTCAAAGCAGGCACTTTTGGATCAAAGGGTTCAGTGGGGGCAAATTTCTCAGCAAATTTGGGAATAAACAACTTATTGTTTGATTAAAAGCCCTTGAGGTAAGCATCATGTTTGCTTATGCCTCTACACCACCTGCCTACATTGCAACAGCTGTGTTATACTGTATTGTGGTTAAGGTTGTGTAAACTTCTTTAAAAGAGGTTCTGAAGTCAGTTCAGTGCATCTCCATAAAATGCACAGGCTCATCAAATGAATACATGAAGCACTGGTTGCTGGTGAATCCATGGAAATCCACCACTGATCTACAGAAACTCAACTTTAGATTTCCATGGACCTATGGTTTGGTTTTCATCAGACCTGCTTTACATTACTTTAGATTTCTACTGAGACCTGAGAGGAATAATATCAGACAGATTTTTCTGAAGATATCAAGTATAGTAGTATAGTTGCAGCTTTTGTGGTGGAAGCCACCTGGTTTGAGTTTGAACTGAATGGAATTGTTTTGCCCATCCCTTATTGTGTTGCCTCTCGCTTTGGGTATAGAAATGTCTGGATGTGGACAACACACTACAAATAAGACATACTAGATTCTTTACATATTTTGTTGTCAAACTGTGTGTGTGTATGGTCCAGGTAGTAAGAGTTCATACGGTGTGCTTGTTCTCTTTCAGGAAGGAGTCATTACCGAATCTCAGCTGCAGTGCGTCGTTCATTGTAAAAACCCTTCGAAGCAGCCAGGCTTATGCTGCCCCACGTGCTCAGGTAACATGTTTAGAAAAATTCAAGGCATGACTTTTTCTTGATCAATCGGCAGCTCTTCAATGGGGATGAGAGCAAAGACTCTGGTAAAGGCTTTAGGCATTTAATGTTTACCGCTCAACTCAAGTTTACAAGCTTCTTGCAGAGAAGTGGGGGCTACAGATTCATACATCCAAGTAGGGGCAAAACAGGAGTGATCCAACCTGTCTCTCATGAGATACTGTGGAACTATTTGGTAACCCAGTATGAGTAGTACCCCTAAATGTCAGTCAGAACAGTATGTGCCTAAAAAGTAAGTTTTGTAATGCAGGATTTTAAAGGAAAATCTCAAACTTGCAAAGCCTAAAAATCGTTGCGTGTGTTGAACATCTCTCATGTATGATACTTTATTTGCCAAAGGATTAATAACCATGTAACTGAAGAAGCAGTGAAATAGATACAGGCAGATGGCTATTCTGGTTTCCAAGAGGTACAAAGACCGTCTCCCCCCCCCCCCCCCCCCAATTCCACCCTATGCATGGAAAGTGCTGGAAGAGACACACTTGAGTATTAGGCGCAGAAAGACAGTTAAACTGTAATAACTGAAGTAGAACATGCTGAAAACTTGAAATGAGCAGCCACAGATGCCTGCAAAGATGGGTTTTTTTTGTTTTTTTTAAATACTGCAGCATTATGAAAGATTTCCTCCTCTGCTTTTGGCAGTGTACAGGAATGTGTGACTCTGTGTGCCATGAAACCCTACTACTGCTTCCACTGCTCCCATTAATCTAGAAGCTCTTTCGACAAATTTACTGTTGAACTGCCAGGCGGAAGAAGAGTCAGATTACCTTTAAAAGATCAGAATTAGGAGTGGGCAAAATTGGCCTCCAAATCAGGCAGTTTTAAGACAGAGATAAATAAGAATGTATTATGTTTGGCGGTTCGCAAGCTGATCCAGTGAACTGCCACTCTCACCTTTGCGGCCGAGTCGGCTGCTCTTCTTTCTTGTGTGGCAGGACGCTGCCATATCTTCCCCTGGTGAGAGGCTCTGGATGCCATGCAGCAGGACGCTGCCCACACCTCCCCTTAGGTACACGCACTCCCGACCTCGGGCCATTTAAAGGGACCATGGTGGGAAAGTCTCCTTGGCCCTTACTGATGACATCTTCATCATTGCTCTTTATAATTTATGATTTGTATATTATACAAGAATGTCGGTATATAAAAATTAAAAATAAATAATAAATAAATATAAGGGTAGCTTCCCCGATGCATCCTGCCTCAGCAACCAGTCCAGCTATGTTTGTGGTATGTGTTGCTTCCTGCCTTTGTCTGCCCAGCCTGTTCCTGCCTTTGTCTGCCCAGCTGTTTCCTGCCTTCATTTGCCCTGCCTGCTCCTGCTTTGCCTGCCCAGCCTACCTCAATCCTATCCATTCCTCTTCCTCTCCCTCAGACGGATACCTGGTTTTGACCCTTTCCTGGACTCTCGATATGCTTGACAGCCACCTGCCTACAACCTTAGCCCGGCCTTGGACCACATCCTTAGTTATCAGCAGAGACCCTTGCCTAAGTCCTGCCGGTCCCAGCACCTGACGGGAACATGGGCTGGTAAGGATGAAGGTCCAGTTTGGTCTCTGCTTCACCAGGGTCCACCTGCTGGCAATGAGAACCTGCAGGGCTCCTCCCTGCAGGTAGAGTCAATCCAGTCTCAGCCCAAGGGTCCACAGATACAACAGAATGGGTCAAGCACCTTTTCTGATATACCTAAACTGTTTGTGGCTTGAGTCAAATCTCCACAGGTTTCTGTTTTGGATCTCGTTGACTTAAGCTGAATGTGAAGTGATGTGAATTCTCAAATATTTTTAATACATTTAAACACTTTAAATACTTTGAATCTGTGAATATTTGTATAAATCCACATCAATCTGGGCAATTCAGAGTGACATTTATCTAAAACATCTGAATTAGATTTGAACTGGGCGGTAGCTGACTGATCATGCAAATAAATCTGAGTCGGGTATTTGCAGAACTGAGCCTGGATTCCAAACCGATCTGACTTGTGTGTCCGGGGTTTGGGTGTCCCCTCGGGGCCATAAACTATTCATTTGCTGGGGGCTGTCTCCATATGCATTTCCCCCTTCTCCCCAGCTCCCAAAGGGTGGATCGTTCTGTGGGGGTAAAGGTAGTCCTCTGAGGCCCAGGTGATGGAGTTCAATTTCCTGAATGTGTGCAGTTATTTGCTGATCTCATGGGGTGAGATGCGGGGACAAAACAGACTGGACAACTTGCTGGGTGTTCAAAATAAAATATACTGATTCTCTTAAAGTGCAACCAATGTCCAATGGCTTACAGATGTTTCTGTTTCTCTGGGTATGTGTCCTGTCTCAAATCCCTGGGATTTAGATTATCACTTCTTCACTCAGGGAATAAACTATTCCAGATGTTCAAAAAAATCCTATGGGTGATGGGATCCTTAGCCAGGGAAAAATCCTACCTTGGTCCAAACTGTTCAGTCTCTTCTACCTAGTTTGTGTCCTTGTTACTGAGGGTGAAGATCATGATAGAGCATCTTCAGATATTTCTGCTCCCTTTCTCCTTGCTTCTAGTTTGATGTGATCTTCCAGACGGGATGATCTGATGACAAAAATCTGGCGCCTGCAGCCCTACGTCCCAGAGTAGGGAGGGGTGGACAAAAAACTCCCACATATTCAAAAACCAATACTTTAACAAATTTGAAGCCTCATGGAGGGAACAAAAATCACCTTCACTGCAGGTTGGGCTTGCCCCGAGACAGATTACCACAGCTTCAGTGTCCTGGCTTCCAGCTCGGGGAATGGGCTTTCACTGAAAAACAGGCATCCACTCCAGACTAAAGGAGAGTCTGTAAGGGCACAAAGGCAAAACCTGTTGGCAGGGGCTGCCCATTGAGATTAGCCTCCAAAGAAACAATGAGGGGTTAGGCCTCACTCTAAAGGAAAATTCCAAGGTAGTTCTTACTCTTCCAAGACTTAAACAAATGGCACACATGCTCCTTTCATAGTCCCATTAAGTAACCTGAAAGAACCAATCACAACCAGCCTTGGAGGAGGGGTCATCAGGATTGTGATCTCAGTTCTAAGCTGTTATAATTTCTAATGTGCAGGGACATAGTGCCATCTAGTGGCTGACCAAAGCGTCGGCCATACTAGGTTCATCCCTCCCTGCTTAAAACCAGCAAAAACAGAAACTGTTTCCCTTTAACAATAGAGCCACTGACTTCAGGTAGGTATTACTGTGATTAGAACATACCGTGAGACTGTTATTTTAACTAACTGGCAATATACCTGAAAATGACCTAAGCCTTGCCTTTCAAGAGAACATCAACCCTAACATAATAACATAGTAAATGCCAGCAGAAACAGATGATTCGGCCCATTTGGTCTGACCAGTTACTCTGTCACCACTGCATAGAATACATCCCAACTGCCAGATACAAAATGTTATTACCTTCAATATTTATCCTTATCCAGGACAGTATTTATTTTTTTTTTGATATTCCTCCTTTGTGCGCCACCATCTTAGTAGAAGAGCATATAAGATCCCCACTTGGTTCCCTCCAGCACTCACTTTTCCGATGCTGAACCACAAATCTCTGTAATAATCTAAATAGCCAGCAATATTAATGTTGCTGGTGCCCAAGCACCTGACCTCTTAGGTCCCCTGTTTAGCCTTCCTTAATTTTCCGTCCTTAATTTTAGAACTTGAGGCCTCGCAGACAGACCCAACTGCTGGTTTAACTGTATGACAGAGTGGGAGGAGCTACAGCCCTATAGGTGCCTGTAAAAGATATTATGGCCAGAGACAATTAAGAGGTTATGGTGGGGAATTCTAGGGGATGCTCCTCCGACTTACATGGTATGGAAAACTACACAGTATCTGCAATTCTGTTGCAGTGCAAGCACTTTGCAATGGGATTGAAAAATCAGGAGCTTTTCTGGGAACTCTTTCTGGGTTTGCTGTGGAGTTTGAGTTAGAATATCCTAAGAACATAAGAACATAAGAAATTGCCATGCTGGGTCAGACCAAGGGTCCATCAAGCCCAGCATCCTGTTTCCAACAGAGGCCAAACCAGTCCACAAGAACCTGGCAATTACCCAAACACTAAGAAGAACCCATGCTACTGATGCAATTAAAGCAGTGGCTATTCCCTAAGTATAATTGATTAATAGCCATTAATGGACTTCTCCAAGAACTTATCCAAACCTTTTTTGAACCCAGCTACACTAACTGCACTAACCACATCCTCTGGCAACAAATTCCAGAGCTTTATTGTGCGTTGAGTGAAAAAGAATTTTCTCCGATTAGTCTTAAATGTGCTACTTGCTAACTTCATGGAATGCCCCCTAGTCCTTCTATTATTCGAAAATGTAAATAACCGAGTCACATCTACTCGTTCAAGACCTCTCATGATCTTAAAGACCTCTATCATATCCCCCCTCAGCTGTCTCTTCTCCAAGCTGAAAAGTTCTAACCTCTTTAGTCTTTCCTCATAGGGGAGCTGTTCCATTCCCCTTATCATTTTGGTAGCCCTTCTCTGCACCTTCTCCATCGCAATTATATCTTTGAGTTTATCTCTGGCTATGGGTGTTCCTGTAATAAATCACCCAGCTACCTGGCGGCAGCAAATAGAAAACTTTGTATCACCACACAGTCTCCAACCCCAACACCCTTCATTGAGGGAACGCAGGATGGTTTTGTAACAGTGCAAAGCGTCCTCTGTACCACTGCTGGGTAGGGTCTGCAAGCTCTGCTACTTAGGGCTCTTCTTAGAGAGCGGAGGCACAATGAGGAGAGAGGAATGCAGGGGGAGCAGAGGGCAACATCGTGGAGGAGTGAGCGAGGAAGACAGGGTTGGCGATAGGTGAAGGGAAGGAGGAAGTGAAAGGCTTGGGATGAGGGGTTATGGGTAAAGGCCTTACCTGGGGACTTTCCAGATTTACAACCCACACTCCTTGTCTCCAGGATGAGTTCCTAATTGTTCTGCCCTTAAAGGCAACGTTATCAGCAAAGAACAAAAATGCTTTGTCCTTAGCTGTGCTTTACATGCTCTATGAGAGAACTTCCTAGAAGGTATTCCTCCCTTTCTCCTACACAAACACAGAATGCAATTACAAAATATATCTGTGACTGCTCTGTAACCCCTGTCTCGTGATTTTAAAGTTTTAAGTGGCAGTGTTAGCATTTCCTCCCTTGTGATGTTTTGTACATGATCACTCCTGATGCTTTTTCTGCAAAAATTTTGCTAAGTAACTGACTTGCATATACGTAGAAAATAAAAACATGAAATCTTGTCAGCTTAAGTGGACTGATAAATAGTGATGGCCAAGAGCTACCTTTTTTTTTTTTATTATCAACGGTTTCCTCTGGGTCTAAAATTTTTAAAGCAAGTTTATTCCCACCATTGGAGTAACAATAATGGTAATGATAATTTTATTTTAGTACACCAGTTTTCCCCCAAAATTGAAATGCTGTACAATAAAAATATAAACATAAATAATAACAGCATCATAAAATAGACAATTTCATAACCAACTTTTTAAAACCCTAGTTAGCATAAAACATATATACCCATTAAACCTCAGATGGCAGTTAGGGCTGAATGCAGTTCGCTGACTTTTTAATGTTTATCTGCTGTTTCTTAAGCATCCAGTTACTTGTGCTTTCTTCAGAGCCAGAGCTGTCAAGTTACCCAGTTCCATGAGATTTTAGGCCAATCCTGGATTTCTGACAACCCTCAAACTTAGGCTTTCTGGTACTTGCATCGATGATTTAAATGGATAGCAGAAGGGACTACAAATATCCCCTTGCACTGAGATGTCATTTCAAAATTAAGATTGGCCAAAAAAAACCAAATCTCCCTCCTGGAACTGGATAACTTGGCAGCTCTGTAAAGCACCGCTGTAGACCAGTTTGCATTCTTCCCTGCATGAATGGGTCACAGGCACACTCCTGCTACTCACAGGACAATGCTGTTCTTGCAGCCCAGGCCTTCTGAACTTTGGCCCATATTTTGCAGGCATGAGCTAAAGATACGGAAGTGATCAAAGAGAGAGGTCAGCATGGGAAACTTGTAAGGATGCCGGCCTGAGATTTCTGGCCTCGGTGACTTTGCTGTGTACTGCATTTTGCACAGAAACCAATTTGTTGATAAGTTGCTTAGCTCACTGCTTCCTGTTTCTATTTTTAGGCTGTTTATTTGAAGGCAGACAGTATCAGGAAGGGGAGGAGTTTCAGCCTGAAGGGAAAAAGTGTCTGAAGTGCTCCTGTTTTGTAAGTACTGTTTTATTTTTATCTGCCATCTATCAACACTTAATATTGTGTTAAAATAACATAAACATGTATATATACAGCTCAATATGTAGACACACAGATACCACATATTCGAAAACTTTTCAGGCTTAGGTGCCCTTTATGTGTGTGAAAAGAGAGTTAACCTTTCTTTCAAGCCGATACAGAAAGAAACGTGTCCTGTGCGCGCGATACAGTAAATAAAATTATGCTAATTAGGGCCCGCGATGAAAGGCGCTAGGGACACTAGCACGTCCCTAGCGCCTCCTTTTTGACAGGAGCGGCGGCTGTCAGCGAGTTTGAAAGCCGATGCTCAATTTTGCCGGCGTCGGTTCTCGGACCCGCTGACAGCCATGGGTTCGGAAACCGGACGCCGGCAAAATCGAGCGTCCGGTTTTCAAGCCGCGGGCAGATTTTTAATTTTTAATTATTTTTTACTTTTGGGACCTCCGACTTAATATCGCCATGATATTAAGTCAGAGGGTGTACAGAAAAGCAGTTAGCGCCTACCTTTGGGTAGGCGCTAATTTCTGAAAGTAAAATGTGCGGCTTGGCTGCACATTTTACTTTCTGTATCGCACGGGAATAACTAATAGGGCCATCAACCTGCATTTGCATGTTGAGGGCGCTATTAGGTTCGGGGGGGGGGGGGGGGGTTGGACGCGCGTTTTCGACGCGCTATTACCCCTTACTGAATAAGGGATAAAGCTAGCGCGTCGAAAACACGCGTCCAACCGCGGATTAACAGAGCGCTCCGCCGGAAAAGCTGCATCAGTCATGCAACAGAACAAGGAGCAGACAACAATAACAGCAGGCAGGGGTGCTGGGGGAGGTGAGAGGGGCACTGACCCTGCGGCGGCTTCTCCTCCTCTCTCTCTCTCTCCGCAGCACACACTTGAAGGAACTGCTCACCATGGCAAGAGGAGGAGAGGATGCCATGGGGAAAGCAGACCTACAGTAGATTTTACCTTACTCTCCACACTTCCCCTACTGCCCTTGCTATCAGCATTTGGAGAGGTGGGAGGGGTGATAAAGCAAAGTAAGGGGAGGAGGAGGAGGACTGGAGCCTGGAGGAGGAGGAAGGTTAAAGGGGGAAGGGTAGCCATAGAGGGCGGGGGACAGGCAGGTGAAAGGGATGAGCCAGAGAGGAGCGCACTGTACTGTATCGGCCTGTAAGTTAGCCGTATCAAGGTAGGTGGAGTTTGAGCCGCATACTACCACAACGTGCACACTTTTGGCCGAATAGGAGCCAGGCGTTCTGGGGTGGGCATTTTGGAAGCATGTGCATCCATTTAAATTTCCCAACTGACATGCCTGTGGTAGGCACGCTGCCGTGGTGGTTAACTGAGGCCCTGGCTTTGAGCTGTGAACAGGTGGGCGGGTGCTTTAAATCCCCTAACAGTTGCCTGGTATTCAGACTCTGTATAGACAGACATCTTCTGTTTGAAAATTGTTCTTTTTTATGCAGGCTTATAAGCACCTGCTCCCTTTCCCCATCAGATGGCTTATTTATAAATGAACTCCTGTATGCATTTGTATATTTAAAATACAAGTATAAAGGGAAGAAGACTGAGGGGTTGGGTTGATTCCGGGGGGGGGGGGGGGGGGGGGGGAGGGGGCAGGGTGATTACCCCTTCATGCCTCTGAAAAAATAATGTTAGAATAAAATGAGCATATAATATACAATTTCATACTGCAGGAAGTCAGACACTCTCATTGGCCATCCTGCAATACTTCATTTCCCCTCTCTGGCTCATCCCTTTCACCTGCCTGTCCCCAATCCTCTATGGCTACCCTTCCCCCCTTAACCTTCCTCCTCCTCTTCCCCTTACTTTGCTTTATCACCCCTCCCACCTCTCCAAATGCTGATAGCAAGGGCAGTAGGGGAAGTGTGGAGAGTAAGGTAAAATCTACTGTAGGTCTGCTTTCCCCATGGCATCCTCTCCTCCTCTCTCCATGGGTGAGGAGTTCCTTCAAGTGTGTGCTGCGGAGAGAGAGAGAGAGGAGGAGAAGCCGCCTCAGGGTCAGTGCCCCTCTCACCTCCCCCAGCACCCCCTGCCTGCTGTTATTGTCGCCTGCTCCTTGTTCGGTTGCATGACTGATGCAGCTTTTCCCTGGCACCACTGATGGCATCCCTGGTGGGGGAGGGGGAAAGGGGGTGGACGCCGGAGAGAATGTGGGAGGCTAAAGAGATAGCAGAGAAGCAAGGAGTCCCCCGGAACAGTCTGGAGGCCTGGGCCGGATTCGGTGCATCACCTTTCACCCTTTGCTCTCTGATCCTGTGAATCCAAGCCCTGGAGGATTTCAACACATGAGGTATTTTTAAACTGTGATCCTATGACAGATGTGTAATGTAAGCCAAACCAACTGAAAGAATGTTGCAATGCCAGCTAGAAAAGATTTCTGTTTCTCAGACACTACTGACTCTGGCTTATAGTTCATGGAAAGGGGAGAGGGCTTTGATATGTAGGGATCACGTGGTTAGGCATTTATTTTTATTTATTTGTTGTATTTATCTGATTTGTATTCCACTTGTCTGAAAGTATGTTTCTTTTCCATGCTGTGGGCACTGCCACTTCCCTTGCATTCTTACATGTGTAACCCTTACTGGGGGAGGTTTAAGTCCGAAGGGCATACAAACTAATGTATTTATTCAGAGGCTGCTCTGGCTAGCATATTACATCCCACGCTGACTCTCTGTCCCTGCAGGGGGACTCTTTTTATGATATGTGCAGAAGTGGCAGGCCGGGGGCGTGGCCTGGGCAGGGAGAGGCAGGGCAGGGGGGCGAGCCGGGACTGTGCCATTAGACACTGTCCCGGGGAAGTGTGCGCCGACAGCCGGTCAGCGTGCATAGTTTACTTCTGCTCCCAAGGAGCAGTAAATATGAAGGCAAAAAAAATTTGGGGTAGCTAAGTAGGGGGTTAAGGGTCAGGGTGGCGAGGGGAAAAGGAGAAAGGTTAGGTAGGGGTAGGGAAGTTCCCTCCTCGTCTGCTCCTTAATTGGAGCGGCCTGGGAAGGAACCTGGAAAAAGGACGATTATGTCACTGTGCGTAATTGAAAAATCCCCCCCCCCCCCCCCCCAATGCATGAGAGTGGGGCACCCCGTCCGCACTTGCACATGCTGATTATAAAATCAGGCGCACATGTGCATGCGGATATCATCTTTTATAACATGCGTGCGGCAACGCACACATATTATAAAATCAGGCACACGTGTGCACATGGATGCCCGCATGCGCCTTTTAAATTTGACCCCTTAGGGCACAATCAAGCTATGGAATACTTTGTCAGAAGATGTGGTCAAGGCAGATAACACAGTGATGTTCAAAAGAGGACTGGACAAGTTCCTGAAGGAAAAGGCCATACATAGCTGTTAGCCAGGTAGCCTTGGGAAAGCCAGCGCTCATCCCTGGGAGTGTGATAGAAGAAACAGATAAACTGTTGGGTACCTGTGATCCACAATGGCCATTGTTGGAGACAGAATACTAGGCTCGATGGACTTTGGTCTGACCTAGTATGACATCTCTTATGTTTTTAGAATGGATGAAGAGAGGAAGGATGACGTGAGGAGGGATTGTGTAACCACTGGGCTAAAGTTCTCCGCAAGAGTTCCCAGGGCCACCTTCAATTACAGGGCTTCTGGTAGTTCAGCATTCCTCACTGACGTTAAGTCCCTCTGAGTCCAAGATACCCTGTTCGGGGGAGGTGGGAGAGATTTTCTCCAAGACCTTGAGCTTTGTTAAATCCACATTTACACATCACAGTATTTTATATAAAGCAATAATTATCATGCTAGAAGCTGATTATGGTTTCCAACTTAATTTTACTAACATTTTATAATATTAGCCGGCTGTGGGACGGCTCCATGACCAGTCGCACTTACCCAGCACAGCATTGAATCCCGACGCAGCAAGGATGCTGCCATTCTCTGCCTCCCTCTAGTCCTCTGGCACTGCCCCTAGGTATACGTGTGCGCCACACACTGGCCTATGAAGGACCTGCAGCAGAAAAGCCCTGCAGCAGCACCTCCTGATGACATCATGTGGCTGGGTATTTAAACCCCAGCCATGCTTCCCTCACTGCCTCAGCAACAGATCCTTCCACCTTGCAATGAGTGTTGCTTGTGTCTTGCTTTGTGTCTTGCTTTGTTATTACCTTGTCTTGCCTCGTTTATTATCTTGCCGTGCTTTGCCTTGCCTCATTGTTCCCCTGCCTACTCTTGCCTCGCTGCTGTCTTACCCTGACCAGGCTGCTTGTGTCTTGGTCGCCAGTGGCTTGTCTTGTTTTGTCTGTCCATCTCTGCCTGACTCCTGATTCTGACATCTGCTATGGATATTTACTATTCTTCTGGACTGCCACCTGCCCTGACCCCAGCTTGGACCTCAAAACTGTTTGCTCGCTGTCTGCCTTGACCTTGGCTTGGACCTTGACACTGCTTGCTCGCTGTTTGGCCTGATCCTGGTCTGGTCCTCGACACCATTTGCTGCCTTCCCTGACCTCTGCCCACTACTTGACTTCATCTGACCGTTCCATATAGGACTCACACCTAAACCCTGTCAGCCCCTGGAACCCAAGGGTTGAACCTGCGGGGAACAAGGTTGGTATAGATATAGCCCTAGAACTAGTCCTAGTAAGAGCAAGTCCACATACTGTTGGCATAGGCCTAGTAGATTTTCCTTCTGGGCTGCGTCAACCATGCCATAGCCCAAGGGTTCACATCCATGACTCATTTGAATGGAATTTGATGAAAGTGTTCATTTACAGTTTCTTATTCTATACAGACCATTTATACTCTGGGTCTTTCCAATAAATCTGTCATTTTATAACTGAAGTTAATTTGTTCTTATATTATTGATCCTATTTAATTTTTGAGGTAGTTTTAAAGCTCTCTCTTAAGATTTGGTAGATAGGGTTCTTAAATTCAAGTGTAAGAAATTAAAACCCCACGTCTCATATCTTTATATTGATATACTGAAATTACTTCTTATTTCTTATTCATTCTCTTCAATGTCCTTGATGGTACCTGGAGGGTACTTCCCAACTCCTCTCTTCAATATCCAGATAATAATATAGTGGTTAACCTTGGATGGGTGCCACTGGTCTTCCCTGAAATAGACTTCTCCTCCTCCCAGGAATGAACTGCAACTCATTCCCTGTAGGACTTCCAAGAGTCTATTGGATCTACCTCAATGAGAAATTCCAAACTCCTTCATGATGTTACTTCTCTAAGTTCCTGGATCCATTGGAAATCAGATAGATGGTAAAAATAAAGTTATCTGGAAAATGCAACCAAAAGAGAGGAAGAAAACTTCCTTCATCCCAAATAAAAAAGGTGAAACTTGGCATGATTATTGTTGGTAAAAGGCACTCATTTTCCTTTTCCATTCTTCTTCTTAGAGCCCAAGGGTCCTTTATCAAAAGGAAAAACAACTAAACCAGGAGAAGGAACAGAGACACCCTGCCCTCTTTAAGGGATAACTTAAAATTCATACAGCAAAATAGAGGCTTTGGCTTTCATACTGTATGGACTCCACTGTTTCAGCCTCCCACTTGCAGGAGCTAAACCCAACCAAACCTCCACATCTATTTCCCCTTTTAATATGTGACAAGCCTCTTAGCAGAGGCCCAGTAGGGCTGTCTACTGCATGGAAGAAGGAGGAAGAGGAGAATGTTTGAGGAGGATGACATTTGTCCTACAGCTGACCCTGCCTGTGGCACACCACTGATAACCCCCCTTTCCTCAGAATGAACTGTGTTACCACTACCCTTTGTCACCTCCTAATCAACTCGTTTCTAACCCAGTCAGTCACTTTAGGGCCCATACCTAGAGTGTTCAGTTTTTGTTATAAGTTGCCAATGCAGAACTTTGTCACAGGCCTTGCTGAAATCCAAGTACATTGCATTTAATAATCTTCCTTGATCTAACTCTCTGGTCAGCTAGTCTAACTAGGCCTACCTCTGGTAAAACCAATCTGCCTTGAATTTTGTAATCCATTGGATAAATAGGAAAATGCAGATGAGGCACACAATGGAAGATGTGGGGGTATAGTGTATGTCCACAAAAATGGGATAAAAGACAAATAAATAAGTAAATCAAAATAAAGAAATAAATAGAAATGCTAAATAATAATTAAAAGAATTTACTATAAAATCTCATAAATGAAATAAATTATAATCACATGAATTTCATAAATAAAACCAGAAATTTAGCTAAAACCTGACATGGCTATGTTTGCAATATATGCCTGCACCAGGGGTAAAAATACATATTATAATACGATTAATAAGGACAATTAAGGTAAAAACATAAAATCCCTTCATGCAAATATCCAGCTCAGCAAAATGTAATCAAAAGGAATGAAATTCCCCTACAAGAGAGAGAATTTGAAAACAATGCATTTGTGAAAAGGAAATGAAAATGTAGAAATTGAGATCATCTGTAAAAAGAATGATATATATAGTGTGTCAAATTATATAGTGGCAATTACAATCCGCTGAATCTATTGTCTTGTAGATAAATATGGTGAAAACTGTATTAAAAACAAAAAAATAAAAAAATATTATATTACAATAATATTATTTTAGTTATTTATTTATTTATTTATTTATTTAACATAATTGATTCCTACTTCATTCAAAGTTCAAACCAGGTCACGATACAACAACCACAACCAGTTTATGTACATACAAAATAAAACCTGACAAACAAATATAACTCCTGCCTGGGAGATTCAGACTGATTTCAAGAATGGCTGCCTATAGCTCGAAGTTACAAACTGATGTCAGGACAGGACTGCCTATAGCTCAAAGACTTTCCTAAACAAATGTGCCTTCAAAATGCATTTAAATGAACTCGTATATGTGACTAGCTGCAGGGCCATAAACATGGCATTCCAAATGCCTGGACCCACCATTGAGAAAGCCTTCTCTGAAGCCTGATAGTTGAGCTAACCACATAGAGTGAACCTCAAGAAATGACGATCAAGGGAACTCAAGACTCATGGCAGGTTGTATACCTGCAACATTGCTGAGATCCAAAGAGGAACACTATGGTTTAAAAGTTTATGTATTAGAGACAAAATCTTGTATTCCCTGTACGTACTAGGATCAGTCCAGACCGTGGGTTATGTCCCCCGTCCAGCAGATGGAGTCAGAGCAAACTTCCGAGGGTGCTGACATATAAGCAGGTGCACCCTCTAGGGATCCTCAGTATCTCTCTGACTCCAGCAGATGCGAGTGGGGGAACCTTTGCTTCCCCAGTTGGTGGCTTCTGCCCCACTATTTCTATCTTTTTCTTTTCAGGACAGGATCAAGCAGGCCTGGGTTCTAAATTATTAAATAGAGTTTAAAAAAAAAAAAAAAAAAAAATTTTCTCTTCTCAGGGAGTCTCTCTGAGCCCCTGCCCGGGTCTCGCAGCCCTGGTTAGCTTGCCAGCGGGACTGCTTTCTCATTTGTCTGTCTTCTGTTCTTCTGTTGTTTCCTCCTCTCTCCGGCGGTAAGTTTTTGTGTTGCTGTTAATTTTTTCTTCACAGCTTCGCCGTCGGACGGCTCAGGGGCACGCTGGTGGAGCCAGTCTCTCCCCTGTTCGGAGCGCCGCGATTCGAACCCCTCCCCCTCGGCCCTGCGAAGTTTCATTCCCCGGGGCCGCGGCAGCAGGGAAGTCCCATTCCCCTGCTGCTCCTGAGGGGAGGGTTCGCGGAGTTGAGCCTGGGCGGACGAGCCCGCTCCTCCCGCGGCGCGGTTTCCCCGGATCCGGCCCCAGGGGCGGTCCCTGAAGGGGTTCTCCCTCCCGACCGGACACCATGCAGCGCTTTCAGGGGGCTCCGGGCGCCGACCCGGGGCAGGGCGGATCGCGGGATGTCTCCTCCGGCGTCGCTCTCCCCGGGGGGGAGTCCGGGCCGTCTTCCCCGCCTTTTTCGCCGTCAGGCTCGGAGCGCCGCGGCTTGAAGGGAAGGGCCCCGCCCCCTCCTTTGGCGGGAGCGGCGGCCATCTTGGAGCTAGAGAGCGCTGCTGACTCGGAAGCTGAGGAGTCACAGCATGGATTTTCGCCGCGCTTGAGGCCGATTCGAGCCCCATCCTCTCCCCCCATCGCTTCGGGCCCCTCCACGGACCTTGCCCTCGCCGTCCCCCCACCGGCAGGGGGGTTTACGGCGGATTTTGTTCTTCTAATGCACCAGGCGTACCGCCAGAGTCTGCAGCCGGTGGGGGGGTCGCCCGGCGGTGGCCAAGCGAACCCCACGCCCGCGAAGATGCCCCGGCTGGTGGGGGTGGGGGGGGCCAATCCAGCGCCCTCGGGGGCCGGCCAGAAGACGCTCCTGGCTCTTCCACCCAGCGGAGCGACCCCACCGCAGGACCCTGGAAGTGACCCGGCTTCGACGGCTGATGAGGATTCGGTCCTGGCAGCGCACCTGGAGTGTGACGACCCACGGGTGCTCCGGATCTTCCGAAAGGAGGAGCTGTCTGACCTCATCCCACACGTCCTCCAGGAATTGGATCTCGACCCGCCCGTCGAACCGCCTGGGCCTCCGGCTCCCTCCGTAGCCTCAGCAAGCTCCAAAGGGGACCCTGTCCTGGCGGGCCTACGTCCCCGGGCGCGAACGTTCCCGATTCATGAGTCTTTCCTACACCTTTTGGTACGGGAATGGGACACGCCGGAGGCGTCGCTCAGAGTGGGCAGAGCCATGGACAAGCTCTACCCTCTTCCCGGAGACTTCTTGGACCTGCTTAAAGTACCCAAGGTCGACTCGGCAGTCTCTGCCGTCACCAAGAGGACCACGATTCCCGTTACAGGGGGAACGGCCCTCCGCGATGTCCAAGACAGGAAGTTGGAAGTCTGCCTCAAGAAGATCTTCGAGGTCTCTGCGCTGGGGGTCCGCGCAGCTATTTGTGGTTCACTCACCCAGCGTGCGGGGCTACGGTGGGTGCAGCAGCTCCTTACTTCACAGCAATTGCCACCTGAGGAAGCGGCGCAAGCGGACAGGCTGGAAGCCGTCATTGCCTACGGGGCCGATGCTCTCCACGACTTGCTGCGGGTCCTGGCGAGGACCATGGTTTCGGCGGTTTCCGCCAGGCGACTGCTGTGGCTTCGGAATTGGGCGGCGGACGCCTCGTCCAAGTCCAGCCTAGGTTCTCTACCCTTTAAGGGTAGGTTCCTTTTCGGCGAGGATCTTGACCAGATCATTAAATCCCTGGGGGAAAACTCCGTACATAGGTTACCCGAGGACCGCCAGAGGTCATATCGTCCGTCCAATTCCTTCTCCAGGAATCGGTCCCGCTCTCAACGGCGATTTCGGAGCTCCAAGCCCCAGGGTCCGAGAAACCCCTCGAACAGGTCTCAGTCTTGGACCCGGTCCTTTCGTGGCCGCAGACCACCAAGGGATTCCTCGGCGCAGGGAGCTTCCGGCAAGCCCAACCAATGATGTCAGGCCGGCCCACTCCCCCCTCCCGAAGATCGGTGGACGACTAGCCTGGTTTTACGAGGAGTGGGCCAACATCACCACGGATCAATGGGTCCTGGATATTCTAAGGCACGGTTACGCGTTGGATTTGCGGCATCGCCCCAAAGACAGATTCGTCTTCTCGCCCTGCGGGTCAAGTCACAAACGTCTAGGAGTACAAAGCACGCTGGACCGGCTCCTAGCCCTGGGGGCCATCTCACCCGTCCCCTCCGGAGAGGTGGGCTCGGGTCATTATTCCATCTACTTCGTGGTGCCCAAGAAGGATGGATCCTTCCGTCCCATTTTAGATCTCAAGGAAATCAACAAGGTCCTCTGGATACCCCGGTTTCGCATGGAAACCCTCCGCTCGGTCATAGCGGCCGTTCATCCGGGGGAGTTCCTAGCTTCCCTGGATCTGACGGAAGCCTACTTACACATTCCGATATATCCGGCCCATCACAGGCTCCTCCGCTTCAAGATACTGGGACAGCACTTCCAGTTCCAGGCCCTCCCCTTCGGGTTGGCAACGGCACCCAGGACGTTCACCAAGATCATGGTGGTGGTGGCGGCTGCGCTCCGACGGGAGGGCATTCTAGTACATCCTTACCTGGACGATTGGCTCATCCGAGCGAAGTCCCTTTCGCAGGGGCGACAGGCGGTCGACCGGGTGGTCGAATTTCTGCAGTCTCTCGGCTGGGTAGTCAACTTCGGCAAGAGCAGTCTCCTTCCGTCTCGGCAGCTGGACTTTCTCGGAGCACGCTTCGACACAGCTCAAGGCAAAGTCTTCTTGCGGCCGGACAAGGCCCAGTCGCTGAGGGAGCAAATCCTCCATTTTGCCGCTCTCCAGGTCCCAATAGCGAGGGATTACCTGCAGATCCTGGGTTCGATGGCCTTCGCAATCAACCTGGTACCTTGGGCCTTTGCACACCTGAGGCCCCTACAGATGGCGCTACTCTCGCGGTGGAAACCGGTCTCGCAGGACTATCAGGCGATACTACCTCTTCCGCCGGCTGCCAGACTCAGCCTTCGTTGGTGGCTAGATCCCAGGAACCTGGCGCAGGGCTGTCCCCTGGAGTCGCCGGATTGGATTGTGGTCACAACCGATGCCAGTTTGACCGGCTGGGGGGCAGTGTGTCTCAGAAGCTCAGCTCAGGGGCAGTGGACACAGGAACAGGCGTCCTGGTCGATCAACCGCCTGGAGACCAGAGCTGTCCGATTGGCGCTCATCCAATTCCTGCCTCTCATCCGGCAGCGTGCGGTCCGGATTCTCTCGGACAATGCGACCACGGTAGCCTACATCAACCGACAGGGAGGCACCAAGAGCCCGGGGGTGGCACTCGAAGCGGCCCGCCTCATGGCCTGGGCAGAGCGGTTCCTCGACCGCCTGGCGGCCTCCCACATCGCAGGCGTGGACAATATTCAGGCGGACTACCTGAGTCGGCAGACTTTGGACCCGGGGGAATGGGTTCTCTCCGACGAGGCAATGTCGCTCATCACGCGGCGCTGGGGAACTCCTGCCATGGACCTCATGGCAACGTCGGGCAACGCAAAGGCTCCGCGGTTCTACAGTCGGAGGAGAGATCACGGGGCGGAAGGAGTGGACGCCCTGGTGCTACCCTGGCCACCTCATGTTCGGCTGTACGTCTTCCCGCCGTGGCCCCTGGTGGGCAAGGTGGTGCGAAGGATAGAAGATCATCCAGGGCAGGTCATTCTGGTGGCGCCAGAATGGCCGCGGCGCCCGTGGTTTGCGGACCTACTCAACCTGGTGGTGGACGGACCTCTGCGATTGTCACACCTTCCGCGGCTACTCCATCAGGGTCCGGTATTTTCGGACCAGGCGGAACACTTTTGTCTCGCGGCTTGGCTTTTGAAAGGCAGAGTCTCCTGCGCAAGGGATACGCAGTAGCCGTGGTAGACACTCTTCTCAAGGCACGTAAGACATCCACTTCAGTCGCCTATGTACGGGTCTGGAAGGTATTTGAGGTCTGGTGTGCTGGACATGGGGCCTCCGCGACGGCGCCTTCGCTCCGTCAGGTCCTGGCCTTCCTCCAGGAGGGCCTGGAGAAGGGTCTCGCCTACAACTCCCTGCGTGTGCAAGTCTCGGCTCTAGCCTCCCTGGCTCGTACCACGGGACATCCAGACCTTTCGTCTCATCCGGACGTCTCGCGCTTCCTCAAGGGAGTCAAGCACCTGCGGCCGCCGGTGCGTCATCCCTATCCCTCCTGGAATCTCAACCTGGTTCTCCGTCTCCTTGGACAGGCTCCCTACGAACCACTACGGCAGGCCTCCC
Source organism: Rhinatrema bivittatum (assembly GCF_901001135.1). Lineage (NCBI taxonomy): Eukaryota > Metazoa > Chordata > Amphibia > Gymnophiona > Rhinatrematidae > Rhinatrema > Rhinatrema bivittatum. Next base: position 328,466,123 of record NC_042616.1, on the reverse strand, counting down.
TCAAAGACGTCACACTTAAGACGGTGTTCCTGGTCGCCCTTGCCTCGGCGAGACGCATCTCCGAGCTTCAGGCACTCTCGTGCCGGGAACCGTTTCTCCGCTTCATGGATTCGGGTGTCTCTATACGTACGGTGCCTTCATTCTTACCTAAAGTGGTGTCGTCCTTCCATTTGAACCAGTGGGTGGAATTGCCGGCCTTCCCGTCGGATGCGCCTCAGGCCCTCCGGCGTCTCGACGTGAAGCGCTCTCTGCTGCACTACTTGGAGGTGACCAATGAGTTCCGGGCTTCCGACCATCTCTTTGTGCTTTGGTCCGGTAATAAGAAAGGCCAGCAGGCGTCTAAGACGACTATCGCACGTTGGCTCAAGGAAGCGGTTTCCTCAGCCTACATCGGCGCCGGGAAGGCGCCCCCGGAGGTAGTCCGGGCTCATTCGTTGCGTGCCCTGGCCACGTCCCGGGCTGAGTCTCAACATGTTCCCATTCAGGAAATCTGTCGCGCGGCGACATGGAAGTCGCTGCATACCTTCTCGAAGCATTACCGGTTGCAACTGCCGGTAGGTGATTCGGGTTCCTTTGGGGACAGGGTTCTTCGAGCAGGGTCTTCAGGGACCCACCCGGTTTAGGGAAGCTTTGGTACATCCCACGGTCTGGACTGATCCTAGTACGTACAGGGAAAAGAAAATTATTCCTTACCTGCTAATTTTCGTTCCTGTAGTACATAGGATCAGTCCAGACGCCCACCCGGGTTTCTTAAGTAATGGTCAGACGCCTGCTCGTGTACGTTCTATCTCCTGTCCCTCCAACTCCTACATTCTGAGGTTTTGTTGTTGTTCTTCACAGTTCTCCTTGCAAGTTGCATTGGTTAGATGTTCTGTGGTTACAATTTGATTGGTGCTTGATCCATCCTACTTTTCTGTCTAGTGTTGTTTTCTCTGGGCTTTGATATTCTCGATACTGAGGATCCCTAGAGGGTGCACCTGCTTATATGTCAGCACCCTCGGAAGTTTGCTCTGACTCCATCTGCTGGACGGGGGACATAACCCACGGTCTGGACTGATCCTATGTACTACAGGAACGAAAATTAGCAGGTAAGGAATAATTTTCTTTTGCACATGTCACTTCACAGGAAGTCGATGCACTGAGCGAAGTACAGGTGTAATATGCTCCCTTGCATCAGTATTTGTTACTAACTGAGCCACTGAATTCTGCACCATCTGCAAAGCCCTAATAGAGCTTTCAGGGCACCGGTGTACAAAGGATTGAGGTAATCTGTGGGCATGATTATTAATGCCTACAACACTGCATGGAAGTTGCGAATAGGCAAAAAGGGCTTCAACTGGGAGAAAAGGCGCAATTAAATAAAATGTGGCCTGTATGACAAATTTGATATCATATAAAGAGAGAGGTTAGACTTAATCCACATGTCTAAATTCTTTACCCATGTTACAATAAGTATGTAGTCTCCATTGACCTGCAAAGCAGGGAATGTGCTGTACAAAGGAGATCGACTAAAGAGGATCATCTCAGTCTTATCAAGGTTTAATGCTAATTTCTTATGGCACAACCACTGTTTGCTGGCAAACAGATAGGCCACAACAAGGAAAAGGGTATGGTCCCAGGTTTTAGATTTAGGAGCAAAGATCTGGATATCATTTACATAAATTTGATACCCTACTTCCAAGCTAGCCAACAGCCTCCAAATGAGTGTCATATAGGTGTTAAATAGGAAAGTGGATAACACTGAGCCCATAAGACACCTAAGTAAATCTTATGACATGAAGAAGTAATGAGGCTAATCCTTACTTGCTGTGCCTCTTGGTCAGATATGAATTAAACCAGGCCAAAATAGTGCCTGTGATCTAAATTTGCTTTAGTCTAGAAATTATTGCATGGTTTAGTGCATCAAATGCCACAGCATGTCCAAGAGTATTAAAACATACTCAGAACCACACCTAAAATTATTCATAGTTGACAAGAGTATCTCGCAGTTGAAAAACTTTCAAAAACCAAATTGATATTGATTGATAATTTAATGCGGATCTAAGAAGATTTACAGGTGCGTTAGCTCAGCACCCTCAATTATTTTATCAAGGAAAGGTAGTGAAGAAATGGGTCTATGGCAGGGGTGGCCAGCTATGGCCCTTGAGAGTCAAAAACAGGCCAGGTTTTCAGGATATGCAGAATGAATATGTATAAGATAGATTTGTATACAATGGAGCCAGTGCATTTAAATCTATCTCACGAAAACGTGGCCGGTTTGTGGTTCTCGAGGACCAGAGTTGGTCACTCCAGGTCTTTGGTTTTTCAATTTAGAAGGCTCAAGAGAAGGCTTTTTCAACATAGGCAGTAAAAGATATATGTTTGAAATCAGCAGACATATGTTGGAAATCAGCAGGCAGATAACTTTTTGAAAGGGACAAATTCACAGCTTAGCTAAGGACCCACAGATCTCAGTCCAGAAAGCTTTAATGTGGCATTGCCACAGGGGTTCAAATGGGCATGAAACCAAATTCATTGCACATATATTTTGATCAATCTCTTTGATACTAGTAACAGACTTAAAGCTCGCAATGTGCCGCATATGTAACAATAGTATCTGCAATGATATTTTAAAAGCTGGCACAAATCTCATGTTTTTCTGAGAAGTAACTGGCAATTTCATCAGAAGGAGATGGACCAATGTATTAAAAATTAAATTATTTTTAAAAAGGTTTATATTTATATATCTATAATCTATGAAAAGGAAATGTTTATGTTTATTGGTTTTTATATACCATTGCCTCAGTGGGAAGCTTCACAACAGTTTACAATAAATAACATGGAAGCTCAAAAGATACAATAAATCATTAAAATGCTTAAATAGTTATAAATAGTAAATAATTGAAAGATAATGTAAAAATGAAATTATAAAAGCATAAAAACTTGTTATTACAAATAAGATATAAAAGATAAGAAGAGCAAACATTAGAAAACATAATTACTAATTCAATAGGCAAAAGGTCATAACCTACAGTAGTGCAAAGCTCAAGTGGACAAATCTAGGGGTATCAATCCCTGGTAATATTGTGAGGACTTATATATTGTAAATGCTGGCACTATAAAAACATAAATATATAAATGTAAAATATAAGAACTTTTTTAAAATTTAATTTTTATTAGTAGTTAAATCATTTATATCAAATGAATTAACCTCCAGCAATCATGAATATGCAATGAAAGTAAATTGAAAGAAATATATACAGAACACAAACTAAGAATTAAGACATCATGGCAAGTCCCTAATATGAAGAAAATGAAGGGGAGAGAAAAAGGAAAAAGAAACACAAGAAGGTTGTATACCTGCAACATTGCTGAGATCCAAGGAAGAACACTAGTGTTTAAAATTTTATGTATTAGAGACAAAATCTTGTATTGCACATGTGACTTCACAGGAAGCCTGAGCGAAGTACAGGTGTAATATGCTCCCTTGCATCAGTATTTGTTACTAACTGAGCCACTGAATTCTGCACCATCTGCAAAGTCCTAATAGAGCTTTCAGGGCACCGATGTACAAAGGGTTGCAGTAATCTATGGGCACGATTATTAATGCCTACAACACTGCATGGAAGTTGCGAATAGGCAAAAAGTTCTTCAACTGGGAGAAAAGGTGCAATTTAAAAAAATGTGGCCTATATGACAAATTTGATATCATATAAAGATGAGCCAAATCCAATTCCACCTACCACCTAATCACCCCAGTAGATGGGATAGAGGATCGCAAACACAATACAATTTTCAATTCTGCACATCCTTATCTTGAATAAATGTTTGCAAATGTAATGGATCAGAAAATACAAATGTTTTCTTCTGAAAAGTAATTGAACATTTACAGGACATTTTAAGGAAAAACTTGGCCCCTATGGCCATAACCTGTCTCAACTGCAGGAACTGTTTCCTCCATAGTTGAGTTGGCTGAGATATATCTGGAAAAACTTGAATTTTCTATCCAGAAAAAAGAAAATAGTTGTTTACGAAATATTTCTGGAGGACAAAGTCCTTGTCTTGTTCAGCACCACCCCCCCCAATAATGTAATTCGAGTAGGTATATTGTCCAAAGATGACTCTAAAAAAACCCAGACAATTCAGGACTATTTGGACTATCTGGGACACGGTATCCAACCCACCTTCTAGCTCTTTCAAATCCTTTATAAACTTTGGAATATAAGAAATATTAGACAGAGCGATTTCCCTCATATCAGAAGCATTCAAAACCTCTTGTGGATATTTCTTCAACAGTTCATGAGCTGACAACAGTCTAGTCATAGAATAGTTTAAATTCTTCACGCTCAAATTGTTTTCCAAAGATTTCAGTTGATTGTGAAGTACTAGATGGTCTTTTATATTAACCACTCCAGTGGCTTGCAGGGAGGTTAGCTGGGAACTAAGGCCTAGATTTATCAAAATGCACTAAATATCGCATGCGATAGGAAAAAGGATGTGTTTTATGGTAATAGTGCACTTTGCAATAAACAGCCTATCTTAGCACTTCACATAGTTATTAGCGCAAACTGCAATAACTTTTTTGCACTTGTAATAAGTGCCAGAATTGTAATGAGAGAGAGGGAGAGAGAGCACCTAGCAAGGTTTAGAGAACTTTGCACAGATCTCATCTTTGCTTGAGTTTCCTCACTCTGAAGTCATCAAATCTTCACAAGAGAGCACCGTTCTGTTCGTACGTCTCACTTTGAATGTCAAAGTGGCCCCTAACCCCTACACTAATACCTAAACCTCACCTCGAGTAACTAGGTGGGCCTCATATAGAGGTATAAAAGCCTACCTAGTATGAGGGCCTTATAGGTAGGCTCTCTCTCTTTTTCTTTCTCCCTCTCTCTCTTGTATGGGGCCCTCATAGCTAGGCTGGCTCTCCAGCAGCTTAAAATACTAAAACGATATTTACGATAAAGCCATATCGCACAGCTTAACGCAAATGAAAAAGGTGTAGTTAAAGCCGTGCGATATGGCTTTGCAAATTATGAAGCCAGCCCACTTGGCCACAAATCCCGCCCCAAACTCCTCCCCTTTTCCTAATTTGCATCGCCTCATGCGTTATGGCATTTTCGCATGCGTTAAAGGTGTTTTCGCATCCGTTAAAGGCGATTTTCGCAAGCGAAAATGCCTTAACGCATACAAAAACGCCATATAGCACTTTGATAAATGACCCTCTAAGTTGGATACAGTATCTTCAACCTCACTTATATGTTTCTCATCTTCTCCAAGTTCGGACCTTGTACCTCCAGTGGAATTACAAAGCTGAGAGATAGATGATGTCAGAATCTTTTGCATGCATGTAACCACCCTCCACACATCATTAAGTGAAATAATACCAGGTTCTACAAGGTCCCCAGTACACTCAACAAGAGGTAGAATAGCAGATGGTATCAGGAACTTCACCAGGTTGGAAGAGCTAACACTGATCTGGGAATCCAGGGCAATGACAGAGTCAGAAGACAAATGGTCACTGCCCACAAAAGCACCAAGATTCTCCATCTGCATGAAAAACTTCTGCCCTTGTTTCACACAGCTACTACTTGGGGCAACATCTTCCTCCATCCTGGCCCCCCAGTCATGCCAACTCCAGCCAAACATCCAGGGACTTCTGCAAAGTCATCCCAACATCCTCAACAGGAATCTCTAGAAGTCCCTTCAACAGCAGCTAAAATGGCTTGCACCAACAGAGACCCATTGGTTAGAAGGTCCATTGGCTGAAGGGTTGGAATGTTGGTGGCTGGACTCCTCAGAGCAAAGAGAGGCCTCTACATTCAGGTCACCAACAAAAATATAAGATTTATATACACAAGCCACCTTATGATATTCATCAAAAAATTAATGAACTAATTTTTGTGTATATGTTGCCAGTTCAAAAAGAATAACACACTCAGCAATGGTGTATAGCTGAGTTTACTGGTAGAGGAGGGCACTGATTCTAGTCATCAATTACTTAGGAGCCTTATGTGCTGGGAATCTAAACAATATGAGAAATATGAAAAACATGTACTAAGAAACCAGGATAGAAGCATGCAAATATGCCCCCCCGCAAAAAAAAAAATGAATACATTAATATGTAGTGTTCTTTCTGCCAAAGTCACATCACAGTCCCTTTAACTCCTAGTGTCCGTTCTCATAAAAAATATTTTTAGTGCTAAAAATAATGTACACCAAACAGTCTGGGAAAGCATGATTGCAAAGAGTTGACATCACTAGTGTGGGGCAGCAGAAATACTAACCAAATAAAGGTTTTACCTTAATTATTAATCATAGAGGGATTGTGCAGTCAGCAAAAGGGCAGCATGAATGCTAGCAACTGAACCTGGAAGGGTTTTGTCGGCATCTTTTCTTGTGTTGCCACATCGGTGGACAGCTGAGTCCTTCATACAGCAACACAACAAAACCTTTGGAATGGCCAGGCCTCCCCATAAAATGCTTGAAAATAGAACAACTAAAGAAACAAAAAAGAATTAAAAAAAAATCCCCATGCAAGGGCAGGAAGGGGGGGAAATAAGGGGAAGGGAAAGGAGAGAGGAGGAAAAAAGGGGAAGAAAAGCAAGAGAGGGGCTAGAAGAATGTCTAGATGATTAAAGCTCCTTCTGATGACTGCCACATAGGTGGACAGCTGAGTTCTACTTAAACAAAAAGTTCACTCTTCAGCTTAATCACGACATCTCACAAAAACGTATAAAACCAAAGTCAAAGAACAGGTCTAAACACGGCTCTTTAGAAAAGCATTCGATTTAATGTAAAAGACCAATACACTGATGATGGCAGCTACATCAGTCCCAGAGATAATGTGAATGGAGCGAGCAATAAGTAATGAATGATGCGAGGTGTATTGTTAGTAGGATAAGAACCTGTATTTACTGTTAGGTTGACCAAGAAAATGCATGAATACGAACTAGATTATATAGTTGCTTGTGTAATATCCTAGAATATTTATGAGTATGAACAAGCATATGTATACGCTATGGTGTCGAACTAGAAAGTGAATGCTGACACACAGTATGTGATCATTGACCATGACTATGTATGCGGATATTGTAAATTGCTGTGATCTTCTTTTGGAACGATGGTATATAAAACGCCCAAATAAGTAAATAAGTAAATAAATAGAGACAATGAACCAGGGGGAGGAGGAAAGGGGAGAATCATGAAGGAGGTGGAGAAGGAGGAAGGGGATTGGGGGGGGGGGGAGGGCATCCTTTTCCCCCTCTCCTCTTCTTCCACTTTTTTACCTTTCCTTTTTCCCCTGTCTCCCTTCTCTTTTCCCCCTTTCTTTCCCCTAAGCCCCTGCCACCCCCATAGCAATTTTCAAACAGAATCTGCCTGCATAGCTTTTCCTTGAGAATTCACTTACACAGGTCCCTGGACACAACATCCCTGCGCACTTTACACCTCCTTTCTCTGCCGATGGAGGAAAGGGAGGAGAAGTAGGTGAACAGATTTGAAAATTCGGTTCCACGTGCATCCCACTGCCCCCTTCTCCTGACCTAGCAATGCCCCTAGAAAAGTCCCAATTACTGGCACCAAAAAGGTCTGGGCACCCTTCGTAGTCATTCTCAGGTGAGTACTTTTCGGGAGCCCATTTACCTGGGTCCTCTCTGTGACTTGGTTGTTGTAGAGGGCAATAGTTCATTTTTTCTTGGCTTAAACAAACCGAAAATACAGGATAAACATAAAGTGATATCCATCTATCTAGATCAAAGGAGAAATCACAGCTCAGCAGATTGATTCACAATGTTGTTGAAAACTGAGTTTCGGATTTGAACTTCTGACTTTCTCAGAGAGTCGATATAAACCTGCCTGGGTGTAGAATTACATAGAAAGGCTTCACAGGGTGGAAAGTTCTAAGAAAATTGTGACAGACGGAACTTTTGATGAGGTTCCATAGGAGAAAAAAAAAAAAGATACTGAGATATATTTTCTTTCAAATTTAATCCACATGCAGCTAATGTTTTCAGTCTATAAACCAATAAGTTTTCCCCTTGTATCAAGCATTTCTGCATTGTAATAGGGATGTGCATTCATTTTTGTTTTTTAGTGCACACTGAAAAAAAGTTAGTACGCATTAAATCAAAGTTAGCATGCATTAAATGGAATTAGTGCCTACTAAATAGAAATAAAAAAATGAAAATGGGAAACCTAACAGAACAAAAGTAAAACCCCAAAACAAAATGAAAATGCTCTGGCTGTACACCCTTCCAAGTGGATAAGAGTTCATGAAACCCTGAACGTTGATATCGGAATCAAGGTAAATGCACTTTTTGGCGAGACTGAAAACCTGTTTGCTGCACTCAAAAGGCTGGAGTTTGCCATCACTTAATGAACATAACTGATTACGCTTCTGCAGGAGTTTCTTAACCCTGTCCTGGTGAACCCAAACCCAGTCAGGTTTTCAAAAGATCCACCGTGAGTAGCAGACAAATGTGCAAGCTCTGGGTCTCCAATGTATGAAGAGTTTTCTCACGCATACAGGCTCATTTTACAACGAGCGCATATGGGTTTGCAAGCAGACGTATGCTTCAGTTTTAAATTGTGCATGCATTTGCGCCCCCATGATTTAAGATACACCTACTGCGTGTAAGTTTGCCACTAATTTTAAGTGGTTACTCGAGCAAATGTACTTCGCGTTTCTTCCTTAGGACTTTTGTCGGCGTTAACACGCATAGGTAAGCGTATTTTAACATATGCTCGCACCGGTTTGCCCAGTCAATCTTAAGATCATCCAGACCCCTCTGGCTTTTCAGCCTGCACCTCCCCCGGTTGACCCCGACCCCTCACCCTGGCGTGTTAGGGCCTAAAACGTGATTTTGGCAGACTTGCTCCTCGTGAGAAGCAGCAGTAAAAATACGCAGCTACCAAGCCGACGTGCGCCGCGACCTCTGGTTTTAAAACATGGAGCTATGCGTGTAACTGTTGGCCCTGCTCTGGAACACCCATGCGCCGCCCCTTTTCCACCCCCTGTTTTTGGTCACGCATGCATATATATATGCACGCAATTAGCGACTTTTAAAATCCACGTTGCTCACGCACGGTTCACATATGCGCGTGTATGGGCATTTTAGCGTGTGCAATACTTTTAAAATCGACCCCATAGTCATTGTGAATATCCTGAAAACCCAACTAGATGTGGGGTCCCCAGGACAGGTTTGGGGAAAACCCTGTTTTTATGTCAAGGAGGCATAGAGGCCGATGCAATAACCTGTGTGTTAAGAGCCTGTGTGCTGAGTTTCAGTGCACAGGTTACATTTTTTTAAAATTCCCATTGCAGTAAGCTAATGCTATGCTAGTGCATCGGGAGTTAAAATGTGCGTACACTGAGTTAAAACGTGCATTTAGCCCAGGATGATTGCACATTTTAACTTGGGGAGTGGGGCTGATTGGGAGAGAGCGTATAGGAGCATATTTTTCCTTATCCTAATTTATCTGGCTATCTGGACGTGGTTGGGCTTAAAAAATAAAGCACCGTCAAGCCACTGCTGCTTGTCGCCATGATCGAGTGGTGGTGGTGGGGAGCCCCAGCAGTGCATCCAGCGTTAGAAACTTTACTCCTCCTCTGAACAGGAATACAATTTTCTAGCATTAAGAAAATGTGCGCTCAGCCATCGCACCTCTCTGCGTTGGGAGGGATTGCTTAATGCCCTCATTTGAATGGAATTTCCATGTGAGGGTGCAGAGCTGAGCGCACATTTTTAAATGCACATTCTGTGCAGGTAAAATGTCTTCCTGCATCAGGAGTAATGTTTACCTGCACAGAATGTGCATTTAAATTAGGGTAAAACTGCGTTCAGCTGAATGCACTTTATTGCATTGGCCTGCTACTGTATAATATAGGTAAACTTTGTTTATATCTGATAATTTTCTTTGCTCGAGTCCTGTTAGATCAGTCCTTCACTGGTCCTGTCTGGGGAAGCTGGTTGAGACCCTCATCTCATACTGAGCAAAAGCAGCTGGCAATGCTGCGGACATTTTTGGAGCTGCAGGCGAAGCACCTGTGGCCATGCAGAATTCCTCTCTTTATTTTTTAAAGCGGTCTGCAGTGCCGAGCTCCTAACAGCAAGAGACCCAATGCGCGGACTTCAGCGCAATTCTCCCACTCCCATTTCCCCTATAAGGTTCCCGAGGTACTCACCACTTCCGGGGAATTCCTGTGGATGGCCAGTCACAGTCTCTTTGCATGACGTGGCTCCCCTGCCCATTCCTACCTTTTTTTAATGCTTTATTTCTCCATCACAAATGCTGGAGGAGCAAATGCAGAGGAAGGGTGGGGGGGGGGGGGGGAGAGAATAGAGAGGCAGAGAGAGACCTCGAGTTCCCTATATAAAACCTTTTTTTATATATATGGCCGGGTCCTCCGGAATCATCTGTTCCCCAAGAAGTGGGGGTCCCCCCCTAGGTTGGATCCCCAATTCCCTAGAGCAAAGGGATCCACTCCTATGTTGTTTACTCCCAGGATCCTTCCTCGGAGGCAGCTCCACTGGGGAAATCTACCCCTAGAGACTGTTGCCCCAGGAGGTAAGCAAGCTCTACCCGGCTGGGGGCCGCACCTTGACTGGAAGGAATTTGAGAAGTCCGTCTACACTTGCCCGCAGCTGCAGGAGACAGAGACTACTGGCAAGGGCCTCCAACCATTCCCCCTTTATGGTCAAGAATGAGGTCACGAAAGGAGTGTGCTCACTCTCTCCAGCAGCCGAGGAATAGGGAAATCCCAAGTGTAAGGACTCGTCTAGCAGGAGGAAAAGGAATAAATGTTAGAACTTTTTGTGTGCAAAGACAAAAATCATTTCTTTCCAAGCATAAGAACATAAAAGCATAAGAAAATGCCATACTGGGTCAGACCAAGGGTCCATCAAGCCCAGCATCCTGTTTCCAACAGTGGCCAATCCAGGCCATAAGAACCTGGCAAGTACCCAAAAACTAAGTCTATTCCATGTAACCATTGCTAATGGCAGTGGCTATTCTCTAAGTGAACTTAATAGCAGGTAATGGACTTCTCCTCCAAGAACTTATCCAATCCTTTTTTAAACACAGCTATACTAACTGCACTAACCACATCCTCTGGCAACAAATTCCAGAGTTTAATTGTGCGTTGAGTGAAAAAGAACTTTCTCCGATTAGTTTTAAATGGATGCTAAGACATATATATTTTGTTGAACAATGATAGTTTACCTCTTTAAAGACTGTTGTTGAAAACTGAAAACCAATTTGCATATGAACTCATGTGTTTCTGTATATACTATTTCCTGTAGGCAGAATGCCTGCAGTATATTTTTTCTTAGTATTTGTAAATTTTGAAGCCAGGTCAAACTATGCTGAGACAATATTATCTCAGGTTCAAAGTAGTTCAAATTAACATGAATGGTAACTTTAGCAGCTAGTAGATGTTTCTACTTACTTTAGAAAATATGAATAACTTTAAAGCATGTGGACGCGTGCCCATATATGCATGCATAGGGGTGCTTGGTTTCATGCGCATGTATTTGATAGAGTGTGTGCAAATGCACGTGCATGATATAAAAGGTGTGCGCATGACGGAAATTACCAGTTTGCCCAGTCCTTTTGTAGGTCATCGATATCCTCCTGCTTCTTCAGCCTGAACTCTCCTCAGTTCACTCACACCCTTCACGCAATCAGCATTTGGCACTGAAGACTTTTATTCTCATTTACACCAGGTAATCAGCAGGTGTAAATATACGCAGGTAACGGACTTATGCATGTCGCTTTTGCAGGTTCTAAAATAGCAACTTATGTTGAGCTCCGGGTGTGGATCCTTGGGCCGACCGGCAAGATGGGACGGTCGGAAGGCAGACACACTCAGTGAGGGATGGATCTTCACCTGGAAACCCGTGACCCCACCAGAGGAGCTGTTAGGGCCCGGGTCGCTAGGACTTAGGTGGCTTCGCCCTGGAAGTCCGAGGTCCCCCCAGGAGGAGCCCGTAGGGACCCGGACCGCTGGGACTTAGGAGAGTCACAGGCGTGAAGGGAAACCGAGGGCAGACTGAAGTCTGGGCTGGCAGCTGAAGACAGGAACGAGGAGGCGTACCGGAGTCTGGGTATGCAGCAAGCAGTGGATCCGAGAAGCGAACCAGAGTCGGGGCAGGCAGCGAGCAGGCAGAGACGTAAAGCAAAACCAGGATCAAGACAGGCAGCAGGCAGGCAGAATCGTGAGACAAACCAGGATCAAGAAACGCAGGATTGCAGCAACTAACTCTCTCCAAGGAGTGACCACGTTGCAAGGCAAAGCAAAGAAGAAAGCTGCGGGTTTAAATCCCCCTCCGGGGCTGACGTCAGAAGGAGGGCGGATCGGCACATCCGGGTGCTGGGAGCTCAAAAGGACAGCCCTCGCGCGCGCGCGCGCGTTCCCCTGCAGGGGGCGGAGCTATCCTCGGGCTTTGCCGGCGTCCCCACGAGGAGGACGCCGCTGCCATGCGGCCAGGCCAGCCCGGAATCGCGCGGGTCGCGGCGCAGGAAGGAGACCCGCGGGGAAGGTAAGGGCCCTGGTCGCTGCGTAAGCGACTGGGGTCGCAACAACTTATCCTGGTAAATGTTTCTGCCCGGGAATGCCCCTGGGCCACCCCTTTTTTTTACACGGGCTATTTTGCTCACGCACACCTGTATGGACGTGTATGTGACCCCTTTGTAAAATACATGGTATCCGGGCACGGGCCACATACACACACGCATGTGGCCCTTTCTGTGCAAATATCTCTTTTAAAATTCACCTTTATTCATTTTGCAGCCCTGCGTTCTCTATGGCTGAAGTAAACAAGAGTAGGGATGTGCAATCATTTTTCCCGAATTAGGCAATTTCAACGAAAATGCCTAATTCGGAATGGTTCAGGAGAACGGAAAAACGATCAAATTTTTTCCTAAATTTCAGAAAGCATTCATTTTTGAGATAGTGCGCACTAACGTGGCAGAGTTAGTGTGCACTATTGGGAGTTAGTGTGCACTAACCCTAAAATCGGGGCCCCCGAAAAAGAAACCCTGAATGGCGGGAAAAATGAAATTCCCGCGGGGGCCCCCAAAATGAAGCCCGACACGATATTTAGACCGGAAGCACATCTCTATACAAGAATGTGTCTGTGCTCTCAGAATCGCATCTGCACGGGCACAGAAATGTTTTTCACAGGATTGCCAGCAAGACTCCCAGCAGCTCTGAGAGCGGAGGTTCTTACGCCAAAGCTGGATACCAACAGCGAAGGCGTCTGTCAGCTTTTTACTCTGAAATTTAGGTGCTTCAAGAATAATTTTAAGATACAGTGACAAGAATTTCAGGTTAAAGGAAGGTGGACACAGAGATGACTTCTGCCTTGATACAAGGCATTGGGTTCCTTTTCTAACCTGCTTAACAGCTGTGAAATATTCTGCTGGGAAACTGCAAGGTCAGGTTTTCTGGGGCTGCTTTTTATTTTATTTATTGAGAAGGGAAGCTGGCTCTCCCTGAACCTCCATCTGTTAGTTATGTGGCCCTGTGCCAATCAGAGTACATGTTACCTTACTTTTAATTTTTTGGGATTTCTTTTCTGCCTTTTGTGGCTGGGCAGCCACTTCAAAGTGGATTGCAAATAGATGAAAGTGAGGTTGTACATACCCAGTCGCTTTGCAAGTTTAATTCAGTACAACAGATATATACATTTAAATGAACAGATAAAGACAAGGCCAAGACAGTTTGTTGCTACAGGTAAAATTAAAATCATAAAAAGCAAGCTCGGCAGAGTCAGGGAGAGAGCGAAAGTTCTGCGTTTCAGGCCCCTAGTCGAGAGTAGAGCACAGAAATATATTTGGGCAGACATCACCCCTAGGTACTGTAAGTGCCACTCCCATACCACTATCCACCCTCCCCACTACCAGCAAACCTCCAAACCGTACTGCGCTCCCTCTGCTGCCTTCCCTCCTCTTCCCCCCAGCCTTGCCATGCTCCTCCATCCCCGACCTCCGCTTCAACGACGTGCCCCTCTAATGCAGCGCACGTACCAGGGTGGGGACTCAGTCTGCGTGCATAAACCCCGCTCCCTGCATGGAAGTCTAGAGCGGGTCTAATCCCCATGCCTTACTCTCCGTGCTTTGGAGGAGCATGTCACTGGAACAGATAGGGAATGCAGCAGCAGCTTTTGGAGGTCCGGCACAGGACTGGTGGTCTGCAGGATTGGATAAGTCCTTGGAGGAGAAGTCCATTACCTGCTATTAATTAAGTTGTCTTAGAAAATAGCCACTGCTATTAGGTAACATGGAATAGACTTAGTTTTTGGGTACTTGCCAGGTTGGCCACTGTTGGAAACAGGATGCTGGGCTTGATGGACCCTTGGTCTGACCCAGTATGGCAAGTTCTTATGTTCTTATTGACTGAGTGCTACAGGGTCTGCTGCTGGAGTGCTTACCTACTCCCGGGGAAGGGTGGGAAGATCCGAAGAATGTCTGTTCCTCCAGGGCTTAAAAAGAAAAATGAAACCCTGGGTGAGACTGGAGAGAGCCACAGGACCCAAAGCGGTACGGCTTCAGGATCCTGATTTCCCACGTGCATCCAGTGCAGCCAGGGCTGGTGCAAGGGTATTAGGCATCATAGGTAAACCTTACAGCCTTGTACCCCCAGTCTCTCACTCCCCACACACAATTAAAATGATGCATTTATAACTGTTTTTACATTAAAAAGGACATTCAAAGAACAGTCTTATGAGGTAAAAGTCTCACTTACAGCATATATATTATATTTACATGCACTGCTGTGATGCCAATGAGAAAACCATGAAAAATAAAACATAGACATTTGGATCCCATCTTGCATTAAGCTTATTGTAATAGATGTTGGATGTGGGCTCGACAATCAGAAAGCCTTGGGTAAACTGATTACAATTAAAATATAGTAAAACTCCACTACCAAAACAGCAATAGCAGGCAGTATTCAAATAGGGTTGTTACTATCTGTGAAAAGGCAATGTTACAAATATTACACCAGGTCCTAACACACCTATTTAGAAATCAGAACAAGCTAAGCTGCTATAGATCCCTACTCAGAAACTACATGCTAGCTGAATATCTCACCTCTGTCACACATGCAGAACACAGATTGACCCTCACCAAATGCAGAATAAAGAGATAATAAAGTATAAATAGAAATGTACAGACCAAAACTGAATTGGAAATTGCAACAAGCCAGCTCCTGTATACAGTGCAACAATAGAAAAAAGAGAAACATCACCATTCCTCATAAAACATCAAACAATTAAATCAAGAAATAGAAATCAGCAATAGAAATGCCATGCTAATAAAAAGAAATATTACAAAATAGTTGAACATCCAATAATTAAAATCATATAATTTTAAAAGTTTCCAAAAAAAACCTAATACAATATTTTAAAACAACAGACATCAGAAAACATCCAGTAATTAAAACCAACAAGAATTTAAAAAATCCTCTGCTTTTTATACTTTCCAGTCACCCTACGATTGTTCTGGATTAGTGGGGGTGAAGGAGTGCACAGACTTTCTGTTTCCTTACATGCATGCTGACACACATATGCACATGCTCCCTCCCTCCCAACATACACACACTCCCTTGCATCCACTGACACACACAGTCCCTTGTGTCCACTACACTCATGCTCCCTTTGCTGATGCTGACACATGCACACACACACACACACATGTCAGTCTCACCCACTGGCTCAAATAGACACACACCTGCTGATATATATATACATACTGCCTTGCACCCTCTGACACATACGCACACGTGTATGCTTCCTCACACACTCCCACTCTCTCTTTTCCTTGCCATCTCTGAAAATATATTAAAAGAAAAATTACTTACACTGGTGGGCAGGCAGGATCCAGGCAGGGCTACCAGCTGATGCCCCTGCTGTGGGAAGAGGTAGCAGAAAGGCCCAATGCAGCTGTGTGGGTTATTTTAGAGGGGCCGTCGGCAGATATCAGTCAGGGACCTTTAGCTGTGGTGAGGCAGCCGCGGGAGGGAAAGAAAGTGACAGGGTGGTGTGAGGGAAGGCCTTGGGAGTGTTTCCCACCATTGCAGCGATGAGGGGAGAGGCAGGGACCGATCCCACAGCCATCAGCAACGCCGCGGGAAAGAAAGAAAAAGAAAAATGCAGGTCCATGGAACCGAGGCTACAGCTGCGGGAAAGGAAAAAAAAACCAAAAATGAGTGGAGAGGCAAGCTCCTGCTCTGTCAGAATAAGTTGTTGCAGGCACGGGGCCACTGCGATTTACGCTGGTGTCACGTGACTGCCCTGACCGGCCCACTGGGGCATGCTCAAAACCCGGATAGGCCAATCCTTCCCTGTCCCGTCCCCCCCCCCCAATCCTTTTTGTCTATTTTCTGTACAATGTGTCCTTTTCCCTATTGGCTTCTCTCTGCAGCTCTCCCCCTTCACTGCCTCTCCCTTCCACTGCCCACTTTTCCCCTCTAAAGGCCCTCCTCTTCTGCTGATCTCTTACCCCTCCATCTTCATCTCCCCCTGCCAGTCTCTCCCTCTCTCTTGTTTCACCCTTACCAGTCTCTTCCCCCTGTTCCATCTCTCCCTGGCAGTCTCTTCCCGCCACTCCTTCGCTCTTTCATCCTTTTTGCCACCCTTTCGTGTCCCCACCATTCACTGCCTTCTGTGGCCTGATCGCTAACCTTTCCATCCTCCAAACTCAGGTACTAGCCCCCTCCCCCAGCCCAGCTTCCCTTATCAATCTCCTACCATTGCCACCTCTCTGTCCCTTCAGCTCTTGCTCTCCTCACGGCCTGTCTTCGGCTGCAAAGACGCAGACCGCAGTGTGGAGGAGCAGCAGGAAAGGAGCAGCGCTGCCGGGGGCTGCAAAACAGAAGACCATCAATGGGGCAGTGCTGGGACAGTGAAGTGAAGACCCTAACACTAATTGCCACGGCTGCAGCTCTCCTCCTGCTTTTTACCCTCTTCCTCCTTTCTTCCAAGCACTGAGGGGCTGCATGCATGCTTCCCACCATCTAATAGCTGCACCTTTAATAACGAGATGACCAAGGTAGAACATGACCCTCCTGCTAGGGGTGGAGGCCTGAGCCAAAAGTGAGGGGGTACAAGCTCCCGAGGCCCACCTTTGATGATGCCTCTGGTTCTGGCCCACTTTATAATGTTTCCTCTAGGGCTCTTTGTTGTTGTTGGGACTGTAGACTGGCAGTGCCATCCCTGAAAGAGGTGAGGAAAAACTAAAACTAGATTAATAATGTTCATTGGTTTGGTCCCATTTGGTGGAATGAGTTACTGCAACAACTAAAACTTTGTCAGAATTATATAATGCTTCAGCGATCTGAGTTATCAGTTTAGGTTATTAATTATATGCATTCTCACCAAATTATACTTGATTTTATATTGGATGCAATTAATGTGTTTAGATTTACCGGTATGTTTTATTTGTTTTTGTTAATTTGTATTATTTTCACTTTTGACTGTTACTGTTATATTTTGATATTGTTACTCATTTTGCACGGATTAATTTTGGAAAAGGTGGCTCGTAAATGATGTAATTTAATTAAATAGTTAGACTTTCTAATGAGCACCCTAGCAACACTGGCCTAGGGGAAGCCAAGCTTATTAGATCTCTCAAGCCAAGGCTAGTACCAGGAAGGGGGCTATCAAGAAAAGCCAGGTGCCAGAAAGTAATGGCAGTGTCCTGCAAAGGAAAGGTCAACTGTAGGACCATGATCACCTGAAACTCTGAAATGGGATAGGAAAAATCAACTAAATATTTCTACCAGTGTTTTGGGGTTTTTATCAACTTAGAATGTTTCTGGATAACATATTGAATCTTGAAACTATAGTTCTGATTGCTGGAGTGTTTTATTTTGATATTGGCTCTATGAATCTTTATCATCTACTTGCTACCATGGCATGGTGCTAAAAAACATACTGGAAAGCTGTGTTATATGTGTGCAGCCACCCTTCTAATGGTTGCTATGAAGGAAAGTGTCAAACTCAAAATCAGAGATTGGTCTGGGCAAAGTTTGGCGTGGATTCTCTGAATTTGTTGTTTGTTTGTTTTTTTTTTGGGGGGGGGGGGAGGGAGAGGAGGATATGCCCTCAGGGCCTAAAGCATTGTGTAACAATTCTCTGAATGTGGGTCTAGTTCCCTGTGCCACTAACCAGGCTGGACACTTGATTGGTGTGTACAGTTTGGTCAATGGAAATCTGTTGGCACCAAACACATTTTCTTCTTGTTACATCCATAATACTTCAATAAATCAAGTCTATAAATTACCCTGCGTCTGTGGTCCCTTGCTATTCTCCCCAGGGTTTCTCTTTCTTCCTATAAGTGGAATGTTAGGCTACTCAGGGCAGAATGGAATGGATTTCTGATGGATATCCCCTTTCCAAATACTTGTGGTCCACTGCTTGTCTTCAAAATGTTCTAAACTTCACCTTTCCTGTTTCTCCTGGGCAGAACCTTTGGGGGTAATGTCTCCAAGTGGGTTAATTTTGCAATTTGCACCCTTATTTATTTATTTATTTATTTATTTATTTAAAGGCTTTTATATACCGGAGTTCATGCACTTGTGCATACCACTTCGGTTTACACAGAACAAGGAACAGAAAATTACATCAAACAGATTGAACAATTAAACAAATATACAATTACATCCAACAATTGGGTATAAATAACATGGCTAACTTAGTAGGAACTTAGAGTTTGAGGTAAAGGAGAGAAATAGTACCAAGTGGTAACAGAACAATGTTAATGGCTAAATAATAAATATAAATAGTAAATACAAATTCTTATAATAAATACAGGTGTTTACAGATTACAGTCTTCATGAAAAGTTTACGTCTACAGAATAGGGTTAAGTAAATAAGAACTGGCGGTTATTTCTATAGGAGTGAAGACTTCAAAAACTGAGGTTACATCTGGATTAAGAGGTATTGGTGTAGCATGCTCAAATATTTAATGATTTGGAATTGTGAGACCAAGGATAAAATTAGGAGTTGTTTGATATGATTATAAAAGCGAGAATGATTCAAGTTCTGGGATGTGGTTCTGAGCTAGACCTTTAAGTGTAGGCTTTTGTAAAGAGCCAGGTCTTGAGTTTCTTTTTGAATGTTCGAGTACACGTTTCGAGGCGAATGTCCGTGGGGAGGGCATTCCAATGAAGGGGGCTGGCAGTCGAGAATGCACGTTTCTTGAGTGAGGACTTGGCTGAAGGTATGTGTAAGGTGCCTAAGTATCTGTTTCTGATTGGTCTTGAAGACTCGTGTAGGCGAAGTGGAAGGCTTAGATCTAGCGACGTTTGTGAATGGATGTTCTTGTGTGTTATAGTTAGCACTTTGAAAATGATTCTGGATCTGATGGGGAGCCAGTGTAAGTGTTTTAGTATGGGTGTTATGTGTTCACTTCTGCTGGTGTTAGTAAGAATCCTTGCGGCGGAGTTCTGCAACATTTGTAGAGGTTTTGTGGTTATGGTTGGAAGGTCTATAAGCAGAGAGTTGCAGTAATCGATCTTGGAAAATAGTATTGTTTGGAGGACTGTTCTGAAGTCCTGAAAATGCAGGAGAGGTTTCAGCTTTTTCAGAATATGTAGTTTTTCAGAATATGTAGTTCCCTTGATAAGAATGAACATTACTCGTAAGCCAAAGTATGCTGAGTCTGATCTCAGACCCTCCAATTTACCAATTGCCAATGCCCTTTTTTAATATTTGCATTGTGCCAAAGAGAGTTTCCTTCTGGAGTTCATAGGGCGCTATATGCACAGGCAACATGTCTCCATGCACCTGGAGGTTCTATTTAATCAGGCCAATGGCACCCAATACAATTGGAATGATTTCTTTATCCTTCTATCACAATTTTTGGTCTGTGACTGCATCATTTAGTACTCAGGGATCTTCTCTTTTTCCATACGATCCTCAGAATAGTCACATGGCACTGACTCTTGGAAAGAAGCAAAAGCTGGACAGCACCATTTTTCAAAATGATGTCAACCAGCCCATAGCATAAGTGGAGTTCCAGGCCCCACTAGACACCAGGGAACTCTTCTAAGGTAGGAGGGGTTCCAGAGGGTGAGCTAGGGTAGGGAGGGGGCCACTAGACTACCAGGGACTTACTTTAAGGAAGCAGGGAAGGAGTCCGGAGTGGAGGTTGGATGACTTTGGGAGGGGGGGGGGGGTCGGTTGTTTGAAATAGAGGGTGGTTACTTTTGGAAAGGGGAGAGGTTTAGGAAGGGGGTAGGGTATCACCACATGGCTTTAAAATCTTTTTCTGGGTTTTTGCCCTTACTGAGCCACCTCTGGCAGGGGTCTAATTAGACCTCTGTAGTGGGATTTGTTACGGTGGGAAGGGGGTCATTTTGGGCTACTGGTGGCCCTTTAAATAGTGCCCCAAATTTTGTACCTCCAAATGTTGGCTGCACATGCAGGGGACACAAAGCTACTGTTGATTCATTTCTTAAACAATGCTTCTCTGGATAAAGGCCTTATTTTTTGAAAGAAAGAGGTATTACCTCCTCTCCCCCATGTATACACTCCTGCTCATACAGTAGAAAAGGTTAGCTTAATACGTTTTCTTTCTCACAGTCTAGATAATTAAATTCTGAACATTTTTTTTTTTATCTTAAATATTTTCTTTTGATGTAGCATATTAGAAAGGTAAGGCCAGATAAAAAAGTGACCTGGTGGTTGCCATGGAGAAGGATACCGTCAAAGGTAGTATTTCAAACTCATAACTTGACCCCTTTGATTGTAAAACTACTCATATGCCAATGTTACCCTGACTGTAGGCATTGAGAGCTCTGGCATGCAAGTTATGTACTGAAATGAGGTGGTACCACACCGAGAGAGTGGGTAGGGATATTCATGAGCTTCGGACAAAGACCAGTCCCTGTTTGAAACCTCCTGCAGTGAGAGGGACCTAGCTTATAGGTTCCCCTTATTAAGAGAACAATCCAAGGTTGGATTACTGCATTGTTGGTATGACTGAGCATTGTATTTGTAAGGAACCAAGCCAGTAAGGGATTCATATTGCCTGCTGTCTTTACTTGGAGCTCACAGTGAGGTAGTTGCTGTAATCAACGTCTCAGAGTTGCGGTTCCCAAGGCAACTAAGTGTAACAAAATGAACCCAACCATCTGAAAGAGTACATACAGTTTTTAAAAATGCTATATGCACCCAAGTAAGAAAAATAAATAAATCAAGGAGCCAAATAAACTTCACAAGTCATAGAGCTGTTACTGTTCAGTGAATTTCTGTCAAGTATTACTGTCAAGTATTACTTTTAAAACTGAACATTTCAGTGAAGAGTGCAAATAAAAGTTAATGCTAAAACATATATGAAAAAGATTTTAATTTATTGTCTGATGATCCATGATGTAAGAGTAATTACTAATGTCATATTATTTCATTATGTTGGCAGGGGAAGAGAGAGAAAGGGGTATATAGAGATGTGCAAAGCCAGAACTGAATTAAGCTGTCCTTTATGATATGGAGTCAACTGGCAATCCTCACGAGCTGTAAATGCAAGTCAGGCCTTCCCAGATCTGGCCTGGTGACCCCACAGCCAGTCAGGCTTTCAGGCTATCCACAATGACTATACATGAGATAAATCTCTAGACATTAGCAGTGCATCATATATACATTTATTTCATGCATAAACATTGTGAATAGTCTGAGAACTCGATTGATTATGGGGCTGACAGTTGACTACATTTTTTTTTTACCAGCCAGCTGATCCAGTCCTGATTTTCCCTCATTGTGTACAAAAGCAACATTTCAATTCCATGCATGCAATGGGTTAAAATCAAGACTGAATCAGCCTATTAGGTTAAAAAAAAAAAAAGAGCCAGCATAAAATCTTACCCACTCCAGAAGTGACTGAACATATATTTTTGAAGATTGCATTTGGGTTTGTGTGTGTAAAAAAGATGCTTTGTAAATGATTCATTATTGAGGATAGTCCTCTATAGGTTTCCATCCCACATCTTGTCCTTTTAAAGTCAAAAGGTTTGTTCTTGTGTTTGATAATATATTTTACAGATGTTCTAATGTGCCACAATAAATCTCCGTAGCACTATACTGACAATTTCTTTATAGGTAAGAAAGTTAATCCCACCCTTGCTGCATAAGAATATGCAAGTCCCAACTCAAAATGAAGACGAAGAAGAAAACGTATTACATTAAAAACATTGGTCAGATTCCCATAAGTCAAACTTTTGAAGAATGTCCCTTCCACCTATCAACATCATGTCTGGGGTGCCAGGTCATCTGGAGGGGGATAAACGCCAAAGGCATCTGCCACTGCCTCGTTCTGCCGCCTCCTGACATCGCTAGAGTTCCATTCCAGCCTTACGCTGACCTCCAACACCGGATCATCTCTCCCTCCAGAGATCTGGTGGGGCTGCTGATCCTGCCCCCACCCCCACCCCATCGACATCTCGCTGTTTTTGCCTGTGTTCCTGCAGTCTTGCCTTGCCTATTTACTATACCAGCTCTTCCCTCCTTGCAGTCTTTCTCCTGCCTCTGTCTTGTCTCAGTGTCTTGTCCCTGTTGGTCTTGTCCTTCTTAGACTGATTCCCTGGTTATGGTCATTGCCTTGGACTCTTACTTTACTTGCTTGCTGCCTGCCCTGACCCTTGTTCTGAACCCGGATTTTATTTGCTCACTGCCTGCCCTGACCCTTGGCCTGAACCCAGACTTTATTTGCTCGTTGTCTGCCCTGACCCTTGGCCTGGATCTGGACTTTGTTTGCTCGCTGTCAGCTTTGACCGCTAGCCATACATGGATTCTCTCTGACCACTCTTTGGGGGACACTCACCTAAGCCCTGCTGGCCCCTGGAGCCCAAAGGCTCAACCCGCAGGGAATGGGGCTGGTACAGGTGAAGCTCCAGTTCCTATCCTAGTAAGGGCATGCTGCCAGCTGTCGATGTGGGCCTAGTGGGTTCGCCTACTAGGCTGTGTCGATCATGCCACAACCTAAGTGCTTACAACCGTGACATAATCTGCTGACCATAAAGTGCTTTCTAGTTATCGCCTAATATCCTCACTATCCTTTCTCACCAAAATTCTCGAGAATGTAGTCAACCAGCAACTTACCAACTACCTTGAAGATAATGCACTACTTAATACTAATCAGTGTGGCTTTCAAAAAAAACAAACAAACCCACAGAACTGAAACCCTTCTTCTCTCAGTCACCAAAATACTGTGGCATGGCTTTGATTATGGGCTAAGTTATGTAACATCTTGGCCACATTTGATTCCATAAACCACGGTATGTTTACAATACATCTAGCTCAGATCAGTATATCCGATACTGTCTTCAAATGGTTTTCATCATGCCTATCAGACTGATGACTCATCATCAGAGTGCCCCCCCCCCTCACCAATACCAGGGTCCCTGAGGCATCTGCAGTCTCAATGTCATTATTCAATATATATATTTAACCCCGATATGAAAATTGCTTGGTGGTTTGGGTCTCAACTTTTGTATACTGTATATGCAGTCAACATTCAGCTATTGGGACCCATACTTTTCAATATATTTATAAATGATATGGAAAGAAATACGACAAGTGAGGTAATCAAATTTGCTGATTATACAAAATTGTTCAGAGTAGTTAAATCACAAGCAGATTGTGATAAATTGCAGGAAGATCTTCTGAGACTGGAAAATTGGGCATCCAAATGGCAGATAAAATTTAATATGGATAAGTGCAAGGTGATGCATATAGGGAAAAATAACCCATGCTATAGTTACACAATGTTAGATTCCATATTAGGAGCTACCACCCAAGAAAGAGAACTAGGCATCATAGTGGATAACACATTGAAGTCATCGGTTTAGTGTGCTGTGGCAGTCAAAAAAGCAAACAGAATGTTGGGAATTTATTTATTTATTTATTTAAAAGCATTTATATACCGTATTTTAAAAATAAATTTTATCAAAACGGTTTACAAGATTAAAATAAACATAAAATAATCAAAAATAAAATGAGGTTTCAAATATACATAAAATAAACAATAACTAGTCAGAATGCTAGGATTAAAGACTTTTATAAAATAAAAGATTTGATGCCATGGGCTTAATTTTTCTAGGTGGAGGGTGGGGTGGAAATAGAAAAAATAAAGATTGTATTAATATTGCAGGGGGGGGGGGTAGGGAGGAGAATGACAAATTGAAAATATGGAAAAATGAGGGTTAAAAAGGGGTGCAGATGACTATGCAATTATAGTTTGGCGTAAGAGTAATCGTTTAATTAGATGAAATGTTAAATGCAAGTTGAAAAGGTGGGTTTTGAGAGATTTTTTAAAATGAGAAGGGTTAGATATTGAGCGTAGGGGGTTTGGTAAAGAGTTCCAAAGTATTGGCCCGGCTATTGAAAAGGCCCTTTTTCTGGTGAGGTCTAATCTAGCTTGTTTGGGAGAGGGGATATCTAGGAGATTTTGGTTAAGTGATCTTAAATGTCGTGTTGGTTTATAGATCCGGAGTAGTGAACAAAGCCAAGTGGATGTATGATTATGAATTAAGCTGTGGATAATGGAGAGAATTTTGTATTTTATTCTGAACTTTATGGGTAGCCAATGTAGAGATTGTAAAACAGGGGAGATATGATGACGTGTAGAGGTTCTAGTTAGTATTCGGGCAGCAGTGTTCTGGATCAGTTGGAGTGGGTAGAGTGAGGAGTCTGGTAATCCTAAATAAAGAGCGTTACAGTAGTCTAGACCGGAGAAAATTAAAGATTGAAGGATGGTTCTATAATCTCGGTAGAAAAGTCGGAGGTGTTTTAGAAAGTCGTAGCTTGTAAAAAGAGTTTTTTGTGAGTGAGGAGATGTGTTGTTTTAGGGAGAGGTCTGAGTTTATGTTTATGCCAAGACTTGTGGCAGAGCGTGCTATGGGAATAGAAGTATTATTAATTGTCAGATGTGATGGTGGACCTAATAAAGAGTCGGAGATGGAAGTTAAGTGTATTAGCTCGGTTTTTGAAGGGTTTAATTTTAATCGATTGTGAGAAAACCAGGAGTTAATGGTAGCTAAATAGAGAGAAACCAGGGATAGAGTGGCTGACCATGATGTTTTATATGGGACAAAGAATTGGATGTCGTCTGCATATATTTTGAATTGTAAGTTGAGAGAGGATAAAATATTGCATAGAGGGAGAAGATATATATTAAATAGAATGGGGGAAAGTGATGAACCTTGAGGTACACCGGAATTAATGGTGTAAGGGGCGGAATGTTGTTGATTATAGTTAACTTGCTGGGGTCGATTGGAAAGGAATGATGAGAACCAATTTAAAACTATACCTGTGATACCTATGGATTTGAGATCTGAAATGAGAATCTGATGATTAACGGTATCGAATGCTGCTGATATATCTAAAAAGGCTATGATGTAGTCTGTATATGAGTCAAATGCATGGAAGAATGTATCGAAAGAAGATAGGAGTGTTTCTGTGGAATGACCTTTTCTAAATCCGTGTTGATTAACATGAAGAATATTGTGTTCGGTTAAAAAGAATTATTAGAAAGGGAATGGTGAATAAAACGGAAAATGTCATAATGCCTCTGTATTGCTCGAATGTGAGACCACACCTTGAATACTGTGTAAATTCTGGTCGCCACATCTCAAAAAAGATATAGTTGTGATGGAGAAGGTACAGAGAAGGGTGATCAAAATGATAAAGGGAATGAACAGCTCCCCTATGAGGAAAGACTAAAGAGGTTAGGACTTTTCAGCTTGGAGAAGAGACGGCTGAGGGGGGGGGATATAATAGAGGTGTTTAAAATCACGAGAGGTCTAGAATGGGTTAATGTGAATCAGTTATTTACTCTTTCGGATAATAGAAAGACTAGGGGGCACTCCATGAAGTTAGCATGAGGCACATTTAAAACTAATCGGAGAAAGTTCTTTTTCACTCAACACACAATTAAACTCTGGAATTTATTGCCAGAGCATGTGGTTAGTGCAGTTAGTATAGCTGTGTTTAAAAAGGATTGGCTAAGTTCTTGGAGGAGAAGTCCATTACCTGCTATTGATTAAGTTGACTTAGAAAATAGCCACTGCTATTACTAGCAACAGTAGCATGGAATAGACTTAGTTTTTGGGTACTTGCCAGGTTATTATGGCCTGGATTGGCCATTGTTGGAAACATGATTCTGGGCTTGATGAACCCTTGTTCTGACCCAGTATGGCATGTTCTTAATTTCCAGTTATTAACTCAGTAGCCGATGCAATACAGTGTGCTCAACCGAGCACACTGTATTGCATCGGCATGTGCATCGGCATGTGCACTGCATCGGCATGTGCAGAAAGCAGGCACCTGCCTAGAGCAGGTGCCTGCTTTCTGCACATTTTAATTGCATCGGCCCCTCAGTCACTAATACCTTAAAGAAACCTACAGATTTATCTCACTACTATTGACAAATATCTATTTTACAACTGCCTTACCCTTATTATTTTAAAAACTGAAATCATCTATCTGACTTGGTGATCCCTTACCGACAAATTACCACAATTCACTTTTGGATACCATACAATCACAATATCATATGTACACAATCTAGGTGTCCTATTAGATACTAATCTCAATATGGTATGAACAGAGTTAACTGCATAAGTTAAGCGTCTAACTAAGAATATTGAAATTAGCCACACAACTTACACTGTTAACTCCACTCCTCCTCGAAACGCCTCCCACCTGTCCCTGGAATGCCCCAACATATACAGTTAAATTACAGCCCCATAACTCCAGGATGGAGAGGGAAAAAAGACAAAATGATCACAGATAGAAGACTGGAACTGATGGAATAGAGAAGGAAAGATGACCACATTTGGAAGGAGGGAAGATTGAGAGTGTACAGGCAGATCAAATCTGAAGAGAAAGAGGATCAAATAAAGAGGGCACAGGGAGGGAGAGAGCTGAAGCAGATTATTTATTTATTTATTTATTTATTTTATTTGCTCTTATATACCGACATTCGTTGGCGTACATCACATCGGTTCACATAACAACAATTGGATTAGTATGACAAGGGTCGTACTATTTTACATTTAACAAAAACTGGTTGGAACTGAGTATACAATGTAACAAAAATTTGCATTTAACAATAACTGGTTGGAACTAAGTATACAATGTAATAAAAATTTAGGGAACGAGCTTTAAATAATCGAGTGGCGGATTAGGGACGGAAAGATGAAAAGGGAGAAAGGACCCAAGATAGCAAAAGAAAGGAACTGAAGCCAGGGGAGAGAGTGAGTGACAGGGAAGGAGCTTGAGTTGGTGAGAGGATGAGAGGCAGAAGAAATTAGATGGATTGAGTTCAGAGACTGGAAATGGGAGACTAGAGAGCGGGTGAAAGAGGGGAGAAACAGGAGACTGGGGAACATGAGAATGGGGAGGAAGTGAGAGAGGGAAGAAGAATTAAAAAGTGGGTGTGACTGGGAGATTGAAAGCTGGCAGGTAGGTGAGAGATGAAAATAGTGAGATTGTGAGGACTGGAAAGGATAATGAGGTTAAGAGGTAGAGAGGTAGGATGAGAAGAGATGAGGGAGGTTGTGAAACAAAATGTAGAGACATTCAAGGAGACATGTAAAGAAATGGGTATGAGAGAGCATGAAGAAGGATGATTAGAGAATCAATTTGAAGATAGTGGGTGGGGGGGGGGGGGGGGTGAGGGAATCAAAAGAGAAGCGGCAGTTGAGGAATAAGGATGATAGACCCAGATATCAGGAGATCTGTGAAGAGAAGATGGGCTGAGAAGGGGCAATGGAAGGCAGAGTTAGGGAAGTGAAAAACTGGGGCAGTAAGACCTGGAGAAGAAGGATGGGTGAAATCTAGTTATAAGTAAACAGAGATGCAAAGAAATGAGATGGATAAAAAAGTTCAATGCCAGAGAAATGTTGTAACATATCTCCGATCCCAGCTGCTTGCACTGCGGCCAGCCCTCAGTATCTCTTTCTTTCAGCTCCAGTGTGGTGTCTTGAGCTTCCCTGTGGCCTTCCAGCATGGCTTCTGGCATCCTGGCTCTGCCTTGCATCCTGTAGCTGACTAGAGTCATGCCCAGGAACTATTGAGTTTTACAGAGCTCGAAGACAGGAAATCCTGTGGCACACCTTGATGACATAAGCCCTGTTTAAAGTATTTAAAGAAGCCCAGTTCACTTCAACAATTGCTTGAGCAGCAGGCCCTGTTATTCCTGTACCAGAGTACTCATTTCTTCATGCTTCTGCTTTGCCTTGACCTGGACTGTTCTGGCCTCGCTTTACTTGCTGACTGCCCTGATCTCGGACTGGTATTTCTTGTCTAGGAACAGACTCCAGCTGCCCTGACTCATGCCTGACTATTACTATGCCTTCCTTGGTTCTGCACACACTGCCATCTTGTGTCAGCTGCCACCTGTTGGAGCCAGATCTGCTCACGTAGAAGCAGCCCTGTGCTTTTTCCCTTAAGTCTGCATACTCTATCAGTATCCCAGACCATAAAAGTCAGGGCCCATGATGGTCATCATCTGAATTAAATTCCCCTTTCTTCCTCCCTGCTGTCAAAGTGTAGAGCAATGTTGCAGTTGCGTCAAAAGCATCTAGGCTTATTGGTTAAGGGTAGTTATCCCCATGCCTTCTGTTAAGGGTAGTAACTGCCACTCAGTACAGGTTACCCCCATGCTTATTAGTACCCCAGACTGTAAAGGTTGTCAAGTTGATTAGAATAGAGGTGAGTTGCGGGAGTTCTTCCATGATTGCAAGTTATGATTCTGTTTACATTCATACTGCTATCCCTTAGAATCAATGAAGGTGGATTTTATGATCAGCCTGCTTATAAAGAAAGCTCTGACATGGGTAGGACATTTCTGTAGTGAAATGGTCCAGTCATGAACCAAGTAGATTCATTAACTGGCAGAAATTAAGATCCTGGAGCTTCGTCAGGACTGGCTCAGTGTAACTGAATATACCATGGAGTTCAATCAGTCGGCAAATTATTTGGACTGGAATGAAAAAGCTCTGCCTGCTGACTTCTGGTGGCATTTAGAGGCCCACATCAAGGACAAATGGGCCTAGATAGAACCCACCACCACCCTAGAAGTCCTGTTCACCTTTTGCACAAGAATTCAAAGATGCTTGGGAAAGCAGAGCCAATAGAGGGAAAGAGAGTTACAAATCCTGAAAGAACCGCTTACCCAAACCAAAAGCAGTTAAACTCTGAAGAATCCATGCTGCTCGTTGGCATGAATTACCACCTCTCTGAGGAAGAAAAAGAGTCAAGAAGGCCTGTGCCTTTCAGGGCATTTTCAAAATTCCTGCCACAACATACCTCAGAATCAAAGTCATCCCCAGCAGGGAAACACAGACTCCCAGCTCCAATAGAGGGAACAAGTCAGGAGGTAATTTTCGCTCTGTGTATCAGTACTGCCTTGGGGACATGTCTCTCTCATGTCACATTTCCAGTCAAACTGTCTTGGGAAAATAACAGAATTCCAGCTCTAGCCATGATTGACTCTAGAGCATCTGTTTGTTTTTTGGTCCTCACATCTGCTCAGCAATACCAGGTCGTCATACAATAGAAGGGATTAAGCATCATGGTAGACACTATCGATGGCTCATCCTTTATTATTAAGGTCTGTAACCACTAAGATGGAAACTCTTGTGTTAACCAGGGATATGCAATTGTTTTTCCCAAATTAGGCAATGTCAATGAAATTTCCTAATTCGGAATGGTTCGGGAGAACCGAAAAATGATTGTATTTTTTCGGAAAAAAATCATTTTTGAGTTAGTGTGTGCTAACTCCCGTTAGCGCTTGCTAACTCCCGATAGTGCACGCTAACTCGAAAATCAGGGCCCCTGAAAAAAAACAACCCCAAACTGTAGGAAAAACGAAATTCCCCCAGGGGGCTCTGAAATGAAGCCCGACACGAAACTTTTACCCAAAGCACATCTCTAGTGTTAACATCAATACATAACCACCAGTGAATTCTTGTCATTGACCTCATCAGAGCGCCACATTTCCCAGTCATTCTTGGTCTTTCATGGCTGGAAGAACATGAGCCGCAGATCATTTGGAAGATTCGGTAGGTGATGTTCCCATCAACATATTGTCAACAGAATTGTATGCCCAATGAAGAAGCTGAGGAAGTAGGGTCTGAAGAAGAGAATCTGGACCATCTGTGTGATCTGGCACTCGAAGATGGGATTGGACAATTGCCAGAAACGTATGCAGCATACTAAGATGTTTTTGACAAAAAAAGAGCTGACACTCTCCCCCCACATAGACCATACAATTGCCCAATAGATTTACTGACAGAGCAGAAATCTTTTCGGAAAGAATCTGTTCTTTATCTCAGCCTGAACTGAAGGCCCTCTGGAAATATCTAAAGGCAAACTTGCAGAAATGATTCATTTGACATTCTTCTTGGAGAAGTCCATTAACTGCTATTAAGTTAACTTAGAGAATAGCTACTGCCATTAGCAACAGTAACATGGAATAGACTTAGTTTTTGGGTACTTGCCAGGTTCTTATGACCTGGATTGGCCACTGTTGGAAACAGGATGCTGGGCTTGATGGACCCTTGGTCTGACCCAGTATGGCATTTTCTTATGTTCTTATGTTCTTATTCGACTTCACCAGTAGGGGTGTCCATATTTTTGGTGCTCAAGAAGGATGGTTTCCTCCGTCCTTGTCTTGACTATCAATCCTTAAATGCAGTAATGATTAGCAACTGCTACCCCTGCCTCTTATTAATAAATTATTGGAATGCTTTCAGGCAGCCCATATTAAACTTGATTTGAGAGGAATATATAATTTTGCCCGGATTAGGGACTGTGATCAATGAAAGATGGCTTTTCAAATTTTGAATACCTGGTGATGCTGTTTGGTTTCAGAAATGCTCTTGTTAGATTCAAAAATCTAGTGAATAAAATATTCCATGGCATTTTAGTCATAATGTAGTTATCTACCTGGTTGACATCTTGATATTTTTCAAAAATCTGCAAAGTATGACCAGTGGGTCTGTCAGATCCTGGATTGGCTC
Organism: Rhinatrema bivittatum; assembly: GCF_901001135.1. NCBI lineage: Eukaryota > Metazoa > Chordata > Amphibia > Gymnophiona > Rhinatrematidae > Rhinatrema > Rhinatrema bivittatum. Next base: position 328,435,117 of record NC_042616.1, on the reverse strand, counting down.
CAGAAGCACAAATCATATGCCAAGCTCGAGAAATGTGAATTTGACAAGTGATCAGTAGAATTCCTGGGACACATAATTTTCCATGAAGGCATACAAATGGACCCCAATAAGATCAGTGCAGTGACTCAATGGTCTGTCCTAAAAAATATTAAGGAAATCTAACACTTCCTGAGGTTCACAACTTTTACCAATATTTTATCCTGAGTTTTCCCAAATTGACAGCTCCTCTAACAGAGTCCTTAAGAAGGGGATCTCTTTCAAGTGGACTCACAAACAGCTGAAGAAGGCCTTTATGATGACCCCAATTCCAGTACACCCAAACCCACAACAATATTTGTAGTGGAGGCTGATGCACTGAGGGTAGTTGTCAGGGCTACACTATTGCAGAAGAGGGGACCTAAAGACCTCGTTCATCCATGTTCCTTCTATTCTCATAAGCTTACAGCTGCTGGGAAGAATGATCACATTTATAAGAAGGAACTTCTGGCTATAAAGACTGCCTTTGAGGAATGGTGTCATCTTCTGTATGGAGCCTGTCACCAATCCAGGTTTTCACTGACCACAAGAATTTAGAATTCTTGAAGACCACGCAAAATGTGAATTCCAGGCAAGCTCAGTGGTCTCTCTTCTTTTCCCAGTTTGATTTTATTGTGTGCATGATGTTGATGTATTAGGTCAGATGTTCTTAATCTGGGCTCCATAGATAGATGTCATATGGCCCATGAATCAGTAACAAAGAAAAGGTGTGCATGTGTTAGGGATGTGTAGCCAATATAATTTTATATCAGTTCATTTTTCATTTGGAGGGGTTTTTTGGTTTTTTTTTTCATTTCATTTAATATTTATTTCAGTTTGATGTCACTTTGGCACTAGTCTCAAAGCCAGGCACCATTTTTAAATAACCACTGCAGGGGTGGAAATGACTGGAGATTGCTCCTGCTCCTTTCTCCTACAGGGACAGAATCTCCCATGAAGGGGTTAAGTAGGAGCTGGGGAGGTTCTCTGACCTGACTGAGAGAGGGTTTGGAGGGGCCTGGTGAGGCCCTGGCTGACCTTGGCTCAGGCCAGCTGGGTAAGCCTGTGCCCAGGATTCTTGGCAGGGGGTGAGAGGGGGGGGGGGGGTTGAAGGGGCCTGGTGAGGCCCTGGTTTGGCCTGGCTTGGCTCAGCCCAGCTGGATGTGTTTAAAACAAAAATCACCTGAAAATTTTTGATTTGGCCCATGCATTTATTTCGGGTAATCTGAACTGAAACATAAATGGACTCTTTTGGTTCAGATTTCCCATTCATTTAAAACAAATGCACAACCCTAGTATGTGTTTACGTGCATTTTTCTGGGGAATGCCTTCATAGGATTGATCAGATTCTTAGAGGGGGGCCCTGACCCAAAAAAGGTTAAGAACCAATGCATTAATTGGTAAAGATTTTGGTTCCTGTTTTGACAGAATACATGTATCAGTCACAATTATTAATAGTGTTACATTGTTTGTAAAAGACAAAAATAAGTAGAGCTGTTGGAAAAGAGCGTAGGTATGCTGCCTGTCCTTAACTCTCTAAATGGACTAGTTTTGAGCAAAAATAAAAGAATGACCAGAATCCCGCATCCAAAAATGCCAAAAATCTGCTATAAACAGTGGGTCAATGACAACATTTCATACATAAAAGATTAAATTGGTGTCATGTAATAGTTCATAATATGCCACGGTGTTGTATAATCATTCACCTAATAAATATCTCTTTCATTTTCTACTTTTCAAATACAGTCCAATTTAAATGTGTATCACACATGTTCTTCATAAAAAAATCTCTTCAGAGAACTCTGCACAAAATCCACTAACCCAATACATTCAATAGAAATGATCAGTGGATTGTACAATAAAATACAAACCTGATGCCTGTGATCCAATTGCCTGCCTCAGAGGATCACTCCACAATCTTTAGTTTGTTGTCCAAATGAAAAGCAACAATCTTCTGGGAGGCAATGCACTTCCGAGCAGTGAGCTATGAACCAGGTTTCTCATGTTCTTATGTTCTTAGATCAGGGTTCAAATCCCACTGCTAATTCTTGTGACCTTTGGTAAGTCACTTTAGCCTCCATTGCCTCAGGTTCAAACTTACTGCCTGATTCATTAAGGCTTTTCTCCCATTCTGTGTCTATGGGAAAAAATACCTTGGTGAATCAAGCTCTTACATTGTCCGCCCTCAGGGAATAGGGAAATACCTACAGTACCTGAATGTAATCCGCTTTGAAATGCCAGAAAATGGAATATAAAAATAAATTTAAAAACAATGCAGGGTCAACTTATCTCATTTGAAAAAAAGCAGGCTGAACTCTACTGGTAAAGAAAAAAACCCCCAAAACCCCAAAACATCCAGGGCCAGTAAATCTAGATGGTTGTTCAAAAGACAGTGTGCAACAATAAGAGCCTCAGTTTTAGCCTTGCGCAAACAACTGTGGCGCTCTATCATACGAGCTTTAAAAGCTCACATGGTTTTTCCCAATGTCCACAGGGCAATTGATAGCATATATTGCACCTGTGGATTCATAGGTACTTGCAAAGTTCAACTTAATATTCTGTCTTCCAGATACAGGGAAGAGCAGAGCCAATAAATGCTTCATTTCATACATAACAATGTACAAAGGGCTGGTGTCCATAGCCCGTAGTATCAGAAGTCCCATCAGAATGAAACTCAAAGTGATAGCATAGCTCACTGATTGCAAACCCATTTAAATGCAAATAAGGGAGAACTTTTCAGGATAATATGTACTTTAAAAACTTGCCAATATTTACAAATAATAGCTTGTATTCAAGATGCTCCAGTAGAAAATGGTAAAATACATGCGGATTGTCAATGTTCTTTTTTTTAATAGGGCATAACAAAAGAGCTAGCCATCCCTTTGGCTTGTACCTTAGACTCATCAATATCAGAATGCAAGTAGTGAAGGCGCAAAAACGTTTAAATGACAAAGATGACAACTAGCAAACTGTAGAAGAATATTCCTGTTTATCACTTTTCAAAAAAGAGAAAACACAAACTTGTCAGTAACTATCGATATGGTGATATCCAGAAATGAAAATTCGCTTAGTTGCAGTGTGTGTAAATTTCAAATTGGAATTGGTCCAACCATACAAAACGTTTCAAGATCCTATATAGTGCCTTTCCAAAGCACTACAATGTCTTCATTTTGAAAATCAACAACAAAAAATAAAATTATTTAGGTAATTCAGGTGGCAGTTTAAGTATAAAGTTCTCTTCTTCTGCACTTAATTTTAGCTAATTCTTGAGAAAACAGTAGTTATTTGAAGGTTCATCCTTCTTAGTCACTGTCGTCATTGTGGAACTGGATAAATCGGCCTGCTACTATGTTTACTAGATTCTTATGTGGAGATCTTAATGATACATGTAAAGCATGCATATAACATGAATAATGCTGCGCTGGAGGTGGACCCTCGGTCTGGTGCAGGATTGGTACAGCCCTCCGGTCGGACCCGGAGAGCGCCTGCCACCAGGAGGCGGAGCACAGGAGGAGACAGAGGCTAGCTGGAGCTTCACCAATAGCAACCCGGGATTACCTCAGGTTGAGCCCTTGGTTACCCGGGCCGCCTGGTCTTAGGTGGGCCTCGCAGGGTCTCCTAGAGAGTTCAAGGGAGTACCCACCACGAACAAGGGTGCGCGGTCGGTGTTCAGGCAAGGAAGTCCGGAGGTCACAGGAGGCCAGAATAGACTGTACGAGTGTATAGTGAGGAGCAATGCCAGAGTCTTGGCGTAAAATGGTCAGCCAGTCAGGGTTGGTAACAGAGGTCTGTCCGTGTGTAGTCAGAGTTCCAGGCAGTGGTCAGGTCAGGCAGCAATCAAAGAGTAGTCGGGTTCCAGGCAGAGGTCAGGTCAGGCAGCAATCAAGGAGGTCAGTATCGTGAGATCAGTCCAAAGGGTACTACCAGGAATGGAGAGATGAAGGAACAGGAGACGCTGGAACGGGAGACACAGGAGACACTGGAACAGAGAGACTGGAATGCAGGAAGGCAAACTTGCTATCACTAGGTGATCGACCCGATTGCTAAGGCAAGGAAGTGAAGTGAGGCACTTCCTTTAATACAAGACTCAATCCGGGCATGCCACAGAGCTGGGACCTGCCCTTGGCCCTTTAAGAGGCTGGTCATTCCTCGCGCGCACGCCTAGGGGCAGGACCGACACCACGGAGCACGCTGAGCCCCGCCGTGGGCCTGGCTGGAGCTGGGAGGTGAAGCGTTGGGGAATGCTGCCGCAGAACGACAAGGCCGAGTGGAGCTGGCGGCAGATGCGAGGGAGGCCGACCCGGGACTGGCTGGTGAGGAGGAAGGGTGAGCAGGCCCCAGAGCGGGTTGGGCGCAAGCGGGATGCGCAACAATTAATTGCCTTTGGAACACTAGGGAAGGAGAATGCCTGGCCATAATAAAAAGTGCATACATTTTATTCTATGATATGAATCTTATATTTAGCCCAGTAGCTCTCAGAGACCTGAGACAGGTTCAAGGGGTCTTTTACATAGTGGAAAACATGTTTCAATACCCTATTGTTGAGATGCACTGTGATCTCGCTCTGCATTAGAGATGCGCTATCGTTTAAAATGAAATAGGAAATATTAATGACATTTTCTTTTTTGCTTTGTTTTCAAAATGAAAAACACAATTTTGTTCATGTTTCATTTAGTTTTGAAACTGCTGCTGCTACCTTTAAAGAACAAAAAAAGCCATCTAGTCTTGGTTCCTCCTCCAGTCCACCAAACCTGCAAAAATAAAAGGCACCCTCTAGTCCCCAGACCCCTCTGACCGCACCACATTCCTCCAACAACCTTTTACTCCATTGGTGGGTCTTCCAGGGGCAGGAGTGATCCCCAGTTGCTCCTACCCTGCAGTTCTGGATTTTCAAAATAACCGCTGGTTAACCTGAGGCCAGTGCCTTATGTTGTTTGGCAGAATCTATAAGTGAAGAAACAAGAGAACCTGAATTACGTTTATCAAGCTACCTCACAAAACAGACTTTTCTAGCCCTTCATTGTTGCATCCACAGGCAACTTTGGAAATCAGCTTCTGCAGATTTTCACTCTCTGAGGCCCTGCGGGTAATACTCCCTCCTTTCAAACATAGCCGCAAACTTGGAATTCTTCATAACTCTTGACTGGCACATTTAAACAGTGGTACATTGAAATAGGGTAAATCTGAGGCTGATATTCAGTGCCACTTAAATAGCAACTTATCTGGCCAAGTGGTAGCCACTGAATATCTGGCTATGTTCAGTGGCCACCACTTAGCTGTAAAATATCCAGCTAAATACTTAGCTGGATATTGAATGGGAAGGCAGTGGACGAATCGGGATGACAATACTTAACCAGCTAACTTAGCTGGATAAGTTGCGATATTCATACTTATCTAATTAAGTTAATCAAATATGTGAGACCTGCCATAGAGCAGGTCTAACTGAGCCAGATATAAGTTACGTGGCTAAGTAGCGCCAAATACTGGGATATTCAGCAGCATAGCCCATGCTGCTGAATATCCCATGTAAGTTAGCTGGATAAGTTTTAGCAAGCTAATTTACCCAGCCATTTCCTTCTGAATATTGAGCCCTTTAGCTCTAATTAGAGCAGGGATTTAAATACATTTTAGCAAGAGACCACAGGGACCCTACATATAAGAAATAGAATTTGATGTCGACCAAAAAAGGAGGTCCGGATATAAGATCAATCGAGGAAGCCACCAAGTAAAAGAATAGGCAAGTTGATGGTTTGCAGAATTCTGTTAAGTATTTGTGCTTTATAAATAAAACATCCTCCAATGGAAGGGAGAAATTATCCAGTCTATCAGTTAGAACATTACAAAGAAATCCCCCCCGCCACAAACAATATGATTGTGATTAATATGATACACACAGCTATTTTCCTGATGCTGAGGTCTTAAATCTCTATCGGTAGCCTTTTGACCCCTTGTACTGATTTGCTCTGAGAGAGTACAGTGTGTAGTACGTATTGAAGAGCTAGAAGTTGGCTTTGATGGGGAGGGCTTCTCGGCATGTGGTAGCCACCAATGTGCGATCCGAGAAGCTTGAGAATTTTTGTGGTGTGATCCTCCCCTGGCACCAGCTTGAAAGCAAGTGCAGACAGGGTCCTGTTAAAACTGTCCCGCTCCCTTCATTTTTGACTGCCGTTTCTCCCATATATCTCCCCCCCCCCCCTCCTCCCCATCTGTCTCCCTTGTATTGACGAGCAGTTCCGTGTTCAGCCTCGGAGCAGGAGGCATATAATGAGTTTGTCCTGACGCTAATGAAACTCCATAAATTGTCTAATGGGACCATCACACATTCGCTATGGGGTAGATTCCAACCTTTGTTGCTGGCATCTGTCCCATACATGGAAGGGGATTTACGCACCATAAAAAAAGTAGAAGCAGAAGAATTATATTGGCTGACTTGCACTCCATGGTGATGCATGTTAGCTGCGGGACTTTTGTGTTAGTCGCTTATCATTAGGGTTCCCAGATGTGTCCAGGTTATCAGACTGAGGCTGAGCCAGTGCTCAGTTTTGCAGTTATAGATTTGTAGTTCAGATTTTCTTTTGAAAAGCTGAAGTAGAAATCCTGACATGCAGTGGGGACAAACCCGGGACAAGTTAATGTATGTAGCTAGCTGGTAACCTTAGTTTGTTGCTGTATTCTTTTTTTTTTTTCTCTCATAAAGTCTTCTGAGTCACATCGTCATCGTTTGGCTAACTGATTTTTTTTAAGCAATCATTAGGGAGGGGAAGACTATGTAGACACTCACAGAATACATTCTATTATTTTGGATCCAGATCATGAGGGAAATGGGCCAAATTCATGAGGACAGATAGCTAAACAGACTATTGGTCTGCTGTACCAAAGGGTTTTTCCCAGTTTGAGTCTCTGGAAAAATGTTGAATACATCTGGCTCTATACGTCCTATATAATAGTTTGTCATAACACAGAGCCAAATAGCATTGTTAAACAGATGTGTTTTACAATGAATTAGAAATCATTTTGACAAGCTATCAAACAATTGGAATTTAACAGGAAAGAAATATATAAAATGTCAGCTTCTGACACCAGTCACAGTTTTGGACTCTTTCAGAGGCTGATGGGCTTGTGCTGCTAGCCTGCAGGTACCACCCTCCCCCCAAAAGTGTAAAGGCCCCGCTGATGAGGTCAGGAATAGGGCTAAACCTTTTGTTTTGTCTCAGAAAGGTAGTAGCCCTTGTCACTGCCAGCAGCTCTGGAATCATCATTAATCCTAGCGAGGCTCACGCGGCTGAGGATTTTCGTGTCATGCCTGACCACTGCACAGCACTTCTGGCTACCACCCAGCGCGATTGACTTTGACCACCTATTTTCGAAGATGGGACTTTTAAGCACAGCTTGATGGAGTGGCAGACCAAGTTCTCCTGTGACAGTCACCACTGACCCCCCCCCCCACCCCCCTCCCGCAGACAGAGGGAAAAAGCAAGGGAGGTATACAGGGATGAAAGCACTGAAGTCAGAAAACATTTATTAAAAATGTGTTCCTCAGTACTCTCCCAATCTGCCCTTCTTTCTTGCTTGTCCTACACTGCCTCCTCTCCTCAAAACAAGTTTTTAATGTTAATGATTTTCAGCAGATTTTAGCATTCCATTTTTTCCCCTTTGTCTCACTTTCAAGAGGCACAAACGTATTGATTCCTTTGAGTACTGTGTATAGAATTTACTCTTCCTGCCTCTACAAAATAAGAGAGTCTGAAATTGGTAAAATGATTTTATTTCTAATACACTCACTTCAGTTTAGTTATCTATTTCACTTGTCAAAGATGAAAACATTAAAGCATCATTGCTAGTAACTTGTTTAATAGATAATTCAGTTGGCAGTTAAAACAAAATTATTTTGACTCCCTTTTTCTATTCTGGGCTCAGTACATACTTCGACTCCACATGCTTTCTTTATGCACAAAAATCCTTTTATACTGTACATATCTATTTATCTTCTCAAACAAGCGCACAACACGAATCCATGATACTATGGATCAACAGTACTGTATGGACAGTAGAACACACACATGATGTTAGCTTGCTATTCTGCTGCATTAGCAAATATGACTCACCCACTCTGACTACTCATAGCACCAGATTGCACTGTCACATACAAGCTTTTCTATAGTCTATAAATTACACTTGGTCCAAGAAAACAAAGAGGTAGGCAATTTATGATACCGTCAGGTGAACACAAAAGAATAGATGCCTGGATCTTTTCCAACACTTTGTTGATGCAGAGACGTGTCAAGTAAATTGCCCGACTCAGGCCGAGTTTCGCAGCTTTACAGCCGCTGCCTCAGGGGCTCCACTATTCCAATCAATGATGCTGTTTCATCCAATCAATTGTACTAGTATGCCAGCAGTACAAGAACAACTTGTGCATGAAGGTTCAAAACGCAAGCCAGCATAAGAGACTGCGATCTGTTATGCTGGCTTGCGTTTTGAACCTTCGTGCACAAGTTGTTCTTGTACTGCTGGCATACTAGTACAATTGATTGGATGAAACAGCATCATTGATTGGAATAGTGGAGCCCCTGAGGCAGCGGCTGTAAAGCTGCGAAACTCGGCCTTAGTCGGGCAATTTACTTGACACGTCTCTGCATTAATAAAGTGTTGGAAAAGATCCAGGCATCTATAAATTACACTTTACATGCTTCACTCATACTTCTAATTCATGCTACACTACTATTGATAGCTAATCTCTAATCTCTTTTCTGCCATAACACAGCAAAAAAGCTATTCTTATAGGAACAGAAACACATATTGCAAATAAAATAACATATTTACAGGAAATATTTGCCTCCCTCTTGAGGACTGAAACAGTGGTGATTGGAGTGCGTATGACTGCGTCTTTGTCCCCCCCCCCCCCCTGCAGCTGCTGAGTGAGCTGGGGGTCCCCTCTCATCCTTTAGCTGTCACTACGGCTCAGCATGTCATCAAGCAACTGCAAAAGATGAGAAACAGAGTATGAGAGGAGGTACTTAAACCCTACCTGAAACTCTAGCAACAAGGAGGAAAGTAGAGTCCAAGGAAGGAAATGGTAAACAGAACAGAGCATACGTGTATGTGGCAATGACATCTGACCTTACAGCAAAGAGGAAAAGGAAAGCTTGATGATGAACTGAGGATCCAAAGCTGTAGCACAATATTGAATGGCTGAATAATTTCCTCTGTCCCTCACACCCCACCGTAACACATGCTGACCATACATTACCTGACACTTGACCATCCCATGCTTGCATTAGACAGAACATAAGTCTGTTGAACGTTCAGCTTGGCTGGCCTGACATGCAAGAAATTCACAAAACCAGCCATGTTATCAAACATGTGCTATAAAACAGTCCATGAATTCTCACTTGCAGACAGACGTGATTATTGTATACAAAAGCATTTGAAAATACTGACAAAATTGTATACAGTGAACTGGCACAAGGTATTCACTTGGGCTCACTTCGGCAACCAAAATGCTTTGAGCTAAAATTTGAAAGACAGATTAGAAATGTATTGTTATTATCATACCTGCCTTAAGCCCAGACTATCACATGTCCTTGAACTAGGAAATCTTCGGTTTTGACGACAGCATGGAGCATGACTGCCTTTAGATCTTGAGCAAGTTTTATTGTTATGACTTGTGTCATACCATCCTTGAGTTGCTGTGGTTCCTGCTGTTTGTCTTGTTTTGTTGTGACTTAATCAATTTTTGTATATAGGTGTATATATGCCTGTTATACGAATGTTCAGATTAAAGTGACAATAGTGCAGGATATAAATTTTATAAATAGGTAAACAAACCTGTATTTCAATTGTAACCTAGGATGAAATTTGAGGGTGGGTGCCCAATGTAACACTCTGGTTAGAACTGATAAGGTAAAGCACAATAATGTGACAGTTTTACAGTGCTTTAGGAGCTGATGTACTAAAATAATGAGATGCAGAACGGGACAGCATTAAAATGGCCATACTAACATAGTAACTATATGCTATAGACTGGTGAGCCTGACTTCAATGCTGGGAAAAATCATGGAAACTGTTATAAAGCATACAATCACAAAACATTTAGATAGACATGGTTTGATGGGACACAGCCAACATGGATTTACCCAAGGGAAGTCTTGCCTCACAAATCTCCTACAGTTTTTTGAAGGGATGAATAAACATGTGGACAAAGGTGAACTGGTAGATGTGGTGTATTTGGATTTCCAGAAGGCATTCAACAAAGTCCCACATGGGAGGCTTCTAAGAAAACTAAAAAGTCATGGGATAGGAGGGGATCTCCTTTTGTGGATTGCAAGTTGGTTAAAAGACAGGAAATGGAGAATAGGATTAAATAGTCAGCTTTCACAGTTCAAAAAGGCAAACAGTGGAGTGCCTTAGGGATCTGTACTTGGACTGGTGCTTTTAATATATTTATAAATGATCTGGAAAGGGGTATGAAGTGTGAGGTGATCAAATTTGCGGATGACACAAAATTATGCAGAGTAGTTAAATCTCAAGCGGATTGTGATGAATTGGAGGAGGACCTTTGAGACTGGAAGATTGGGCTTCCAAATGGCAGATGAAATTTAATGCGGACAAGTGCAAAGTGATGCATATAGGGAAAAATAACCCTTGCTGTAGTTACACAATGTTAGGTTTTATCTTAGGAGTTACCACCTAGGAAAGAGATGTAATCGTCATAGAGGATAATACATTGAAATCGTCACCCAGTGTGCTGTGGCAATCAAAAAAGCAAACAGAATCAGCCCGATCCAGTAAAGTCCGTGGGAGAGCGGACTAACGCCCGCTCTCCCGGCGAGCGCACCGGCCCCTTGCTGGTGCGCGCGATCCAGTATTTAAATTAGGCGACGCGGTGCAAACGAGGAAAAGGAGGCGCTAGGGACACTAGCGCGTCCCTAGCGCCTCCTTTTGGCCTGGAGCGGCGGCTGTCAGCGGGTTTGACAGCCGACGCTCAATTTTGCCGGCGTCGGTTCTCGAGCCCGCTGACAGCCACGGGCTCGGAAACCGGACGCCGGCAAAATTGAGCGTCCGGTTTTCGGCCCGACAGCCGCGGGCCGAATTCAAAAAAATTTTTTTTTTTTTTTTTTTACACTTTTGGGGACCTCCGACTTAATATCGCTATGATATTAAGTCGGAGGGTGCACAGAAAAGCAGTTTTTACTGCTTTTCTGTGCACTTCCCTGGCGCCGGAAGAAATTAGCGCCGACCTTTGGGCGGCGCTAATTTCTTAGAGTAAAATGTGCGGCTTGGCTGCACATTTTACTTACTGGATCGCTCGGGAATACCTAATAGGGCCATCAACATGCATTTGCATGTTGAGGGCGCTATTAGGTGCCGCGGGTGGGCCGCGTGTTTTCCTCCCCTTACTGAATAAGGGGTAAGGGAAAACACGCGTCCAGAGCAGGGTGACAGTGCGCTCCGACGGAGCACACTTTACTGGATCGAGCTGAATGTTAGGAATTATTAGGAAGGGAATGGAAAATAAAACGGAGGATGTCATATTGCCACTGGTGAGACTGCAACTTGAATACTGTGTGCAGTTCTGGTCACCACATCTCAAAAAGGATATAGCTGCACTGGAGAAACTGCAGAGAAGGGTGACCAAAATGATATGGGGCATGGAACAGTTGCCCTATGAGGAAAGGCTAAAGAAGTTAGGGCTGTTCAGTTTGGAGAAGAGACGACTGAGGGGGGATATGAGAGAAGCCTACAAAATCATGAAAGGACTTGAACAAGTTAATGTAAATCAGTTATTTACTCTCTCGGATAATAGAAGGACCAGGGGGCACTCCATGAAGTTAGCAAGTAGCTCATTTAAAACAAATCAAAGAAACATCTTTTTCACTCAGCGCATAGTTAAACTCTGGAATTCATTGCCAGAGTATGTGGTTTCAGCAGTTAGTGTTACTGGGTTTAAAAAGGTTTGGGTAATGTGCTAGAAGATGTGGTAGGCCTGATTGACAAACTGAAGAGTAGTAAATCACCTGGACCGGATGGTATACACCCCAGAGTTTTGAAGGAACTAAAAAATGAAATTTCAGACCTATTAGTAAAAATTTGTAACCTATCATTAAAATCATCCATTGTACTTGAAGACTGGAGGATAGATAATGTAACCCCAATATTTAAAAAGGGCTCCAGGGGTGATCCGGGAAAGTACAGACCGGTTAGCCTGACTTCAGTGCCAGGAAAAATAGTGGAAAGTGTTCTAAACATCAAAATCACAGAACATATAGAAAGACATGATTTAATGGAACAAAGTCAGCATGGCTTTACCCAGGGCAAGTCTTGCCTCACAAATCTGCTTCACTTTTTTGAAGGAGTTAATAAACATGTGGATAAAGGTGAACCGGTAGATGTAGTATACTTGGATTTTCAGAAGGCGTTTGACAAAGTTCCTCATGAGAGGCTTCTAGGAAAAGTAAAAAGTCATGGGATAGGTGGCGATGTCCTTTCGTGGATTGCAAACTGGCTAAAAGACAGGAAACAGAGAGTAGGATTAAATGGACAATTTTCTCAGTGGAAGGGAGTGCACAGTGGAGTGCCTCAGGGATCTGTATTGGGACCCTTACTTTTCAATATATTTATAAATGATCTGGAAAGAAATACGACGAGTGAGATAATCAAATTTGCAGAAGACACAAAATTGTTCAGAGTAGTTAAATCACAAGCAGATTGTGATAAATTGCAGGAAGACCTTCTGAGACTGGAAAATTGGGCATCCAAATGGCAGATGAAATTTAATGTGGATAAGTGCAAGGTGATGCATATAGGGAAAAATAACCCATGCTATAATTACACAATGTTGGGTTCCATATTAGGTGCTACAACCCAAGAAAGAGATCTAGGTGTCATAGTGGATAACACATTGAAATCGTCGGTACAGTGTGCTGTGGCAGTCAAAAAAGCAAACAGAATGTTGGGAATTATTAGAAAGGGAATGGTGAATAAAACGGAAAATGTCATAATGCCTCTGTATCGCTCCATGGTGAGACCACACCTTGAATACTGTGTATAATTCTGGTCGCCGCATCTAGAAAAAGATATAATTGCGATGGAGAAAGTACAGAGAAGGGCTACCAAAATGATAAGGGGAATGGAACAGCACCCCTATGAGGAAAGACTAAAGAGGTTAGGACTTTTCAGCTTGGAGAAGAGAAGGCTGAGGGGGGATGTGATAGAGATGTTTAAAATTATGAGAGGTCTAGAATGGGTAGATGTGAATCAGTTATTTACTCTTTCAGATAATAGAAAGACTAGGGGGCACTCCATGAAGTTAGCATGTGGCACATTTAAAACTAATCGGAGAAAGTTCTTTTTTACTCAACGCACAATTAAATTCTGGAATTTGTTGCCAGAGGATGTGGTTAGTGCAGTTAGTATAGCTGTGTTTAAAAAAGGATTGGATAAGTTCTTGGAGGAGAAGTCCATTACCTGCTATTAAGTTCACTTAGAGAATAGCCACTGCCATTAGCAATGGTAACATGGAATAGACTTAGTTTTTGGGTACTTGCCAGGTTCTTATGGCCTGGATTGGCCACTGTTGGAAACAGGATGTTGGGCTTGATGGACCCTTGGTCTGACCCAGTATGGCATTTTCTTATGTTCTTAGGTTAAATCCATAAACTGCTATTACGGTAATTAATAAACAATATTAGCTTGTGATCTAATTTTTGGATATTTGACAGGTACATGTGACTTGGATTGGCCACTGTTGGAAACGGGATACTGGGCTTGATGGACCCTTGATCTGACCCAGTATGGCATTTCTTATGTTCTTATGTAACTACTGCACATAAAGACCAAATGATCAATCCAGTCTGCCCAGCAAGTTGCTCATGGTAGTAACTGCTGCTTCCTGCAAGTTATCTTGAATCTTGGGTTCTAATTGCCACTCCAAGTTATTCCCATGCCTTCCATTAAGGGTAGTACCTGCAGATCTGTACAGGTTACCTCCATGCACCCCTTTTTTCGTTTCCAACATCTAACTTTTAGGGATCTGCAGTGTTTATCCCATGCCCTTTTGAATTCATTCATTACTGTTTTTGTTCTCACTACCTCTCCTTGGAGGATACTCCTTGTCTCACCACCCACTCTCCCAAACATGAAAATGGGCCTCTGTTTCCCCAGCTCCATACCTATCCCCGTACCTTCTTTGTTAGGAAGACGAAACTGGCTTTTCTCCAGCCAGTATCTGCAGCAATTTCAAAACCATGCTGCTTACAATCTGACCTGCCACCAAAAATGACTTTTTTGAAGGGATCAGTGGTACGGGGTAGAGGGTAACCCAGAAGCCTTTTTTGGTGTTCAAGGGAGCATGGGAGGATTGGGTGGCCCAATTTATTTTTCAGGGGTTGGAATTGGGAACCAAGGGGCAACTTTGGTGTTCGAAAGTGGAAGGACTTTAGGGCCAAGACCTTCTTTGGTTTTTGGAAGGGGGGGATTAAGGCCTGGCAGCCTTTTGGGGGTTGGAGGAGAGTGGGGGGAGGAGGAGGGGAGGAGTAAGGAACGGGGCCCAGAGATCCTTAGATGGAAATAATTTTGCAATGTTAGGAGCTGCATTAAGCTTCATATATGTTAAAGTTGGATAGCACCTAGTACAATAGCTTTCCTAAATATTCCTTTTTCTTTAGTCACTGGAGGCACTTGAGGTGGCCAAGGAGCATCACATAATGAGCAGCTTAATGCATGGTTTTTATTCACAAACCTCTCCACACTTCTTAAGATTGGCATAGAGAGCAGTATCCTTAACTATACACTGGAAATCCTCCTTTTCACACTAAAGAACTCAACTAATCTGAGCTACTGTGGAACCCTACTCATTCTCTGAGTTTCATATAAGTTTTCTAAAAATCAGCACATTAATGAAATGGTAGTAGCACCACTTTACCTTCCTCTGCCTTATCTGTCTACCAGATAGTCCTCATGCTGGAGCTCTCACTTTCCACGCCTGACACACCCTCAAAGAGCAGCTGCAGGAAGCCGGGATATATAAACTGAAGAAATAACGTCCCATGTACTAATCTACACTAGCTCTGTAAAATGATGCAGTACGCAGTGACGCAACATGCAATATGGTGACGCAATGCATGACACGATGAAAATTGTCCTTGACATACTTCTAAAGTTTTTAATGCAAACTTTCTATTTATTTGAGTCACAGATGTGAGTGCATGGTTGATGCAGCCTAGCAGGCGTATCTAATAGGCACATGCTGATAGCTTGTGGACTCGCTCATTTTAGGACTGGAGCTGGGACTTCACTTATACCATCCTCGTTCCTCTCAGGTTGAGGCTTTAGGTTCCAGGGGCCGGCAGGGCTTAGATGAGAGTCCTGCAAGAAGCAGTCGGACAAAGTCGAGTCAAGGACAGAGGGCAGGGCTGGCAGTGAGCAAAGGTATCCGGGTCCAGGCCAAGGTCAGGGCAGGCAGAAGTCCAAAGGAGAAGTCGGTGTCCATAGCAGGGGGTCAGAACCAGGAGTCAGGCAGACATGACAAGACAAGGCACAGGAAACCAATGCAAGGTAAGAACCAGTGGAGCAAGGCATGGGGAGGCAAAACACGGAACCTCAGGCAAGGCAAGAAGGACAACAGGCAGGGCAAGGAGACAAGGAGCAAAGCAGTCACAGAAACAAGGACACAAAGCACACAGAAAGCAAAATGTACTGCAAGGCTGCAGGAAAATCTTTGCTGAGGGAAGCATGTCTGGAATTTAAATCCCCAGCCATGTGATATTATCAGTAGATGTAGCAGAGCTTTCCTGCTGCGTAGTCTCCATAGTCTAGTGCATGGAGTGCACATGTGCCTAGAGGCAGCAGCAGCGGGTAGAGGGAGGCAGCAAGTGGAGGCAGGCAGTGGCTGGCAGCGTCCTTGCCACAGAGGAGGAACCATGGCATCAGGGTGAGCTGGCAGCGTCCTGGGGTGAGTGGGGCCGATTGCGAGAGATTCCCGCAATTGGCTAATCATTACAATTTGATGATTTTAACAGATTGATAATAATAAAACAGTGAATATGGCTTGTGCAAAAGTTTAGACAATTTTCCAACTGATTTATTATTATTTTTTTTAAAAGTTGCTAATAAGACCCTAAAGGTTGATTTACTCATTAGGCTTTCAGTTAGTCAGGTGAAGACAATTATGTTGCGCTGGAGGTGGACCCTTGGCCTGGCGCAGGATTGGTACGACCTTCTGAGGGTTCCCAGAGGGTGCCTGCTGCCAGCAGGCAGAGCACATGAGGAGACAGAGGCTAGCTGAGCTTCACCAATAACAGTCCATGGGTCTCCGTGGGTTGAGCCCTTGGATTCCCGGACCACCTGGGCTTAGGTGGGCCTCTGAGGATCTCCCGGAGAGATAGTGGAGAGGTGTGCCCACCAAGAGCAAAGGTGCGCGGCCAGTGGAGAACAGATAAGCTAGACCGGAACAGAGAGTACCGACTGAAGGTCTTCCGGTCAGGATAGGCAACACCTAGTGGTCTAGCTTGTAGTAGGCCGTGGGTAGCGTCAGAACAGGCAGGCCTGATGGTCACAGGAGAAGCAAGGAGAGTGTCCGTATGGAGTGCAAGGGTCAAAGCCAGGGTATCCATCCGATGGTGGTCAGCCAAAGTAAAGATCAGTTCCAGGTATCAGTCCGAGCATAGTCAGTAGCAAGCAGAGGTCAGTTCCAGGTATCAGTCCGAGCATGGTCAGTAGCAAGCAGAGGTCAGTTCCAGGCAGCGGTCCAAATGTGGTCAGAGGCAAGTCGAGGTCAGTACCGTGTATTAGTCCGAGAAGGTACAACATGGGTAGTGGAGCGTGGAACAGGAAACAGGAACAGACGCTGGAACACAGGAAGGACTACAGGAACACCGGAACGCAGGAACACTGGAACAAGGGACGCAGGACCTGGAGGGTGGCCTCAGGTTCAGCTGAGAGCTGAGTGGGTGGTGGCGGTCTCCGAGACGGCCAGGACAAGACTAAGGGCTTCAGCAGGGATATATGGAATGTATTGTGAATTCCAAGGCTTGCCGGTAGCTTCAGCTGGTATGTTACAGCCAACACTCGGAGTAATATGGGAAATGGTCCCACATACTTTGGGCCAATCTTTGAGAGGGCAGCTGGAGGCGGATGTGCCACGTATTGAGCCAGACCTTCTGTCCCGGCAAAAATACTGGGGTGGCCCGACGATGGGTGTCTGTTACCTGTTTGGCACGATCGGCCACTTGACAGATGCGTTCTTTAACCTGGTCCCATAGCCGGTGGATGGTCTGGGCCATGGACTGTGCTGCAGGAGATGGCACGCTGAGTGGGACTGGAAGAGGCAGGCAGGGCTGCTGACCAAAAATCACCACAAACGGAGAGGTCCCAGTGGCGGATGCAACGTGGGTGTTGTGTGACAACTCTGCCCATGGGAGAAGATTGACCCAGTTGTCTTGTTGGTCGTTCACATATGACCGGAGGAAGGCTTTCAGGGAGCAATTGGTTCTCTCGGCCTGACCGTTAGCCTGCGGATGGTAGGCGGAGGTTAAGTTCAAGGTAATATTGAATTTTCTGCAGAGGGATCTCCAGTACTTTGCCACGAACTGAGGGCCATGGTCCAAGATGCTCTCTTGTGGCAATCTGTGGAGATGGAAGACATGATTCAGGAAGAGTCGGGCGAGTTCAGGAGCCAATGGTAGGCCGGGTAAAGGTACAAAATGGTCTATTATGACCCGGATTATGGTGTGCCCCTGGAGGGGGGAAACTCCACAATGAAGTCTGTAGAAAGACTAGTCCAGGGTTCTGTGGGTGCAGGAAGGGGCTGGAGAATCCCCCACGGACATCCAGTAGGCGGTTTTTGTTGAGCGCAGACAGGAGTCTATGTAGTTACGGGAGTCCTTTGTCATAGTAGTCCACTATCCGCTGATGATGCCCTTGATCTGCGTAGCATCTCCAGGGTCTGGGCCTGGCTGGGAGGGCCAGCAAGACGGGAGTTATGGGCCCAACGAAGCACTCGCTCTCGGAGGTGGCGAGGCACCACCGTCTTACCAGCAGGCACGGTGGTAGTCGCTGCGATGGAGATACATGCGGGATCAATTATATGAGCTGGAGTTTCAGGGGTATCCTCTGGCTCCACAGAGCATGAGGGTGCATCGGCGTGGAGATTATTTTCAGCTGGGCGGTAGTGTAGTTCAAAGTTGAAGCATGCGAAGAAGAGAGCCCAGCGGGCCTGTCTTGCTTTCAGTAGTTGAACCTCTTTCAGATGTTCTAAATTCTTATGATCGGTGTAGATGGTGAACTTGTGCTGGGCCCCCTTGAGCCAGGGATGCCACTCCTGGAGAGCCAACTTCACAGCCAGGAATTTGTGGACCCCAATTGTGTAATTGTGTTCTGCAGGTGAAAACTTGTGGGAGTAAAAAGAACACGGAACAAGGGATCCCTTAGTGGAGTATTGACTGAGGACCAACCCGGCACCAATGGCGGACGAGTCAACCTCGACAATGAAGGGGAGGTTCGGATCTGGATGGCGGAGACATGGGCGGGTACGGAAGGCCTCCTTAAGTGCCTGGAATGCGGACTGGGCTTTAGGACTCCACTCCCAGAGGTCACATCCCTTCTTAGTCATGGCGATGATTGGAGCTGCCAGCAAGGAGTAGTCTGTGATAAAGAGACGTAATAGTTCGTGAATCCTAAGAACCTTTGTAGGGCCCGTAGACCAACTGGCTGAGGCCAGTCATGAATACCTTGGAGCTTGTCCGGGTCCATAGTAGATTCTTTGCTGGAAATGATGTAACCCAGGAATGGGAGACTAGACTGTTCAAAAAGGCATTTTTCAAGTTTAGCATAGAAATGGTGGTCCCAAAGTCATTGACGAATGGTCTGGACATGAGAGCGATGGGATTCCAGATCTTTGGAAAAGATCAAGATCTCATCCAAATAGACTACAATGAAGGAGTATAGGAGGGTCTCTGAAGATCTCATTCATCATCCTCTGGAAGATGGTAGGAGCGTTGCATAGCCCAAAGGGCATTACTACATACTCGTAGTGTCCATCCCACGTATTAAACGTGTTTTTCCATATATCCTCGGGTTGAATGCGGACCAAATAATAGGCCCCACATAGGTCCAACTTGATAAAGATTCGAGCCTCCTGGAGCTGATCGAATAGCTCACTGATGAGCACCAGTGGGTAGCGGTCTTTAAGGGTGATGGCATTCAGGCCTCGGTAGTCGATACACGGCCTTAAGGTACTGTCCTTCTTTTTCACAAAAAATAACCCGGCACCCACCGGGGATGTAGAGGGTGTAATGAAACCTTTGGCTAGGTTTTCTTTAATATAGGCAGGCATAGCCTGGATCTCTGGAAGTGAGAGCGGGTAAGTTCTGCCCTTGGGAGGTGTGCTGCCGGGTAATAGTTCGATCGGGCAGTTGAACTTCTGGATTGGGGGTAAGATGTCAGTTTGTTGCTTGGAGAAGACATCTTGATAGTCAGTGTAGGGTGTAAGTAGCCCAAGAAGGGGCATGGATGCTAGCACCGGCATGGATGGGGACATCTGCCATAGGCAATGGGTTTGGCACCGGGGGCCCCACTGGGTAAGCTGGAGTGACTCCCAGTTGAAATGTGGGGAGTGCAATTGTAGCCATGGTAGACTGAGGACAATGGGGTGTACTGACCACTTGAGGATCAGGAGGGTGATCTCTTCTTCGTGGAGAGTCCCTATGGTCAGTCATATGGCTAGGATGCGATGGGTGATGCGATCAGGTAGAGGTTCTCCATGAATGGAGGCAATTCACAAAGGCCTCCATTCATGGAGGCCTTTGTGAATTGGGGGGGTTGTGTAGGAATTTGGAGTAGTGTAACTAGATCCTCAAGAATGAAATTCCCACCAGCCCCAGTATCCACGAGGGCAGTGGTGGAGAAGGAGTGTGCCTCTCTGAGGAGGAAGACAAGCAGCAGAAGTTGAGGGCCGGTAACTGTAGTGCCCAAGCTCGGGACCCCCCTCGGGCTTAGGCTATGGAGTTTCCCAGACACACCAGACAGGTCTGGATATGGTGCCCACAGTAGATGCAGAGACCGGACTTCCGTCTTCTGAGGCGTTCCTCGGGAGTAAGACGACCACGGTTTATTTGCATCGGTTCTTCATTTGGCGGGGAAGCCGCTGATGATGCCCTTGATCTGGGGCTAATGGATCGAGGTGGTCCCAGGGCCGGTCGTCGGCTGGCTTTTACTTCCCAGTGCCATTCCCGAGGCGGTGGTCAATCCGCCCAACTAGAATGATGAGGTCCTCCAACAACGTGGGTATCTCATCTTTCAGAGCGGGTGAAAGGCCCTCAAGATAGAGTGCCCACAGGCAGTCTTTCTGCCATCCCAATTCCATAGCCAGGGTTCGGAACTCCACGGTGTATTCTGAGAGGGAGTGGGACCCCTGGCGGAGGTGGAGGAGAAGGTGGCCTGCAACCGCCTGTCGGCCTGGATCATTGAAGGTGCATCGGAATGTGGAAATGAATTGTGGGAGCTGCTGGAGTATGGAGTCAGAACACTCCCAAAGCGGGGAGGCCCTTGCCAGGGCTTTCCCTTTCAAACGAGATAAGATAAAGGTGATCATTGTCATTTCATCTGGGAATAAAGAAGGCTGTAATGCAAACTGCATGTAGCACTGGTTGATAAAACCCCATCAGAGACGAGAAACCCCATTGAAACGGGGAGGAGCTGGGAGGGCCAGCAGTGCCCGTGAGGGCGATGAGGCAAAGGAAGTGCTGTTAGCTAGAGTCCCTGGGTTGGCCATGGTGGACTCTTCGAGTTGTGATCGTAGTCTCTCTACCGAGTTGGCCAGTGCCTCGAGGAATTGCTGCTGCTCCCGGACACATGTAGCCAGGCCTGGAATAGCCTGTAAGGCGGAGGACTCTGCCGAGTCCATGGCCTTGGCAATCTGTTGCGCTGGAGGTCGACCCTTGGCCTGGTGCAGGATTGGTACAGCCCTCTGAGGGTTCCCAGAGGGCACCTGCTGCCAGAGGCTAGCTGGATCTTCACCAATAACAGTCCGGGTGTTCCGTGGGTTGAGCCCTTGGATTCCTGGACCGCCTGGGCTTAGGTGGGCCTCTGAGGGTCTCCCGGAGAGATAGCGGAGAAGTATGCCCACCAAGAGCAAAGGTGTGCAGCTAGTGGAGAACAGATGAGCTAGACCGGAACAGAGAGTACTGGAGACTACTGGAACGAAACAGGAACTGAAGGTTCTCCGGTCAGGATAGGCAGTGCCTAGTGGTCTAGCTTGAGGAAGGCCGCGGGTAGCATCAGAAAGGCAGGCCTGGTGGTCACAGGAGAAGCAAGGATAGTGTCCATATGGAGCGCAAGGGTCAAAGCCAGGGTATCCGTCTGAGGGTGGTCAGCCAAAGCAAAAGGTCAGTTCCAGGTATCAGTCTGAGCATGGTCAGTAGCAAGCAGAGGTCAGTTCCAGGTATCAGGCCGAGCGTGGTCAGTAGCAAGCAGAGGTCAGTTCCAGGTATCAGTCTAAGCGTGGTCAGTAGCAAGCAGAGGTCAGGTCCAGGCAGCGGTCTAAACGTGGTCAGAGGCAAGCCGAGGTCAGTACCATGATTCAGTCCGAGAAGGTACAACCTGGGTAGTGGAGCGTGGAACAGGAAACAGGAACAGATGCTGGAACACAGGAACACTGGAACAAGCACAGGAACAAGGAACGCAGGAACACAGGACGGCAACTAGCTTCACACAAGTGTGATGACCCGTTTGCCAAGGCGAGGAACTGGAGGGAGGCCCTCACCTTATATAGGACGCTTATGTGATGTCATCGGGGGGGGGGCGTCCGCACTGAGGTTCCTGCCCTGGGCCCTTTAAATGAGGGAGTGCCGGCCGTGCGCGTGCCTAGGGGCAGAGCCAAGGACGCCGAGCCCCTCCGAGAGCTCCGCTGAGAGGCCTGTGACGACAGAGGCATTTGGGGTAGGCACTGGGGACGCTGAGAGCTGGCTGCTGCTGCTGGAAAGGATGGAACGGAGCTCGTGGAAGGACCCCCGAGGTGAGCAGGCCCAGTTGCGGCACCAGTGCGGCCGGGACGTGCAACAAATTACATGATTAAACATATACCCTGAATCTTCTAACCCCTCAGGTTGTGTTTGTTATTTTGTCTACTTTCAGCAACCAGAGATTCCTCTAAGCAACTGTCAGAACATTTGAGGACTTTACTTTCTAGCTTGCAGTCCATGTTTGGCTGGAATAAATTGATTTCACTATATTTCAGACCCACAGTTGTCTGTTTATTGCCTTTACTGTCAACAAGCAGGCTTTTATGTTCCTGTTCTCCAGCTGCAGGATATAACTCTTTCTGATCTCAGACGACCAGTCCTGCTCGTTATCAGAGTTCTTCTCTTTCTCACCATTGAATTGCCACCATGTCTGCTCATCAGCAGCGAAGCTCCTATGTTCCCTCTGTTCATTGGCAGTGATACCCATTTCTTTTTCATTCCTTAAACATTTTCATATACACAGGCTTTCCTTACTCAGTGTTTTCCTAAGTCTCCAAAGAGCCCTGCGTCTTCGCATTGAAGCCCCTCTCTAAGGCTAGCAGTCTAAGTATGACCTTAGTGGCCTTCACACATCACCAAAACCTGCTCTCCTATTTATCCTTTTCAGGGTGAACTTGCTCCACCCTTTAAAAAAAAACAAACCAAAAACCTCCGCTGTTTGCTTTGGAGCACAAGATTGTTTTAAGTTCTCATCACCTTTACCTTCTGCACCCATTTCATTAGCCTGGGAGGTAGATGAACCTGCTCTTTGTCCATGGCTCTGCTGTTTACCATCCCTCCTTTTCTGTTTTTGAGAGGATTCTCTGCTGGAACCCTTGGAAGCGCATGTTTGATCCCAGAATACAGGGGAAACTTCCAGGAACAACAGTGTTTCCCATCACTTAACTCAGGGTTTTTGCATGAACCCTTTTACCTGCCAGTTTCTATTCAGCAATCTCGAACTTTCCCCTCCATTCTCAGACTCATACCCTGAAGAGTTAAAACTCAAGTTCAGCCTTCTCCCGCTCAAAATTAAGCCCAGTCTCTGGAACTCAATATTTCTGCTCATTTGTACTGCAGTTAACTGTGACCAGTCCATTTTCTATAGGCGGCTAGGTCTGCAGTCATATCACTCTGCCTTATGTGAGTATGGGGTTACAGATAACCCCTAGAAGGGGTGTGCAACACAGATTTTTTCAAATGAGGAGGACTCTGCTTTTGAAACTCAAGGGAACAAAGCCTGTTAGGAGTTTTGCTAATTTCCCTAGAGGCCAGTACAGAAGTGGCTTCATTTGTCTTGCCAAGGTACAGCTCCTTGGTGTTAAAGCCTAGTTTCTATTCAAGGTGTCTTAGGAGGAAATATGAATGCAGACATCAGCAAGAACATTTGATGCAAATAAGAGATCGAATATTCTCCATAGCGGGTACAAAGCTCTGGAGTTCCCTACCGGAAACACTATGTATCTTACCAGAGAGAAAAAAATTTAAAACTGAATTAAAAAATTGGCTATTCATAAATGTATATAATTTAACCTAAAAACCTCCGAATATATGGAGCCACAACGGCAAGAAGGACAAATGATAATCATATCATGAAGAATAAATCAAATGAGAGAATGCATGATTCTCAAACAACTCACAGACTGAGATGTGAAAACTATCACTTTATTTGAGATTACCCACACTCCTTGCCCTACGTACTAGTTGTAATTCCATATATCCCAGAAACCATCTTTAGATATATGGAAATTAATACCTACATACGAATAACAACATAGTAACCAATTGCTATGTTTTTGTTTATGTTTGTCTGTTGAGTTTATAACTATGAATGCCATCTTGTAAACCGTTATGATTAATAACATGGAACGACGGTAGATAAAATGTCTAAATATAAAAATAAATAAACAGACCTTTTTCTTTCTGGGATAGTCCTCAACTTGATGGACTCAGTGCTCAGGCCTGAGTAATCTGTGAGTAATCATAGGAGACAGATTAAATGTTTGTTGTTATCAGAACTAAAGGATGTTTTGTTTGTCTGGCTGCTAAGAGGTAGGGGAATTTCTGTTCCCTCCTTGGCTATTGTGCTGATATCTTTGCTTTAGGAGTTGTGACTCACTGTTTTGTTTAATGAACTGCTGATTCCCCAGAAGATATAAATTAATAGTTTGCAAGTTGGAGCCACCAAGCCCTCTGTGTGCACTTGAGTTTATTGGATTCCAGGGTGGGGGTTTGAGATCCAGAATCTGAATTGGAAGGTTTGAAGAACATGGCAAGAGTTCCACTTTGGGGGGATGGAGGGTGGTAGTTAGCAATCTCAGAGGGGAAATACGTTTTGTTTTCCTATTTCCCTGACCTGTATGAGATCCTCAATCTCTCATTCCTTCTGAACCTGGCCCATTTCATCAGCTACTGAACTAGGTTTTGATCCGACAGACCAGGTGCTAAGAGAAGAACCCTTGGTGCAAGGACTCTTGTTTTATGTGCCTTTGCTGGGCATTGCATAACATTTTCATAAAATGTATCCATGTTAACCATCCCCGATATTATGCCCTCTTTAAGCAACTTCCTGGCAATGTGCTTATTGTCCCATCTCAGATCCTGGACTGAACTACTGACCTTTTGGTTATCTCATGTCCATCCTATTGGCCTTCGTCCTGGATACTCTACTGAGGTAGCTGTACCAAGCAGTCTAGTATTCTCCAGAATAAGCAGAAACGGATTCACTTACTGCTGGTTAGTTTCTTACTGTTCATGGATACTCTCCTGTATGTCTTAATGATGACAGAATCTATTCCAACCAGCTTCTGGTACAGCAACTGTGGGGTTAGTCACCTGGGCAGAGTGATATGACTGCAGACCTAGCCGCCTATAGAAAATTTTTGTTCCTGTAGTACCCGTTTGGGGCATAAAGGTAGAGGAGATTCCGCTACTTCTGCATTTGTTTTCTTCTGATCTGCAGAGCTATCCATTTTACCTTTTTAACAGGTCTGATTTATAGTTGGGGTCAGTGATCCAGTGTTTGGGTAATTGCCAGGTTCTTGTGGCCTGGTTTGGCCTCTGTTGGAAACAGGATGCTGGGCTTGATGGACCCTTGGTCTGACCTAGCATGGCAATTTCTTATGTTCTTATGTTCTTATGGTGTCTGCAAAGGATCTCTTGCAGCTTCTGCTGGACTACCTGCAATTTAGTCCATCCATTCTCCATTTTGCAAGCAACCTAAAAAGGTCAGAGGAGACAAAAATAAATTTGTATGCAAATTTTCTCTCATGCATATTCATTGTGGATATCCTGAAAATCCGACTGGCTGGGGGGGTCCCCAGGACAGGGTTGGGAACCACTGGATTAGATATTACATCCAGTATTAAAACATAATGAGGCCATTTGAAAATATTTTTAAGCAATATTCAGAGCCTCTGAGTTGGTTTGTTTTTTACATAGGATATGAATATTTTAGCTGGAAAAGATTGCAATTCATTTTTGACTGTACATTTTTCTAAATGCAAAATATAGGTGTTGAGTCTTCTAAATACTATAAAATTTCTGAGGCATTATCCATTTTGAATCGTTTGAAAGCTGTTAATACTCAGCTGTGCCAGCATTTGTGAATTGAAGTGAATCATGGGGCTCTGATATTGGGCCTTATCAATATCTCCAGTCATGCTGATAGACGGAAAGCATGAAATTGTAGATGAACAAGTGTAAATTATGAGTAGACTGAAGAAAGGGAATTATTTGTGGCCATAATACACTTTTTTCAGTAAAAATGTACAGAGTAAACTACATTAAGATAAAAAAGTAAAGAAGCCTAAGAAGAAAACTAACAAGGAAGCATTGGAGCTAAGAAGCAAACATATCAAGCTTTTAAAGGCTGTTATTTTAAATGGAGTAATTCTAGATGGAATTTTCATAAATGTATTAGGAGGATAACGTTTACAGGCATTAAGTGCAAGTTAGGAGCTCTGCTCTGAATTTCTTTGGTGCATTTGAAATAATACTGCATATTTTGTTGAAATGGCCCTGTAGTGGTGTGGCCTTTATGTTGTTCTAGGGGTGTACTGGGACCGTTCTAGAATGAAGTAATTTGTTTGTCACATTTGAAGTTCACTGTAACATCACGCTTTGTGTTTATTTATGCATTCCTCTGCCCAGGGGAAGAATATAGGTACACGTATGTATTCTATGAAGTGGCATTTACCTGAGCCCGTTTTAAAACCGAATAATCCTGAGTTTTGGATGCTTAGACTCAAGGGGGAAACCCTCTGGCTGAGCCAGAGTCCCAGAAGAGGCAGATATCAATTGAGCTTGCAGTTCACGGGTGCAGAGGAATCCTGCTTGCCAGAAAAGAACGCATGAACCGGGGCACAACAGTCCTGATTATTCGAATCTTGTTTCTAAGCATTCTAAGGAGTTTCCACGCCGCAAAACTTTAAAACAGGAGTGGAAAATTAAGGCAGGGTCACCTGTCCCCTACGACGTGGGAACAGCTGAGTAGCCTCTTTTGCTAGGTGCTGCATATTGTGGAGCTGAACAAATTCAGGCTGATGGTGCACAGAGCATGCTGTCTTTGCTTAAAACGCCCCATGAACTTGGCAGGCTGGGTGCAGTGTTAGTTAGGGCAGCCCTATGCTTCCCTGCTGCAGAGCCAGTGAATGTTTTCAGCATGGCCCTCTGCTGAAATCTGCTGGTGAGGTCCTGGCGATTAGCGGGCCAGCCAGTCTGCTGAGCAACCCTGCTTTGCTGTTTTTCCAGCCCCATCTAGTGTCCAAGTGAAGACGCTGCTTTGTTCTCAGGGGAAAGCCGAGCACCTTATCCTCTCAGATGTCTGTCGGTGCATTTTAAGAGTTTGTTCCATGACTGCCAGAATACCCTGATTGGGAAATACCTTGAAAATACCTTTAAGTGAGACACTCCTTATTCCCAAGGTGTGGGTCTTTGAGAGGCATCTTGTAGTCAGTCGAAGAGCAGAGTTTTCCCTGCCAGTTTGAGAAATAAAATCCATGCCTCTGTACCAGCTCCACTATACAATTTGCTTGACCATTTTTTATATTTTTTCAACCCACAGAGACTAGGGCTTTGCTCACAAATGTGATCAGACACTCCCAAAAGGGGGAGATTTCATTAATATTCAAACTTTTGCAATTATTTTCAAGAGCCAGAGCTGATAACTATGCTACAGGCAATATTACTATTCGTTTTACAATAGCCAGTCACTTTGCTTTACATTAAAAGAAAGCTTTGTTGAAAAGGGGGGCTTGCTTGGTTTGTACTAGTCGCTGCTGTTAAATGAGCTTGTGAAACATTAAAGATAAAACTCACTCAACAGTCTATGACTATAAAACAGCAGCAGCAGAAGAAGAATCAGAGGCAGACTGAAGGTCCTGTCCACGCTCCTCCTCTTTAGCTGGTTTTACGACATTCAAAAGCCTGTAAAATATCTTCTTTCTACTTGCAGGGCTCAGTGAGGTGCTGGAGGGGGTTCCTGGGAGTCCCTGCTTAAATCAGTTTACAAAAATAAAGAGCAGGTCTCACAATATGCAGCAAAGTTGAGTAAGGTTTGGTGTGTCCAAAGAAATCTAAGATGGCAAGATCAGCAGGACAGAGAGTGAAGTGCATGTAGTCAGAGTAAGGTGGAAGGAAAATATGAAAGAGCTGCAGTAACTACATTAAGGAGTTTCCAAAGAAGTGGATTAGGAACAATTTACAATAAAAATGAGAGGAACAAGTGGAATTTCATAAAACACAGGTCTACTAAGGCCAAAAAAACTTGTGCTTGAACAAGGACTATGCAATTAATCACTCCCCTGTAAAAGAGAGGTGCCAAAAGCCAAAGGAAATGAAAACCTTGAATGGAACAAGTTTCAATCCCCTCTGCTCTCTATGTCAAGGGGAAAGCACTAGTAAGTATTCCAGTCAAACAGAGAAAAAGTATGCGGCCTGTCAGTGCTCTCCTTGGATTGTACAGCTGTCAAAATCGTAGAGTCTCATTCTACTATGGTCTTTTCGCAGGCAATAAGACATACCCAGCATTTGTGCCGTATCAAATCCTGCTTTGTTTCTGTTTCCTTGTTGTCTGTCTGTTGCTTTTCAGAAAGACTGATTATTCTTTAGTTTTATTTTTTTTACTGTTTGTAATCCACTTTTTGGTGGGTACTTTAAAAAGATGCATTGATGTAATTACTGAAAATCAAAAGAATACAAGTAACAAATGATCCATGTGAATACAAAATAAAAAAGAAACAAAAACATTGGTTATAAATTATATAGAGAATTAACAAATCAAATATGAATGTTAGAGAAGGCATCAAACATCACCATGAATTTCATAAGTGAGGACATCCACCCCAGTCATCATATGGCAAGAATAAAGTCCTTTTAACTTCGTGACCACAGATGCACTACGCGCACCTCCGCTCTTCTACACCTTCTGGATCTTGCTTGCGAGTTATTTAAATCCACCCCAGTCATCATATGGCAAGAATAAAGTCCTTTTTAGTTTGATAAAAAAAACCCTTGGATTATAATGCATTTGATGACACATTTAAGAAGCTAAGTAATTTTTGAGAATTTATGCTATGTGTGACTGTCATTTGTGGCTTCATTTAAAAATGTTTAAGCATTTTTCTGGATTGAGCTTCACTAACACTGTGAAATTAAACACAATAAACAGGGGTAATAGCGTGTGGAAAACACGCAGCCAACCCCCCCCAAAAAAAAAAACAAAACTATTAGCGCTCATCACATGCAAATGCATGTTGATGAGCCTATTAGTTATTCCCCCAGAATACTGAAAGTAAAATGTGCGGCCAAGCTGCATATTTTACTCTCAGAAATGAATGCCTGCCCAAGGGCAGGCGTTAACTTGAAAGCACCGGGAAACGTTTTCAGAAAAGCAGAAAATACTGCTTTTCTGTACACCCTTCGTCTTAATATCATAGTGATATTAAGTCGAGGCACCAAAAATAAAAAAATTAAAATCTACCTTCTGGTCGGCGGGTTCGAAAATGGGCTCTCAGTTTTGCCGGCATCCGTTTTCCGAACCCATGGCTGTTGGCGGGTTCTAAAACTGACACTGATAAAATTAAGCGTCGGTTGTCAGACCAGCTGACAGCCGCCACTTCCGCTAATAAGGAGGCGCTAGGGACGCGCTAGTGTCCTTAGCGCTTCCTTATTAGCGTGCGGCCTAATTTGAATTCAAAATTGCGCGTGTCCGGAGAGCAGGCGCTCGGCTCAGAGCCCCGGCTTTCCCGAACCTCTTATTGCATCGGCCTGAAAATGTTTTTGAGCAAACTAAAAAAGGCTTTATTTTTGGCATATGATGACATGGCTTGCATATGTTCACTTAAGAAATCTCGGTGAAGCTCCATGTTTGGTACCTTCTCTAACATTAATATTTGATTTGTTAATTCTCTATATAATTTATAGCTACACTTTTGTTTCTTTTCTATTACTGTAAATTGTTCTTCTTTTCTTTAATGTTGTGAACTTATAGTTGAACAATTCTTTATACCTTTGTTTCTAATTTAAGGTGGCCATACCATTCTATATAATAAGAGGCAAGCGGAGCCCATCATTGTTTTTCCCCCATTGCATTTATGCACTTCTAGTTTCAATTTCCCCAAGAAATGCAGAGCTACAAGTCCCTTTGTGAAGTGTGGTAAAACCAGGACCTACTTAGTCTATATCCTATGAAACAGAGTTATTTAACCATCATCTTACATTAGAAACAACCTACATTATGTGTTAGGGATGTGCAGAGGCAAAATTTTAATTTTAGTTCATTCATTCATTTTGTAGGTGAACTCAATTTGTTTCATTAGTTTCAAATGAAAAAAAACCCCAAAACAAAACAAAAAAAGCCTTTCATTTATTTGTTTCATTTGCTTCCCATTAAAATCAGTGAAGAAAGCAATGCAGCCTCTCTTGAAATTCAAAATTTGGGTTTTCTAATCAGTTTTAATGAAACGTATCGGTAGACAACATCAGAAGGGGGAAGAGAACTCCAAGACACCAGGACTGTAGCAAAATGGCACCAAAATTGCCATGAACAGCCTAAGGCACCATAAAAGGGGTAAACACGAAGAGAAGGATCGGTGAAAAGGACTTTTATTGAATCTTGCCCGACTCTGGCTGAGTTTCGCTCTTCTAGGAGCTGCCTCAGGGGCTTATCAGCCACATCTGTTGGCTCTTCCACGGGCACACTGTTTTTTAAGTTTACAAGATATTAAATGTTGACTCTTTTCTTACATATGGACTATGTATGAGAAATATACTTATTGCTTGAAACCATACTGCGGTGCGTCGCGATGCGTCGTGGAAGAGCCAACAGATGTGGCTGATAAGCCCCTGAAGCAGCTCCTAGAAGAGCGAAACTCAGCCAGAGTCAGGCAAGATTCAATAAAAGTCCTTTTTACCGATCCTTCTCTTTGTGTTTATCGCTGCTAGCCATCTTGGATCGGCTTCCGCTTTGTTTCTTGGGACCATAAAAGGGGTGAAAGGGTACCAGTAGTGGCAGGAGTTCTCCAAGGCACCTTCAGAGAAGAAAAGCAGCTGCAGGAATGTCAAGAACACTCCCAAGGCTTTAAAAAAGGGCACTGAAAAAGAATGAAGAAATTAAAGTGGAATATCAAGCTGTTAGAACAACTCAGGAACTTTTAATAAAAGAGAATCAACGCTTACAAAATAACCTGGAAAATTTGGAAAATATGTCTCCAGGGAAAAATTAATGTTTTATAAATTATCCCAAATTATCCCAAGAATCAGTTAAAGACATGTTCAAGAAATATCTTATGGATATGCTTAAAGTTCCTGAGCAGGCAATACCTCCCTTTGCGAAATCCTTTTATTTACTCTCTTTTAAAAGGGGAAATGAAGTTGTGGGTCAGCAAGAAATGGAACTTTTGATGCCATCAAATACTGATGTTTCACAATGGCTGGAAACTTTGGATAGTGTCATGGCAGAAGCTGCTACTATGCTGGTATCTATCATTTTAGAGCCTGATCGAGATCAGGTATTAAGGCTATATTTTAAGCATTACCCGGAATCTTTCCTTCAGCTTAATGTCTGAATCTATCCAGATGTCTCCAGAATAACTCAGAAGAAAAAGAAACAATTTTTGCTAATGCGGCCTGGGGTCCTACAAGTTGGGGCCTATTTTTTAAAATTCCCCTGTAAATGTGTAGTAAAATATCAGGGTAATTCATATGTTTCCTATGTACCATCTCAACTGTCTTCGTTTCTTTGTGATAAAGAGGTTCAGCAACCAGACGGTGTTGGATCCCCTCTCTCTGAACACCTTATTGTTGGCGAGTGTCCTCTTCAATTATAATTCCCCTTGTTATCACTGCTTTTTCTTTTTATTCTCTTTGAGATTGTTTCTTACATTGTGTAAAAGGATTTCTCTTCTTGTGGACTTTTCGGACAAAAGAGATGTTATTACTTTTTGAATGCTTTTGACTTCAATGTTTCAGTTCACTCTTATTTCCTTTTCCATGCAAGCTTTTTGTTTTTCTTTCTTGTAGCTCAATTAAATTGCATAAATAAAAAATGAAAAAA
Source organism: Rhinatrema bivittatum (assembly GCF_901001135.1). Taxonomy (NCBI): domain Eukaryota; kingdom Metazoa; phylum Chordata; class Amphibia; order Gymnophiona; family Rhinatrematidae; genus Rhinatrema; species Rhinatrema bivittatum. Next base: position 328,403,548 of record NC_042616.1, on the reverse strand, counting down.
AAAAGAGAGGGCACTGATAGCAGTGGTGGGAACACCCAAAGGTAGCACAAAAGTGCCACCAAGAGTGGTATGAGCATCCTAAGACACCATGAAGGGTGAACAAAGCAGCCAAGGTATAGAAAAAAAAACCCAAACCAAAACCCCAGGCACTGATAGAGGGACAAAGCAGAACAAAGAGTGGCATGAAGACCCAAAGCACATGAAAGATAAAAAGCAGCCACCCACAATGGCAAAAACACCCCAAGGTGTAGAGTCTGGGGTATGGCCGCAAGAGAGAATGGCAGAAAGACCCACAAGTGTAGTATAAGGGAACATTGGAAAGGAAGAATAGCAGCAATATTCTTAAGTATAGTATAAAGGGTACAGCAGCAAGGAGTGGAGGAGTAGCCTAGTGTTTAGAGCAAAATGCTACAAACTAGAGAAGCCAGGTGTCAAATCCTGCTGCTGCTCCTTGTGACTTTGGGCAGTCACTTCACACTCCATTGCCTCAAGACCCCTGATGGATAGGGTCTGGGGTATGGTGATATGGCTGAGTGGTAGCAAGAACTCCAAGGTGTATTGTCAGGAGCGGGGCAGCTTCATCTTGATTGGTCATCCGGCCTGCCTACTTGCCCTCTTCTCCCACCTCGGCTCTAGCCTGGCTACTACTTCACTCAGGCATTTCTTGGTTGCTATACTTTCCAGTCTCACTGCAGCACTTTTCAATGGGCCATAGTCTTGAATGGGAAACCTAAACAAATGAAACTTCAACTTTTGTTTAATTTGTGGGCACACTTCATTCATTTTGGGGGTCCATGAATGAAATGAAAATTGTCTCAAACAAATGCCCATCCCTAGTGTTTGTGTGTGTGTGTGTGTGTGTGTGTATGTGTATGTATGCGTGTGTGTGTTGGGGGTCCGATTCATTTGTAATTAGCCTTATTGGGGCTATGGTACCGTGAGTCTTCATGTACATCCTGTAAAGTTATTTTCCTCTATTTTTTTTAATATAAGCTTATGAGATTACTGTGTGTATGTCCATGTGTCTCTCAATAACTTTTGTGCTTGGTGTCCTATCCCTTACCAGAGTTTCAGAATGTGTCAGGGTATGACAGGGTATGTCAAGAGGATTCTGGCAGGAATATTCTTTTGGGGTCCACTTATATGTGTTTCCATGCATCCCTGAATGAAGGCTCTGTTAGCTCTGCTTGGAGCTTCTTCTTCTTGTCTCACCTTTTCCTCTTTGTAGTGCAGACTCTAGCCTGGATTTGCAAAGCAGACTTATGTGTATAAGTCTGTTGGGAAAATTCCCCGGGTGAGGCAGTATGTGTCTGTACATGCCATTAAGCAGGTGTAACTTTCTGAATGTTCATTTATGCTCATTTTTTAAAAAAATTGCAAGTATGCATGTAACTTCTTTCCCTGTTCCAACTCTGCCTCCAGAGCTCCTACTGCAGTTATGTGTGCAATTTTCTTTGCACAAACCCTCACTGGATGAGCTTCAAAAGCCGATTTACATGCATACACCTGGGTCTAAGAAGTCGATATTCAAAGATATTTTTCTGAATAACTGTGAGATTTAAATGTACAAACCCTGCTGTTTTAAATTTCCTCCCTGCTGTCAGTTAGATTTTGTCTGGGCCAATCATAGCCCAAACAAAATATATCCAGAAGAAAATAGGACATCCTGGGGTCATTCCCAGGACATGGTAAAACTTTAGCTGGTCAGCACTGATATTCAAAGTTACCTGGTTAACTGTACGCGGTCAGATTTGGGTTGAATATCCAGATAGAGTAAATTGGGCAAAGTTGTCCAGTTAATGTTGTCCACACATGGCTGGCTGAATATATCAAGCTCATAATGGATTTCATACTATTTTTTTGTGCACACCAAATGGCCTTAGTATGAATTCTAAGCTTTACTATGTAGGCCCGTATGTCATTAGAAAGAAATCAGAAAAATGAGCGTGAAGTATTTACTTCCTTTTTCTGGTGTCAGTCAGGGGCCTGGTAGCATGATGTAATGTATGTTGTGTTTGGATCAGGCTGGTAGAGGAAGGAAGGCTGACAGAAAATGTCACCAAGCCAAATGAGATCAGGGGGAGAAAGCCCATTCACTACACTGGCCAGGGCTTCACTTCCAGGGTCCTGATGAGATACATGGGGAGAAAATTATCCGTTTCTCAGCAATGGATATTTTATTTTACATGGCAAAGGGTTGTAATAATCAAAGCCACATTAGATTGTGATCTATCCCTGCAAGCTTTCCAAGCTGATGTTTCTAGCCAGGAACTCATTTCCTATGAAACCAATTCAGGAAAACTTAAAATCGCAAGTCAAGTGAGGTGAACCCCGTTTGAGCACATCTTATTTCTGAAATGCATTTAATTGAGGGAGGGAAAACTGCATCCGCCATTGAAACTCATGCGAGCGCTGAGAACTCTCAGGAGAGGATAACGTCTGACAATGAGCAGAGTGAAAATATAAGTCTGTAGGTCATTAGCAAAAAAGAATGGGAAAAGACATAGGGAATTCCTATTAAGCACAGCAGCCCCATGATCTCCCCCCCCCCAAAAAAAAAAAATTATCCCGACTGAACAACTTGGATTCAAAACAAAGCATCTGCTTAAAGGTAGTGAAGTTACAGATGAGCATGAAACAGCTTTTCTGCTGTGAACATGAACTCAGGTGATGCAGACTTGTAGGCCCCAGGAAGTCTTGTTTTACCCAGCACACTCAGAATGCAGGGGAGATACAGGTTCAGTTTGGTAGGCCCTAAATTATGCATTGCAGGTCCAAGTACACCACTAATTCATTCCAGCAAGTTAATTCACTAAAGTGAAGCTAGGAAAGTCATATGTTTCACGAAGAATGAAGTATTCTAGTAATTAAGGAAGGACTTACCTTTGGGAAGGATGGGGGGAAAATAGCACAATTTTATGGTCCTGCTCATCATTTTTCAGCCATTTAAGTCTTTAGCCACTTTCATCTTTAGCCATTTTCAGTCAGTTATATTACATTACATTGTAAATTTGTAGTTTGTCTGTAATACTGAATTACTTTGATTTTTTGATTTTAATATGTTCTGTATTAATGAATTTATAATTGTACACCCATTTAAACAATGTGTTTTAAATGAGGAACGTGGTTTATAAATTTCATTAAATTGTATAGTTTTATATGGCCTCGTTTCTTTCACAAATGTGAAGCCAAAGCAGTTAACATTGTGATAAAAATGCAATAATCAAGAAAAAATAGCGCCACAGACTTTATACTTTTGAGCAGAGTATGAAAGCAGGCCTCAAACTATTTTGATTTTTCAGTTTTGTTTTGGGAGAGGGATGGAACTCCAACACTTTCTCTTTGGCTGAGACGTAATTCTCAAAGTTACCTTCACTTCCATGCATTCTGATGGCGCTACACTCTTCGGTGTAGCCAATTCCATTTGCATGAAACTTGAAGAATTTGCAATGTTTGTTTCAATGCGTCACTTGTCCAAGTTATCGTTTTCCTTGTATCACTCAGTGCATATTTTGGGAGCAATTTTCTCACTCTTTCTGTCATAATACCTGTGGCACTCTTTGCCACAGGTATTATGACATTTGCACGTTTCTCATGAAAAAGAAGATCCACAGATTTGACAATGCTGTATTTATGTATACTTTTTTTTTACCTGACCTAAACACGCCCCTGGAAATGCTTTTCTCAAGGTAGCTAACATTGCTTGTTGTGGAGTCTTACCTACATTTAGGGAAGGCAATTATCAGTCAATTAATGTGATCAAAATACTTTTTACCATGTAAATTGCTTCAAATATTTTCCTTTCTAGAGGCATCACTGTATCAGAACCGCCCTATGATAAATTATTGAAAATAGCAAAAATCTCAGCCGTCCTTTAGCATATAAAAGAATTTTTTTCAGGATATAACCATTCCTGAGTTGTCTGAGCCCCATAAATTAGTAGGGGTATCTAACACTAATTTATGGGGCTCAGACAACTGAGAATAAAATATGCAGGGTTATTCAGCAGTTGAGACTAGGGAGAGCACCAGGGGCCAATGGTTTTGGACCTAAGTTTTTTTAAATATTGGGGGATAGTATTCTTAAACCTTTATTAGCCATGTTTTCTGAGGTTAAGGAGTGGGGACATTTTGATATGGGACATCATTTTGTCATGATAGTTTTGATTCCTAAGCTGAGTAAGGACATGTTATTTCCAGAATCATACACATGTTGCGTTAGTGGACCCTTGGCCCAAGGTGGTGTTGGCGCCACCTGTGGGGGAAACCCCCACATCCCCAGCATTGGGTGGCGAGGTCAGATGGGAAGCAGAGACCCCGCTGGAGCTTCGCCACTACTAGCCTACGTTCCCCGCATGTTGAGCCCTTGGGTACTGGGGCCAGCTGGTCTTAGGTGGGCCTCTGCATGGATGATCCCAGGGAGCTGACGAGGGAGCATGGTGGCAACCAGGAGAGAGAGGTCTGAGGCCAAAGCCAAGAGTGGTATCAGATCCAGTCCAGTGGGCCAGGTGAGAGGCGGAGACCTTGGCCAGACCTGGTCCAGAAGGACACAGGCATGAGGCGTAGACAGGTCCAGTCTAGAGGTCAGCGGCAGGCAGCGGAAGGCATGGTCAGGTCTGTTCCAGAGGTCAGAGTCAGGCAGCAGAAGGCATGGTCAAATCCGGTCTAGAGGTCAGAAGGCAAGCAGCAGAAACAGGAGCGCAGGAACTGGAACAGCAACTCAGGAGCTTGAGCAAACGAGAGCAAGGAGACCCATTGCCAAGGCAAGCTCTGATTGTCAGATCCACCCCGGGGTGGATACTATTACCAAGTTTAATAAGATCAGCATTTGGATCCCATCAATAAAAAAAAAACAGCTTCCTCTTCCTCAATTGATTAAATTTGCTTCTCAATGGGGGCCTGATTTAGGAATCTCATTGGAGGAATCAGACATTTGCTTCACCTTCACAATTCTTTATCGATATCTTTTGTCGGCAAATTTGCAAGAGATACAATTTAAAATACTTCATCGCTTATATTTAACATGAGCGCTGGTGGCCAAAATGCAAATTTAGTCATCTGATCTATGCTTAAAATGTAATTACCGTTGCAGTCCATTGTGTCATATGTTTACGGAATGCCACAAACTACAAGCTTTTTGGGGACAAATCTTTTCTTTTTTAGAGAGCTTGCTGGTCAGTTCTATTGATTAGAATGGAAAATTGTTATATTTATATCTATTTGACAGATCAGTTGTACTTCCTGTAGGGGGAAATATATTTGTCTATATTTCTCTCACACTGGCAAGAAGATTATTTTATCTTCTTGGCACAACAATGAGTTGCTTGCATTTAGATGCTGGAAAATAGAAATGGCTCATTTTGCTTCAGTTGAAACTCTGCGCCAGGAAGATCTTCAGGGTCACAAATCTGTAATATCACAAAGAAGATATTTTCACATGTGGGATAAGGTTAAACATGTCATGTAGGAAACAATGTATGTGTAACCGGTTTCTTTGTTCTGAATTGTTTCTGAATGCTTGGGGTATGAATGGTGCACTACTTATGTGGTGTGCTTGGTGTAAGTGAATGGATTTTGTAATATATGAAAACAGAAGTGATGTTGATGTTATTGTATCACATAGGCTAATAGGCTACCATATTTTTATAACACTTCTTCTTCTGTACCTGCATGATTTTGTTATTTTTTAATCACTTCAATAAAATATATTGAGAAAAAAAGCTAAACTTCCAATAGGTTGAGAATAAAATAGCTATAATAAAGGCGCTGTAAATGCTGGCATATTAACAGAAATCTTAGGTAATTAAGGGCCTGACTCACTAAGACTTTTCTTCCATTTTAGCACATCATAATCAAAATCTTGGTCCTGACCTTCAAGGCACTCAAGGGCTTGGCATCATCCTACATCAACTACCAACTCACCCTGTACCCACCCACTATGCTCATTGTCTCAGGAAATGTGGCTCAACAAAACTAGGAAGAGAGTCTTTTCAGGCAGAGTCATGTCAGGGGGGTCGGGGGGGGGGGATAGCGGGGGACAAGAGAATGGCTATCCTAGGTGTCAAGCCCATGTGTGCATCGTCAGCAGGGCTAATTTTACCTATGGGCATAAGCACATAAGGCTCTGCCCCTAATGACTCTATTGGCCAGTTCCCCGAATCTCAGGCAATGGAGAACAACCTTTTGCTTCCTGCTCCTGACTTTCCCCTCCAAGCAGCATGGAAGGAATAGGGTGGAGGAACAGGAGTGAGCTTGGAGCAGACAAAGCACAGTGCAAAGCAAAGAAGAGCCCTCTGCTCCCTAATCCAGCTCTTAGTCTCCTCTTGTTCCCTCTTCTCCTCCTGTCTGTCTGGAACTGGAATGGAGAGAGGGACGATGGGACGAAGCTACAGTGGTTAGCAGAATAAAGAAGAATTCAGTTTTTATCTGCATATTTCCATTTCTAATTTGTGATTCCTTATTCTGTTTGTGGTGAGGATCTGTATTCTGTATATGAGACCAAGGTAAAACATTTTGCTAGTATGTAGGTTCTGTGTAGGTGTAACTCTTAGGTAGGATAAATCCAGAATAATGGACCCAAGGGCACACAATCAAGAATTTGACCCTACGGTGGGGGGGGGGGGGGGGGGGGGGGTAATCCAAGACAGCTGAACTAGCATGACTTACCTGAGCTTGTTCCCTCGTATCCCTGAACCGATTTATGATGCCACACTCTGGCAGGAAAAGAAGAGCCAGAGAGCAGGAAGCCCAGTTTCCTTCTTCATCAACTGTTGTGCTGGGCCTGATGGATGCCCATGTAAGTCGGGGAGGCTTTGTGCTGGGAGTTGGCTCGCTGCAGGTTGGCCGGGAAGAAGTTGAACGCGACCCCCTCCCTGAGCTTTTGATCTCTTTATCCCCGGAAGGACGAACTATCCCTGCAGACCCAGCAGAGGCGCGAGTGCTGGACCCACTGCAGGGCTTGACACCAGCAAAAGATGTTGAAGGTGCCAGGAACTGTGATGAGACTGCGGATCAAGCAGGAAGCACCCCAGAGCCGATTGAAGATCTCGTTGTTGCAGGAGACACTGCAGGCAACGTTGCTCCCAGGCAATTGGGATAAGATACATTCAAGTTACCTTATATCCAGACCATTGAATTGGTAAGACCTGCTACAATTACCTTAGATGTAATTTGGAATGCAATTCAAGCCTTGAATACAAATATTTGTAATCAGATAAGGCCAGTGGTTAGTTTCCTGGGTGTTTTGGACAGTTGCCTGAAAACTGTGGAATCTGAGATTTTGACCAATAAAAGTAAGTTTAGACTCTAAAAAGTGATTTTGGCAATATAAAGGACCTACAACAAATCATGATTAAGCAAAACAAGTTGTTTACTTCTAAATTAGAACAAATGGAAATTCAAGTATAGGGGAGAAATTTACGATGTATTAATTTCCCCAGAGATCCATTAGTTGGGAGCTTTTTCTTATTTCAAAGTTCTCTTGCAAATGTATCATTAAATATCATAATGTTTCCTATATATTTTTCTTACCATCACAGCTTTCTGCCTTCTTGAGTAATACATTTTCTTCTGTCTCTTGTTCTTCTCCTAATGCTTAGGTAGGACGCAATTGACTAGTAATGATGCTCATTCATAAATGTTTTGGGCCTCTCTGGCTGCTAGTCCTGTCCTCTTAACAGAATTATTTGTTGTTTCCTGATGTTGTGATGATGGAATTCCCTTTATTGAGGACTTGGATTATGTGAAACAATAGTTTTCTTTTTCCTTTTTTCTTAATTTTTCCTTTTTTTTATTACTAAGTTTCTTGGATTGCAATTCAAGTGTTTTCTTGATATGCATTTGAAAATATACATACATTAAAAAATTAAAAAAATACAATTTTGATCCTACTTGCAATGGAATACCTGCCCCAGGTGCACCAAAGCTGGTCCTGCCACTGGTCTTAGGAATCAGTCGACACCCTTTGTAACTCCTCTATCTCTAGACAACAGGCTTGTGCCAGATCTCCTCACCTTTAGGAGACAATAGAAAACTTGACTATTTATAGCAGCCTTCTGTTTACAGCTGGAACCCTGACTTCCTAATCCAGCCCACCACAACAGAAACTTCAAATGTATTTTACACTTGTTCCATTATATTTGTTATCTCTACTGTAGCTATACTTGGCTTTGAAACTCCATTATTGATATACCTAGTGCAAATCTAAACTCTGTTGTAGCATGCTTTGAATTCTTCTGCTGGAAAAGGATGAGCTAAAGATGATGATGATGATTCTGTGTCCATGGGAAAAGCAGCTTAGTGAATCAAGCCCTAAATCAGGTATAACATCATCTTGGTGAAACTGACATAGCACATTCTGGAATGCTGTAATCTGGGTCTGTTTGTTTGTTAGTGGTTGGAATGATTTTGTTATGGAAATAAATTTGGTGGGATTGAGGCAGTAAACATTTACTTGAATGTAGCTCCGTTTAGGGAAGAGGGTGGACAAATGGGTAGAGCACTGGGCTATGATTTAGGAAAATTCAGGGGAGATTAATTCAAAATTCCGCTCTATCAGTCTGTGGGACCTTAAGCAACTCTCCACATGACACTGAGACCCAGTTTTAAAAAGGCATTTGATTTTCTTGGTTAACAAATTAGTTATTTGGGACAGTGCAGTACAAACTCTAGGCATATGTATGAACTAAGGAAACTTTGGATCGGAATACTTTGCAGGTTGTGATACTTTTCCTTGGGTCAACAATAAAATGTTACAAAGAACGTTGTTACTCAACAGCTTTCAAAACCACATAGGTCCCTTCTTCAGGTAACTGAAAAAGGATATCTGAAGGAAGAACGTCCATGGTCTCAAAAACTCATGCACAACAGCATCTGTGTACTGTTTTCATGTTGCTCTAATATTAGGTGTCAACATCTTTAAAAGCAGAGTTTTTTTTTTCTGGGGTCCATATGAGTCCATAACTGTGTACCATAGAATGGAAAAGGATCAACATTGAATTGGGAAGCTAGGATGTCTGGCAGTAAGAGACCACCCAGTGAGCAAATAGCTTTCTGAGAGGTCTTCAACATGCCAACCTGGTAATAGCTCTCAAAACATTAGTTAAACGGTCCAGATAAATATTATTTTGGGCACCTCTAAAAATTTCAAAACACTTTTCCATAAAAGGTCAGCAGATGCCTATATACAATCTACTTTGTGTTAATTGCTTGACTGCTTTTGGATGTGGTACAAGGGGTTTGGAAACTTTTCATGCCGAGCTACAGTGGCAATAGAACTTTCTGAATTCTCGTGTGTTTGTAGAACTACCTGAATAACAGTCACCTACAACCAGAATTGACAAAGTTGATATTTGTATACAAAACAAGTGGATGTACAACAATATTCTCCACACTCTATTCCAGCAGTACCCAATGGCATGCTGTAAATGTTTGCGCCCTCCTCCACCAGCTGACATTAGCAAAGTCTTCCTTCCTCCTTCCTACTCCCGAACTCCCCTATATATGGCTCCTTGACAACAGGAATAGTCAGTGAGCATTGCTTTTTACCTGCTGCTGCTGTATGGGGCCTGTGATCCTCACAAGACTATGGCAGGAGAAATTCTAGAGGGAGGCAGGAGGGCATGGCTCCCCCAGACAAAGAGCTTGCCCCATAGCTGCTTCCCCAGTCTAGCTAGATCACTTAGGCCTGGATTCATCATTCTATCGCAGAATGATGAATCCAGCGAAAACAGGGGGGCGGGGGGCGAAGAGGGCGGTGGGCCTGCGAAAGCCGGCAGTCTTCACACCACTGCGGTGTCTTCGCTGCCGGCTTTCGCACCGAATAGCGCCACCGAGAAAGGTGGTGGTATTCGGCGCGCTACTGGCGACGATAATGTTACTAACCTTATCGCCGCCAGCGAAGACAGCACCGAGTCCACCACCTCGCTGCCCCAACTCCGCCCCCAGCATGCTATCGCACGAGAAAAGGGACTTTTTGCTTGCGATAGAGGCTTATCGCATGCGATAAGCCTTTGAAAAGGACCCCCTTAGGTTGGCAAGGAAAAGAAATTGGTTCTTGCTCAATCTGAAATTCATTGTGCTTCCTCTATGACACCCCCCCTCCCCTGAGCAAATACAAAATCTTCTGGAACCAATAGACCATAAGGTCCTGTACAGTTCCAACTTCTGTGAGAAGCAGGCAGAGGAGGAGGAAGAGGCAGCAGCAGCAGCAAGTAAGGAGTGCGGCTTGCTCGATGGAGATGATCCTGAGGAGGGAGGGGAAGATAGTAAAGAGAGTGGGGGAAGGAAAAGGAATGGAAGGTAGTTATGCTAGGTGGTGGGGAGAGGAAAGGGAATTGTTGTTGCGTGGGGGGGGGGGGGGGGTTGGGAAGGAAGTGGTAGTGCCATCATGCCAGTGGATGATAGGAGGGAAGGGAAATTGGTGAAGTTTGGGTGCTAGAGTATTTATTTATTTTAAAATTATTTATATTCTGCACCCTTCAACGTTTGGGGCAGAATTCATAAAAACACACACAATCAGCAATGACTTACATAAGTGACAACAAAGAGATACAAAGCCAAAGGCTGCAAAATTTAAACATTTCTTAAAAATCTGCAGAAGATGACTTAATACTCTGCGAGGTGGAGATTAATTGCTTGGGATCCTCTATTGTTCCTGGAAATCCTGGAAGGCTTCTTTGAATAAAAATGTTTTCAGACCCTTCCTGAACTATTTTGGGTCATTTATAAACTGGAGCTGTAATGGTAATTTGCTCCATAGTATTGGTCTAGCTAATGAAAAAGCTTTTTCTCTCATGGAGTCTAGACGGGCAACACGCAGGCCAGGTACATCTAGAAGGGTTTGAGTGGATGACTGTAGTGAACGACAAGGAATGTGAATTCTGAGGATGGAAGAGATCCATGGGAGGGAAACGTTATGCAGTAAATTGTGTATTATAGACACCATCTTATACTGAATACGCCAGTGCACAGGTAACCAATGTAATGAAGAAAGTATGGGATCCATGACATGATCATGGATTCTTGTTCTTGTCAACATTCTGGTTGCTGAATTCTAGATAATTTGTAATGAACATATTGTACTCTGAGGTAATCCAATGAAGAGGAAGTTACAATACTCAAGGGATGAAAATAGAAGTGTTTGAAGAACTGTACGGAAATCATTATAATTAAGTAGAGGTGTTAAATGCAAAAGTAATTTTAGCTTTGCTAAATAGGTTTGTGATATTGTGGAAATATGAGCTTTCATAGACAGTGTGGGAAGAGGAAGGGGAAGGCAAGATGGTGATGATGAGCGGAGCGGGAGGGGGGGGGGTGCAAAGGAGGGAGGAATGAGAAGATGATGCCAGGAGGTGGAGGGAAACAAGGGAAGGTGATGATGCTAGAAAGTGGATGGGAGGAGGGAAGATGATGGTGTGTTGTGACAAAGTGAAGCTGGTGGTGGGTGTGCCAATGCACAAAAAAATGTAGGAAACACATCCCAAACAAATCGGCTATAAAAATTAAAAGTAATTTTTCACATAATCATGTGTGATTCTGCTACTATCTTATAATACATGCAACAAAAGGCATAGATTATAATCTAATGCTTAGAGAATCCATTTAATTTTATTAAGTAAAAAAATATTGTATTGTAATCTTGACAAAGTCCATCAGTTCATTCTTAAAAAAATACAATCTTTGTTCCAAAATCAAATTTTATTACTAAATATATCACTCACTGTGCTGAAATAATTTCATGAAACACCCTTAAAGTAAGAAAATGCCAAATATCTAACAACCTGGCATTGATGGTGTTTTGGGTGGCAACCTGCTTCAGCGGAGCTTTACCAAAGCATCCCTGGACCTCTTCTCCATTGGTAAATGAAACGGAGGATAGCTGTTCAAAAACAGCACTCTTTCCTCTAGATTAATGTCTCCTCAAAATGATAAAGGAAAACCCATCATACCATAGCATTTTAAAAAAAATCTTTACTAGAAGAAAAAAAGCCAATAAAAGCCAATAACTAGAGCTCGTTCTCTGGCCTCCAATAAGTGTGTTTCAGCCCAGCCAGGACTTGCCTTTACTAGTTCTGTTATTTATACAAGAGAGTCAGAGGCCCATCTGGATTCAGCTCAACACCTCTTTCACCTGCAGATTAAGCTGAACCTAGATGGGTTGAAGTTGGTCTACCAAAGAATGTGGCTTGAATTTTTATTTGGCCACATTTCTGTTTGTAACAGCTATTATAAAATAATTAAATAAAAAAACCATCAAACTGACTGGTCTACAGATAGATCCAACAAGGGAGCTACCCTTTACTGCCATCCTATAAATGCATCTTCAGTTTGGGTCTATATGTTGAGAAATTAGCAAGCTTTTATAATCAATGCTTTCAAGCCTGCCAATGAAATTGACAATTCTAATGAAACTAAGTAATCCATTCTATCTGAATTCTCCTATAGGACATTTCTGCATTGCTCCTATAATTCTAACTTGCAGTGATACTGTCTGGAGTTGGAATAGCTTGGGGCACTGTTTCCTAACCAGTGGGGCCGATGCTATAAAAAATGCAGAAAGCAGGTGCTGAAAAGTAAGTGCCTGATTTCTTAATGCGCGCATGGCGTCCGCAAGGGGGGGGGGAGCGCCATGCTATATGCAAATTAGGGGGTCACGCTAGCAAGGAGGCGGTTACCGGCGGTCTGCCGGTTATAAACCCCGATGCCGATAAACTTGGCGTTGGTTTTCATAACTGCAGCCGGCTGGTTATGAAAACTGACACCGAGCATATCGGCATCGGTCTTCAAAGCAGCCGGCAGAGGATTTTTTTCTTTTTTTTTTTAACTTTTAAAGTACAGAAAAGCAGTTTTTTCAGCTTTCTGTACTTTTTAAAATACGCTCACTATTAACGCCTGCTCCAGGTTCATTTTGCCATTTCATTGATGTAAAGTGTAACATAAGAGTGGATTTGGCCAAGATGGAACATCCTCCCACAGGGTGGTATTACAAAGTACTGCATGTTGGAGATTACTTCCTAAATTCAAAAAAACTGCCTGATTCACTAAGGCTTTTCTCCTATTCTGTGTCTATGGGAAAATTCCTTGATGAAATAGGCCCAAACATTGCTAACCATTTCCATGTTTTCTTCAGTGCAGACTTGAAAGCTATGGCTTAATGAATATTCGCCCAGGCAGGCGTTAATATCTGAGCGATAACTGTGTGTCTGAGATGCACATTTATTTTTTTGCATTTGGAGTGAATGAGTGATAGCTTCATTCACATGCATTTGCATGTGATGAGCGCTATCTCATTCACACCTCAATTGTTTACCCCAATACAGGCTGCACAAAGACAGGCATAAAGCCAGTCAGAGAACACTTAAATCTCTTCCCCTCCTATCATGGAGCCCATTTTCTCTTATAGGTTGCTGAATAAATCAAATATTAACAAAATCTGTTCACATCTACTTATTATTCCTAGAGACTATACAAAACAAGAAGCAAGATGTATGTAGTTAGGAAAATATGAAGCCAGCACCGTTGTATCATGGATCTTTTTAATATTCTATGAGGGAATCGGATGAATATTTAAAATGTAAATAGAGCCTTGCAAAAAAATTCACCTCCCAAAAAATTATTGTAAAACAATGGGGCTCTCTAAAGTGTGGATCATTTGGTGTTTTACCAGTTTACCCTTCCCTAAAGGTGCCACTGCCTGCTGTGTAAACCTGTCTTTCTTTGTGTTCAACTTGTCCACAGTGCATGCACTTTCTTTCTGTCCCCTTCAGTTGTGCCTTTGTGTGTGGTGTGAGCTTGGTTCCTTTTGTGCTTTTATTAATGTTCTTTGTTGCATGTAAATGAAAAGTACTTGCTTTTATTATGTTCCCTGAGCAGTGTCTGTCATATTACCTGTCTTACGGCTCGATACAGTAAGGCCGCGGTAAAAACAGTGCGGCAGTGTCAGGCGCACCCTTCATTCCCTCACGCACAGTTCTCCTGACCCTAACGCCTGATTCTCTCTTCTAATTGCATGCAAATGAATGCCGCGGCTGTGAAGCGTTAGGGAAGGGTTATGCCCGCGCAACCCATTTTACTGTATAGGCGCTGTAACAGCGCCTATACAGTAACCTGGGTGCGCTGGTACCTGTCATTTCAAATGACATTTGAAATGACAGGCACCAGGAAGTGTAAAAAAGTGTAAAAAAGTGTAAAAAGTATAAAAAACAAAAAACCTGTGTGTTATATAAAAAAATAAAAAAATTTTAAATACTGTCGGAGGGCCGTGGGTCCAGGCGGCCGGTGGGCGGCGGGCAGCCATCAGCGGCATCCGGTAGTCCCTTCTCCCAAAATCGCACGGGCGGGGCGGCAGCGGGGGGGGCGGCAGCAGGATCCGGGAACGGCGGGTAGGCAGCAGCGGGGTCTGGGGGGGCAGCGGCAGCAGGATCCAGGGGCGGCAGCGAGATCCGGGAAGCGAGTAGCGGCAGCGTGTTCGATCGGGCAGGCAGGTAGGTGGCAAAAAAAAGATGGCCGCCTGCACGGGAAAATCGTGCAATTGGCCGCTGAAGACGTGACGTCACGACGTTTGGCGTCACGGGGTGTGACGTCACGTCTTCAGCGGCCAATTGCAGCTTTCCCCCGTGCAGGCGGCCATCTTTTTTTCCCACCTACCTGCCCGATCGAACACGCTGCCGCTACTCGCCCCCCGGATCTCGCTGCCACTGCCGCCCCTGGATCCTGCTGCCGCTGCCCCCCGGACCCCGCTGCTGCCTACCCGCCGCTCCCGGATCCTACTGCCGCCCCCCCGCTGCTGCTGCCGCCCCCCCCCCCCCCCGCTGCCGACCCGCCCGTGTGATTTTGGTGCTCATCCAGGCAGGGGGAGCCGGAGGTCGTTCGCCGTCGGCTCCCTCTGCCTGGATGAATGCCCATGCGAAATCGGGAGGAAGGGAGAAGGGACTACCGGATGCCGCTGATGGCTGCCCGCCGCCCACTGGCCGCCTGGACCCACGGCCCTCCGACAGGTATTTAAAATTGTTTTATTTTTTTATATAACACACAGGTTTTTTGTTTTTTACACTTTTTACACTTACCGTAGCAGGCCCGAGCCTTGCTACTTTTTCGTTTGTTTTTATTTTGCTTCGGGAGGAGGGGACCGGACGGGGCTGCAGGAGACCGGACGGGACCAGGGCGGGTAAGCAATGTTTTTACACTACACTACACTACACTAACTCCTACTAGGGGGAGGCGGTAAACTAGCAGGTTAAGGCCGCAGCAGAACAGCGGGTTACGGAGGAGATAATATCAGCGCCCGTTACAGTATCGCAGGGGAATAGCTAATTCCTTCATTATACAGCTTTTTCGTTCATTTACATCCTGGGTGCGGAAAGGGTTTAGGAAAGGGTTTAGGAAGCGCTAAGGACGCGTGAAACTGGAGACTGTATCGCTGGATGGCCTTACTCGTCTGTATTGTGCGCTCCCAGCACGTT
Source organism: Rhinatrema bivittatum (assembly GCF_901001135.1). Taxonomy (NCBI): domain Eukaryota; kingdom Metazoa; phylum Chordata; class Amphibia; order Gymnophiona; family Rhinatrematidae; genus Rhinatrema; species Rhinatrema bivittatum. The sequence continues at coordinate 328,388,088 of NC_042616.1, read as the reverse complement.
ACAGATGGGGAATCTTTAACTCAACGTTACTATATCGACCTGTTAGTCTTTCTTGTTTAGGTGATATGTCTTCTTCCTTTTGGACATTTATCCTTCTATTCTTTGCTTATAAATCTCCTCCCCCTGCACTTGCTCCTTTCTGTGTTGTTCACGGGGCATCCTCACTGACTATCCTTTATTTTGTCTTGAGCCTACCTTGATATACTCCTACTCTGCCTCCAGAAGTATGTACGTGTGTGGGGGTGGGGTGGGGTGGAGAAGGCCCCTCAAAAGTGAAAGAGGAATCTCAATCCCCTACCCCAAGAGATGGTGGGAACATGGCTACCTTCCAAGAATTGGGGAGAGGGAGGTAGAATTGTGGATTAAAAATAAATGTGCTTTGTTTTTCAAAACTTTAATGTCCTATGTCTGTTAATGAATAGGTTTAGTGATATGTGAACGTGAATGATGGGACTGAGTGCTGGAGTGTGAATGCATGTGTGCAGTATAGTTCCTAGTAGTGAACGTGTTATGAGAATGATTGTGAGGTTGAGGAATGAATGATGGGAGTGGAGGAGGGTGATTTGTGGTTAGTGAATCGGTTGGGAAACTTGCCCCGTAGATAGGGACTTTCAAAGCCTCTGTAAACAGACAAGTGCTGCAGTGTGCTGCAGTAATCATGCTACTGCCTTTTTAAAGGTGATGGGAAAGGGATTGGTTTCCTGACTCTTTTTTTTGTGCTTTCATTCCAGTGCAATTGGAGAGAGTCAAAGGAAACAGGGTGGCATGAAGTGGCAATATGTGGACAAAAAAGGTTACACAAAAACATGCCTGCTCTGTGCGGGAGTAAATCTGTTCAGGGTACAAGCCCTGAGGAAGTAAATAAGAGCTATAAATAATCCTTTGGGTCCGAGATGGAAGTGGAGTGAGGCCCAATACTTAGCATAGTAACTTTTAAAAGAAGTTTGGACAAGTTTCTGGAAGAAAAGTCCATAACTTATTATTAACCAGGTAGACTGAAGAAAGCTATTGCTATACCTTGGAGTGAGTAATAGGAATTAGATCTACTTTATAGGATCTGCCAGGTACTTGTGACCTGGAATGGCCACTGTCAGAGACAGGATGCTGGGCTTGATGCACCTTGGTGTGACCCAGCATGCACTTCTTATTTTCTTGTGCATTTGAATATTTTTTTTATCCTTCTGAATAACTATTTAAATGTTTCCAATCACCATGAATAGCCAAATATCCCCTTTTTCAACTGAAGATATATGAGAAAATTTGATATTTGGACACTATTTGCCTAAGTGCAAAAAGCAGAATATAAAAATCCAAATAAAAAAATAAAAGGAGTCCATTTTCAGCCACTGGCCAGCAAAGTTTAGCCAGGTAACCTGTCTGGCTAACTTTGTCAGGGTATTAAACTGTACAGCAGCGCCACTGAATATACCTGACTATCTTAAAGATAGATGGCTAACTTTATCCAACTAAGACCTAGATTTATCAAAATGCTCTAAATATAGTGGAAATAGCACCAGTGCTAAAAAATGGGCGTGGTTAACTAATTACCCTTCTCCCGCATTGCATAGGTAATTTCCACAAGGTGCAATACATTTATTGAACCTGTGCTATTTTTCGCTTCATGCACTGATAGATGCAGGATACGTTACTGGGGGAAAGGTTTTTACGTTAGAGAAAGAAAGAGAGAGAGAGAGTGAGTGAGTGTGAGAGAGAGAACAATGTCACTCTATTTCACTGTAGGAGGGGGCACTTTTAATTTGAAGTGGGGTCTGGAGTAGGTTTGGGGAGTGGTTTTACATACACAGGAGGAGGAGCAAACAGCAAAGCTGACATCACTGAAGATTTTCTATCATTTCAATAGATGAAAGGTACAAGAGAAGATGATTTGTACAATGCACTCTCTACCTAGCTTCAAGAATGCATCAAGCTAAATGAAAAATGAACCTGTAACTTTTAAGGCTACTGTATGCCATGAATAGAGTTAATTGGCTAAGTTATCTGGCTAGCAGAATATCAAAGTTAGGGGGTCATTTATCAAAGTGCTATAAGGCGTTTTCGCATGCGTTAAGGCGTTTTCGCATGCAAAAAACACCATAATGCATGGTGCGGTGCAAATGAGAAAAAGGGGAGGATATGTGGCCTGGGCTCACAGTTTTGTGAAGCTATATTGCATGGCTTTAATGTGAATTTTAACTACACCTTTTTCTTTTGTGTAAAGCTGTGTGATAGGGCTTTATCATGTGTTGTGCTGTTTTGCAAATGCCATTTTTGGTAGTTTTAAGCTCCTGGAAAGCCAGCCTAGCTATCAGGGCCCACAGCCACTGGGGGGGGGGGGAGAGGGAGAGGGAGAGATTGAGAGACTAGCCATAATACCCTCATACTAGATAGGTATTTATATCTCTATGGGCGGCCCACCTAGTCACTCGAAGTGAGGTTTAGGTATTAGCGTAGGGGTTAGGGGCCACTTTGACATTCAAAGTGAGACTTATGAACAGAACAGTGCTCTCTTGTGAACATTTGATGACCTTCGGAGTGAGGAAACTCAGCCAAAGATGAGATTTGTGCAATGTTCTCTCAACCTAGCTTGATGGTCATCTTTGGCTGAGTTTCCTCACTCCGAAGGTCATCAAATCTTCACAAGAGAGCACTGTTCTGTTCGTACGTCTCACTTTGAATGTCAAAGTAGCCCCTAACCCCTACACTAATACCTAATCCTCACCTCGAGTTACAAGGTGAGCCTCCCTTAGAGATATAAATACCTATCTAGTGTGCACACATTGGGGTAGATTTTCAAACCGCGCGATTTGGCCTACTTTTGCTGGCGCATCAGGCGCAAGCAAAAGTACGCTGGATTTTAGTAGATACGCGCGGAGCCGCACGTATCCGCTAAAATCCGGGATCGGCGCGCGCAAGGCTATGGATTCTGTATAGCCGGCGCGCGCCGAGCCGCGCAGCCTACCTCCGTTCCCTCCGAGGCCGCTCCGAAAACGGAGCGGCCTCGGAGGGAACTTTATTTTGCCCTCCCCTCACCTTCCCCTCCCTTCTCCTACCTAACCCACCTGCCCGGCCCTGTCTAAACCCCATCCTTACTTTTGTCGGGGGATTTACGCCTCCCAGAGGGAGGCGTAAATCCCCGCGCGCCAGCGGGCCGCTAGCGCGCCGGGACGCAACCTGGGGGCGGGTACGGAGGGCACGGCCATGCCCCTGGACCGCCCCGGGCCGTAACCACGCCCCCGGACCTGCCCCCAAAACGCTGCCGACACGCCCCCTAAACGCCGCGACGACTGGGCCCGCCCCCGACACGCCCCCCTCGGAGAACCCGGGACTTACGCGAGTCCCGGGGTCTGCGCGCGCCGGTGAGCCTATGTAAAATAGGTTCACCGGCGCGCAGGGCCCTGCTCGCCTAAATCCGCCCGGATTTGGGTGGATTTAGGTGAGCAGGGCTCTTAAAATCCACCCCATAATGGCTAGTCTCTCTTTCTCTCTCTCCCTCTCTCCCCAGTGGTTGTAGGAGGGCCCTGATGGCTAGGCTGGCTCTCCAGGAACCTAAAACTATAGATATTATTGCAATAAACTGCCTATTACCATAAAACACACCTCTTTTCCTATCACATGCATTTTGATAAATCCAGGCCTTAGATAAGTTATTTAGCTAACATAACTCTGTCTCCAGGCTGTTCATCTAACTTTTATCCAACTAACTACTTAGCTGATAACTCAAAGGTGCTCACCAGCAGAGGTTTTCAAATCTCTTCATTTGTCCAGCTAAGTCTGAAATTAGGTGGACAAATGGTGTTGGCCCCAAGTGGATTCCCAGACCTCTAGGAGGGGAATATATCAATAGTTTTTAGACTGACGACAAAGAAGAAATATGTGTCCATTATGGTCAGGGTTTTAGTAAAAGCTATACAAATTCATTTTTAACTATTTTCATGCTGTTTTACTCCCAATTGACTGCCTGAAGAAAGAGCACTTGTAAAGTTTGTGCAAAATTTGCATGCATTGCATTGCAGATATTGTGAATATTGGCTGGAATGTACACTTGTACAAAATTAGACAGGTAGCTTGCATTTATAGTATATGGAAGGTATGTGCATTCATTTAAAAAAAATGGTTATCAAAACTGAAGCAAGCATTTTAGTTTGTTTTACCCCATAAGAAATTCACACAAACTACTGAAATATTTTAGGTTCATTCATTTTGGAAAATAAAATTTGCAAACAGTATGTGCTATTTTCTAAATCAAACAGAAATGAAAAAAAGAATAAAAATTGATCCAAAATTGAAGAAAACAAACCGCAATGGTTTGGCCTCTGTTGGAAACAGGATGCTGGGCTTGATGGACCCTTGGTCTGACCCAGTATGGCAATTTCTTATGTTCTTATGAAATAAAATGTCCCTGTACAGTACACCTTAGTAGGTGGGCTTTATGCTCTCTGTCAAAGTGCAAGTCAAGAGAAAAACTCAGTCTAAATAAGTTCTTATATAGAGACTTGTTTGACATCTTATATTCGTTACACAATGATGTACTAATTAAATTCTTCTGCTCGAAAACATCAGGTCCAAAATAGGTCCCAAATTTGTTTAGAACCTTTAAGAGCGGAAGCTAATTTTTCAGTGCTTACTATACAGTATCTACTATGTCCTGTCTCCAAGATTCAAGCTGGGATACAGCTTTCTAAAAGTAGGAAATATTAAACCTAGCATGGAATAACTGGGTGGCCAACTACTTTCAGTTTGGAGGTAATATTGCCCTATCCCAGGTTACATATCGAGGGAGAGAGAGGTGCATCAGCACTAGTGATAAACTTAATATCTTTGTCTATGAACCAAAATCTAAGTATTAACATTGCCATTACATGTGTATATGAGAACGCACCTCTCCATATCTTCTTCAATAGAGGGAGCTTGATCTGCTATATTTATCATAAAACAAGGATACTGTATCTTTAGATTCTCTGCAGCAATCTGTACATCAATTTGCTTTTTCTGTAGCACATGGAGATCTTGTGTTCATATTATCATATGCTGCACCAATCGTCAGGCCCCAGATTAATTTGAAATTCTTCATTAATTCATTTTGTATTGTGCTTTTGCATCCTTGTGCAAATTAATATTATTGCAATGTATAATAGCACTTATTTTTAATAGGGAGCCTAACTAATCAATATTTTAGCCTACTGATATCTCGCTGATATTAAATCACAAGGTATCTATGTATTTTGAGGTTGAATATAGACTTGTTATATGGCTAAATTAAACATGTACACTTTTAACTGGTTGTAAATCCACTTAGGTAGACTCAGACATTTTGCATCCATAACCCCCATTTTTACTGTGTAATTCCCAACCAGTCCTTTGAGACTGAATCCCAATTCTAAAGGCAGACAGTCTTGACTATTTCACCAGGTTTGTAATTAGTTCACCAGGTTTGTAATTAGTTTATTTGCAATCAGTTTTAGTGTGTCCACTTGTTCTGCCAGTTATTGTATTCTGAAAGACTCTGAACATTTTTTTTGTAAAGTTCTAAAAAAAAAAACCCCAAACCCTGTATAACACTATGCTATACCTCCCCTCCTCCCCCCATCTCATCACAACTCTGCATTTCCAGAGCAAATATTCCTAGTCTTACCAGTAGGCCTATAGTTTATTGTTCTATGAGTTTCCTGGTCTCATGAATATGTTTTCACTTCTAGAGGGATAAGAACTGTACAACATATTTCAAATGAAGCCTTTATGACTGCAGTGCGCTTAAGGATTACTTTGAAAGTCCTTTCCCTCTGCTTCTAAAAGTCTATTAAACAGTACCGCATAGGATGATAATCCTATAAAATTTACCAAGGGTCAATGTTCTCCATAAAGTGGTGTCATCATAACCACTCACTGTAGCATGCAGCTGAAAAGTATGAGACAGTTCAGTAAGAGAAAACAAGGGCTCTGTGTTCAGTGATACCTGGACACAGCAAGAACTAACTAATCTGAACCAACTGGAGGTCATTTTCCCACCTGCTTCTGCACAGCCAGCAGGGTCTGCAGGGATTCATTAGCTGCTACTGATAGCTTCATTGTTGCCTGACATGCCTGTTTGGGAGAGAAATGCTCTAACTTTTAAGCCAAAAATGTTGCCATATATTTTTTTTTCACCATCTCCTTCCCTTAAAGCACTATTTTGTCCATGGTTTTTCAATAGGATACTAAGAATCTCCCTGTTAAAAGCTTTAACGTGTTCCTGTATTTGCACAGTATTCTATGCACGAAGGTCATGAATCAAAATGTTTTATTGGAGATGAGGGATGCAGACCTTAGGTACAAATTATAAAACAGAAAGAAGATTGTGATTTACATAAGAGGGATGTAAACACCTTATTATCTGGTGAAGCATAGGAATGCGAGGAGAGAGTGCCACTTTCTAATATATAATTGAAGAAAAGGTATTTCTGTAGCAAACTATCAACCATTGTTTCAGTGCCCTCTATCAGCATTGCATTAGTTTGCAATGTAGCAGATCATTTTATTGACTTGTCCATCATATGGCAGAACAAAAATTAAACTGGTAAAATCAACTTAGCCAATGGATGTTAGAAAGCAAGTGCCAGTAAGTCCAAAAACATCAGATGTGTATTGTGAGAAGATTTAATGGCTTTCATCTTAGTACACCTATAGATCAATATCTGCTGTCATAGTTAGGATAAGCTAAATATTTTCTTAAATCAGGCCAAGTAAACTTAGCTAGATTTAAGTCAGCTATAAGTGCGCTCAAAGATAGCTGGCTAACTTAGGGCCTGATTTACTAAGGCTTTTCTCCCATTCTGTGTCTATGAGAAAAATATTTAGTAAAGGAGGAACTGACTAGCCCTGAAAATTCACTCTGAGGGATGTAGCCAGAAAAAGTCTTACGTCTCTGGATAGATCCCTTTGAAAACTGGCCTCAGAGAGGCTAATGTGTGACTTATGCACTGTAACTGTGAACTTTTTGTGCAATATTAGGGACCAGAAAAGATACAGGAGTAGAATTTTCCCCTCTGGTGAGAGCAAGTCAGTTTTAAACCCACTAAAGGAAAGTAAATTAGGAAACCCACCAGAGGGAGGTTTTGTTAAAGAAAGCAGGCCTGGATTTGTCAATAGGTACACTAGGCCTGTGCCTTGGGAGACAAAAATCTGGAGGGGCAGCAGGCTGGCTGAACATTTACTGCCTTCCAGCTGTGCTGAATCTCCTTCAGCAGAGAATAGCTGTTTCATTATCCAGCCCCTCACCTCCCTCAATCCCAGAATTTCTGTCCCTCTCCCTCCTTTTCTTCCATCCCAGATTCCTAATCTCACCTTCCCCCCTCACGTTTCCCCATCTCTGGTCCTCCTCCCTTCCTTTCCCCAGCCATCAACCTCTCACCTTCTCCTTCTCCTCTCCTCATCCCTGACTTCTCTTCCCTGTACAGGTACTTGAGAACCCTTTTCTTAAGCCAATGAAAGGAAAATAAATTATACCAACATAAGCGAGGTTTATAATGTAAAGTAAAGGAAGGAATTGACTGTCAGTGTATCTCAGAATTTTCAAATTTTGGTACAGAATCTATCCCTCAGCTGCTGCAAGAAACTCTGGGTCTGGGTCTTAGACCTCAGTTGCCCAACCTTTCCCCAGAGGAAGGAGGAGGAAGCATAGCACCTTCAGTGCCTAGGGGTGGAAAAATCATAAATCCATCCCTGAAAGAAAGATGAACATTTCTACCTTCTTTGGTACCAGCCCGCACAACATGGACTCATGATGTCCCTGCTATTGAGAATACATGTTCACTAGGCATGCTGGTTAGGACAGGAAATATTGACCCACATTGGAAATGTCTGGTCATATTGTAGTCTTGTGTGCCAAATTTGTCAATGGATCTATGGCCTCTGCCAGCTAGTATGTGATTGATATTTGTTCTGGTGTCTCTTTTGCTGATGGAGTATAAAGCCATGGGGCGGATTTTAAAAGGGTTACGTGCATAACATACACATGTAACCCTTTTAAACCCCTCCTGCGCGCGCCAAGCCTATTTTGCATAGGCCTGGCGATGTGCGCAAGCCCCGGGATGTGCGTATGTCCCGGGGCTTGAAAAAAGGGACGGGGAGTGGGCAGGGTGGGGCAGTGGTGTGACCGAGGCCTCCGGCACAGCGGCCAAAGATGAGATTTGTGCAATGTTCTCTCAAGCTAGGTTGAGAGAACATTGCACAAATCTCATCTTTGTGTGAGTTTCCTCACTCCGAAGATCATCAAATCTTCACAAGAGAGCACTGTTCTGTTCGTATGTCTCACTTTGAATGTCAAAGTGGCCCCTAACCCCTACACTAATACCTAAACCTCACCTCAAGTGACTAGGTGGGCTTCCCATAGAGATATAAATACCAATCTAGTGTGAGGGCATCATGGCTAGGTTCTCTATCTCTCTCTCTCTCTCTTCCTTAAATAGTTGTGCCTTAAGATGTTTCTTGAAGGTCTTGGAATTGGTTTCCTTGCGGATTAACATTGGCAAGCAATTTCACTGTGATGAGCCTACAACTGAAAGGATTCTTTCCCTGGTTTCATCAAGTCTTGATTACCCAAAAGCTTGGGATGTCTATTAGACACTGGTTGAAAGATCTTAGTGAACTTGTTGGTTGGTAGATTTTTAGCAGTGAGTTGATGCTGGCAGGGCTTTGCCACTTATGGCCTTGTGTACCATAAGAGAGATCTTTGAATTGAATTATTTGTTCAATAGGGAGCCTGTGAAGGGACATAAGCATGGGTGACATATGATCATATATATTCCAGTTCTGTAAAGTATTGAAATATCATTAATAGTATTAGTCTCTGTACAGACCATAGCAGATGAACATCTGGAGGGCAATTTTCAAATCCATTTACCTAAGGTAAAAATGTATTTACCTGGGTAAAATGGCTTGCTTGAAAATTGCCCTCTTCCGATTGCCTTAAGAGGCATATTTTCAAAGGCTTGCCCGCGGACAAACCGGGAGATATGCGTGTGATTTGGATGCGCGTGGGCTGCGTGGATTTTAAAAGGCCTGCAGCCTCACACATATCTCCCCATACGCAGATAAAAAAATGTATTGCAAAAAAGGGGCGGGACGTGGATGTGGTCTGAGCGGGGCATGGGCTTTCCTGATTTTCCCAGTGACATCAGCGTGAAACTCTGACACATACAAGCGTGCACCAGGCTCCCAATCCACGTATCTTTACTTCAGATGTGGATGGCGTGTAAGTAGAAAAATAAAACAATCTAACCTAGTCAGTGGGGTTTTCAGGGTGGGGGCAGGGAGATGAAAAGAAAGGCAGGCTAGCTAGGGGAGTATGGAAATCGTATACTTTAACTGGGTAAACTGGGAACGGCCTGGGAAAATGGATATTGGCATCACTGCGTACATCCCACTAAAATCCACCCCCCCCCCCAATGCACTTGAGATGGCATGAGACAGCATTTACGCACACATGCACAGCGATATAAAATTGTGCATGCATTTATTATGGATAAATGGATAGTTGATTTTATGCATGCCCGCATAAATGTGCATATTATAAAATTGTCACGTCGCTTTGAAACTTGCCGCTTCAAAGTACATACAGTGTAGGCTTCCACACTGTGCCGAATTGTGAGATGCATTCCTGGTGTGTGTGTGTGTGTGTGTGTGTGTATGTTTTAAGTCAGGAGGGAAATAGCAAGCATTCATGATATTTACCAAAGTCGGCATGCTTTTTTGCCCCTTTCAGCTGCTCACACGGAGTAACTACTCAGATAGCTTCTGTTCAAAAATTACACTAAAGCATGTGCTAAAAGCACCCACATACTTTCTGACTATGCAGAATATTTGAAAGTTGCCACCATAAATTAGGTAACAGGTTTTCCCTACGCAAATACTGAAGATGTTTCAAATTCCAACCTCAGCAATGACTAAAACCGTTTCCAAGGGCCTGATAATTTTATACAAATACAAGTAACAGTAAGACACTATACATTAATGGTTTTCTCCCATTTTGTATCTATGAAAAAATGCCTAGTAAACAGAGCCCCAGAACTGAAAAACACAATGAACTGAAATGAAATTCCACTTGTTCAAAATTCCTGTACCAGCAAAGGTAATCCCTTTCATTCTTAGTCTGGCTGTTATAGGGCAGTGTCTCCCTCTGATCAGCAGAGGCTCCTCCCATCAGCATTTTCTTCAGTCACTTACAATCAAACATTATAATCTTACTCTTGCATATAAGAATATTGCGTAGTTTAATTAACAATATCTGGTTCTACAAACCGTTAATCTATATTTTGCATGAACTGCTCTGTGTTTTCTTTTGAATTCATGCAACTTATGCAAAGACATGTTCCCGCTGAAGGAGGGACCCACATGGCCTTGAAAGCCCTTGTACAACAATATTTTTACGTAATTTACATGGTGGTCCAATAAAAGGTATCTCACTTTGCATGGAATCCAGTTTCTCCAAGACTGCACTTAGACGGTCATCAAACTTTTCATAACAAAGTCGGTGATACCATCTTGGTTTACCCTTTGTACAAAGATTCACAGTATTTCTGACTTACAGCAATTGAATACAACCTAATATTTTAAACTATAAGGTCAGTGGCAGGTCTTAGTGTAAACCTGCTGCTAACTCAAGTCATCTGTGTTTTTGCAGAATGTCATAAAAATGTTGGTTGTGAGACCTTTTGTTTTATATTTGTCCTTAAAGCCCTTTCCAAGGCTTTGATTACACTTTCATTTTTAGAGTAGAATGCTGGAAAGATACCAAAGAATAGCACTTTGAAGTGATTAGCTCCATAATGAAACTGAGAAGAAACAAAAATTTAAATTACAAATAATGTATTTTTCTAAGTTTTAAACTTTTTATATATTTAACAATATGAAATCCATAGAATTAATACATAATGCAAGTAAAGCTGAAAACACCAATACTAGAAAATAAAACAGGCAAAACATGAGAGATGCAGTAATATCAGAATTTCAATTACAGTACATTTAGGGGTAATTTTTGAAAAGGATTTACATACTTAAAACTGGATTTTACATGTGTAAGTGCACTTTATGCAGGTAAGTGGGCTTTTGAAAATTGCTCCAATATAAGCCATTTAATTAATAATCGGTTCTACAAGTGTAAGAACACTTTATCAAGTGAAGTTTCAAAGGAGTTATGCATACAAATGTAACAATCTGTTGTAGCAATTTTCAAAAACCATTTACACACTAATTAAAGTGCACTTAACGTGAGTAAAACCTATGGACAATTCTATACCATATATTGTAGCAATTTTCAAAAGTCCATTTACATGGGTAAAGTGCATTTACACATGTAAAACCCAGCTTTAAGTGTGAAAATGCTTTTGAAAATCAGGCCCTAAGCATGTAAATGAATTTTTGAAAATTGCTACATTAGTATGTTACATTTACCCATCTAATAATTTTTAAAAAATTACCTCCCCTATGAACAGAAATTGATTACTGATAGTTTAACTTTTAGTTGTAATAAAAACTGTATTTGAACATTATTCAACATAGTTTTCAAAGATAGCACAATCAAAATATCATGCAACCTTTTAGTATTCTTTGAATAATAGTTTGGCAAACAATCAGGCCGATACAGTAAAGTGCGGCCGCGGTTACCCTGTTTCTAACCTGCTTTGTACCCACAATTTGACCGCGAAAGTCTAACCCGCGATTCACTATCCGTTTTTAACAATCCTTACCGCTTCCTGAAACCGACGCATATCCCTTTCCACCCGCGGCATGTATATGATATGTAAACGATCGGATTAGCTACTCCCTCCCATACAGTAACGTGCAGCCTGATTATCGCCTTTTTAACCCGCTGTTTTGCCGCGTCTTTAACCTGCTAATTTACCGCCTACCCTTACCCTGGCGTTAGTGTGGTGAACTTAGCAGAGAGAGACGAAATTAAAAAATGAACAGTGTTAAAGCTCACTGCAAAGGAGAAATAATTACTAAAGTGGCAGCAATACCAAAGCTGAAATGATGCTATTAAGCTGTCAGCCAGGAACAAAAGAGAGAAAATGACTCAACATGTTATTATAGTGAATAAATTGTAACAAACATACTGCATGTGAATTTTCTTTAGAATGACAAACAGATATGTCGCCAGCAGAAACAAGAACTGCTCCGGAGCAGCCCCAGTCCTCTCTCCCCTCCTCCCGAGGCGCGCACCGCGGCTCCCCTGCCTCCCGGGGGCAGCCGGCGGCGAGAGCAGCTTCAGCAGCCCGGGGCGGATCGGGCGCTCCCCATGCAAGGCGCGGCTTCCAGCAGCCCCCGCCGGCGAAGGTGCATGAACGTCCGCCTGTACGTGCATGAGCGCACGCCGTGACCTCGGACGTCCAGCCGGGCGCTCAGATCACGGCGTGCGCTCATGCACGTACAGGGCGCTCAAGGCAGTGAAGGTGCATGAGCGCACGCCGTGACCTGAGCGCCCGGCTGGACGTCCGAGGTCACGGCGTGCGCTCATGCACGTACAGGCGGGCGTTCATGCACCTTCGCCGGCGGGGGCTGCTGGAAGCCGCACTTCGCATGGGGAGCGCCCGATCTGCCCCGGGCTGCTGAAGCCGTTCTCGCCGCCGGCTGCCCCCGAGAGGCAGGGGAGCTGCGGTGCGCGCCTCGGGAGGAGGGGAGAGAGGACTGGGGCAGCTCCGGAGCTGTCAGCGCGCCCGCACGGGAGACCGGCACCCATGGACGCCCTTCTGCTGCTGGGGGCTTGCATGGCCGTGGCTAGGGCAGGTGAGCGGGGGCGGGGGGAAAGTGTGCCCATGAAATTTCGTCTCTTGCCCGTCCAAAGGAGGCGGAAAATCGGAGCTGCACGCACAGGTGAACCATCCACTTCCTGGTACCTGTCATTTCAAATGTCATTTGAAATGACATTTGAAATGACAGGAACCAGCGAACCCAGGATACTGTGTAGGCGCTGTATAGCGCTCTATACAGTAAAATGGATTGCGCTTCATGGACGCTTCATGGACGCGCTTTGGACGCGGCTTGTATTTGTGTGTCATTTAAATATTGTATCGAGCGGTATGTGATCTAAACTGTGCGTGTGGCAAACGCGGGTGCGCCCGGCACTGCCGCACTCTTTCTTACACGTCCTTACTGTATCGGCCTGAATGAGACCTAAAAATAATTAACTTAAAGGAGATATTCTCATCCAACTTCAATTTCAAAGCCCCAAAAATTCAGATGCATTTCACGTGAAAAGAGCGTATTTTCAAAAGTGCCAATATTAATGTTACAAAATCAACATTCTTTAGAATTTTCAATCTTTATTCTATACAGCTTAACTGTTATCCAAACAATCTTATGTATTATGAAGTAGAGTGATTGAACTATAGAAGCATAAGCAAACACTTATGGATTTGTGTAAATTCTTATTTAAAGGCACATCTTAACTTTAATGAAGAAAACAATTCTCTAACATATACTTTGTGGTTCTTATAATTTTTTACATAGGTATATTTTATAACGAATTATGGGGTAGATTTTAAAAGGTACATGCGCGCAACTATGTGCGTGTGCTTCCCGGCGCGCACACATGGACGCATCAATTTTATAGCATGCACACACCAGCATTCGTGTTATAAAATTGGCATGTCCTTGTATGTGCACCAAGAAGTGCGTGCACATGGACATGTGCATGCACCTTTTAAAATCTACCCCTATATCTCTCATACATATGTATTCATTCTAGCATGAACTCTTGATTCATATACTTAAATTCACTAAACATGTACATAGCATATCATGACAGATATTTCAACTAACAATCATGAATCACTGATGGTCAAGTATAGTATATTCCCTTTATCTTGGTATTTTATATCTCAAATGGATATATATATTTTAACAGAGTAATATAATATAACTAGTACTTGGTTTGGTACCAAACTTGAATTAAGCTTGCATGTGAAATGTCTAATGTCTCATGTGACGAAATCTAATGAACTTAGCTTTAGTCTTCACTGGATGATTGAGTACATAATCCCTTATACTCTTACTTATATGGCCTTCTTTTACGTAATTAGTAAATTATATCTCAATTATATTTTAATTATCTTTTATTAATTATATTTTGTTACCACATATATGGTTATTTGTTCAGTTTTAATTTTGCGGTACGCCCTAGTTGCCTTGCCACTTTGTTTCTGTGCTTTGTTCATTGTTCTTTGTAAAGCTTGTGTTGCCGCATGTTTTGTTCCCTGTAAACTGATGAGATGTTCCCAACGTTCATTGGTATATAAAAGCCTCTAAATAAATAAATAAATAAAAATACGATGCTTGCGTCCTTAGCTGGCTACCATAGGTTAACCTTTATCATAGGCAGATGAGAAGCTTTAGAGGCTCGTGACAAGAAATGCTGGTTTGCAATGCTAGCTAGCGCAGGCTGCAACTCTTTACCCACACTTCTTGGAAATCTGATTCTGATACTCGTATTCAATCTGGCACCTCATGAACTCGTAGTCTCTTTCACCTACTATCCTCACTTAATAAACCAATAAGGGAAAACCTAACTCCCTATTTCAATTCTTCTTTTCCGTTGATTAAAGTCTTACTGCATTTATGCAATACATGAACCTTAGTGTACTAGAATTCTAACTATTGCAAAAAAAACCCCAATAAATATTTCCCTCACTCTCAGTGACCTAATCTATTTTAGGCATAGATTTATCAATCTGTAGTAAATATTGCATGTGATGGGAAAAGAGAGAAAGAGAGAGAGAGAGAGACTACCTACTAGGCCCTTGTAGTAGTTATCTATTTATATCTCTATAGGAGGCCCACCTAGTAACTTGAGGTGACATTTAGGTAGTAGTGTATGGATTAGGGGCCACTTTTATATGCAGAGTGAGACCTATTAACAGAACGGTACATTCTTGTGAAGATTTGATGTCCTTCAGAGTGAGGAAACTCATACAAAGATGAGATTTGTACAATGTTCTCTCAACCTAGCTTGATGGACTCTCTATCTGGGTAACATCAAGCTAGGTTGAGAGAACATTGAACATTGTACAAATCTCATCTTTGTGTGAGTTTCCTCACTCCGAAGGATATCAAATCTTAACAAGAGTGTACTTTTCAGTTCGTTCGTCTCACTCTGCATGTAAAAGTTGCCCCTAAACCCTACACTACTACCTAAACCTCACCTCGAGTTACTAGGTAGGCCTCCTATAGTAGCATAAATAGCTGCTTACTATGGAACCATCCCCAGAGGCTCTCTACCTTTCTCTCCCCTCCCCTCCTCTCTTCTCCCCATATCTCAGGCCCTTTCCCAGCCTAAAAATGCCCCAAATAGAATTTTCAAAAAAATCACAAATTGCATAATGGTCATAATGCATGAGATCACACAGCTTAACACAATTGAAAAGGTGCAGTTATTTTTGGCATTAAAACTGTGCATTATGGCTTCACAAAGCCAGCCTACGTTTGTGGAAATCCTGCCCCAACTCCTCCCCAATCCCTTCCCTTTTAAAATTTGCATCGCACCATGCGTTATGGTGCTTATTGCATGTGAAAACACCATAACACGAGTTGATAAATGACCCTGTTATAGTGTTTGTTTTGATTGAAGATCTTCTTCTCCTTCAGGATCAATCAAGAATATCAGGATTCCAGGAACAAACTCACTCAAGCACACATATCAAGAAATCCCTTATATAATTATTCAGGGTATCAGATATTTACTGTTACTCTCGGGCAAAATAAAAAAAAAAATTCAGTTACAGTTAGTAAATGTTACGTGCCCCATCCGTGCCCAGCCCGCGCACGGGCCTGCTCACCTTGTTAGCTCCTCTGCAGGTCATGAGTTGGCCTCCCCAGTGGCAGCCTCAAGCTCCTCCAGGCCTCGGCATCCTGCAGCGGCGGTCACCGGGCCTTCCACTACGCACCAGGCCTCACGCTGGAGTTCAGCATCTCCAGTGGCATTGGCAACGCCCCGACGTGTGCACATGTGCTCCGCCTGGTCTCTTGTAGGGCCAGGGGCGGGTCCTATTTCCGCGGCGCGCCCTGATTGAATGTTCAATATAAGGAAGTTCCTGCCTGCACTTCCTTGCCTTGGCAATCGGGTCGGCACTGTAAGTGTACTAGTTTGCCTCCACGTTCAAAGTCTTGTTCCGTCCTTCTGTTCCAGCGTCCGTCTCTCCCGTCTTCCCAGGTAGAACCCTCGGACTGTCTCTCTGGTACTGACCTCGGCCTATTCCTTGACCATTCTGTCTACTGCCTGGATTCTGACCTCTGCCTGCCTTGTAACCTTGTCTGACCTCTAGAACCTGACCCCTGCCTCATTGACTACTCTTCAGACTGATCCTCGGATTCTGACCTCGGCTGCCATTGACCACGTCTCCTGATTCTGACTCTGTCCCTTGCCTTGTCATCACCTACGCTGTTCTGGTCTTCCTTGCTCCATCAGACCTACAGCCTCGAGTCCGACTGTGCTCCCTTGCTGTTCGTGGGCACGCCTTTCTACTACTTCTCCAGGAGACCCTGTGAGGCCCACCTAAGTCCAAGCGGCCTGGGTCCCTACGGGCTCCACCCAGGGGGACCACGGGCTTCCAGTGGTGAAGTTCATCCTAGGCTCTGTTTCCTCCAGTGCTCCGCCCCCTGGGGGCAAATGCTTTCTGGTCCCTACCAGGGAGCCATTCTCCACTGCTCCAGGACAAGTGTCCACCTCCGAGTGCAACAGTAAAGGTTCTAATTTAGCTATATTAGATTTACCCTTTTTGTATCAACTAGAATACTGGGTTATCCACACCAGATTTCTCTCTCAATGATATAATTTATCAATTAAGATTTTTCTAAATCTTTGTGGATTTTTATAAAATTACTTTAACATTCATTCATCTATCAATCATTCACTATCAAAGACTGACAAAAATTTCCCCCGAATCAATTAAAGTTAATTTTAAACTTTCAATCAATCCTGCTACCTCCAGAAATATAATAAGTATGTTCACACACTCTCACAAACATTCATCACAAACATTCAGTGTGTTTGCTAACTATCGTCAGCTAAAGTGTTTTTCTACTAGGCCTCAAAGAATCATCATCATCATCAGCAGCACAGATCCTTCTCTCTCGGATTTCAGGTCAGGAATCCTCCCAATGTTCTAAATTGTAACTTTAAGAGATTATTACTCTCGATGAGGTCACTAAACAAAATAGTTCCTTGCCTCTTCATTTAAGGTAAATAAGGACATATATCTATTACTTAACCATCCCATTAGTGAACAATAAAGTTAAAGAAAATTTTAATCTATTTTTACTTTTGTTTATCTTCACAAATAAAAATATGTTAAAAGTGCTTTGACTTTTAAATGGTAACATTACTCTGCCTTTTTACTTCAAGAATTTTTGATAAGATTATGTTGTCAAGGAGACTCCATAGTAACAGCTTTCCCTGCCCAGCTGTTCTGAAATTTGAACTGGTGGAACTGTTTTTCCAAGTGTATACTGATATGATATACAATAGGTATACCTGTGAATATTTGTTTAACCGTTTATTAGCTATTTATTTATTTATTTATTTAGCATTTTTATATACTGATATTCATGTAAAAAATTACACATCACTTCGGTTTACAATAGAACGTGAACTGGCATGTAAGCATGCATTACATCACAACAAGGGATACATTAAACTGGGATCAACCGGGGAAAAGAAGAATGGGCTCTTCCGGAGAGCCGGAAGATAAAGAACTGAACAAATTGACTGTACCTAAAGGGTGCCTAAAAAGCTGAAAAGAGTCTTATGTCTAGGGAACCTGCGAAATTGAAGGTGTCATGTACACAGTGGACCTGTATACGGAACTCATCTTCTGAAGAGTGGATGTGGAATGCACAAGTGAAATTAAGGGAAAGCTTGCTCAAATAGCCAGGTTTTGAGTCTTTTTTTGAAGGTAATCGGGCAATGTTCACACCGAAGATCTGGTGGGAGAGCATTCCATTGCTGCGAGCCAGTTGTGGAAAGAGCTTGTTTCCTTAATGTGCTTTTTGCGGGGGCAGCGATGAGGGTGTCTCTGTAGGCAGATCTTACTGGTCTGGAGGGTAAGTGCGGACGAAGTGGGATAGTAAGTTCCAGTGGAGCGGTGTTGTGGATAGCTTTGTGTAGGACCATAAGGACTTTGTACATGATTCTGAACTTGATTGGGAGCCAATGCAGGTTCCGTAGGATGGGTGTGATATGGTCCCTTTTATTGGTCTTAGTCAGAATCCTTGCTGTGGCGTTTTGCAACATCTGTAAGGGTTTGATGGAATTTGCTGGGAGCCCGATAAGAAGCGCGTTGCAATAGTCAATTTTTGAGAAGATGATTGTTTGAAGAACGGTGTGGTAATCTTGGAAGTGGAGGAGCGGTCTCATCCATTTTAGGACTTGTAGTTTAAAAAAGCAATCCTTCGTGGTGGTGTGGATAAATTTTTAGGTTTAGCTGATTATCCATGATGATTCCGAGGTTTCTTACTTGTGTGGCTAGAGGGGATTGCATTGTGGAAAGCAGATTGTTAGCAGTAACATGATTGGCATCCTGAGAGATGAGGAGGATTTCCGTCTTATTAGTGTTAAGTATGAGGTTAAGGCTTGCGAGTAAGTGGTTAATTGATTTAAGACAATTGTTCCAGAAGCAGAGGGTATTGTGAAGGGAGTCTGTAATCGGAATAAGTATTTGCACATCATCTGCATATATGTAGTGAGTTAGCTTTAGGTTGGAAAGGAGCTGGCATAGCGGGAGAAGGTATATGTTGAAAAGGGTAGGGGATAGGGAGGAGCCTTGTGGAACTCCCAGGGATGAGCTGACCGGTTGAGATTCTTTATTGTTGATTTTTACCTTATAGAATCTGTTTGTGAGGAAAGACTTGAACCAATTCAGTGCAGTGCCTTTGATGCCGATGTTGGATAGCTATTGATAAGAACATAAGAACATAAGAAAATGCCATACTGGGTCAGACCAAGGGTCCATCAAGCCCAGCATCCTGTTCCAACAGTGGCCAATCCAGGCCATAAGAACCTGGCAAGTACCCAAAAACTAAGTCTATTCCATGTTACTATTGCTAATGGCAGTGGCTATTCTCTAAGTGAACTTAATAGCAGGTAATGGACTTCTCCTCCAAGAACTTATCCAATCCTTTTTTAAACACAGCTATACCAACTGCACTAACCACATGCTCTGGCAATATCTACACCTTTGACTATTTGTTTAACCCATTATCCATGTTTCTGTTTTAGATGTTCCTTGTATTAAACAAAAGGAAACGCTTGTTTCCTGCACCACTAAATTGTATGTAAACCAATGTGATATGTAAAATCGAACACCGGTATATAAAAACAAATAAATAAATAATAAATAAATAAGTGACAGAGACCAAACTTTTAAATAAAATTAAAATCTATATTTTCCAAACAAAATGTCACCTTCTCCAAAATATGAAATATACACATCAAATCCACTCCTTCATCACTCACATCACTCACAAAATCCTTCTGCACTCGCGGCACAAGTTGCTAAACAAAAAAACCAAACGCGGCATTTCAGTCGCCACCGGCTTGGTCCTCTCATGGCCCATCCCTCCTTCAAAATGCAGCGATCATGCCACCAGAGGACCCAGCGTGGCACCTACCGCTTTCACTTTTAAAACCATGGCGTTCAGCTGCTGGAACTCTTTTTTTTTTTGACCAGTCAGCCAGACCCTAAAAAAAACGGGTCACTTCCTACATGAAGCCACCATCTAAGCCCCCCCCCCCCCCCCATGGATGCAGATATTTATTTATTTTATTTATTTTCTCACCTATCTACATTAGCATAAATCTTACAATCAAAATTTAATAACGAGATGGGTCTGTAATTATGTGAGAATAAAGGTTCACCCCCCAGTTTATGCAAAACAATAATAGCTTCAGCGATACCCTTTCTTGAGAACTCTTCATAAGGTTTTCATAACCAAGGAGCCAACAAAGAACCAAAGGGTCTTATGACTTAAGGAGAAGATGTACTGCGAGAAGCTCCCGGGGATAGGCTATAATTATTTTACATGTCATGGTGAAAAGGAAAGGGAAGGTCTGTGAACGTCCTCCTGCATCTCAGTGCCCTCCCACATGTGTCAATTCTCGATCTTGGAACTTCTTGTGCTACTGGTTGGGTCCATTGCTGATGCCAGTGCAGGAGAGGTGGCACAGCTGAATGTAAGACACTGAGGCGCTGCCAAGCCCTGACAGCAGAGCTGCTCCTCTTGCTTGTGTCGTAGCAGCAGAGACACCGGTGCCTAATGTGATGGCTTCTATCTGGTGTAATAGCAGGGGTGCTCTGTCTGGGGGTGCATCCCTGTTAGAGTCTGGCTGCAATGTTAAATCAATGGAGACTGCTGGGGTGGGGGAAGACATCTGGCATCCCACTCAAGGTTTGATATAAATAAACTAAATTAAGTATTTCAAAGTGAAGGAGCTATGAGTCTCCCTTCTGAGGGAGGATCTGGTTCTTCCCCTGAGGTGTTGGCTGCTATAGCATTCCTCAGCAGCAAGCCCTTACACCCAGGCCTTCCTCAATCACCCTGGAGGGCATTTCTGAGGTCTTGACCTCATTGGAAAAATCTATTTCTGCATTAGCTGTGATAACCACTGAAATTCATTCCCACTTTCAAGTACAGGAACCTATCTTGTCTTCCCACACAGAGAAAATTGGTAATTTAGAGCAGAGTACTACTTAATTGTCTGCTGTTCAGATAATTCTTGCTCAGGATAAATTAGTAAATTCTTTTCAGGATTGAACACTTAGAGAACACTGTTAAATCTTTTAATGTCTGAGTATTGAACTTTCCTAATACATTGCTTTTCTCCTGTGTTAAAAATGTCTCAGGAAGCAATAGCTCCAGTGACTAAGAGTTGTTTTCTTCCTTCTGGGAAGAGCTCTGAAACTGTGGGAGATGCGATGGATGAGGCTAATCAGTTTAAACAGTTTGAATCTATCAGCGGTGTTAGAAAGATGAGTGGTGGACCAGTCCTACAGAGCTATGCTTTTGCTAACTTTTGTGTTTCCTCAGGACTGGGATAATTTTACATTTGCATTTGCAGAACCTACAGGCTTTATTTGTGGGATATTTCTGGATCTATGTAGGGTTACACAAGACTGAAGGAGGAGATTTATAGCTATGCGCCAAGAAGCAGTTGACCTTGGCGTAACTTTTTTACTTCAACTTCCCATGTAAATGTTTGCTTAAATTGTCCAATGTTAATTTGTGCGCATAAATCTTGCCTTCCTCTCCCTCTTTCCATTAATTTTTTTTAATGCCCCTGCAGGGCTACTTTCTCCTTCTCTCCAAAAGGTTTCAGGCTCTCCTTCTCTCCTGCTTAAAAAAAGATTTGCCTGCCACAGCTTCTTCCCAAAAAGGGCAGTGACATCAGGGACAGGAGTGGGGAATCCTTCTTTTCGGGAGGAAGCTGCCTGCAGTGTTTAAGTTGGAGGGAAGGAGACAGCAGCCATACAGGGACTTGAGAGCTGGGCCCTCTTACTTTCTCCCCTGCAGTCTCTGTTTCCTTGGCTCTGTTCTTCCCTCTCCTGTCTCCTGATTTATGAGAACAAAACAAGCACAAAACAATGGTTTGTGTTTGTTTTGTGCACCTAAATCATGATTCTGGGACTCCTTTTTTCCGCCTGAGTTAAAATGTGCGCTCAGCCAGTGCCAAAGTTTGAGCACACTTTTTAACTCAGATTTGTGCGCACATTTATGTTTGAACACTTTTTAGCTCCTGATGCATTAGTATACAATTTGCTTATTGCATCAGGAGTTAAATATTGTATAGCGCATGCATTAAGAATTTCGGTGCACAGTTTTAATGCATGACATTGGCTCCTTAATTTGTGTAAGGCTCTAGGTGGAAATGGGCCTATGGCTGAGTTCTCTCAAGCTTTTGTTTTTTCTTTTTCTCTTTGAATTTCATGTACTGAAATGGAAAAGCATAACTGGCACAAGAAAAAATACATACAAATCAGGAAATAAACATAAAAAGACAATACACTGAAACATTCATATTATACCTTTACAGTCTATAGCCCATTAGGTAAAAAAGAGAAAAAACAAGGAAATGTCTGGCATAGAAAGGGAAAAAGAAATTACCTTCAGAGAGGATACCTCTACTATTCACAAACAGTGCTGACTTTCCCACATCCATCCTCTTTCCAAATCAGAAGGCAGGGGCGATGACACTTTTAAATTTCTTAGAGTCAATAAGAGTTTGAGGACAACACAATCATCATTTGTGCGTGTAGCAAGCCACTATAAATTAGGTTACTAGCCCCATGAACTTATCATGTGTTGGTGCCATATAATGTGGACCAAGCTCCTTCTGGATCTGAATAATGTGTTTTGGACCTGTTAAAAAGGGGTTTTCAGCCATGCAAAGACTGCAAGCTGCCACAGCCAAGGTGAAAAAATATAAAAATCATCAAAAACCCCTATGTGCTCTCCTATGAATAACAAATGTTTTGCGAGAACCAGCATCCAGCACTCTCAGTGTTAACAAGTTGGGAAAAGGGCTGTACTGTTTAGCCTGCCCAGAGGACAGCACTACATAGCCAGCAGAGGAGGAAGCCAAAGGAATGCTGGAAAACAATTTAAGGAAGAAAAGGTGCAAATTGGCTGGCTCTGTCTGTATTTCTGGGGCGGGGATGGCCAGGAGTTGGAACTAGGAGCCAGGAAGAGAGGAGTGCATCTGGTAGCTCTGCAATCAGTTTTTTCCTGAAGAACTAATTAACAAGAGGAAGAGTCAGAAGTCTGCACTCTGAGGAAATAGAGAGACAGAAGCTATTCTTGCTTTATAGCTAAGCTAAATGTAAAATCCTAACAAGGGACCGAGGAGCCAGGAGCTCAGAGAGAGACATACTTCCTTTCCAGAGATATCCAGGCCCAGGAACACATGACTGGATCACCCTCCTGAGAGACTGAGTTAAGTAATCTAAACTTACAGAGAGTATCTTAGCAGAAGAGGGAGAAGGTTTATTTCCTTGTCTATTTTCACAAACTCTGTATCTCATCTTAACTGCTTCAGCCTATAAGCTGAAGTCAAGCAGTAACCCTTGCTGGCAAGTACAGAGAAAGAAAAACAGGTGGACCGTGGTCTTTCTGAAAGAGTCTGAAACCAGGCCCGCTTTCTGTTTAGTGCAAAGTAAACCATTTGGGAAATCTCCCCAAGAGAGAGAGAGAGAGACCTTTCACACACTGCAGTGCTCGTCTATTTGGCTTGCCATCTAACCAACTGCACCATTAAGAGGGACTTCTTCATTTTTTTGATTGTTTTTTTTCCACACAATTTTGTGTTTGGGCCAGGGTGCACCCTTTACAAACTGGTGACATTAGAGTGGATCTGTTTCTCCCCCCTTTTTGAGTTCTCAGGGGTAAAGACAATTTTTGAAAGTTGTGTACTTCACTGCTTTCCCCCCCAACCTTTCTCTATTAACATTCCCTATTTTGTTTTACTATCCATGTGAGAATGTTGGTTTCCCTGGTTAACAGGCCATACCCAGTGTTATTTCTGCATTTCTCGATTTAAAATAAGAAAATTACAAGTTCATATTATTCTTCACTACTGTACTTTTCCCATTTAATGTTCTGGTTGGATTTACTGTCTACTTGCACAATACTGGTAAAAGGGTTAATTAAAGTTTTATTCTGGTGTGATGATTTTATCTGGGCTGTGGTGCCACAAGTGAGAGGTTGTTTGGGAAGGGCACAGAATTGTGACTGGGACCCTGCCCCATCCCCCATTCTGGCTACAAAACTGAAAATATATCATATTAATAAATACGGGGTAATTCATAATCCAGACCAAGGGGGTGGGGGTGGGGGTCATGCACATAAATCCGAAGTGCAAGGTCCACAGTATGAGAAACAAGAGTGAATAAAAGACATTCACTAAACCATTCCCTTTTAACTTTACAGATTCAGTGGCTGACAAACATGTTTGCTGTAAAAACAAAACAAAACAAAACAAAGGTTTTTCTTTCCTTGGGAATGAGAGAACCTTTTTTTCTTTTAATTGTATGATTCAATCCCTTAATATTAAGAGAAACACATTTTAAGGGGAGTTAATATTTTTAGAAGTTAAAAATAAAAACATTAAACAGCATGCTCACATTCATTAGCTAATGCCAAAAATAGTAGTATAGACGGAACAGATAAAAGATCTCATCAACATGGCAGCAGCATCTCAGATAACAAGGTAAACAAAGAAAACAGAAAAAATGCAACCAAATGACTATCATCTAGCAAAGAAAAACAATTATCAGTAGGAGAGACAGGGATTTGGAGACCAGGAAGGAAGGGACAGATACCAACAGACACATATTTAAAGTGCAACAGAGAAGAAAAGTACACATAAAACAAACGACTGCTTGCATACCTGACTATCTTTCATTCAGAGAATGCAAAAACATTGACAAGATGAGGGAAAGAAAAAAAAATGAGAGCAATATATTAATTATACTTTTGGAGTACTATAGAAAACATCTCTCCCTACAACTATGCACAAAAAAATACAGTTTCAATGACAGATTGCTACAGTCTATATCTAATAACAAAGAGTCCCATATTCAAAAGCATTTTGCCAGCTAACTCAGAAGTTAGCTGGCTAAATGAATATCTGGGCACTTATCCAGCTAAATTCTAGCCAGTTAAGATAACTGGCTAGAATTTAGCCGGCTAAGGCCTAGATTTTCTAAGGTCACAGACCTTAGAAAATCTGGTGGTAACGGGGACCGGGGGGGGAGGGGGGGCAAAGTGGGAGGTGGGCCTGTGAAAGCCGCAGCTTTTGCACCTCCACGGTGCTATCGCTGCTGGCTTTCATACCCAATAGCACCATTGTAAAAGGTAGTGCTATTAGGCACGCTACTGGCAGCGATAAGGTGTCCTACCTTTTCGCCGTCAGCGAAGTTGGTGTGGAGTCCGCCCTGATGCCGCCCTGATTCCTCCCCCTCCAGTGCAGACTCTGCCCCGATTTAGCTAACACACGTGAAAAGGGAATATTCGCATGCGATTCTTTTAGAAAATGACCCCCTAAGTTAGGGACATTCCAGGGGTGTAATTGGGAAGAATTGAGTTAGCATTTCAAAATGCATGCAGCGTGTGCAAGGCCCAGCCACGTGCGTAACACCCGGGATTTACGCACGCTGGGCATTTAAAATCTACCCGTATATTTATAAATGATCTGGAAAGGAATAAGATGAGCGAGGTAATCAAATTTGCAGATGATTCAAAATTGTTCAGAGTAGTTAAATCACAAGCGAATTGTGATAAATTGCAGGAGGACCTTGCAAGCCTGGAAGATTGGGCAACCAAATGGCAGATGAAATTTAATGTGGACAAGTGCAAGGTGTTTCATATAGGGAAAAAAACCCCTTGCTGTAGTTACACGATGTTAGGTTCCATATTAGGAGCTACCACCCAGGAAAAAGAGCTTGGTGTCATAGTGGATAATACATTGAAATCTTCAGTTCAGTGTGCTGCAGCAGTCAAAAAAGCAAACAGAATGATAGGAATTATTAAGAAGGGAATGGTAAATAAAACAGAAAATGTCATAATGCCTCTGTATCGCTCCACGGTGAGACCGCACCTTGAATACTGTGTACAATTCTGGTCGCCGCATCTCAAAAAAGATATAGTTGCTATGGAGAAGGTACAGAGAAGGGCAACCAAAATGATAAAGGGGATGGAACATCTCCCCTATGAGGAAAGGCTGAAGAGGTTAGGGCTTGTCTAATTGTCTAATTCGTCATGGTTTGGGGGCACCGAAAAACGAACGGAATTTTTCCGAAATTTCGGAAAACTTCGTAGTTCATGTTAGTGCGCTCTAACACAAAAATCGGGACACATGAAAAAAAAACCCCCGAACCACGGGAAAAATGAAATTTCCCGCGGGGGCCAAAAAACGAAGCCAGAACCGATAGAAGTAAACAAATCACATCTCTATTTAATTAAATAAGGACCTACAAAGCTTATGAGTGGGAATCCATTACATCTAAAGAGGCAGTTCTGTTTTGCAAAAAATGTTCCAAATGGATAGAATCAAAAAACATATTGCATTCCTTGGCACTTAAGAATGCACTTATAGGGAAACCTCAATACAAATGATGCACCTAGGGCTAAAACTCTAGGGGGCAGATTTTCAAAGGCTACGAGCGTAACATATGCGCGTAACCTGAGAAAAACTGCCCCTGCGAGCGGCGAGCCTATTATGCATAGGCTCGGCGGCGCGCACAAGCCCCGGGACACGCGTATGTCCTGGGGCTTCGAAAAAGGGGCGGGAAGGGGACGGGTCCGGGGGCGGTACGAGGGCGGGTCCAGGGGTATATTGGCGGTTCAGGGGCGGTCCGGGGGCGGGTCCGGGGGCAGTCCTGAGTCCTCCGGCACAGCAGCCTGTGCTGGGGGATGGCGAGCCGGCGTGCGCAAGTTACGTCTGCCTTGGGCAGGCGTAACTTTTGAAATAATAGTAGGGGGGGACGATTTAGTTAGGGCTGGGGGGTGGGTTAGATAGGGGAAGGGAGGGGAAGGTGGGGGGTAGCCGAAAAAAATTTCCCTCCGAGGCCGCTCCAATTTCGGAGCGGCCTTGGAGGGAAGAGGGAAAGCCATTGGGGCTTCCCTCTTGCTCGGCACGTGCAAGGTGCACATGTGTGCACCCCCTTGCATGCGCCGAGCCCAGAGTTTATAACATGCGCACGGCAGCGCGTGTATGTTATAAAATCGGGCATAGATTTTAAGATCTGGCCCTAGGTGTCTTCAAAAGAAAAAAAAAACAATGTCTTTCTTGCGTCTCTCTCACCCCAACTGGAAATAAGGAAATATTTTGACCCATAAAAGAAGAATTTTTTTGTCGAAAGAAAAGATGCAGAGTCCACTGCTTGTCAGACGCTTTAGGAAAAACTCACTAAAAGAGTAGCTCTCTCCACCATTTCAGAGCTATATTGCGCCAGAAAGGCAGAGATATTTAAATTAGGAGGAGGAACTCCAACCAAAGGAGATGAGTTTCTTATTGCTTGGTAAGTAATATACTTTATTAATATAGGGAATTATTTCTTTAGAGACATTAAGAAATTCTAAAAAAAAATTCCTTAATTTTTCCTTAGGAGAAATGAGAGGACATGTAGGGAAATTTAAGGAATGCAAATGTAGTCTTCGGAGATGGTTTCCAATATTTTCCAGTTTATGGTGGATAGACTGTGTGTCCCAAATAAGAACAGCATCACATTCTTGCAGTTTGACACATTGATTTTTAAGTTCATTAATTTTCTCAGTATGATCTTTTAGAGTCAGAGAATGCTCATTTAAGGATAGAGAAATTCCCTGGACTTCTTTAACAAAGGAGTCAATCTTGTTAGAAACAGACTGGTCCATTTTGGTGATAGCAAACCACAAAACCAACCCTGGCTGAGGATTTATACCTCCTAATAGGTGTCTCCCCCACTTGCAAGGAGAGAGGAGGTGGGAACACTCATCCCTCCAGACTTGCTAACAGAGACCCCCCCGAAGCCAAAATAAAAGCCTGCGGAGGTATAGGTCCAACTGCTCAGAGAGATCAGAGTCTCATCATGGAGGGAGCTAGAAGCTCTAATGCCTACTGTGCCTGTTGCTTGTGGTTGAAAAAATTATCACTAGTCACCTGTGGGGAAGGAGAAGGAGCTACCGATGTGGAGGGGAGAGTACTGAGGTCCCCTTTTCTCTTCTTCCCCATAGCAGAATCAAGAAACTGAGAGAGATGCTGAAAGGAAAATTCCCCAGGGGCGCGCCCCTTCGTTGTACGACTTAGGTGCGCTGGTGGTGGCGCGCTGCTGTGCGCCGCTTTTTATGCTCTGAGGCAGGTACCCATAGTGAGGGGAGGTGGCATCAGTGGGGGGAGGGGCAAATGAGCAGGTAGTCAGTCTTTCTCTTCCCCCCTACCTTTTTTTTTTTTTTCTTTGATTAGTTAAGACAGAGTTCTTGTATGGGGAATAGCACAATTGTCTATCTGATTCATTCTAACTCTGCCCGATTCATGTTCTTTGCAGTGATGGTAGTGCAATGATCACCACCTCCTTCTTTACTTCCTGCTCAAACTTTTCCCCAAACACTAATATATAAGTTTAAAAAAAATGATGCATGTGTGTGATTTGAAATGATATGATCCAGCTTGGAAAGACATTTGAAAAACAGTAAAATTAAATACAAATGTTTGAAAAGTCAGTGGATGGAAAGGATGTTAGAGAGAAAACATCATTTTGCTTTGAAGATAGGTCCTTTCTCACCAAATGTTTTATGCTTGCAATGTGTCACTCACATCTATCTTCTTTATGGATTTCATTGACAGCACATGATAGATTTGGTTATGCTAGTGTTTTTGTTTTGTTTTTTTTTTTTAAGCAAATTTGGACACATGAAAGCCTCAACTTCATTTATTCTAGGGAATTTTTTATTTTTTTTTTGTGGAATCACAGATGGCCAGTGAGGGCCCAAATGCTCCCTCCGAGGAGTGACTAGGTATGTGCAAATTTTTTTTCGTGTGAGAAACAATTTTTTTAAACCAACAGTTTTTGAGCGCCAGTATTAGCATTGCATTTCTCTATATAGCACAAAGAAAAATGTGTGTGCGCGATCATGTAAAACCTGTGCGTGATGCTCTGAAATATATGAGCAGTTGCTCACACACTCAGCTTAGAGGGAATTTATGGTGAGGGATAGAGTGAAGCAATTTTAGGAACTCCCTTTGCCATATGTTTGAGGGGATATATACAGTGCTGTCTTTGTGTGTATTTGTGTGGACCTGTGTGTAACCATTTGCTCATGGGAAATGGCAGGGACTACAGGGAATGATGAACAAAGGTGGGAAATAATTGACTGTGAAAAGAGAAAGCAGAATTTGAAAAGCATTAAAACAGATATAAATTCCCCACAGAATGCTTAAAATTAATCAGAACTGCAGTGTTCAGTTCATAAATCAGAACACTTAAGTCCATAGGATTAGAAAATAGTAGCTGTAAGGAAATTGTTCTGCTCATTATCATCCTAATTTTAAAAAGCCTACGTGCGTTAAAATCAGGAGATATACGCGTGGCCAGGCCATGCGCGCATCTCAGGGATTTTCAGAGGCCCGCAGCTACCCTCGTATCTTCATGTTCGCGCCGAAGGACCTGCTAAAAAAAAGGGGGCGGGGTGTGGGCAGGCTGGGACAGTGCCATTAGGCATTGTCCTGCTGAAACGCATGCCTGCCCGCGCAACCTGCTACTGCTCCAGAGAGCAGGTAAATATTAAAACAAAAAAAAAAAGATAGAGGGGTTTTAGCGGTCGGGGCGGATAGAGGAAAAGGGACGCAGGTTATCTAGGGGCTTTAGGAAGTTCTGATCCTTTATTGGCGCGGACTGCGAGGGATCTGGGGGGGAAGGGCCTATCGCGTTGCCGCGCCCTTCTTAAAAAATTCCCCCGCCCGTTACGTGCGTGAGTCGGCACCCGCATGCGCCAATATAAAATCGGGCGCTCATGCACACGCGGGTAGCAGATGTTATAACATGCGTGCGTCGGCATGCGCATGTTATAAAATTGGTGTGTCCTTGTGCATGCGCCGGGAACTGCATGTTTTAAAATTTACCTTTATCTTTGTTTAACCATTTTTTGATCAAAATATTTTTGCTTAATAAATTATTTTGTGGGCAATGCCAGCACCATAGATTGAATCATGATTGATAGCTCCGACTCCCTAGGAATTTATATGTAAAATAGCACTGGGATATCATACAGGACACAGTCCTGTTTTTGAGAGATGTCCCAAAAAAATGAAGCCCCTGTCCCTCTCTGGATCCCATGTTTAGATTTCTAAAATAAACTTTATATTGACCTGGGGGAAATAACCATGATTCTGACTTAAACAAAAAATCATGTGTTCGAATTTTAAATGTACCAAGGATACCTCCAGACTGGAAATACCATGGGAAGTGCTTTTCTCACAGTATTGTTAATGTCATACCATGTATGCAGCAAGGGGCGCTCTAGTGATATGGACTGTTCAGGATCTGGGCTGGAACTCTCTTTGCTTTGGTTCCTGTCTTTTGCTGGCTGTGCAGCTCTTACCAAAGTGGGTGCTGGTTGAAATAACGAAAGTGCATTAATATCTGGTAGAAGTGTTCGCAGACATTTCAAAAGTGAAAAAATGACTGGGTTGGGGAGTCTGGGTGAAATGGGGGACTTCGGGCTGAAGAGCCAGGATGGTCTTTACAAGCTGCGGTTGGACTGGGTGAACTTGTAGATTAATTGTTAAAACTGGTAATTTCATTGCCACGCGCATGTTATAAAATCCTCTGACTTGCATATATAAGAGCTGACTTAAGGGGGTAAATGCGCCTAAATAATATGCGTGCAATCTATTCGCATATCCCTTTAAAAATCAAAGTTCAAATATCTGGGTATATCAGTTCCGCACACTTATCCAGCTAAATTACAATTTTTCCAGTTAAGTTAAGCATTTGCTGCTACTTAGACAAATTTGAACTTATCTGGATAAGTAGCGGCACTTACCTGGCAATATTCCAATTTATGTAGCTATTTAGCAGCAGGCCTACTTAACTGGATAAGTCTGAAAAGTGCTACTTGTCCATCTAAGTAGCACTTTTTGGACTTCTTCGGCTACGGGCCACTACTTAGCTGGATAAATCATTATAGATCTGAATAACTCTGAACATGCGCGGCTCGTGGGTTTACATGCACGAGCATTTGTGTGCACATATGTACTCCTATTATATAATCTATTTATACCATATGCGCACAGGTTATAAATTACAATAGCAAACTACCATGCACCCATATACACGAGTTTACGTGCACACGTGAGCAGTTTGAACATTACCCTCAGGAATTTCAAAAAGAAAATCTACCCACGTCGTTTTTCTGCATACTTTAGGGTCACACGTTTGGACCAGAGTCACAATTGTAAAGAAAGGAAAGTGAAAAATAGAAGGGGATTCATCTCCCCACAAAGAAAGAAAACAAAAGGATAGATAAGAAAAAATAAACCTTCTGAAGAAGGCAGTGGCTAGCACAGTAGTTGCTTACCATGGGCCTGATTTTTTAAGAGGCTTTTTTTCCATTCTGTCTATGGGGAAAAAAGCTTAGTGAATTAGACCTTCTGTTTGCCAAGTACCGACCGCAAAAATGTGCTTATGAATACTTATGCACAGAAATTTTTCATCTCTGAAAATGATAATATATGAAAGTATATATTATATACATAAACATATTACCAGGCCAATAGAGTGTGTGCTAGAAGGTTCTTTGTCAAGATAACCAATTTAGCAGCCGGCGAGGCTGGCATCCTTTTTTTTTTTTTGTTCCTTTTGTGGGTGGTAGGTAAAATTTTGAGGAATCAACAACCGGGCTTGGCAGCTCTAAATGTACTATAACTTTTAATAGAAGCAGCAGCAGTGGCAGTGGCAACACCATGAATTTTCAAGCCCTCAACCTCCAAATAGGACATTTTCTGGCTTTCCAACGACTTAATCAGTAGTTTCTTCCACTGTGGGTGATGCCACTAAGCTAAAGCACTCATGAAACAGACAGGACCACCTCAGAGCCTCAGAAGCTGGAAAAAGTACAGATAGCAAGCCTGCCATCCATGTTGTACCTAAACCAAAAATATAAGTGGGCAGCACTGCGGTGAAGTGAAATTAAATTAAAGCAGCTCTGTATACTGCATACTGTGACAAGATAAAAAAATATTTATCATCTTATATATATTATGTACCTGCTCCCTGTTTCTTGTTGGCTTGTTGGCTAATAGCAGTAATATAACTTACAGCAAACCCTTCCCCAAAATCCTAAGTAATGCAATTTGTAATTTAATAGCAAAACATCTGATCATATGCTGCCTTAGCTGGTAACTGAGCACATATATATATGAATATTACCACACAAAAAAAGCAATATGTATAGAACCACTAATGAGAATGGCCCAGGAGAGAGAAAAGGATATTTAGAAGACACTTCCATGATAGTGATCCCCTGCATAGTGAGCAATGTCTGGGAATAACACTGGAATGTTAATGAAAGTTTGAGTTGTTGGGGTCGTTACTCACTTGTATAATGGGAATAACTTATTGTGATTAAAAAAAAAGTTAGCTGTGCATTAAGAAACTGTTGCCAGAGGATGTGGTTAGTGCAGTAAGTGTAGCTGCGTTCAAAAAAGGTTTAGATAAGTTCTTGGAGGAGAAGTCTATTAACTGCTATTAATCAAGTTTAGTTAGGGAATAGCCACTGCTATTAATTTCATCAGTAGCATGGGATCTTCTTGGTGTTTGGGTAATTGCCAGGTTCTTGTGGGCTGGTTTGGCCTCTGTTGGAAACAGGATGCTGGGCTTGATGGACCCTTGGTCTGACCCAGCATGGCAATTTCTTATGTTCTAATTTCAGACATAGTTTTAATGCTCAGCTTTTTGCATCTGCTTCTTATGCTGAAAGTTTTCTGGGGACAGGGAAATACCTGCTGTACCTGAATGTAACTTACCTTGAGCTATCAATGAAAAGGCGTGAGCTAAATGTAAATAAATAAGCTATAACGAAATTTGCTCTGTGTCTCAGTGCTGGAGACAAAATGCCAACTCCAGCTTCTTTTTTTCTTTAGTCGCGCCATCACAAATGGGTGGCTTGAGGAGGAAAGTCCACTTATTTTCTTTCCTCCTTCTCTTCATCATATATTTCATTCCAGAGGCCTTGCTTGTTGGTTTTGTTTGCTAATTTCAGCCTGCTGCTAGTGCTAAATTGATTTTTAAGGTGTTTCAAGCAAATTGATTTTTAAGGTGTTTCAAGCAATATAATATATTCTGGAACCATCTGATAATGCTAAGTAGTATTTTTCTTTCTACTGCACAAATAGGCTATCTTTTTGGAAGTCATATTCAGTTGGGAAATCAAAGTCCTCTGTTCTAGTACGAGATTATACTATGGTATATATGCCTAGCATACCTTTTATTTAAAGTTACTGTATCATGCCTGCTTCTGACTGAGTTTATTTGTTCATGAAATGCATGAGTTGGATATTATTATTTGAAGCTTCTCAGAGTGGAATAACTATAGTTTGCTATTTCTTACAGCCTGGTATATGTACAATGTACATTGTGTTCTCAGAAGCATTAACCAATAGTTGGCCTTGTTTAGACTATTTTTGTCCTCGCTGTATTGCTGCTTATTTTGATAGCAAAAGAAGGGCTGCCTGAATTTCTCTCTAGGAGAAGGGGTTAAGGGTGGGGGTCACCTCTGTGGAAGGGCACGGGGCTCGGAAGAAGCAACCAGCACATATCCATAATATTAATCATATTTATCTGTCTATCTATCTATATATATCCATATACTATGTCTCTAAATCAATATCTACATATATATATATATGAAACAGGAATTCTTGCATTAATTGAGTGGAGCAGCTGCTATGTTTATTTAGACAAGTGCCTCACTGCGCTTCTAAGTGGGGGGTGATGACAGATGTACCTTCTAATGCAAAAGTACTAATTCTAAGGATGTTAGTGTCTGCTCTTTTTCAGCCTTGCCTTTCAGATTCACACCTCATTTGTCATCAAAGTGAAGGGCTTCATCCCTTCCAAAGAGTATCTAACAAAATCAGCATAAAACACTGTTGATACTTGGCAGTTTTATCAGGGTTTTGCTGCGGCTACATGAATTTCACTGAGGTGATGGTGGCACAGACTTTACTTGCTCTGGGACAGGTTCAAGGTCTTTAAATCAGGGTTCCCAAACTGCTCAAAATGAGACTTTGCTAACCCTTGAGAGGGCCAAGGAGCTGGCTGGAAATGTGTTTAACTTAGTTGATTAAAATCTGGCCAGCTAAGGGTCGGGTTTTCTAAACTACCGCGGCTTCCTGAATCCTGGTACTAATGGGGGGCGGGGTGAAGCAGGGGGCGGGCCTACGAAAGCCGGCAGCGATCGCACCTCCGCGGTGCAATCGCTGCCGGCTTTTGCACCCAATAGCGCCATCGTAAAAGGTGGTGCTATTGGGCGCGCTACTGGCAGCGATAAGGGTTCTTACCTTTTCGCAGCCAGCGATGTTTCCACCGCATCCGCCCCGGTGCCGCCCCGACTCCTCCTCTTCCAGTGCTGACGCCGCCCCGACTCCTCCCTGATTTAGCTATCGCACGTGAAAAGGGACTTTTTGTGTGCGAAAAGTCCCTTTTTGCTTGCGATCCCATTAGAAAATGACCGCCTAAGTTAGGTATGCTGGCCCTTTTGTTTGATCATTTACATACTGAGAGAATATTTCTTTTTATTATTTACACCAGCACTCATTTTGGTAGGGAGCTTCACAACTAACAAAATAAAAGTGAATAAGACTGCAATGTATCCTTTTCTATGCATAGAGGAGCCATGCTCAGCATCTTTTCTGGCTGCTTCTGGTCATAGATTGTACATCTGATTCTCTGTTGTGATCACCAGCCTGGTTCAGCTCATGGGGATGTCCAAGGGAAAGAATTCTGATTCTGCCACTATATGTGATAAACAACCTGTAAGGGAGGTGAACCCTTGAGCCGAGACAAAATTGTTGCTACCACCAAGGGGAAGCCCCTGGTGGTCCTCATCATGGGGAGGCAGATCCGGGAGAGAGAACCCAACAGGACCTTTACCTATACCATCCCACGTTCCCCACGGGTTGAGCCATTGGGGGCCGGGGCCTGTAGGACTTAGGCACGGGTCTCTGGGACGGCAGGCAGGAGACAGGTCTCTGGGTCGAGGCAGGCAGCAGACAAAACAAGATGGAGGCCAGGCCGAGGTCAGAGCAGGCAGTGGACAAGCAGGGATGAAGAACCAGGCTGAAGATCAGAGCAGGCAGCGGACAAGCAGAAACCAGGAGACAAGCAGGGTCAGAGCCAGAAGATCAATCCAAGGAACCAGGGACAAGGAAGAGCTGAACGAAAGCAGGAACTGCAACTAGAACTGGAGCTGGAGCGAGAGCAGGATCCAGAGCAGGAGGCAGGAGAACCACTGGATTGCGGGATCAGGGCGCTGACAACACGCACTCATCAGGAGCTGGACCTGTTGCCGAGGCAAAGAGGAAGTGGCAAGGCAGGGTATTTATACCTAGGGGGCCCAAGGATCACTCCGGAATCGGTGGCATCTGGAGCACTGAGAGCAGGCCACAACAGTGGCAAACTGCGCTCGGATGCGGCAGCAGAGGGGAACGCTGGAACGGGCTTCCTGCCCGCACAGGTGAGGGGACCCAGCTCAATTCCCTAAGGGCCGGGGCACCTAACACAACCCTCTAGCAGCCTCTTGGCCTCCATGTAGCAGTCATCTGGGGACCCACTTGGGTTCAGGAATGTTGCTGTTTAGGTGGGCCCCAAGTCTGCTTGTATCATTTTATATGCTGCTTGTTCATCTCCTTTAATTTCTGAGTCTCTTTTCTTGGTTAGAACCTTTGCATTCTCTCTCCCAGCATGTGTTCAGTAATCATTCCCTATTCAAACATCATAGTCTGATTCCCTTCTTCTAGTCCTCCAGCTAGGTTGGAGTTGGAATTTGGTCCCTCTCTTTCCTAAAGCTAATCCCATGGGCTCACTCTTTTGCTCATCAGTCATTTCCTTTTAAGAACATAAGAACAAAAGAAATTGCCATACTGGGTCAGACCAAGGGTTCATCAAGCCCAACATCCTGTTTCCAACAGTGGCCAATCCAGGTTACAAGTACCTGACAAGTACCCAAAAACTAAGTATATCTTAAGCTACTGATGCTAATAATAGCAGTGGCTATTTTCTATCTCATCTTGATTAATTGCAGGTAATGGACGTCTCTTCCAAGAACTTATCCAAACCTTTTTTGAACCCAGCTACGCTAACTGCACTAACCACATCCTCTGGCAATAAATTCCAGTGTTTAATTGTGCATTGAGTGAAAAAGAATTTTCTACGATTAGTTTTAAATGTGCCCCATGCTAACTTCATGGAGTTCCCCTAGTCCTTCTATTATCCGAAAGAGTAAATAACCGATTCACATTTACCCGTTCTAGACCTCTCATAATTTTAAACATCTCTATCATATCCCAACTCAGCCGCCACTTCTCCTAGATGAACAGTCCTAACCTCTTTAGTCTTTCCTCCTAGGGGAGCAGTTCCATTCCCTTTTTCATTTTGGTCGCCCTTCTCTGTACCTTCTCCATTGCAACTATATCTTTTTTGAGATGTGGCGACCAGAATTGTACACAGTATTCAAGGTGCGGTCTCACCATGGAGCGATACAGAGGCATTATGACATTTTCTGTTTTATTAACCATTCCCTCCCTAATAATTCCTAACATTCTGTTTGCTTTTTTGACTGCT
Organism: Rhinatrema bivittatum; assembly: GCF_901001135.1. Lineage (NCBI taxonomy): Eukaryota > Metazoa > Chordata > Amphibia > Gymnophiona > Rhinatrematidae > Rhinatrema > Rhinatrema bivittatum. The sequence continues at coordinate 328,351,747 of NC_042616.1, read as the reverse complement.
GCAGCACACTGAGCCTACGATTTCATCTCGTTTTCACTCTCCTGCAATCACTTGCATCCTGGGCTGTTTTGTCAGGTCTTCCTCTGGTGCAGGTATGTACTTGGTCACTTTCAGCCCGATACTGTACAGTGCGCTCCGGTGGAACGCACTGTTAACCCGCGCTTGGACGCTTGTTTTGGACGCGCTAGCTTTACCCTTTATTCAGTAAGGGGTAATAGCGCATCCAAAACGTGCGTCCAACACCCCCCCCCCCCCCCCCGAACCTAATAGCGCCCGCAACATGCAGATGCATGTTGATGGCCCTATTAGGTATTCCCGCACATTTTACTTTCAGAAATTAGCGCCTACCCAAAGGTAGGCGCTAATTTCTCCGGGCACCGGGAAAGTGCACAGAAAAGCAGTAAAAACTGCTTTTCTTTGCACCCTCTGACTTAATATCATGGCGATATTAAGTCGGAGGTCCTGAAAGTTAAAAAAGAAAAAAAAAAGAAAATAAAATGTTTGAAATAGGCCCGCGGCTCGTGGGTCGAAAACCGGACGCTCAATTTTGCTGTCAAACCCACTGACAGCTGCTGCTCCTGTCAAAAAAGAGGCGCTAGGGACGCACTAGTGTCCCTAGCGCCTCTTTTTACCGCCGGCCCTAATTTTAATAAATTAAAATACTGTATCGTGCGCACAGGAGAGTGGCCTGTGCGTGCGCCGGGAGAGCGGGTGCTCGCCCGCTCTCCCATGATTTTACTCTATCGGCCCGAAAGTGTGTTAGCTAACACCCTCGTTAACATATCAACATATGCTAAAAGCGGGCATTAACACTAATGGCCATTAGCATAGATAGGCCCTTTGATGCACTGGTGTGCTGAGCTGTAAAATAAGAAAATGTAAGATCTTCATTTTCAAGATCTTATCTCTTTGGGCAGTAGCCCCCACAAGGCTTTACAAAATGATCATTGAAAAAGACTTTACAGAACAATAATATATGAAGGATGGTCCCAGTTCATAATAGTGGAAAAAAAAGAAGTTGTGAGGCATTCAGTGCACCAACCTATGCTGCCATCTTATGGACAACGCTGATTTGATTTCTTCTGATTTGTAATATTATAGGCAAGGTAACATTTTCAGACTTTAATGTTTTCATTTTTTTCATGTAAAGGTAAATAACAGTGGTCTCTTCTTCTTGGAAAGAGAATTCTCCCCTTGGCAGAGAATGGGAAAAAGTCCGTTCTGAGGAAGGTTTTATGCAAAAATATAAGGCTTTGCAGGATAGAGACAAGCATCTTCTTTTACAGCCTATGAAAAAATGCTGTGAGCCAAACGTCTCCAGATATTCGGCCAATGATGTGGCTTAGGTGTTTGGCAGAATTGAGGAGAGTGCAATTATGTTCTCTGTGCAGTATAATAATAAAACCAGATTGCGAGCCATTCCAACTCCCCATTATGTGTCAGGATATTGTGCTTGTCTTCTGATCTTAGATATTTTTAGCCACATCTGTCGGGATTCAATTCTTTCCATGATCATAGCATAGGACTGACCTTGTTCTGGGCCTGCATGTGTGCATGTGCATTTGCATGCTTGTGGGCGTGCTCATTGGGTTGGGAGCGATTGTTATTTTTTTCTGAATGAGATTTGTATCTTTCAGGAAGGCCCCTCAGCTATAAGACCAAATGGAATATTTCAAACAAAAGTCTGTATTAAAAAATCCCAACCTGAATAAATATATACCACGCCACACTATAGCAACAAGATAAACATGAAATTAAACACAGGGTTGGAAGGTGAGCAGATCAGTGACTGATTTTAAGTAATGTACTGTACAAATGATAGACTGAGTGCTCTTTTCTGTGGGAAACTTGATGATTTTATTTTTTTGTTTTGGTAAAAAATGTAATTTCTTTCATGCAACAGAGATGTGCTTCGGGATCAAATTTCGTGTCAGGCTTTGTTTCGGGCCCCCCCCCCCCCCCCCCGCGGGAATTTAATTTTTCCCACTGTTCAGGGTTTTTTTTTTTCGGGGGCCCCGATTTTCGCTTTAGTGTGCACTAACAGGAGTTAGTGCGAGCTAACTCCCGATATTGCGCACTAAGGTGGGGTTAATGAGCACTAATTCTGCCACATTAGTGCGCACAATCAGGGGAGTTAACGCGCACTAACTCCCGTTAGTGCACGCTAAAGCAAAAATGAATTTTTTTTCCGAAATTTCTGAAAAATTCAATAGTTTTTCGGTTCTCCCAAACCATACCAAATTAGCAAATTTAATTGAAATTGCCTAATTCTGGAAAAAACGATTGCACATCCCTATCATGCAATGCAGTTACCTTTACAATCTTCTATCTTGCAGACGTTTTGCATGCTCATCCTTCGTCTGGAGAGATGCTATTCTGGCAGTGGCTGCAGGGGGGCACTATGCTGTTAATGCAAGCTATCTGCTTGGCACTGCACATACATTGCAAACAGCATGCACAATTTGAAAAGTACATGTGTTCTAAACCTCAAAGCACACTATACTATTTTAGCACATGCTATTTGCCAAGCCACTTGGCCACAGAGCTGGAAGAAAACACATGCACTCAGCCGCAAGAAGTTGGATATAGTGGGGTGAGGGAGTGACAAAGTGGCAGCCTTGCAGATATGATGGGGTAAAGGGGGGATAGTGCTTGGGTTGAGCTGGGAGGTGGGGGGGAGTGAGAGTACAGGGGAGAGGGGTGGAATGAGATTGGTATGTGGGGCTAGAGAAGTGGGAGGAGATGGCACATGCTTAGCATGTAAAATCTATAATATTCTTTGCCTATTTTTCGATGGGCTTCCTATATACAGGCCAATACAGTACAGAGCGCACAGTTAACCCGCGTTTGGACGTGCATTTTCGATGCGCTAGCTTTACCCCTTATTCAGTAAGGGGGAATAGCGCGTCGAAAAAGCGCGTCCATTCCCCTCGAAACTAATAGCGCCCGCAACATGCAAATGCAGGTTGATGGCCCTATTAGTTATTCCCGCGCGATACAGAAAGTAAAATGTGCAGCCAAGCCGCACATTTTACTTTTAGAAATTAGCGCCTACCCAAAGGTAGGCATTAATTTCTCTCGGCACCGGGAAAGTGTACAGAAAAGCAGTAAAAACTGCTTTTCTGTACACCCTCTGACTTATTATCATGGCGATATTAAGTCGGAGGTCCCAAAAGTTAAAAATAATAAATAATAATAAAAAAAAAAAAAAATTAAAATCGGCCCGCGGCTTGTGGGTTGAAAATGGACGCTCAATTTTGCCGGCGTCCGGTTTCCGAACCCGTGGCTATCAGCGGGTTTGAGAACCGATGCTGGCAAAATTGAGCGTCGGCTGTCAAACCCGCTGACAGCCGCCGCTCCTGTCCAAAAAGAGGGGCTAGGGACGCGCTAGTGCCCCTAGCGCCTCTTTTTACTGCGGGCCCTAATTTGAATAATTTTTTTTTCTGAATCACGCGCACAGGAGAGCGGCCCGCGATTTTTACTGTATCGGCCTGACAGTAAGGTGGAGTTACCCTATAACATACAGTATCTTTTGTATTGGCCCTAATGCTATCTCTGTTTACAGAAGGGGCGTAACTCTGGTTGGGCCTCAAGGGACTGTGCATCCTCATTTTTGGCTCAGGCTCCCAGCGCTAGAAGCAGCGTCATGCCCCATCTGAGTCAACTCTTCTGTGTACAGCAGTTAGAGCAGGGCTTCCCAAACCTGTCCTGGGGACCTCACAGCAAGTCAGGTTTTCAGGATACCCACAATGAATATGCACGAGATAAATGGGCATACTATGGAGATTCCGTACATGCAAATTTATCTCATGCATATTCATTGTGGATACTGTGAAAATCCGGCTGGCTGTGAAGTCCTAAGGATGGGTTTGGGAAGCCCTGAGATAGAGGACCCGGAAATACTGGAATTACTTCCAGTCCATTGTCCCCTATGCCTTTAAGGAGGCGAACATGAACAGGGAAACACTGCCTTTGTACTAATCCTGTAAAAGTCTGAGGCCATAAAATTCTTTCTGTTTAGTTTTGGTAGATAATTATCCCCTTTCTCTCAGCACCTTCAAATTCAGGAATGCCTGGGCTGGGTGGAAGCCTATTTACATCATTGCACTTCAGCAACTTGTATAGAAACAGACTTGTAAGAAACAGACAGACACGGCAAGGAGAGAATGAAATGACAGTAGATACAGAGTGTTGCCAGAAATTAAAGGGTTTTGTAGCCACTGGCAGGAAGACTTAGGATGGGATAAGGGAAGGGGAGAATGGGGGCTAGCACAGTGCCCACCAACCTTGGGCCCCCCCAAAAAATTAAATACCTGCTATACCCCTCTTTACAGTAGCATTATGGTGAGAAAGACAGCATTTTATGTGTGATTTTAAAATCCAAAGATTTGCTTTCCAGCATAAAAGCCTGCAGTTATTAGGAAAGCAGGACTGGGATGATATTGAATACCAATACAAATAGAATTATTGATGCTAGTTTGGTTACTATGCAAGTGCATTAAAACAAAAACTAGATAGAAACTCACTGAAAAATCAATGGAACATATTACAGATTTCCAATGCTAACCACATTCTTTTCTTCCACTCCCTTAACCCACCTCCAGAACTTTCTCTCCTGCCTCTCTCTGACCCAGCCCTCTCTGTCCCACCTACCATAGACCATAGTACTCTCTCTCCCTCATCTTAGCTCAGCACTCTTATTCTGCCCCCTCTCCAGGCTACCCTGAGCATGCTCATCCCCTCAGTTCCCCAGTTCAACCCAAGCCTTGGCTCCCTTTCCCCCAGCGTATCTGCAGTGCTTTGCCTAGTCCTTCCTCCAGTCTACATGGGCTGCTGGATCCAGTTCTTTGTGGCCATGCGGCTGTGTTTTCTTCTAACCCACAGGGTTGTATGGCTTGGCAAACAATGTATACTGAAATAATTTAGTCAAGTGTTTCCCAGTCTTTTCAATCCCTAGGCACACCTACATTAACAAAAATGCTGTGTGGCACCCCAGCCTTTAAAGAGCATGGAGAGGTTTCTCTTCTAATCGATTTCCCTTCCAAATTGTAAAACAAAGGGAGAGAAAGGTCAGAATTATACACAAATATGTAGCAGTGACCAGGTACCTCTATATACAAATGTAGGAGAAGGACAAAATCAAGGTGATGTGGGCATCCTGCTCAGTTAGTTACTTCGGTTGCTGTCTGTGGCTGCCAGAGCTCCTCCACTACTGCTGCTCCTGACCCCCAGCACTCAAAGTGAGTCATATCCAGAGCTCAGTCAATGCTCTCCCTGTCTCATTCAGCATGGAGATAAGCTAGAGGCTGGAAAAACTCAAAGGAAGAAGGGGAAGATAAGGAGGTGCTATGGGCACTGTGTGTGCTGAACAAAACAGTGCCCAGCTATTCATGCCCTGCATGCTGTCCATTAATTACCATACTCTGGGGTTCAGGCCTGATTACACTTGCTCTCAGAAAGGAGCTCCTATATGTTTAGGAGCCACTGCTCTTGTTGCTGTGAGGTACTGAGAGCAGAGCCCAGGTGCTGGCCTGAATCTTATCATCAGGCACTGGCAGTGGTGACTTTTCCGTGGCACACTTGGTCAGGTCTAAAGCACTGGAGTGAGCCATGGCACATTGGTTTAGTGCATGCTTTGCACTTTACAGCACATGTACTCTTGAAATAACAGACACTATTCACAAAAATATGTGTGCTATAAAGCACATAGATCATGTAGCATGCTAACAGCATAGCATTTCCCCACAGCTACCACAGTGATACATCAAAAAATATAGGACTGCCATGTAAAACGTCTGCAATCATATTTTATATATATGTTTATATACACAGTATAATCAACTCTTGGGCATGGGACATACAGGGAGGGCCACGGACTATGAAAGGTCCCATGACTTCCCAGGGTTCCCACATTGGGGGGGGGGGGGGAATCGGCATGAGCCCAGTGCACGGCCTCAGAAGAAAGAAGAAATAAGAGGAAGAGGACGTCGCCTGAAGAGCTGTGATGCCTGGGCTCTGGGCCTGGACCTGACCCTAGGTCAAGGTCCAGGTTTTGGGAACCGGTGTCCAAGCCAGGCCACAGCATTGGACTTGGGTCTGGGCCAAGACCCTGGTATTGGACCTGGACCAAGGCCCGGTGTAGTCATCAGAAAGCTGATGGATCAGATAAGGATCTATTTGGGGGTTTGGGTCTTGGCAGAGGCCCCGGCCTTGGCTTGTGCCTAGGCTATGATCCTGGTATCTTGCTTGGGCTTAGGTCATGGCCCCTGCTTTGGGCCTTGGCTTATGTCCTAAGTGAGGGCCTGGCTTTGGGCCTAGGCCTAGGCTTAGGCCCAATGCATTAATTTCAAAGAAAGCAATGAGTTAGGTTTGTTTCATTCAGAGGAGCCCTCAATTCATTTCAGGACTCCACAAATGAAACAAATAGCCCTTATTCATTGTATTTTTGAAATTAATTTGAAACACATGCACATCCCTACTAGAATAGCCCGATACCATTGCCCGCAGCGCCCGCAACGAGGGCAGGCAGGAGCCTGAGGAAGAAGGGCAGGCAGGAGCCTGAGGAAGAAGAAAGGAAGGGACGCCCCGAGGAATACCGGAGCAGCGGGCTTGCCTCCTCGACTGGGATGCCCACCCCCCCCCAGTGACATCATCGGAAGCGCCGGCTCCGGATGCACATCAAATGGAGGCGCGCTCCCAGGCATTGCACGCTGTGTGGCGTGTTCTGAAGGTGCGCGACAAAGGGGCACTCCCCTTTGTGCACCCCTTCGTGCAAACCTTAGTGCAGACCCCAAACTCAGCAAATCTACTGCTACACTCCACAAGAAATGGCAAACACTCAAACCCCTGACTACATCCACCTCAGGTCCCACAGAAAAGATCACAGCTCGGATAACCCTCAGAAAGAAACAAGAAAGGATCAAAGCACAGAAAACCCACAGAAGGAAACAAGAAAAAAAACAAAGAAAGATTATAAGTACTAACACTCAAACATCACTCACATCAACACTAAGACCTACAACAGTTACATAACACTATCATTCCTTCTATTCAATGCACAATCCATAGTAAAGAAAATACAAGTCATCTCTGACCTACTCGACGATCACAAACCAGATTTCATAGCCATCATGGAAACATGGATAAGAAATACTGACCAAGTCTTAATCAACCAAATCAATAACCCTATCTACAGAACATTTTGACCAAAAATGAAAGGAGGAGGTCTAATGCTAATCGTCAAAAATAACCTACACATGAAACTACTCCCAACCAACACCCACCCACCACTGGAAATTGCACTATTCGACTCATCTTTAATACAAATCTGTCTGGTATACTGCCCTCCCAATTCACTAGATTGGAACTGCTCTCCACTAATAGAAGTATTCTTGGGTGCATAGAGGGGTTGCCGGGATGTTGGGGGGAGTGGGGCGGCTTCCCTACGAGGAGGGACTGGGGAGGTTGGGACTTTTCAGCTTGGGGGGGAGACGACTGAGGGGGGATGTGGTGGAGGTGTTTGGAATCGTGGGAGGTCTAGAATGGGTAGATGTGGGTCGGTTGTTTGCTCTTTCGGATGGTAGAGGGACTGGGGGGCACTCCATGGGGTTAGCATGGGGCACATTTGGAGCTGATCGGAGAAAGTTCTTTTTTGCTCGGCACACTGTTGGACTCTGGAGTTTGTTGCTGGAGGATGTGGTCGGTGCGGTTGGTGTGGCTGTGTTTGGGAAGGGATTGGATGGGTTCTTGGAGGAGAGGTCCATTGCCTGCTGTTGAGTTCACTTGGAGAGTGGCCACTGACATTGGCGATGGTAACATGGAATGGACTTGGTTTTTGGGTGCTTGCCAGGTTCTTGTGGCCTGGATTGGCCACTGTTGGAGGCGGGATGCTGGGCTTGATGGACCCTTGGTCTGACCCAGTATGGCATTTTCTTATCAACAAACCCATCATCATTTTAGGAGACTTTAACATACATGTTGACACAATCCCCCACTCCCCCACATGCAATGCAATACAGATGCCCTATCAACCCTAGGACTAAGACAAATCATCAAAGGCCCAATACACAAAGCAGGTCACACACTAGACCTCATCTTCATCAATACTGACATATGGGCTAATTACCACACAAATACCACTAATATCCCCTGGTCAGACCACTCTCTAATCTACGCCAACCTGTCTTCCAACTGTAAACTTACAACAGAAAAAAGCCCACCTAGATCCTCAACAACACGCAAGACCCGAAAATACAAATCAATCAAACACCAAGCTGGCCCAACTTCGATACAGCATCATCACTGGAAATCCAAAATATCAAAAAAATGATCCCAGCTAAGCACCCTATCGACAGCATACCCATACAGATGATCAAAGCCATCAAACCCTCAATAACAAAAATGTTAACCGACATCGTAAACCTATCCCTCACAGAAGGAAACTACCCTGACTGCCTAAAATCAGCAATTATCAAACTCATACTAAAAAAAGACCAACCTTGATCCAGAAAACCCATTAAACTACCGACCCATATCAAACCTACCATTCATTGCCAAAATTATTGAAAAAATCGTCCACTCCAAACTCAGTGACCACCTGGAAAGGAACAACATCCTACTCCCCACGCAGTTCGGCTTCAGGAAACAACTAAACACTGAATCACTACTCCTATCTTTAAACGACACCGTGCTTAAAGGATTTGACAATGGCCACAGCTACCTTCTAGTCCTACTAGACCTATCAGCAGCCTTCGACACGGTAAACCATTCAATACTGATTGACCGTCTATCCGAAATTGGTGTAACCGAAAAAAACCCTTCAATGGTTCTCATCCTATCTATCACAAAGGACCTGCCAGGTGTCAATCAACGACACCCTCTCAAAGAAAATAAACCTTGACACTGGAGTTCCCCAAGGCTCAGCACTATCGGCGACACTCTTCAACATCTATATGCCACTTCCTCTCAAACCTTAAACTGACTCACTTCATATATGCTGACGACATACAAATACTTATCCCAATACACAACTCTCTGGAAGACACCTACAAAAAAACAGCCAATTACCTCACCAAAATAAAGCAACTACTAACCAACATGAGACTTATCCTAAACATTGATAAGACAGAAATAATCATGCTGGATAGAAAGAACAACCCTACACACTTCCCACCACTAAACAAAATGAATCAAAAGACTGCAATCTCCCCTGTCACCCATGCCCGCAACCTAGGATTCATAATCGACAAGGAACCACATCTCCACTAAAATCAAAGACGGATATCACACACTCCTAACCCTATGACATCTAAAACCTTTCCTTTCCCCCAACGACTTCAGAACAGTCCTCCAACTACTCATCTTCTCCAACCTGGATTACTGCAACTCCCTGCTATTCAACTTACCTCTTACCACCATCCGACCTCTCCAACTCCTTCAAAATACAGCCGCCAGAATACTCACCGGAATGAAAAAATACGATCACATTACTCCAACTCTCATTTCACTACACTGGCTCCCAATAAAATACAGGATAGACTACAATATACTATCCATAATACACAAAATAATATATGAAGAACAAACAAACTGGTTAAGTGCATCCATAAAACTACACTCACCAAACCGAAATCTCCATTCAGCTAACAAAGGTCTATTAAAAATTCCACCTACATACCACATACAACTTACCTCAACTTGGAAGAGAGCCATTTCCCTAGGAAGCACTGAACTCTGGATCACCCTCCCAATCAAACTGAGAACAAAGCAAAACTTAAAAACCTTCAAAAAAGAACTAAAAACACCCAATGACTCTATGCTACATATAAACATGCAGAACCAATCCAATGCACGTAATTAACCTGTACAGTTTATCAAATGAACTATGCTTATAACGACTACGATAACAATGTTAACAAGCACATGAATTTCTGTACACTCTGTTAAACATCGATACTTTGTAAACCGTTGTGATGGCGAAACCGAACAATGGTATATAAAACTCAATAAATAAACAAATAAATAAATAATTTTCAGTTGCCATATAGTGCTGGATAGGTTGTATATTGGAGGAATTTATTCAAGATTTCCCCTGCTGCAGGCATCATAGGATGCTGAAACATTGGCAATGTTGGGACTAGAAGACTGGGATTTATAAGCTAAGTGGTTTTATATAGAAAATAAAAATTAGGGAAGATTTTTGTGAACTATTAAAAAGTAGATTTTAACTTGGGAAAAGGCACATGACATGAATTGAATGCTTGGTTAATGATAATGCTTGAAGCCCATTGCCGGCAAGAGCCTGCAGATTAAAACATAAAAGCATTACAATTTCTGATACCGTTTCGTCCCAAGGTAGATATATATATATATATATATATATATATATATATATCTATCTTTGAATATATATTACTGAAAGTTTACATACTCAAATCTTTTTTTTTTTTTGAGGTTTTAATAATTGTCTGCATACATAAGAAATGTAAAGCTGATCAAATATCCATCTTATAAATCATAATAATGATTTATGGAAGGTGTGGGGGTGAGCAGATTTTGCATTGAGTGGAAAACAAGATTTATTTTTTGACATTGATGCATATATTTTGACTCATATTTTTTGGCTCTTTTATATGGAAATTCACTTACAGTTGCCATATGCATGTAGTGACATTATAAGCCAGAAGCCTATTATCACGGTACCACCTAAAAAATATTTATTTATTTATTTATTTAAAGGTTTTTATATACTGATAACCGTTTGCACTAACTAAAAACTTAGTAATAACTGGTAACTTTGGACATAATGCTAAATAAGCTTGGAAGAATTGGTAATTTTCTGAGCAGAGAATTAGCAGTTTGCATGAGGGGGAATGGGGATAGTGTACAAATAAATTAAGAAGTGATACAAAGGGGGAGCGAGGAAGGCATGGGGAGAGGAGGGGGTGGGGTAGGGTGGGTCGGAGGGCGAGGGAAGGCAGTGGAGGGGGGTGAGGGGGAGGCGTTAGGGGTAGGCTAGCTTGAAGAGCCACGTTTTTAGGTTTTTTTTTAAATTTCTGTGTGCAAGGTTCCATGCGGAGGTCAGGTGGCATTGAGTTCCAGTTTATGAGACCTGCTATTGAGAGTGCTCTGTCCTTAGTGGAAGAGCATTGTGTGATTTTAGGAGAGGGTATATGAAGGGTTCCTTTATAGGCAGATCTGGTTGGATGTACTGAAGTGGAGTGAGTCGTTTAGCCAATTGATGTTCTGGTTATATATGGTCTTGTGTATAAGGGAGGGGGTTTTGTAGAGAATTCTGGAGGAGATGGGGAGCCAGTGGTTCCCCATCTCCTCCAGATGGGGAATGATGTGGTCTTTTCTACGAGTGTTGGTGAGTATTCTGGCGGCCGCATTCTGTAACAATTGGAAGGGTTTGATGGTAGCGGAGGGGAGGCCTAGGAGGAGGGAATTACAGTAGGACAGTGCGAAAGTCATTGAAATGTAAGAGGGGTCTTAGTTTCTTTAAGACACGAAGTTTAAAGTAGCATTCCTTCAAAGTGGATTTTATTTTGCTTTACTCTAATAGGGATGAATAGACCGTACCCCTAATCAGGGGCTCTAAGACCCAAGACCCAATTCTGGATTCAGATAATCGAGGAATTTGCTGTCCAAGATCCCTGAGTCTAGGTTCATTGAAGTGTGCTGGTGTCTTCAACTGCCTTTTCCAGTGCTTTTGCTAACAGATTGTTCACTCTCCTTGGTGTCATGGGGAAAGGTCTAGGGATTCAAACTATGAGCTTGCAAATGAGACTGCTTGGCTTTTAACATACTGCTGGGACTGGGAAGCTGCAGAGGAGAAACAAAGTGTGGGAGACAGAGAGGAGAGAAAAGGGCATTTCTAAAGGGTGAAGAGTTAAAGATCACTGAATGCGGTTGCCAACTCACCCAGGTAAGTCTGAACAGGCTATTCCACTCCTGGTTTTATCCCTGCCCTCCATGTCCCCCCCCCCCCCCCCCCCATCTGCTTCCACCAAAGCCAGTGGGCAAAATAAAAAATATCAATGTCCATGCCATATGTGGCAACTTAAGTCAGGTCTGTTTTCGCTCCTCTACATGCATGAAAATTTAGTCCTGGTTTTCTTAAGGAAGCCAGAACTACATCTCCATACATGCCATGGTGTAAAATCGGGTCTGGCTCATTCTATCCGACCTGGTGCTCTATAGTTACCCTATATTCATGTCTCTACATGGGTGGGCCTCCTCTCTCCCCCTCCCCATGCATATGTAGCTAATTCAGTCCCATCCTTATTAAAAATATGGCAATCAGCCCTCTATCCCTAGAAGCCAACGGCATTGCCATAACATTTAATCTCTTGGATTTATTCTATATGTATGCACTCTGTACAGCCAGCACTAATTCAAATTTATTATTTAAAAAAATTATGAGACTTGTAAGTACCAAAAAGGAAAATGAAAAAGTCGAGAATTAGCCTATCAGTGGAAGTAGTTGAGGTCAAGGTGGATTTAAAATGTGGGTGCCCATATTCAGTAGGGGGGGCGCATTTCCCCTGAAGTCATCAGGAGGGAGGAGCCTCCTCTCAGATCCCCCCTTCTCCAAGCATTTCCCCTCCCCTTTGAGTTACCTGCTTGTCATGTAGAGTGGCACTGTCCCACAGTAGCTGCAACCACGTAAAGAAAATTCAGTGTTGGGCCTGTGAGCCATCCTACCCCCTCCTCCCTCACATGCTTTTCGTAATCTATTTATAGATCTAATTCATTAATGTATATATTTAAAATTGCTTATTAAGTGCTTCCCCAGTTCTAAATAATACCTGTCCAAACTAGTGTACAACTAAACATGCATAATAAAATTACAAATCTAAAATCATCTAAAACAAACAATTCTACAAAACACATGACTGAAAAGAATAGTATAGTAAAGGGATCATCATCCATCCCTTTTTCATCAAATATATATAGAGGCTGAAGCTGCTGCAAGGCTTATGAGCATGACTGCAAGACCCATGCTGAATTTTCCATCAGAAATGACACACAGACATAACAAAATATCTTTTTTGTAGTTTCTGTCATATTAGCACATGCTAGTTGCAATAGAACACTTTTTTCAAACTATGTACTTTGTATGGTTTAGAACCATTATTGATGGCTAAGGACTCTTGAGTGGTTGTACAATCTTTAATTATAGCTATGCTGGACTATTGCGGTGCTGCATATATAGGTTTTCCTGCTATGTTGCTATGAGCTCTGCAACTTTTATTTAAGGAAGCGGCCCATCTGATTTCTGGCCACGTTATGAGAGATCATATCTCTCCAGGACTGTACCTTCTTCACTGATTGCCAAGTGAAGGAAGGGTGATGTACAAGGTAGCAATGCTTGTGCATAAGCTCCTTGCATTAGATTCTTTTCCCTTGTTTAACACCATCCTGTGTGTTTACAATTCCATCACATACTTTGCAGTCATCTCAAAGAAGCTTGCTTGACAGTCCCTACTGTTAATCATGTGTGACTGACAGGAAGGCACAAAAAGGTTGAGTATTAGCCTAGTGGTTAGAGCAGGGGGCTCTGATGCAGGGAAACCACTGTTCAAATCTATGTGTTGTGACTGTATGTAAGTCACATTGCCCCCACTGCAAAAATATGTCTAGATTCATCATTATTACTATAAGGTAGCACCTCTAATAAAAAAAAGGTGTATGTCAGCAAGAGAGAGGCTGTCATATAAGTAAACTATTTATACCTCTGTAAGAGGGGCAACTAGTAACTCAGAATGAGGTTTTGATGGCAGGCTAGGTTTTGGGGGGCAGTTTAACGTGCACAGTCAGAGGTACGAACAGCACAGTAGACGTCAGTGAAGATTTTATGTGATTTGGAGTGAGGAAAGGTGCACAAAGATAAGATTTGTACAATGTACTCTCTACCTATCTTGATGCACACTCTTCTCTACCTAGCTGCTATCAAGTTAGGTCGAGAGTACAATGTACAAATCTCATCTCTGTGTACCTTTCATCACTCCAAATCACATAAAGGGTTCACTGATGTCTACCATGCTGTTTGTACTTGACTGTGCATGTAAAACTGCCCCCCAAACCTAGGCTGCCACCAAAATCTCACCCCGAGTTCAGAATGGCCCCTCTTACAATGGTATAAATAATTGCCTAATATGTGCACCTCCCTAGAGGTTCTCCCTCTCTCCCTCTCTTTCCCTTTCCTTCTTCCTCTAGGATTTGCAATAGAGATCACAAATCTCATTTTGGGCATATGTCAGGAAAAAAGGTGTAGTTATTTCCAGTGTTAAATCCCATGATAGCATATGTTAAGCACTCCTCATTTTCATAAACTCCTCCCATTTGACTAAATTTGCATATGCATCTCGCGATGCGTTATTTATCGCATGCATCATGGCATTATCATGAGCGTTAGATAAGGCCCTAACGTGATTTGATGAATGACCCCCATAGATTGTAAGCCCTATGTGGATAGGGAAATACCTATAGTACCTGAATGTAATCTACTTTCAAGTGCCAAAAAGCAGAATATAAAAATCTAAATACATAAATAAGTAAATATTTACATGTACTAAAAGTTGTAAGTTGTCATTGAAAACACATCTATTCAGGCAGGCTTTTTTTGTAACCTGTTTTGACCATGGATTTTTATACAGTTCTGCTTTATTTTGTCTATTATGCTGATTATTTGTTAGTTTTATGATTATATAAGTAGCATTGTTAGCTGCCTAGAGCTTTGGCATTGGCAGCATATAAATGTCAAATAAATAAATTTAAAAACACAGTGTAAACTAAAACCAAAATGAAACAAAAAGGGGTAGATTTTATAAATCTACGCGCGCGCACATTTGGGCAACTTGCGCGTGCCGAGCCCTGCGCGCGCTGCCCGTTCCCTCCGAGGCCGCTCCGAAATTGGCCTCGGAGGGAACTTTCCTTCTACCCCCCCCCCCCCTCCCTTCCCCTCCCTTCCCCTCCCTTCCCCTACCTATCCCACCCCCCCAGACCTATCTAAACCTTCCCCCTACCTTTGTTGCTAAAGTTACGCTGGCCGGTGGCTGCCGTAACTCTGCGTGCGCCAGCGGGCTGCTGGCGCGCCATCACCCAACCTGGGGGCTGGTCCGGAGGCCTTGACCATGCCCCTGGGCTGGCAGCACGCCCCCGACATGCCCCCAGAACGCCCCGAAATTCGCGCCGCCCACCCGACACGCCCCCGACATGCCCCCTTACGAAACCCCGGGACTTATGCGCGTCCCGGGGCTTGCATGCGCCGCCGAACCTATGCAAAATAGGCTTGGCGCGCACAGTGGGGGTTTAAAAGGGCTACGCGCATACCCCTTTTAAAATCCGTCCCAAAATGAACAAAACAAACGGAATAGAGGAAAAACTAAATAAAATGAAACAAAAAATACAAAATGAAATTGTTTTCCATGTATACCCTAAGATTAATTAAGATTTTTTTTATGCCACTGAGCATTTCAGACCACCTGCCGTCTTTTCTTTTCTTTTGTTTGCCTTTCAGCTCGCATGCCATCTTTTTAATTTTATCCAACACCTCCCCTAGTCTAGAATCTCAATTATCTGATTTGTGGTAGCCATCAAAAAGTGCATCATATCTGTTATTGTCTCCCAGTTTCAGTGCACTGAGTCAGGGGGAGAGTTATACATTTTGGAATCTGAATCAAAAAAGCCCCTTTTTGGTTTGGTTCAATTTAAATTTAAAAAACAAAACAATGGTGTTTCTGAAAAACCTGAAAATTCTCAGGTTATTCGTTTTGGGAAATAGTTTGCACTATTTCTGAATAATGTGCACTAATGGAAATAGTGTGCATTGTTTTCCCAAAATGAAAAAAAACTAAACCCCACTAAAACAAAATTCAGTCAAACTTCCCTCTCTCATTTAAATGATCCAGAAAATGTTTACAGTGGTAAGCTCAACATGGATAAATTTTTATTTGTGAACAATCACATTGGAATAATATTTTTAGAGCATTTGAACAAAAGAAATGACTTGCAGAATAAAAGGGGGAAAAAGAAATACAAGGTATTTATGTATAATTAAATATAACTAAAATATTCCAGAGGGACAGGGCTATGACAAGTTCATTAAGATGTGTATATATCATTAGACATGTATGTCTGTATGCATTAGGGATGTATGCATTAGGGATTGCCATTAGCAATCGTTACATGGAATAGACTTAGTTTTTGGGTACTTGCCAGGTACTTGTGACTTGGATTGGCCACTGTTGGAAACAGGATGCTGGGCTTGATGGACCCTTGGTCTGACCCAGTATGGCATTTTCTTATGTTCTTATGTTTTATTTTTAATGACATGTTGACATTGCCTATTTCAGTTCATTTCATTTCTAATCTGAAAAGGTAAACAACTGATGATATTTTGTTTTTATACATTCTTCATTTATTGTGCAGTATTTCGATTTAGTGCACAATATTGAGTTAGTACACATTATGACAACTCAAATAGTGTGCACTACCTCACAGAAGGGCTAATTTTCAAGAGGTTACTACTATTGCAACAATTTTCAAAATCATTTATCCATGTAAAGTGCATTTATGTGGGTAAATCCTAAGGACAATTCAATGGCATACATTGTATCAATTTTCAAAAGCCCATTTACACAGGTAAAGTGCATTTACGCATGTAAAACTCATTTTTAAGTGTGTAAATGCTTTTGAAAATCAAGCCCATAGTGGGGCAGATTTTAAAAGCCCTACGCGCGCTGAGCCTATTTTGCATAGGTCCAATGACGCGCGCAAAGCCCGGGACACGCGTACGTCCTGGGGCTTGAAAATAGGGGCGGGGTATGGGCGGGCCGGGGTGGAGTGGGGCGGGGGCATGGCCAGAGGCCACTGTAGGGCCGCTAGGTGGGGGGATTGCGCGCCGGCACTTGGCCAGCACGCACAACCTACGCCTGCCTGGAGGCAGGCGCAACTTGTAAAACAAAGGTTGGGGGGGTTTAGGTAGGGCTGGAGGGCAGGTTAGGTAGGGGAAGGGAGGGAAAGGTGGGAGGGGCGGAGGGAACGGGGAAAGCCATCGGGGCTCCCCTAGGGCTTGGCGCGTGCAAGGTGCACTAGTGTGCACCCCCTTGTGCGTGCCGACCCCAGATTTTATAACATGCGCGCAACTGTGCGCGCATGTTATAAAATCGGGCGTGCATTTGTGCGCGCCAGGTTGCGTGCACAAATGTACGCCCATGCGTACATGTTAAAATACGGCCCAGTGTGCATTACATTGAAATAGTACACACTAAATTGAAATACTGTGTACTGAGCAAAACATTAAAAAAAAACCGAAAAAAACCCCCCTAATATATCACAAAAAAAGTAGGAAAATAAAACAGATGGATATAGATATAGATATGCATCAGTTATATATGAAACAAAAGGCCACCATGGTTCAAAAATCACATGACTAAAGCCTACGAATAAAGCATAGCAATGTAAGCAAACTTTAATTGAATATAAATAGAATAACATAGATGGAAAATTAAAGTCAAAAAATAAATATAAGGAACAGTTTAAAAAAAAAAAAAAAATTAAACATAAGTCCTGACATGGCCACTTATACAGATATATACACACCTTGATTAAACCTCATAGTCCTGACCTTTATGAATGTTTCTGATAGATTTAATCATATATATATATTTTTTTTTTCATTTTCTTTTCTTTCCTTTTTCTTTCTGCTATTAATTCCTGTTATTCCTTTTTTTGAAGTGGTGCTGCCTCTCCAGTTTCTTAGGTTATCTAAAAACCTTGTTGAAGGAACATGAAAACTAAGGCCTGTGTTCATCATTCTTCGCAGAATGATGAATTCTGCGAAAACGGGGGGCAGGGGGGGTGGGGGTTTAGGCCTGCGAAAGCTCGCAACCTTCGCACAATGGCGATGCACCGGCTGCCGGCTTTCGCACCGAACAGCGCCACCGTTAGTAACATTATTGCTGGTAGCGAAGCCACCACCAACTCCGCCCCCTCCCTGCCTCAACTCCTCCCCTCCCTGCCCTGACTCCTCCCTTCCCCCTAATTTGCATTATATCGCATGCGAAAAGACCCTTTTCGCATGCGATATGGCCTTATCGCGTGCATTAGGGCCCTAACGCACACGATAAAGCTTTAGAAAATAACCCCCTAAGAGAGAAAGAAGAGTCCTTCAATTGAAATAATAATGAATAATTCATGGGTGGGGTGGAGTGGGGTGGGGAGGGGAAGGAGGGAGAAAAGAGCAAAGGAAAAGGTGGTATTCATTCTGGGGCGGATTTTCAGAGCCCTGCTCGCGTAAATCCGCCCAAAACCAGGCGGATTTACGCGAGCAGGGCCCTGCGCGCCGGGAAGCCTATTTTACATAGGCCTCCCGGCGCGCGCAGAGCCCCGGGACTCGCGTAAGTCCCGGGGTTCTCGGAGGGGGGGGCGTGTCGGGGGCGTGTCGGGGGGCGGGCCCGGTCGTCGCGGCGTTCCGGGGGCGTGTCGGCAGCGTTTTGGGGGCGGGTACGGGGGCGTGGCTACGGCCCGGGGGCGTGGCCGCGCCCTCCGTACCCGCCCCCAGGTCGCGGCCCGGCACGCAGCAGGCCCGCTGGCGCGCGGGGATTTACGTCTCCCTCCGGGAGGCGTAAATCCCCCGACAAAGGTAAGGGGGGGGTGTAGACAGGGCCGGGTGGGTGGGTTAGGTAGGGGGAAGGGAGGGTAAGGTGAGGGGAGGGCAAAGGAAAGTTCCCTCCGAGGCCGCTCCGATTTCGGAGCGGCCTTGGAGGGAACGGGGGGAGGCAGTGCGGCTCGGCGCGCGCAGGCTATACAAAATCGATAGCCTTGCGCGCGCCGATCCAGGATTTTAGTGGATACGCGCGGCTCCGCGCGTATCTACTAAAATCCAGCGTACTTTTGCTTGAGTCTGATGCGCAAGCAAAAGTAGGCTGATCGCGCTTCTTTTAAAATCTACCCCTCTGTGAATGACATAGACTGCATGTGTGCCTTTCAGTTCCAGCAAGAAAATACGTTTTACGCCAACCTGCAATAGTTTTACCCCTGCTGTCTCTTGCAGAATCCCATGTCCTGATGAGCACTGACATGCCAAGCATGGAAATTGGTGTGAATAGCTAGTTAGGAAAATGGCAGAGTTGTGCAAGCTTCATGTAGTGCTATACATAAGTATTTAAATGCAAGCAATGCAGATGAGTCTGTTTAAAGGGCTGGGCCTGATTAGAGCGGGAACGGGGGCATCTGTAATTCTTTCTATCTGCCCATGTCTTTCTTCACTTTTTTTTTTTTTTTTTTGCTAACTGAAGCCTATTTTCCTCTAGGGAGGCAGGACACAGTGCATAAGAGAAGTCTGCCCCATTCTGTCATGTCCCCAGCATCTCAGTCACATCCCCTCCGGACAGTGTTGCCCCAAATGCTTAGGTGAGTGGTAATTTTAACAGGGAAGCATATGGTTCCCAAGATTTTGCTATGCATGTTTGGGGAGAGAAGATGGGATGGAGAAAGAGAGAAGGGGAGTTGGGGGAGGGGAGGCATGGGGAAGCAGCATATGCTAATAAATTTGTCACTGAATTCCAGGAGTCTGTGTTTCTCTCTTCATACCTGAGCATGTTTTTGTTGGTTCTATATAAAAGCACAATCTGTTATAATATTTAAAAAGAGTCAAACAATTATGAGCAAATTATAAAATCACCTTGGCTATAGAAATATCTTGGTTGACATTGTAACGTCTTGCTTAAACACCGGGTGGTTTTTGTTTACGTGCTAACAGATGAAGGACAGCTAAGGTGTCTAATGCTGTCCCAGAGCAGCTCTGCTGCACTCAGACCAAAAGACCCGGATGTACACGGAGCACCAACCATGTTTATCCAGATGCAAAACATCTGATAGTCAATTGCACTCTTTTCAAATCATTCATTTTATGACTGTAACAAGGAACTTTCCCTTTTAAGCTATAATATTATACACGGGCAAAGTCCTACTGCTGCTTATAATTTCTGTTGCACTATTAGACATACAGAGAACTGCAACAATATTTATTTATTACTTGGAAATATATCCTGCTTTTCTGAAAATGTAATTCACTCAAAATGGGTTACAGTATGTCAAATAGGTCACTTGTCGCTTCACATTTTGAGGGAATAAAAAATTTGAATAGTGGCTGCATCTCAATACAACATTGCAAGAAAGTGAATAAAATAAAGTGTGCCTTTAGGCCTGAATCTAAATTAGAGACAGTAAAGGGACAGTCCCTCATTTGTAGAGCTTCCAGTCTAGTCAAGATGCATGGAGAAGATGAATAAGAGATTTCAGGAAATGTATTTAAATGTGGTTAAAATTTACAAGGCTATAACTGGGAAAAGCCAGGGTTTAAGATTTAAAAGCAACCTCAAAAAGGTAGGTTTTTAGGCAGGGTCTGAATACACTCAGATAAGGAGCATGATGTATCAATTCAGGAAGGCTGTTGCAGGTATATGGAAAATCAAAGTGGAAGGCATAGAGTCTGGATTTGGCGATGGAAGAGAGCAACACAGGTAAGAGTAACTTACCTGATGAACAGAGGTCACGATCAGAGATTTGGAGAAAATAAAAGATGAGAGGTAACAAGAAACTACAGCGTGAAGTTGGGGTATGCAGGCCAAAAAATATTGTTTTGTTTCATTTTGTTGGGGGAATGTTCTTGTCTGAATTCCGTTACGTTGGGGGCATTTTAAAATTGTTATTTCATTTTTTTCCTGCAAATTGTGTGCAGTATTTCTGCATGGCGTGTACTGTTGCAAACCCTAGAATTTACAATCCCGATTTGCATGCACTATTTGCAATCGATCCTTTTCTTTCTGAATGCACACCAAAATCGTTAACCGGTCTCTCTTCATCTCTTACTTAGACTACTGCAATCTGCCTCTCACAAACATCTCATTGAACCATCTCTCACCCTACAGCCTATTCAAAATTAAGCTGCAAAACGTATCTTTCTCCATTGTTATGATCATGTAACCCCTCTTCTCAAGCCACTACCATAGCTCCCCATCCAATTCCACACGAAGGTCAAACTTCCCCTATTGATCTACAAGTGTTAACCTGCACGGAGTGGCAGTTACTGCCATTAACAAATTGATGGGGAGACTGGATGGACCATTTGGTCTTTATCTGTCATCATTAGTACTTTACTGTATAGGTTACTATTAATCTTTCTATATAACTATGTCTTCACTCTAGAAATATGCTTCATTTGAAATGACAGTCTTTTTTTTTTCTTTCATTCTTAGTGCACACTCTTTGCAAATATTTGGCCGAATTTTAAATGCCCGGCATGCATAAAAATCGGTAGTTACACGTGTAGCCGGGTCCTGCGGGCGCTGTACGCATTTTCAAAAGGGCCCGGCCATGCACGTAAGTACTGATACGTGCACAAGTGCAGGGCCCTGGAAAAGGGGCGGGGAGGGGTGGGATGGAGGCCGGCCAGGACAGCGTGGACTTTGCAAAAATTCATCCCCCCTTGCCCACGCCGCCCGCACATGCATGTGCAGATTATAAAATCTGGCACACATGTGGACACGACCAATGGATTTTATAACATGCACGCGCCGGTGAAATTGGCATGTCCATGTGGGCGCACCGGGAACCGCACACACACATGGACGCACGAGCGCATCTTTTAAAATCTACCACATTGTAATGTGCACTATTCAGAAATAGTACACTAAATAAATGAAAGAAGAAATAAATGAAAATTCATGTTCTTTTTATACGGTTTCTTTTAAAAAATAACATGAAATGATATAGATAATGTCATTGTCATTATGCATTTTGTTTCAAATGAAAGCACATCCCTAGAATGAAGATACAGGCAGATGAGTGGGAGAAGCTTGACTTTAATGTGAAATTGGATGGGGAGCCATGGGTAGTGACTTGAGAAGAGGTGTTAAATGATTATAGCAGCAGCCTAATTTTGAATAGACTGTAGGGGAGAAAGGTGGATCAGTAAGAGCTTTGGGAGGAGCAAATTGAAGTTGTCTAAGTAGAAGGGGATTAGAGAATACTTAAGGATTGTGGTAGTGCATTCAGAAAAGAAGGGATGAATTTTGATAATATAGAAAAAGAAACAATATGCTTTAACAGTGTTTTGGATGTGTGTGAAGAGAAAGAGAGAATGGAGTTGAAGAAGATCCCCAAGATTGCAGGCTAGGGCACCTGTGGGATGATAGTTTATCAATAGAGATGGAAAGAGGTAAAAAGGAGAGATGTTGGTTTTTTAAGGAAAGATAAGAAGTTCTAGTTTGGCCATGCTTAGTTCAAAATAGTGATGGGACACCCAGAGAACAAACAGGTCGATACTGTAACGTGCGGTTGAAGATTTCCCGTCTGTAACGTGCTGGGAGCGCACAATTCGGACGCGTAAGGCGATCCAGCGATTCAGTCTCCAGTTTCACGCGTCCTTAGCGCTTCTTAAAACAGACGCATAACCCTTTCTGCACGCAGCATGTATATGATATGTAAATGAACGAATTAGCTGTATAATGAAGGAATTAGCTATTCCCCTCCGATACTGTAACGCACGCCCCGACTATCGCTGCCATTTTGCCCCGCGTTTAACCTGCTAACTTACCGCCTACCCCTACCCCTGCGTTAGAGGCAGGGGTAAGGGTAGGCGGCAAGCTTTCCCCCAGCCCCCTCTCACCTGCCCTGGCCGCGTCCATGGACGCTGGCCTCCAGGGCAGCCCCAGTCCTCCCCACAAAAAAGTTGTGAGAGAGAGAGAGAGGGGAGAGGACGGCAATCCTACGCTCGGCGACTTACTTTTGCAGCCCCCCTCCTCCGGACATCGTGGCTTCCCCCGAGCCAGTTCCCTCTCCCCTCCTCCCGAAGCAGGGCGTGAAAAGCAGCCTTGCTCCGGGAGGAGGGAAGAAGGGACTGGCAGTGTAAAGCGGCGAAGCGACTTACTTTTTGCAGCCCCTTCCGGACATCGGACGACCTCTCCTGCCTCCAGCTGCTCGCGAAGATGGATGCCTGCACGGCCGCTGAAGACGTGACGTCACGACGTTTGGCGTCAGGCATGTGACGTCACGTCTTCAGCGGCCGTGCAGGCATCCATCTTCGCGAGCAGCTGGAGGCAGGAGAGGTCGTCCGATGTCCGGAAGGGGCTGCAAAAAAAGTAAGTCGCTTCGCCGCTTTACACTGCCAGTCCCTTCTTCCCTCCTCCCGGAGCAAGGCTGCTTTTCGCGCCCTGCTTCGGGAGGAGGGAAGAAGGGACTGGCAGTGTAAAGCGACGAAGCGACTCACCTTTTGCAGCACCTTCCGGACATCGGACGACCTCTCCTGCTGCTCGCGAAGATGGACGCCTGCACGGCCGCTGAAGACGTGACATCACATGCCGTGACGCCAAACGTCGTGATGTCACGTCTTCAGAGGCCGTGCAGGCGTCCATCTTCGCGAGCAGCTGGAGGCAGGAGAGGTCGTCCGATGTCCGGAGGGGGCTGCAAAAAGTAAGTCGCTTCACGCTTTTCGCGCCCTGCTTCGGGAGGAGGGGAAGGGGAACTGGCACGGGGGAAGCCACGATGTCCGGAGGGGGGCTGCAAAAGTAAGTCGCCGAGCGTAGGATTGCCGTCCTCTCCCCTCTTTCTCTCGCAACTTTTTTTTCACTTTTTTTTTGCTTCGGGAGGAGGGGAGAGGGGACGGCAATCCCGACTTCCTGGTATCTTTCATTTCAAATGACATTTGAAATGACAGATACCAGCGTGGCCGCGAAGCGTTAGGCCTGAGCACCCAGGTTACTGTATAGGCGCTCTTTACAGTAAAATGGGTTGCACGGGCCTAACGCTTCCCTAACACTTCGCAGACGCGGCATGCATTTGCATGCAATTAGAAGAGAGTATCGAGCGGTAGGTGAAGAGAACTGTGCGTGCGGGGAACGAGGGTGCGCCAGGCACTGCCGCACTCTTTCTACCGCGGCCTTAGAGTATCGACCTGTTAGTTAGACATACTGAGATTTGGTATTGGATTCTGGATGAAATTGTGATGCCGAGAGATGGATCTGGATGTCAGCTCCTCAAAAATACACTGGATGATATGATACCTGCCTGAATGTGAAGGTAGTAAGCCACAGTGATATGGCCCTATCTCCTCCTCCTAGCCTGTAAGTATGCCCAGAAGAACAAGGAGGCGGGGCTGTGATATTGCAAGGTGTGATCATGCCAAGCCCATAACCTGATCCATGGCTGCCCAGCATGGCAGTAAGGAATAGAGGAGAGTGGTAGGGAGGAAGTAGGGAATGCCACAGAAGGGCAACAGGAGTGAGCAACTGAGGGAGTTCTGCTAAGAGGGTGGTAACAGAGGCTGATTTTGCTGTACCTTACAGCTTAGTTCTGGGATACTCTGAGAAGAAAATGTATAATGCACATTTAAGCAGCCCAAGTTTAGATTATGGATTTCTTCTGAGACAGGGATTGAGGTGCAAATGAAAGAAGCAAATGCTAGAGTACATGTACCACCCCTTACCCAAAATTTCAAGACATAGAGCTAACAAAAGTAGAACATTGCTAATATCAGGTGTACAGCTCGAGTTTTAAAAAAATACATATGAAATAGTTAAACATTTCCAAAGCCATGTAATCAGATTTTTAAATAGAAAAAACAATGAACAAACTTTTAACTTTCCCACTATGCATTTCAAACTGGTAAATTGGTTTTTATAGTATTTTGAACTCTATTGCAAAGATATTTCTTTTTCCAAGGTAAACATTTAAATCTGAAGGAATGATTTAATTTGCTTATATCATTTCAGGAATTATATAAAAATTAAAACTGAGGCGAAAGATGCTTAGAATCATTTTAACATCTACAATTGCTAGAAACATAATTAAAAAATAATAAAATAAATTAGGAATCTTATGTCTTGATTACTTCTGGTTACGTATTTGTCTTGAAAACCAACTTTAACAGCTAAATCAATCAACACAGAGGAAAGTGGCTCACACACAGGGCAGATACCTTCAAAACAATTGCATGTGAGCAGAAATTTGCATGCATATTAGAATACATGCTTATGCGCATGTATTTTATATCATGCATGCACATTTGCACACTTTGTTCAAAATACAGGTAATTTTAATGTACTCATGTGTGAATATGTACATTTATGTATGGTTGCTATGTTGTATGCTGTGCAATGTTGAGCATAAATCATGCATGTGTATGTGAAATTGCCTAATTTGGAATGGTTTGGGAAAACCAAAAAATGATTGATTTTTTTCTGAAATTTAGGGAAAAATTCACTTTTGAGTTAGTGCACGCTAACGGGAATTAGTGTGTGCTAAGTCCCGTTAGTGCTCGCTAACTCCCGATAGTGCGCACTAACTCTGCCAGCGCACTAACCCAAAAATCGGGGCCCCCGAAAAAAACCACCCCAAACCACGGGAAAACCGAAATTCCCATGGGGGGGGGCGGCCTGAAACAAAGCCCGATACAAAATTTTTACCCAAATCACCTCTCTAATGTATGCTTCCACGACACACAATTTCTGGGTTTTCCAGGGCAGGCTTATTCCATGATGCCACCACCAGCCAAGCAGATGAACTTCACCATCAGAGACTTTGCCTGCTTGGTGTCCCTAGTGGTGGAGCACAAACAGGAGTTATTCCCCTTCCTGGGACAGAGGATGAACCTGCATGTAATGAGGCGGGCCTGGAGGGGCCTGTAGCAAGACTTTAATCACTGGGCATCATACTCATGTGGGGTAAGTAGATAGCAGGTAATAGGGGTGGGGGCAGATTAGGGTGTGCCTGGGGGATACTAGGGAGGGCTCTAGGGGTATGGAGGCAGGTTGGGGTGTGTATGGCTAGGTCACTAGAGGGGGCTTCTATGTGGCCTTCAAATAGGGTAAGACTCAATAGGTAACAGATACACTTTCCATCCACAGCATGATGGATGTACATGTATTGCCAATGTCATAGATTGTAAGAGTGAAATCATAGGCAAATATGACAAGGGATGACTTAAACCAATAGTCACAAATATAGTAAAGGTGCAATTACAAGCTACAGCTTCCTCTAGGACATGTCATTAATTTAATGGTGGTCCCAATAGCAGAGAAAACCTATGGTTTCCTTTAGAAAGGAGAGATTTAGCTCTGTTGCATGCTTCCAGTTACTCTCCACAGCTGTGTGCTCTATGGAAATGAATATTCCCACTGGCTGGAATGTCCAACTTGCTTCCTTATCAAAAGGTATATCATGATGGTTCATGGAATGTCCCTGGTCTGGGTGATTTTTGGGCCTGTTTTAGCACAATGCTTCTAGGTGCATTAAGGGAATACAAGAGCCATGCTGCTTATTCCAGATATCAGTAGAAAACATAGATGCATATCAATGTGGAGATGACAGGAGCAGCTGCAGTGCACACTCAACATTGTATTCCTATTTCTTTGAATAGATTGAGATCCTGAAGAAGAAGGCCCGGGAGTTGTGCCGGAAGAGGAGAAGGTGGCTGGACTGACTGCAAGCCAGGTGGGATGAGGCTGGAGGTAAGATCATGATATTGACACCAGGAAGATTTTCTCAAGTTCTATGTCCTGTCTCCATCATCGGGCACATTCTCTCAGCACCACCCTGTCTCTGCCTTGAACTTAAACAAACCCTCATACAAACATACTTAATCCTTGGCATTTTTCTGGGACATGAGTTGCACTATCTTGAAGCCTATCCTCATGCCTATCTGTAAAACCTTCATGGTGTTCGCACCCACTCCTAACTTTATTTTCACTGAAAGTATATGCTCCCTGTGCTATGCAACTAAGTCCTGTCTCCTGGCTCTAGGTGCTTTGCTAGGTAGACCACAACCCTATGCTAAAAACCCTAACTTTGATCCCATAACACAAGTGAGCCATCATCACATAAAATACCATTGAAATCAAACTTTCATATGTCAAGGAATCATTTTATGGACTTGCCACCACCTATATGACATGGGTGTCCCGTAGCTAGGAGAACTTCCCTTTGCCTATATCTTTCCCAGAAAAGGAATGCCCTCTAACTGCTTGTATGTTTGTGCACATCACACCCTGCAGAATATGAGCATATGGACTGCCATACATTTGTTGTTCTCTTCACAGGTGAGAGTTCCTCCTTGTTGGAAGAGGAGAAGGAGGAGGAGAAAGACAGTAGTGAGGTCCTGGCTCCTCCTGCAGCTCCTGCCAGTACCATTGCTGAAGAGGAGCAGGTTGTTCCTCCCCATCCCCAGGAGACCCTGCTGGGTCATTACAGCCTTCTCCACTCCCAGCCAGCAAACCCCAGGCCTGAAGAAGATAATATCACTCTGCCCATCCTGGTAGGACCTCCTCCCTGCTCTACCCCAGGATCTAGGGATGCTGGGACTCATATACGCCATCCGTTTCTGGTCAAAGGAGAGCTTGATCCCCATCTATCCCTATCCACCATCTGGTACCCTGCTAAGGGCTTCTGAGCTTGGCTCATTGTCTGGAGCACTCACGCTAGGAAATAAGCCAGTGTCTCAGTGGGTTTTTGGGGAGGGTATGCAGATGATGATGGAGGAGATGAACAGGATTTGAGCTGACCACAGGAGTCTGCTCAGTGTGACGACCATCTCTGTGAGACTCAAGACCACCTCATGATAGCTCTGCAGTTTATTGTCATGAGGCCCCCACCACACCATTCAGACTCCTATGCCTGCAGCACCTGGCTTCCCTTGATCCTAGGGCCTTTTTTCGTTTCTGTAAATAGTTTGTACCCTAGAATGCCCCACCCCTATCCCTTTTTTTTTTTTTATACATGTTGTACATGGTTGTAACAAAGTTTTATCTTTTTTTATAATTTATATAAACGTTTTACAAGTTTATTTTTACTTTGGGTATGTGTCTCCATTATTTGCTAAATATTATGGTTTATTTTCTACAACAGTAAAGTACCTTTAGGAATATTCATAACTCTTTGAACCACACATAGCCCTCCATGTGGCTTGTCATATTGGCTTGTCCAATAATTGTTAGACTCCTCTTATCTACCCTTACATCAACATATGTAGTTGATTTATTTGTATTAATCTGGCACCCCTAAAACTGCCGGTAATAAAGTATACTACAAATCAAAAGGTATATATCCCCAGGTATCTCTTACTTCCCCGAAAGGCACCAGATGTGAGTGCAGCAGAGCCATAAGCAGGGGTTTTGTGTATAAAGTTTCTAGTATTTTAGGTATCTCCTTAAATAAAATCACAGCATTGGGTGATTAGGAGAACAATGAAATGGCTCTTTCTGAATCTCTACACTTGCCAACAGAGAAGAGGTTTGATATAGATCTTCTGGTAGGAGCAACAGTCACTTGAAGCAGACTGCTGCTTAAAAGTTTATTAAGTAACCTTCATGTCCTCTAGACTTCAGAGATAGAATGCCTACCTGCCTTAAAACAGGTGTCAGATTAATGAGCAGAATCCAGCCTACCCCTCTCCATTAACACAATGGCTATCAATAGGTATGTGCAGAGGGACCGCATACATTACATTCAGTATTCGTATTTGTGGGGGGGCAGATACGTTGCATTCAGCAAAGGGGGGGCCCCGATCCGTTCATGCATTCCATTCTTATTCATTTCCCGGTTAAATTTAATTAACTACAACCCCCCACCCTCCTGAACCCCCCAAGATTTGCCAAAACTCCCTGGTGGTCCAGCGGGGGTCCAGGAGCCATCTACTGCACTCACACCGTCGGCTGCCGGTATTCAAAATGGTGCCGATAGCCTTTGACCTTACTATGTCACAGGGGCTACCAGTGCCATTGGTCGGCCCCTGTGACATAGTAAGGGCAAAGGTTATTGGTTGCATTTTGATTACTGGCAGCCGACGGCCCAAGTGCAGGAGATCGCTCCTGGACCACCAGGGACTTTTGGAAAGTCTTGGGGGGGTCAGGAGGGTGGGAGTTTTGTTTAAATTCGCTCCTTTAGATGGCCGAATAATTCGGTGAAGATTTGTTGTATTCGTGGAAATCGCGATACGTTTCGCTTCCCCACGAATACAACGAATATGGCTCTATAAGTTGCGGATTGCCAATACGTTGCAAACGAATGCACACCCCTAGCTATCAATACTGCTAGGGCCCTGCTGTTTTTTTGGAAGCCTCTGAGCTCCCATCTGCCAGTTTCTTTGAAGACTTAACCACAAATACTTCTACCTTTCAAAGGAAATCTGCATACTAGATTACTGTAAACCTTCTGTTCTACAAGACATCCAGGATCCTGTGCTTTTTTTGAGAACTCTTAGACCAAAGTCCCCAGCTTAGAGCAATCAGTCACCCCTTGGTGATTAAATAAGCTGGCCACTTCACCCACTTCCACCACTGGTAAATGGTATGGATTACAACACTGAACAGATTTAAGGCTATCATCAGAGCTGGTCTCGTACCTGGAACTTGGTCTGAAGTGTCATTGTCATCAGCTATCACTTATTCATATTAAATTAAGAGGACAAAAGGTCAGAAGGGTAAAGGAAACTACTGAGTATCTGATAAAAATCTGGGCCAGATACGCAGGACACAGATAAAAGACTATGAGATACACATACTGCCAAACATAAGGTCCACTTCCATGGTGAGAAATACTGGTTTACTGGGATTAAGGGCAATCCTAATATATTTATCAACCAGATCTCTGATGATGATGCTTTTTTGAATACATTCCATGCTATCCCAGTATCCAAGACATACCTTGTGGACGTGTCCTAGCAGCAGGCTCCATTGCATCAGGGACTTGCAAGTCTGGCCCAGGTCTAGGCGAGGTCTTTCCCAAATCACAAAATATAGGAAGAAACATTGGCCCAGATACTAATATCCCAGAGCTGATAGTTCAAGCTGTTATCCCTTGTATTGACCAACTCTGTACTCACTAGTGCACAAAAACACATATACCAATAGTGCACAAAATACATGTGAAAAAATAAACTCATGTATGTTACTGTTTTATACACCAGTAACAACAAATGTGTATATATTTGCTATCTATTTTAAGCATATTAATGTGTACTGTTTATTTGCATATGCCCTGCCCTTTTATGCATGCAAATGCATGCAATTTACATGTGCATATGGGTATAAAATGTTGTCTCCCAGTCCATGTCTTCCTACTTGTACCATGTTCCAAAGGAGTGGAACACTTGTGAGGAAGACCAACTTCCTAACCAGGAAAGTGAGCCTTCTTGTCCATGAGGTCATGAAAGTCCAGCATCTTCTGTATGACCCCAGTTCAAGACAGCAGGATCCTACAGGAAGGAGCCAATATGGGAGAAGATCCACCACAGGCTGAATGCAATCTATCACAGTAACAGCAGTGTGAAAGACCTCAGCACAAAGGCTGCACCTCAGACATCTAGTCAAGAGGAAGCAGGCCAGTATGATAGCTGAGGGGCCTGACAGCCAGATCAAATTCACCACAGCTGAACAGGTGGTACTGAGCACCATTTCAGATGCAGCTGTGGGAGGGAATGGCTGACTGGACACCTCCCAACCTCAAAGCCAGCAAGGTGAGCATATGATATAGGAAAGTTCATTAAGATGCATGCATGTAAATAAATCTTATATGTTTCAAGATAAATATTTTTATATGTGCTCCTCACCCAGTGTTGGTCCTGGGTACTTGGATACATAAGGAGGGCGATGTGCCACTCCAGGCCTCATGACCTTCCTGAGGTCATGGACAGTGGGGAAAAGCAAAGCAGTGCATTTGGCTTAATGCAGTGATAAGCACTGAGACTTGGACTGCTCCTTTGTCATTATCTCCTATTAAACCATCAGCACATCTGGCTTATCATTGCAAATATAGAGCTTTCTAGAATGATGGGTTAGCAGTGATGGTATCACCTGGCATCTTATCTGTCTAGTGTTGCTACAGTCTCTGTTTTCACCCAGAAACAACAATATCCCTTTGCTTTGTCATTTGCAGTCCCAGTACATTGGTCGATTCTTTGGGACAGGTACCACTTCTATCCTAGGTCCCACCATAGATGATAGTTGTAACCATGACCTGCTATATCATCTTCCCTCTCCTTATAGTCTAGGGCTGCATGCATTGAATTCAGACTCCAAATTTGGTGGGTGTTCCCTGGCATGGATACCATACCTATAGTACCTCCTTTTACACTGCTCTACATCTTTTTGGACCCTCATTCTGTGTGCACTCTTTTACATATCTAGAAACCTTATCTTTAAATCTGTTCAGAGACTCCTCTATTTATTTATTTATTTATTAAGGCTTTTATATACCGAATTTCTTGATACAAATCAAATCAATTCGGTTTACAATGAACTAAGTAGAATATACAATTAACCAATCAACAAGAGATACAGAGCATACAGTTACATTATAACAAGGAAGCCTTAACTTGGAGTAGGAAAATAAAGAAGGGGTGAACGGAGCAATAAATATATAAAGTGCAATAAAATAGAATAAATACTATATACAGTGGAGGGGGCTAGGAGCCAACCTCTCTTTAATGGATATTAGGCATGAAAAATTTGGAAAAGTTTGTTTACATGGGGACAATATCTAAGAAGATATTGTCCCCATGCAGCCACTCAGTAAAGACAACGCACCCAGTGGAGGAGTGCTATACATCCATGGCATACTGCCACAATCCTGTCAGCTGACAGGCTATATATGAAGAAACTTGAGCCTCACTGAGAGCACTCGGACCTGCAGTAGGCACATATTGGCTTTTTGTAAAGTGTTGGAATAAACACTGATGTACACACATTTCTCCTACTTATATAGACATATGTTTCAGGTTTGATATATCATATGTTGTATTAGTCAGAATGGGCTAGCATAGAAGAATAAGGAAGCCAAGTGGCTGTATATATTGTGAACAGCTAGATGTTCTAGTATTAGCCCACTGAATGCCAGATCTAGTAATCTATCTGTTCAAAGGAAAAGCCATAGGCATTTTAGGACTGCTCTTCCCAGATTGCTATAGGATAAATCAAGGACTGTATCAATCAGTCCAGAAATATTGATCTTGTTGTCAACCTTAATCCAGGTCCAGATGAAGCACTGAGTCATATTTATTTATTTATTTATTTATTTATTTATTTATTTATTTAACAGTCTTTTATATACCGGGGCACGTTAAAAACATCACCCCGGTTCACAATGTAACGTAACGTAGCAACAGGCTTTACAATAATTTAGGATAGATAAACATAAAACATTATTTAGCTTTACAATAAATTAAAATATATAAACATTATGACAACTAACTCAACTTGAGACAGGTGGTTTATCAGGTGGTTACATGATAAACTCTTGAGGAGAGTAAAAGGGAATAGGTTCATTAACTATTCACAAGATAATAGGGTATATGGGTGGTGATGGAGAGGTAGAAGGAATGGAAAGGTAGTAACAGGGTATATGGGCGGTAATGGAAAGGTAGAAGGAAGATGGGGCTGGCGAGAGGGGAGGAGGATGAGGGGAGGGTGGAAGGAAGGGAACAGGGATGGCTGCTGGAGCTGTACAAATGCTTCAAAGGCAAATAGAAAGACAATGGGAATGTTTTCTATACAGTTAGTGGTATAATGGAAATACTGGAAATGGGCCCAGGGAGCTGCTCAGTTAGGCAGAAAGAAAGCCCCAGTGATTGTGAAGAGAACAAGCCAGATTTCTTGTATATTTAAAGAATGTACACAATTTCTTTTACCAGGGAGCAGCCAGCTGAGAAATTAGGTAGGTCGAGAACAAATGGCATCTGATGGGCAAGGCAGTGCTCTTGGGTGCTTCATCCTAGTCCTGAAGAAGGCATTGAGGAGGAGGAACTTGCAGAGGAGCACCAAACACTTGAGAAACATCTGCCATGAGAGAGGAGGAGGAGGAAGAGGATGAGGTGACTGAAATCAAGGTAACA
Source organism: Rhinatrema bivittatum (assembly GCF_901001135.1). Taxonomy (NCBI): domain Eukaryota; kingdom Metazoa; phylum Chordata; class Amphibia; order Gymnophiona; family Rhinatrematidae; genus Rhinatrema; species Rhinatrema bivittatum. Next base: position 328,318,857 of record NC_042616.1, on the reverse strand, counting down.
GATACTCAGTTCCAGATGTCAGATCTCTGGCAGCTTGCAGGTGTTCAGGAGGAGCACAGCTCTGTAGAGGAAGAACTCATCTCCTGAAGAAGAGGAGGTGCAGAGTGGCATTTAATAGCACTGAATGTCAGACTAGTAGACAATATGGCAGAACTGTGGACCGAGATTCAGGGCATGCAGCAGGAGATGCATGGTATTCACCTGGAGCTAGGGAAGATTGATGTTTCTGTGGAGGCCAAGACAGCAGTGTAGAGGGAGTTACTGCAAAGGATGCCCCCTGCCAGCTGCAGCCCTCACCTACTCCATACTATTTCATGGGTCCCTGGATCCATTCTTCAACATCCTTTGCCACACTAGGCTCCTGGATGGCATCTCCCCAGCCCAGAGTTCCACCTGACCCCTTGGCTGCTCCTCTTATGTCACTTCCGCCTCCAACTATAAAGCCTGCAGCAATACATCTCAGAGAGATGTTTCCACTTCTCCAAACAAAAACATGGCTGAGGAGGAGGAAAGGCCTACCACAACTACAGTATGTACAGTACCTGAATGTAATCCACTTCGAAGTGCCAAAAAAGCCAGAATGCAAATAAATAAATAAATAGATAAATAGCTGCCAGGCCATATTCTGGCCAGACTCTGAGTCCTATGGACCCCTCCAGCAGGTCTGATGTGCTACTACCCCCATGTGCCATGCCCTCTGAAGGCAGCGTCAGCTGCGACAGGACACCACTATGGAGGAGCACCAGAATTGGACAATGTAAGAAACTGATGTTGAGCCACTCAGATAAAGAGGGCAGGCAAATTAAATCTTGTATTATTCATCACATAGAGTACACCATACCAATAAATTAACCATCATCTAAAATGTCTTTGTTTCGGAGTGATAATTTCATCTGTAGCTTGCTACTGACTCATGCAATGTATTTCTTGCAGTTCCTCCTAACTCGACTCCTCTTTTTCCTCCTCCTTCTTGTCATCTGGATTATCTTTGTCCCTCTGGAGAAGGCAGGCATCTGGTTTTGGCCAGGTTATGTAGTATACAGCAAATTAGAAAGATCTCACATACTTTAGGTGGAGTGTAGTGAAGGCATCACACAGATATGTTCAGGCAGCAGAATTCTGTTTTTCGTAGGCCGAAGATTCTTTTGATGACTTCCCTGGTCTGCTGGTGGACCCCGATGTGGTGAACCTCTGCAGTAGTCTGTGGGTTAGCCATCAGGGATCATGAGCCAGGTTTTGAGTTGATATCCTCTATCACCTGTAGGGGAGAAGGCAAAGAAGAGCAGTTAGATATACCTCTGGTTTGAGCAGCGGGACAGTGCACAGAACAGGGTTAGAGCAGTACTCCTGTGCCAAAGCTGTCAGTCCACCTAAATATGAGGGAGACAATAAGAAGAGGTTAGTTGGTGTGTGGTGGTAGTGATAAGTGCATTTCTATAAGAAGTCAGGCCCCAGTGATGTGTCTATTCTGGAAGTGGTCATGAATTCCTGATTGTGAAAGGATGTAGGCATCATGTGTGGATCCTGAAAATCTGGGCATAATATCAAAGATGGTGTCTTTGGCATCGCAGACCACCTGCAATAATGAGGAAGTGGAAGCACTTTTGATTGCAATAGGTAGCCTCATCTCCCCCTGGGACCCTTATAGGGACATGACTGCAATCAATAGCCCCATATAGAGAGGAAATGTGCAATTTGATAGAAATCATGCATTATTTGATGTTATATAATCATACAGCATTAGTGGGGCCATAAGATACTGTGTGACTGCAGTTGTATTTTTGCACGTATGGTTTGCTTTGTGAGTAAGCTTCATTTTAATAAGATATTATATGACCAGTGATACTGGCCAGAATATTTCTGTTGTATTGGGTAAAGGAAGGTATGGCTCAGTTTCCAAGTTTAGTACCGATTTTGGATGACAGCAATGTTTGGTATAATCAACAAGAATTTGTGTGTGTGTTTGTGTGTGTGTGGGGAGTAATGTGAAGCTTGATAAAACATTGGTTGTAGCATATATTGAAGCCTGCTTTGTTCAGAAAAAGGATGTGGAAATTGCAGATCTATTAGTGCAATGTAATGTGGATGTGCTATGTATTAATGAGTTATGACATAGGGATAGTGACATAGGTTTCATAAATAGTTTGTGTCCCCCAGGGTGCACTTATGATGGTGTATCCAAGTTGGGGCAGCAGGGTGGTGGGGTTTTAGTAATTTAAGAAAAGGATTGAAGGTAGTTGAGGAAAATTTTACAGATATTGGCAATATGGAGGGCACGTTGTTTCAGATTCAATCATTTACAAATTTTTTGCTTTATATACTACCTTGTCAGACTGTTGATATGCAGATGTAATTATTAGTTATTAGTTCCTTATATTTGTGGCATCAAAGATTATTCCTGATTGGTGATTTTAATATGCACCACGAGGATACTAATCTTCTACAATTAAGAAATTTTCAGCTGCTCTGGATATTTTATGATTAAAACAGCTTGAGACAGAGGCTACACATGGAGCAGGTCACATCTTGGATTTCCTGTTAGTAGAAGAAGAAAGCTTTGTAGAGTGTAACATGATTTCAAAGTTGCAAAATGCATTTGTTTCCTGGTCAGATCATGTTTATTGTTATTTGAAGTGAGGGATCCTGAGATAAAAAATTCTTCGGTTACATTTAATGTATGATACAGTAAAAAGTTTGAAAAAGAAGAATTTAATTGATGTTGGCAAGACATAAATAAAGTTGAAAGTTTTGACTCTTGGGATCAAGCTGTAGCAGGATGGTATATGTGTAACCCCCTCTTCAGTTTATGAGCCAGGAGGGAAGAGGCACACAAAAGTCCTGGGAAGAATCCTTTAACTTTCTCGCACTCTGACACAGTCCAAGGGCCCTGGGACTGCGTTCTTTTTCCAATGGGGGGGGGGGGAGGACTAGATCCTCCAGGGCCCAAGATGGCCGCGGGACTCTCAGTTTGTTGCCCTGAGGGGTTAGCCAGTCACTATTCACTTCAAGGGATGTGAGTGCCGCAAAAGACTCTGGAGTGACTGAATGTCCAAAATTAAATCTTTACTGTCAGAGTTCATAAATAGCAAATTGGCACTGCTAATGCTTATTCCAGTTTTTGACTTGAAACAGGTCAAATTTACAGTTTTTCAGTTTAACTGTGCAAGTGTCTCTCATTATTAGGCAGGGAAACTCTCACCCACTATGATTTAGACAAGCAAGGATCTCAGTCGGGCAGGGTGTTTTTAGATGGGATGGAAAAATCCCTTCCAAAAATACTGATTGGCAAAAAGAATTACAGTATCCGCAGCGTCTTCATTGAGGGGCGGATTTTAAAACGAGCGTGAATAGCCTACTTTTGTTTGCGCTCCAGGCGCAAACAAAAGTACGCTGGATTTTAGTAGATACGCGTGGAGCCGCGCGTATCCGCTAAAATCCTGGATCGGCGCGCGCAAGGCTATCGATTTCGTATAGCCGGCGCGCGCCGAGCCGCACAGCCTACCCCCGTTCCCTCCAAGGCCGCTCCGAAATCGGAGCGGCCTCGGAGGGAACTTTCCTTTGCCCTCCCCTCACCTTCCCCTCCCTTCCCCTACCTAACCCACCCGCCCGGCCCTGTCTAAACCCCCCCCTTACCTTTGTCGGGGGATTTACGCCTCCCGGAGGGAGGCGTAAATCCCCGCGCGTCAGCGGGCCTCCTGTGCGCCGGGACGCGACCTGGGGGCGGGTCCGGAGGGCGCGGCCACGCCCCCGGGCCGCCCCGGGCCGTAGCCACGCCCCCGGAACGCTCCCGACACGCCCCGAAAACGCCGCGCGGTTCGGGCCCACCCCCCCGACACGCCCCCCGACACGCCCCCTCCGAAAACCCCGGGACTTACGCGAGTCCCGGGGCTCTGCGCGCGCCGGTAGGCCTATGTAAAATAGGCTTCCCGGCGCGCAGGGCCCTGCTCGCGTAAATCCGCCCGGTTTTGGGCGGATTTACGCGAGCAGGGCTCTGAAAATCCGCCCCTAAGTTTCTCTCTCCCAGTGTGACGCCGCCGTTATGTGTCCTCAGTTGTCTCAATAGGAATTTTCTTAGGAAAAGTCCAGTAACGGGGAACACAAAATCTCTATACAGGTCTTCCCTTTTCAGGCAGGAATGGTGGCCAAAACTTCTTCCTGAGAATTTAAAAAAATGTTCACAAAAAGGCAAAAAGATAGAACTACTCTGCAGCGGGTCACCATTTGGAATCTTACCTACCTCCTGAATTAACCTAACTGGTGGATATCCCAAATTCCTCCAGCCAGGGCTCTCAAGGAAGGAATTCTCAAAAATAGCAAAAACATCCCAAAAGTCCTATTCAAAAACAGAATCAGCAACCAGAGAGGCACAGATCCCCTTCCCACTCAGGAATTGGCCCAGGCTGCGAAACCCAGAACCCACGCAGGGGAACAGCTCAGGAAGAACACTCCTAGTCTCTCTAACTCCTAACCAAAATGCCACACCCAGCAATACCGCAGCCTGCCTTTATAAGCAGCAGAGGGCTGGCCATTCCAGCAACCTCAGTGGGGGAGCTGTTCAGAAATGGAGCACCCCTCCCTCCACTACCTTTCCCATCCTAACTCACAGGGTTCAAGACTAGAGTCTTATCGAGTTGATTCCAAAGGGTTGTAACACATGCCTCTTGTTAAGGTTTATGGTGAGGTAGCTCCTGTAATTGTGGTTTTGAAGAAAAATGTCATTAACATAAAGGCTTATTGGTTAATGCAGATTTGTGTGTACAGAGAAGCGTTTTGCAGAAGGCTGAGAGAAAATGGCAGAAGAAACCATCAGCTGAGGAGAAGAAACATTATAATGCTGTAGTGCTGACATATAGAGCTATTAACAAAATATTAATTACTTATTAATATGTAATGCTGTCAACAAACCATTGCAGTTTACAATGATTACAACTGCTCTTGCCCAACCTAAATATTAGCTGAATGAGCACCCTAGTGGATAGGATCTTGCAAAGATTTCTATTGAGAAGATGGAAAAGCTAAAACATAAGTTAGATATAGATAATAATAGAATTGAAACATATGATGTGGTTTCATTGTGTGCAACAGACAACACATTGGATAGTTTCCGGTTGATAAATAAAAATGGACTTGAAGATCTTTTTGATAAGATTAGGATAATTAATAATTGTTTAGACCCATGGCCTTTTTGCTAATTAAACATTTGTCAGATGTATTTTCAGATTATTGTATTTATTTATTTATTTGTAGCTTTTATATACCGACATTCGTTTAGTAACATCACATCGGTTTACAAATAACGTAACAAGTAGCAATGGTGCTTTATACATGAACAGTTGAACTGGTTAGAAATAATAACAATACTAGTTACATCTAAGGAACATTTGAAGAAGATAAAGAAGTATAAACTAGATAAATCAGAGATTAAGAAGTTAAAAGATCAAAATACATATTAAATAAAATAAGTTAAAATACAAGTTGCAAAAAATTGCGAGGATGAGAAACTAGTATGATTAAAACTCATACTACATATTGTGTAAAGAGAAATAAATTGAGAATGTAAGCGGAAAGATTTGGTATATGTAAGACAGGAAGGGGATAAACAAGAATAAGGTGGAACGTGTAAGGAATAGATGGGATATACATATTTAAGATATATAATGAATATTGCAGGATAATGCTATAAGTTGCAAAAATTGAGCAATAAATTGAAGCTATGTACAATTAGGAGGTAGGTTATTAACGCATTGGCAATAAATGGTAAACTATAGGGGGCATGAAGGGAAAATGTCTACTGCTATTATAGGGGAGAAGGATCGTTAGGTAAATGCTTGCAAGAAAAGCCATGTTTTAAGTTTTTGTTTAAACTTTTTTGGGCATGATTCCTGACTGAGGTCTGGGGGCATATTGTTCCAGCTTGCCGGCCTGGCTATAGACATGGCGCGTTCTCTAGTTGAGTTGAATAAGGTGGTTTTGTGAGAAGGCCTGTGTAATGTAGCAGCGTGTTATGTTCTGGATGGTCTGGTATGTTTGCGGAAGTATAGAGCATTATTGAGCCAGAGCATGTTTTCGGTATGTAGGATTTTGTGTATTAAAGATAGTGTTTTGTATTTTATCCGTTGTGCGATGGGAAGCCAATGTAATTCTTTGAGGATAGGAGTGATGTGTTCAGATCTGCGGGTGTTGGTAAGTATGCATGCAGCTGCATTCTGCAGCATTTGTAATGGTAGGATGGTCGCTTTGGGGAGGCCAAGAAGGAGGGAGTTACAGTAGTCTACTTTTGTGAGGATAAGGGATTGAAGAACGGTACAGAAATCACATTGATAGAGTAGAAGTTTTAATTTTTTTAGAGTGTACAATTTAAAATAACCATCTTTTATTGTATTGTTAATATGTTTTTTAAGATTTAGCTGGTTGTCAATAGTGACTCCAAGGTTTTTTACACTTTGCGCGAGGGTGATTGCGGGGAATTGGGTAGGGGACAAAGTGTCAATAAAATTGCTTCTCTGGGGGGAGATAAGCATGATTTCAGTTTTGTCAGGGTTGATAGCAAGGTTAATGCTGGTAAGGAGTGCACTAATAGCTGCGAGGGCATTGTTCCAGGTTTTAAGGGCATTATGTAGAGAGTCTGTAATGGGGATGATGATTTGCACATCATCCGCATATATGAAATATGTGAGGCCGAGCTCGGAAAGAAGGTGACAGAGAGGAAGAATGTATATATTAAAGAGGGTAGATGAGAGGGTGGACGCTTGCGGGACTCCGTGGGATAGATTATACGGTTGTGATTCTTTGTTTCCAAAGTTTACTTTATATTGCCTACTTTGAAGGTAAGACTCAAACCAACAGAGGGGGGTATCTGATAAGCCTATTTCTTTAAGACGGTTGATGAGGGTGTTATGGTTTATGGTGTCGAATGCAGTAGATATGTCGAGCATGGCTAGTAGGTATGATTGTCCTTTGTTTAGCCCAGTGAGGAGGGGAGTTGGCAAGCGAGATAAGTTGGGTTTCAGTATTGAAGTGTCTATGAAATCCAAATTGAGAGGGTGAATGAAAATTATGTTTTTCAAGGTATTCAGTGAGTTGTATGCTCACAGTTTTTCTAGGATTTTCACCAGAAAAGGCAGGTTGGAAATGGGGCGGTAATTGGTCAGGTTGGAGGCATCAGCTTTGGGTTTTTTCAATATGGGTTTAATGATGGCTTGTTTGAGCACGGTGGAGGCTTCACCTAGTGCTAGGGAGCAATTAATAATGTTGGCAATGAGAGGAGCTATTAATTCAGGAATGGTCAGGAGCAATTTGGTTGGTTTCATAAGCTATTAGAGAATTGGATTTTAGATCAAACACATGATTACTTGGAAACTTCCCAGTTATTAGATAAGAAGCAGTTTGGCTTTAGAAAGGGTCAAGGAGTCAAAACTCTGTTATTGTGATTAGATGATGTTTATCGGAGGTTAGACAGAAAGAAGACAGGAATAATAGTTCAAATTGATACATCTTCCGTTTTCAACACTTGTTTGCCTTGAGGGATCAGTGGAGGGATTAAGGATGATTAGTATCGGAAGTACTGTTCTACAATGATTCTTTTCTTTTTTGCAAGGTAGAATGTATTAGGGTTTTCAGGTGTTGGAGTGGATTCTTGGGTACTGCGGTGATGACCATGCCCATGGGGAGGAGCCCCGTGAGGAGCCGCAGTACTGGGCTAGACTCAATACACAAAACAGTGAATTCGTATTTATCATACAGCTTGATGGTACTGCCCAGGGGTGGCAGTAGTGAGGTAACCCAGTAGGTAGTCCAGGGATCCTCGGAAGAGGAGACCAGTCCCACGTTCATGTGGCAGTGCAGGATGGAAGAGGGAGCCCAGATGTAGACTCCCAGCACTGAAGCTGTAAGATGACACAAGCTGAGAAGTAGTAGAGCAGTAGGTACCAAGTAGGGAGAGCAGGCCCTCGAGGAGCGAGTACCCGATATCCCAGTTAGGTATCTGAAAGAAAGCAAAAGGGTCCCGAGAAGCGGGTACCCAGGTTAGAGTTGACCCCGAAGGGTAGAGAGCTTCCAGCGGCAGCTGGGAGCAGCAGAGCAGCTTAGACCGGTACGAGACAGGTCCGAATCTGAGTCCTTGCTAACTCGATTAGTCAGCAACGAAGGGAAGGCTAAATACCTGGATGGCATGATGTCACTCAGAGGGGACGCCACCGAGGTTCCCGCCATGACATGGATAAAGACGTGGGTGGCGTGCGAGCGCACACCCTAGGATGTCCTCAGGAAATCCATGGCGAACACCGACGCCTTTGCCGTTCCGGGGACGCCGGAGAGGGCGGCATGAAGACGCGGCAGCAGCCATCTTCCCAAGGCTTGAGGAGAGAGAGAGTGAAGAAAGGTGAGGCACAGGGGTCAAAGCCGTCTGAGACCGACGGACGCAACAGAATGCAACAAGTCTACATTAAGGGATATGGTTCTGCTTTTTTTTCAGATTTGAACTATATACATTTTTCTAAGTCCTCAGTGGGGGTAAATTGAGTCCTTGATTTCTACAATGAGAAGTCTAGCAAGTCTCATGACGTTCCATTTGTTTTTCCATAAATTGTTCATACTAAGCCAAGAAGTGAAGCTTTCTGTTCTGAGATAGGCAGGTTGAACTGCACTTTTTTTGCCTGGATGTTAAAACAAAGATAACAGCACTTTGGCAAGTAAACATTTTCATTGTTTTACTTTATTTTTTTTTAAATAACTCTATACTGTGGCGTGAATTGCTATGGGTCAGGAAATCCAGTATTCAACTGCAGTGGCCAATGTGTCTCAGAAGGGCCTGTGCTGCTTCACTCTGAGAGGATAACTTTCAGAGAACTCTGCTCAGCTGCATATACACGCATATATGGCAGCAAAGAGATATATTACAGGATTTTATAACCTTCAAGTATCACATATGTGCAGATTATCAAATAAGCATATACCTGTCCCCCAACATATGTGCATAATCATGCTTACACACAAACACCTGCAATGCATTGAAAGCACATGCTTTCTCTGCCTATTTTATAAACATATGTGATTATATTTTACACACATTAAAAATAATGGGGCAGATTTTAAAAGCCCTGCACGCGTAAATCCAGCTGGATTTACGTGCACAGGGGCCTATGTTGCATAGGCCACCGGCGCGCACAAAGCTCCTGGATGCAAGTAAGTCCGGGGCTTTGCTTGGGGGGTGTGTCGGGGGCGGCGTGGCATTGGGGGGCGTTCTGGGGGCGGGGCCCTGGGTGTGGTACCAGCCTGGGGGCGTGGCTGAGGCCTCCAAACCAGCCCCTGGGCCTGGGAATGGCAGGCGTAACTTTCTGAACGAAGGTGGGGAGGGATTTAGTTAGGGCTGGGGGGTGGGTTAGATAGGGGAAGGGAGGGGAAGGTGCGGGGGGGCCAGAAAAAAAGTTCCCTCCGAGGCCGCTCCAGTTTCGGAGCAGCCTCTGAGGGAACGGAGGCAGGCTGCTCGACTCAGCGCACGCAGGTTGCACAATTGTGCACCCCCCTGCGTGCACCGACCCTGGATTTTATAACATGCGCACGCTGCTGGGTTGCGTGAACAAATCTAAGCCCACGTATAACTTTAAAAATCTACCCCAATGATTGCTCACGTAAAAGCCTGATTTACAGGCGGAAGTTGCATAATTGAAATCAACAGTTTGCCAATATCTTCACCCAGTCCCTCTCCAGATCATTGAGATCCTCCTTGCTCCTCGCTCTTCACCCTGAAAACTCCCCCCCCCAGTTCACCCAGACCTCCAACCCAACAATAGTAGGCAGCAGATGAGATGAGTCTGATATCAATAGCACTACTTAGCAGGTGTAAAATTGTGCGAATAAGTTTCCTAATGTACTCACGCAAGTCTCTTATAAAATAGCAATTTACATGCAAAAACACTGCTAGAGACTGCCCTTTTTTTGCTAAGGTAAATATGCATGCCAAGGCAAAAATGCATGCATATATTTTATGTTTATAAAATAGCATGAACACAAGTACAAGCTACTTACATGCTGATTTTACACACACAGCTCCTTTGAAAATTCACCCTTAAGGATTAAAGGACACATTTCTTTTTTACCTTCCTGTAGCTGGAAGCAGGCTATATAAAGGTAGTGTTGAATTTGCCTGTTAATAGTTTACAGCTGAAACACAAAATTGAGAGCTACAAAAGAAGCGTTTTTATCATACATTGTACATAAGGAAGAACCTCATCTTTTCAGAAGCCAGGGACTGGGCGCACTTGATGCCTCCTGCACAGGGGTGGATTGACCTATCGGGGGATCGGGCATCCCCCGGTGGGCCAGTCTACCTTGTCACGTGGTCTCGACCGCGTGGCTCTTCCTCAGCCCAGTCTCAGCGCCTTCCAGTCAGCCCCTGCTGGTGGCCAAGCTGGCAGGGGCCGAAGAAATACAAATCGAGGCCGGCGGGGGCCGAAGAAAAGAAGATCAGCCAGCGCGGGCCGAAGAAATGAAGATGGCAACCTCCAAGCCAGCCCCCGCCGGAGAAATTAAAGTCGAGGCCAGCGGCGGCCGAAGAAAAGAAGATGGGCGCCTCCCAGCCAGCCTCAAGCGGGGGCTGGCTGGGAGGCCAAGAGGGCTGAAGAAATTAAAACTGAGGCCGGCGGGGGCCGAAGAAATAAAAATCGAGGCCGGCAGGGGCCGAAGAAGTGAACCGCCGCTGGAGACAAGCTGTTAAGCCTTGGATCGGAAGGGTGCTTCTGTGTGTATGTGAGAAAGGAACGGTGCTTTTGTATGTGTGTGTGTGTATGAGAATAGTGCAACTTTTGAAAAGTTGGATGAAAGATTAAATTACTGAATGTTAAGCATCCCTCTTCTAGAAAATAAAATGTAGCAAAGTGGGTAGAGACAAATACTAAAGCAAAAAAAAAAAAATTAAACTATTTAAAATGTTCATCTCAGCAAAATCACAAATTTAAGATACTGATGCCAGGTGGGTTGGTTTTTTGTTTTTTTTTTTAGCATAATTTAAGCATGAAGACTAGAATAGTTCCAATCTGAAATGGTTTTGCCATTTTTTTTAAGCCTTTAGAAAATGTATATTTTTAAATGACTAAGACTGGAATCTTCCCATTTAAAAGGGAAGTTGACTAAGGATGTTTTTCGGTTCCATATCTCCCACATGAATAATCATATGACTGATAGTTTGAAGAAAGACACTTGCTTTATTGCCTGAAAGCGCAAAACAAGAGAAGCTGTACGGTGTGGGTGGCTTTCCCTTGGGAGGACAGAACCTGAAGGAAGGGTGTCATTTCGGCTTCTGATAGGAATGTGGTTTTCTTATTTAATGGTTGGGATTATCACTTTCACTTTTAGTAAAAGTGAAAAATGCTGCAAGTCTGAAAGCAAGGTGCTTCTGTGAGAGTGTAGTGTGTATGTGAGACAGGGAGGGTGCTTCTGTGAGTGTAATGTGTATGTGAAACAGGGAGGGTGCTTCTGTGTGTCAATGTGTGTGTGCAAGAGATTTGGAGCATGTTTTTGCCTGACTTGTGGCTGTGAGAGAGGGCATGTGTGTGATTGAGCCTGTTTGTAAGTGAGATAGAACATGTGTATAATTGAGAGCTTGTGTGTAAGTGAAATAGAGAGAGAGCATGTGTATGATTGAAAGCCTTTGTGTAAGTAAGAGAGAGCAAGAGCATTGTGCGATTGAGAGAGACTGGCCAGAGAGGTGACATGTGTATGTGTGAGACTGATCAGGGAGATGACTGGTATGTGTGTGCTCATGTGTGAGTGAGAGAGAGAGAGTCTAGTTGGGGAGATGATTGGTGTGTGAGAGGCAGAAACTGGTCTTGAGGGTATGACTGGTGTGTGTGTGTGAGTGAGAGAGAGAAGAGATTGGTTGTGGTCCCTAAGGAAGAGGACCATGAGGACAGCTTCAGCAGCTACTGCTGCTTCTGGCGTCACCTGCAAGGGAAAGGAGTAGGAGAACTGCTGGAGAGGGTAAGTAAAGGTGGCTTTTTAAGTTCATTTTTCTTGACTGACTACCATTTTAATTATTGGGTAGTATGTGATGTGTCTGCTGTTTGAAATATTTTATTGGTGTTTGGTAAAGGTTTCAAAATTTCCTTGAGTCTTTAATTATTGGATATTCTATTCATCAGCTGTTTTGAAATTATTTTATTAGTATGATTTTATAATTATGAGTCATGATTTATATATCTTGATTTTATTGATTGTTTCATGAGGAATGGTGACATTTTTGTTTTTCCATTGTTGCACTGTATAGAGTCTGGCATGATACGTTTTACAGTTTAGTTTTTGTCTGCACATTTCTATTTATACTTTATGTGGCTTTATTCTGTATTTGGTGAGAGTTTGTGTTCTGCATGCAAAGACTGAGAGGAAGCATTCTTTTAGCATGTGGTTTCTCTGTAGTGATCTGTAGTAGCTTGGCCTGTTCTGTTTTCCTGATAGGTGGTGTATTGATATTTTAGATTCTGGTGTAATATTTGTGGTATTCTTTTTCATAGGTGGGGTTGTTATTCTTTGAGTTTTGGCAAATAGTACTGTGTTGATACGGGAGTAGCATGCTGAAATATAAGGGTGTGTACATATATATGTAAATTAAATATGTAAATTATATATGTAAATGTAATTGGGTACCCACGGGCCAGTATGGAGAAAAATCCCCCGGGCCACTATTTTCCCTCAATCCGCCCCTGCTCCTGCAGTTTTGCTAGCATATTATGAGGTTACCACACCATACTGGTCTGTGGGAATTGGCATTCCTATACTCCCTTTGCAGCATTACCATAGGATCAGTTTCCTTTGGGTGCATTACTGAAATAAGGCTCTGGAATCCATAATTTGAAGTGGAGAACATTTTTTGTTACTGCTTAAGTCACGTTGAAGCAGGATCAGTACTTAACCTAGAGCAAAAGAAAATATGCTTGTGAGGTGCTAATTGAAGTCTTTTGTATTATTCTTTAACAAGTAGGACTTTGTGTATACACAAACTATTTGTATAAAAATGCTTTGACAAATCGTATGCTTTACATTTTTGCGAATAGGGAAACTGATTCTTTCAAAATATGTATTCCTTTCTCATGGATTTAGTCAATATGGCTTCCTACTAATGCTCTTTGGTTCAGGGGATGACCCAAAATTAAATTTTTGTAGGTCTGGTTTGAAGAGGGGCTCTTGGTTACCTTTATGGTTCAGATTTGCTGGGGATTTTCATGACAATATGCAGCTGACTCTTCTGCCACTGAAAAGATATACCACTGTCTTTCTGCGTGGAGGAGTAGCCTAGTGGTTAGAGCAGTGGGCTACAAACTAGGAGACCAGCGTTCAAGTCCCACTGTAACTCCTTGTGACCTTCGGCAAGTCACTTTACCCTCCATAGCCTCAGATACAAACTTAGGGGCGGATTTAATATAATAATATTATATAATATAATGTTACATTTCATTACAAATCAGTCAAAGGGGTTACAATTAAAGATTCCATTCACTTTTTTTTTTCACAGTTTTGCATTTAATTACAGTACTATTACCCTACGATCTTATTGCAGTAGGCTAAAATAGCGGGACCTTTTTTCCTCACCATTAAAGGGATATTAAGCAAGGGGCAGGAAAAAGCATGACTCGTTGTATCTCTAGATGTTACTATGTGGGACTTGCTTGTTCCTGCTCATTTTCACCTGGCTGCATTTACGGTTGATGGCATGGCAGTATTTCACCAGGGTTGTGCTCTAAATCTTCTTGCTTTCTTGCTGTTGGTTTGTCTGCAGGCCAGAGGAAAGTGTTTGACCTCCCTTTTGGAAGCTGCCTCTTCCGCAGTGAAGTTTACGACAACCAGTCCACCTTTGCGTATGATGGCTGCACGACATGCACCTGTATGGTAAGTCACTTATTACCTATTATCCTTGTAATACAGGCAGGGACCTTTGTTTATTATAACCAACAAAAACAGGAGAAAATCATGAGGGGGTGGGGGGGGGGAAGCAGTTCTGAATATCTGCCCAGGGTCAGCAGCTGCCCCTTAGCCGGATAACTTCTTTTTGTATAATCATTTTCTTTTGTTTGGTTATAATAATAAACACTGATAAATTCTCATGGAAAAGAAAGTAAAAGCTGAAAACAAAATGTCCCTAATTAATAGGAAAGATGCACAGGCAAGAACAAGGCTATTAGGCTAGTCAGCTTTAAAAGGAATGGACATCTGCCAATGAAAAATAAATATAGGACTCAGGGTTAGATTTAAACCTGGGGCAAAATTCCTGCCACAAGAAAAAAATTGGCAGAATTGCAAGCAAATGCAGAGTAATTTGTGTTTCGCTTGGCAGGAAATTTAAACCCTGAGCCAAATAGAATCCTACAGTAAAAGACAAATGTACAAAGCTCAATGTGGAGGCGAAGAAGCAGGAGGCATTTTTTTCCCACACACATTAAGAATGTGACATTTTTGTTGGCGGTTTGCAGTCTTTTTTTGAGAATGCTTGGTTAGGGTCTGCGAAACACAACATCCTGCAGGGATATTTCTTCTTTTGCTCATGGTGCGCTCTTACAGGCAGCTGGGTGTGTGGATAGCTGGAATGATTATTTTATTTCTGCGGTAGTGTAAGAAAATCAAAGCAGCAGTAGGAAACATCATTCAATTGCACTTGGTTAAAACAAAACAAAATAGTTACGACCTCCCTCTTCCTTCTGATTTTTATTTCATTCTAAAGTAGTGCTGTAATGTTTCTAAAAACTGCCTCTGCCGCGTTGAATGTATGTAGCTAAAGATGCTGCTGTTTGGATCCCTCTTGCATTGCTATGCATGTGTTCATTCTGCATTAATGTATATATACACATGCGTACATTAATGCAGAATGAACAGCAGAAGGGGGGACTTCGAGAAAGAGAGGATTATGCCCTTCCATAGGTCTCAACCTCTATAGAATCTAGCTAAGGAAAGTTAAGATGACACTTTTCTCCTTCATCATCATTGTGAAAAGGAAAAGGAGAATCCAGCTTCATAATGTTTCCTTTTGGAGGTGTGTGCAAATGGAAGAACAGAGCGTTTCTTTCTGTATCGGCCTGAAAGAAACCATTCTCATCTGAACTAAATTGTCCATTTGTAACAAACCAGTAACTCTTAAATCTTTTATACTTGAGATCGCTGGACCACCAGGGCTTTTAGTAAGTCTTGGGGAGGGATCGGGATGGTGGGGGGGGGGGGGGGTTTTGGGGTTGTAATACAGAAAATGTGAAGGGTTGGGGTGTTTTTCTTTTTAAATAAATATGCCCCTTCCCCCCCCCCCGCACTAACCCGAAAAAATGAATTTCCCCCGAAGTTCGGGGAAAATCCATTTCATGGTTCAGGTCCCCCGAACCACTAAGAATTAGGTAATTTTATCAAAATTGCCTAATTCGTGATAAACAAATGCACATCCGTAGTTAAAAGGTGAGGTAAAAGAGGCTATTTTAGCCAAAAGATCTTCATTCAAAAATTGGAAAATTCATTAGAAGAAGACAGGATAAAGCATAAACATTGGGAAGCATAAACATTGGGAAGTTAAATGTAAGAAATTGATAAGACAGGCTAAGAGAAAATTTGAAAAGAAATTGGCCATAGAGACAAAAACTCACAATAAAAACTTTTAAAAATATGTCCAAAGCAGAAAGCCTGCAAAGGAGTCGGTTTGACCGTTGGATGGTCAAGGGACACTTAGAGAAGATAAGGACATCACAGAAAGATTAAACAATATCTTTACTTCAGTGTTTACTGAAGAAAATATTGGAGAGATACCCGTTGCAGAGAAGGTTTTCATGGGTGATGATTCAGATCACCTGAACCAAATCATGGTGAACCTGGAAGATATGTTAGGCCTGATTGACAAATTGAAGAGTAGTAAATCACCTGGACCAGATAGTATACACCCCAGGGTTCTGAAAGAACTAAAAAAATGAAATTTCAGACCTATTAGTAAAAATTTGTAACCTATCATTAATATCATCCGATGTACCCGAAGACTGGAAGATGGCTAATGTAACCCCTATTTTTAAAAAGGGATCCAGGGGTGATCCTGGAAACTATAGACTGGTGAGCCTGACTTCAGTGCCAGGAAAAATCATGGAAACTGTTATAAAGAATAAAATCACCAAACATTTAGATAGACATGGTTTGATGGGACACAGCCAGCATGGATTTACCCAAGGGAAGTCTTGCCTCACATATCTCCTACATTTTTTTGAAGGGGTGAGTAAACATGTGGACAAATGTGAACCAGTAGATGTGGTATATTTGGATTTTCAGTAGGTGTTCGACTGAGAGGCTGCTAAGAAAACTAAAAAGTCATGGGATAGGAGGTGATGTCCTTTTGTGGATTGCTAGTTGGTTAAAAGACAGGAAACAAAAGGTAGGATTAAATGGTCAGTTTTCACAGGGGAAAAATGTAAACAGTGGAGTCCCTCAGGGACTGGTGCTTTTTAATGATATAAATGATCTGGAAAAGGGTACAACGATTGAGTTGATCGAATTTGCGGATGATACAAAATTATACAGAGTAGTTAAATCTCAAACGGATTATGATGAATTGCAGAAGAACCTTGTGAGACTGGAAGATTGGGCTTCCAAATGGCAGATGAAATTTAATGTGGAGAAGTGCAAAGTGATGTATATAGGGAAAAATAACCCTTGCTGCAGTTACACAATGTTAGGTTCTATCTTACAAGTTACCACCCAGGAAAGAGATCTGGGCGTCATAGTGGATAATACATTGAAACTGTCAGCCCAGTGTTCTATGGCAATCAAAAAAGCAAACAGAATGTTAGGAATTATTAAGAAGGGAATGGAAAATAAAACGGAGGATGTCATAATGCCTCTGTATCGCTCCATGGTGAGACTACAGCTTGAATACTGTGTGCAGTTGTGGTCACCGCATTTCAAAAAGGATATAGCTACACTGGAGAAAGTGCAGAGAAGGGTGACCAAAATGATAAGGGGCATGGAATGGCCGCCTAAATAAATCAATTTGAAAAAACCCCCCACCCTCCTGCCCCCCACCAAGACTTAGCAAAACTCCCTGGTGGTCCAGCAGGGGGGTCCGGGAGCCATCCCCTGCACTCTCACACCCTCAGTGCTGGTTTCATCATGGCACCGATAGCCTTTGACCTACTATGTCACAGGGGCTACTGGTGCCATTGGTCAGCCCCTGCCACATGGCCATTGGCGCCATCTTGTGCTCCTACTATGTGACAGGGGCTGACCAATGGCACCGGTAGCCCCTGTGACATAGTATGGGCAAAGGCTATCGGCGCCATTTTGATTACTGGCAGCCGATGGCCCGAGGGCAGGAGATCGCTCCGGGACCCCCGTTGGACCCCCCAGGGACTTTTGGCCAGCTTGGGGGGGCCTCCTGACCCCCACAAGACTTGCCAAAAGTCCAGCGGGGGTCCGGGAGTGACCTCTTGCACTCCGGCCGTTGGATGCCAGTATTCAAAATGGCACCGATCGCCTTTGCCCTCACTATGTCACAGGGATCAACAGTTGGCCCCTGTGACATAGTGAGGGCAAAGGCAATCGACTGCCAGTAATCAAAATGGCGCCGATAGCCTTTGGCCATACTATGTCACAGGGGCTACCGGTGCCATTGGTCAGCCCCTGTCACATGGTAGGAGCACAAGATGGCGCCGATGGCCATGTGACAGGGGCTGACCAATGGCACCGGTAGCCCCTGTGACATAGTAGGTCAAAGGCTATCGGCGCCATGATGAAACCGGAACCGAGGGTGTGAGAGTGTAGGGGATGGCTCCCGGACCCCCCGCTGGACCACCAGGGAGTTTTGGTAAGTCTTGGGGGGGTCAGGAGGGTGGGGGGGTTGTAGTTAATTTTAATTTTAGCTGGGACACGAATAGAAATCGCCGTATTAACGCATCAGGGCGCCATACGGCCGAATGCAACGTATCTGCTCCCCGACGAATCCGAATCCCGAATGCAACATATGGCGTCCCTCTGCACATCCCTAATGTCACCCCTTCCTTGCACTGACTCCAATTGGCTAGCCGATGCCCAATACCTCCCTCCCTTTCCCCTTTAGATGCCCTCATCCCCCTACTGGGACCACCATTCCTAGCCCAGCCAAAACTAATAGAATGGGGTGGGGAGGGGGAGGGCATATCCTATGGAAGAAAGATAGAAAGCTCCCAGTCAGCAAGGTGGGGGGGGGGGGGGGGGGTTGCTCAATCATATTGTAAGCACTCCTGCTGATCCAGAGTCTTTCTTTATATTTCACATTTTCCTGTAAGAAAAGGTATGCACATTTAAGTATTGTCATATGCCTCTGTTGTCGTTTCTGTGGATTCTTTTAATAAGGATCAGCCCAGCCTAGCCTCCCCCCCCCCCCCCCCCAAGTTTACTGAGCTTATTGATGGGGAAAGTGGTTGAATTAAGGGAAAGGATTGTTCTAAAACATTAATACCGATACTTCTTGTCATGGGTGCCAAATATGAGTTTGCTATGGTAAGGGGGAAAAAATGCATCTCAGTCCTGCATGAAACCCTCTTCAGGCTGAGATTTTATTGTCTGGAACAGGCTTTGGCTCCCAGTGCATTGTTTATCAGAATAATAAATACCACATGTAGTAAAAATAGCTGCAGCATTGGTATAGGGCATACGTCTTGCTGTAGCGCCAAGTATTTCATGTCTCAAGTAAGAGATCCTCGAGGCTGAAGTGTAAACTTTCCTGTAACATCAACTTAATTCCTACTGTTGCCATCCAAATAATTTTTTTTTGAAATGCATGCTGGTACAGCTTCATAGATAATCCATTGTTTTATTTTGGTTTTCTTTCTATGCACGTGCTTTTTATTCTGCTTTCTATTACCTTGCTATTTTTGTTGCCTCCTGCGCATTTAAGCCTGTCTAGGTTATTTTTTTTTCTCTAGTTTTATAGGAAGCATATGCAGTTGTAGTTATGAGAAATTTGGACCAATGTTTTCATTGTTTCCTGTGCTTGAGTTAGCCTTTGTCTTCTCCTGCTAACACTGCGCAAAGTAAACCTTGGTTCTGAGCATAAGCTTGTGTGTCCGTGCTGGCCCCTGTTACTCTCGGGGTCCCTAATGGCCAGATTTAAGTTTCAGGAGGTGACATTGCTGGTTAGTTTGCACAATTTTGAAATAGTCAATTTGCTGCGATTTCTGGAAGGGAAAAAAATATTCCCCAGACAAAACCATTGCAAGCAAAATATTCTATGAAATTGCTGTGGGATTTATGCCTATTTCTTGATTTCAGTAATTTTGGAATATAAATATGCCCCTCCCCCACCCCCGGTCCAGACTATGAATTACCCCTATGCTTGGGGTGGGGAGTACCACATGAGAAATTATATTTACTAAATGATTTATCTTCAGGTTCATAGCCTGAGTGGGAGATGAGACAAGGTCCTGGTCTCCCGATATCACAATTCTGTGCCGTCCCCAAACAACCTCTCACTTGTGGCAGCACAGGACAGATAAAATCATCACACCAGAAAAGAACCGTAATTAATCTTTTTACCAGTATTATGTAAGTAGACAGTAACTCCAACCAGAACATTAAATAGGAAAAGTACAGTAGTGAAGAATAATATGAACTTGCATTTTTCTCATTTTAAATCAAGCAATGCAAAAACAACACTGATATTGCCTGTTTGCCAGGGCAACCAACTTACTCATGTGGATAGTCAGAAAAATATAAGGAATGCTAATAGAGAAAGGTTGGGGGGGGAAACAGTGAAGTACACAACTTTCAAAAATTGTCTTTACCTTTGAGTACTCTCTTTCCTGGGAAACTTCCTCAAATGGTTTACTTGGTACTAAACAGAAAGTGGGCCTGGTTCCACTCTCTTACAAAAAGACCACGGTCCATTAGCTTCTCTTTCCCTGTCCTAATTTGTGTGGCTGTGGCAAGAAAGGCTGAGAAAGATAAAATGAGGTATTGAATTTGTAACAAAAGCAAAGAAATAAACCTTCTCCCTCCTTTGCTAAGATACTCTCTGTGCAAAGTTTAGATTACTGAACTCAGTCTCTCAGGAGGGTGATCCAGCCATGTGCTCCTGGGCCTGGATAGGAATTCTCTCAGTCTCTTTGTCTCTCAGTACCCGGCTTCTCTGTCCCTTGTTGAAATTTTACATGTAATTCGGCTATGAAGCAAGAAGAGATGTCTGTTTCTCTTTTTCCTCAGAGTACAGGCTTCTGTCTCTTCCTCTTGATAATTCGCTCTTAAAGAGAACTGATTGCAGAGCTTCCAGATGCACTCCTCTCTTCCTGACTCCTGGCTCCAACTCCTGGCCATCCCTGCCCCTCACAGACAGACAGAGCCATCCAATTTGTGCCTTTTCTTCTTTAAATGGTCTCCCAGCATTCCTTTGGCTTCCTCCTCTGCCAGCTATGTAGTGCTGTCCTCTGGGCAGGCTAAACAGTACAGCCCTTTTCTAAACTTGTTAACACTGTGAGTGCTGGATGCTGGTTCTGACAGAACATGTGTCCTTCACAGAAGAGCACAAAGGGGGTTTTGACATATTTTTATATTCTTTCACCTTGGCTGCAATAGCTTGTAGTCTCTGCAGGTTTGAAAACCCTGTTTTGACAGGCCCAAAACACATCACTCAGATCTAGACACAGCTTGGTCCACATTGTAAGGCTTCAACACATGATAAGCTTGTGGGGGCAGGAACCTGCTGTATGTTAGCTTGCTACATTCCCCACTCACTTAACTGCAGAGTATGTCCTCATGTCTCTGATAAGGAAAAGGGTTAAACATCCTTTGTCTAATACAATTCAATCACTAACTAATAAAACAGCAACATTAACAGCATTCACTTTCTCAAATCAGTTCAAACTTAGAGTTCTTTTCATACTTGCCATTATCCCCCAGGAGGCTGTTGGTTGAGTGAGCTTCTGTACTGGCTTAATCACCCTTTTTCCTAATGGTTCTTAACCTCCCCCACCATTTTCCAACTGTGGATCATCCTCTCTACCATTACTATAGCAAGGGGCTTCAAGTACTACCTGGGGTGGCCCACTGGTTTCTGAATTTTCATGTGTTTTTGCACTGCCTGAAAGGCTTCTCTCCCCACTGATTAGCTCAGACAGGGGTTCAGGTTCACCCGACTCATCAGGGGTGGCCCTAACAAATTCAGACATAGGAAGCAATGAGGTAAAAAGAGAAGAAGCTTGAATTAGTGCAAGATTTTGTCTGAGGGCATAGTGCCCCCAATGGTTTAACTGATGGTATTTGGGTGAAATGTCTCACCTACGCGATGGGATCAGAACTCTTCTTTCATGAGACTGCAGCAGAATCTGATTGAGAGCCCTCACTCTCTGATGGTTCTACTAATTGGTCTGGGGGAACCTTTTTGTTCACAGGTGTGCTACCATGTCTGGAACCTCAGTTGCCGGAGTGGCTGTGGCTAAGGTGTAAATGAGGGAGCAGTGTCAAGTAGGGATGTGCATTCATTTAGGATGAAACCCGAACAAATTTTTCCCGAAATGTTAGCGTGCATTAACCCAAAATTTGGGTCCCCCTGAATTTCAAAGGCCCAAACTGCAGGAAATATATTTCCTGCGGTGGGCCAAAAACGAAGCCCAAACCGAAAGGTTCAGGCTTTGCACATCCCTACTGTCAAGTGAGGGCAATTGCAGCATCTGCCCTAGGGGGAGCAGGTGAATCTGGTGTAATGTTCTTTCAGGGCCTTGACCACTTTCTGGCCATTACTCAGTAGACAGGTAGGTTTGGTAACTTGGAGAAAATGAGATATGTTTCTTTGTGCCACTGATTGATCAACTTAGGCTTTCATCAGTACCTAATACCCATCAATCAGTTCATGATTCTTAACTTTGGCATCATATCGGATTTTGTTACTGGCATTTCAGTTTCTTGCTGCTTCAGAGACTGCCTGGTAGGCCAAGTTCAATTGCTCCTTTAAGTCCTCAATATATTTGAGATGGCTTCTTGCAGAGTTGTCATTAGAGAACACTCCAAAGCATAAATCCTCTGGCAACTGAACCTTTCTACCAAATATGAAGTAGTAGAGAGAATATCCAGTAGCTTCATTCTTTGTACAATTATATACATGAACCAACCTGCTCACATGCTGGCTCCATTGAAGTTTCTACTAGGGATCTAGAGTATCCAGCATATTTAGCAGGGTTTGATTGAATCGCTCAGGCTGGGGATCACCTTGAGGGTATAATGGGTGGTATGTGATTTCTTGATATCACAAATCTGACACATTTCCTTAATCAAATGTCTCAAACTTGATCTGAGTAGATATGATTAGGAAGTCCATAATGGACAAAATATTTCTTCCATAGTACCTTGATCACAGTAACTACATGCTGATTTTTGTTGGGGAATGCCTCGGCATATCTAGTGAAGTGTTGAGTAACTACTGGGATGTTACCAGTATTGCAGGTGTCATTTTCTAAGCACAGGAAGTCAATGCAAACCAGATCAAGGGAGCCCTTGCTGGTGATATTAGTCAAGGGGGCAGTTCTAGTAGGGAGGGTCTTCCACATAATGGGCCAGATTTTCAAAGGGGTACGTGCGTAAGATACGCGCATACCCCCTGAAAAACCTGCCCGAAGTTCCCTCCTGCCCGCGCCGAGCCTATGTTGAGTAGGCTCGGCGGGGCGCGCAAGCCCCGGGACGCGCATAAGTCCCGGGGCTTTCCTGGGGGGGCGTGTCGCTGCGGCATGTCATTCGGGGGCGGGGCTGCTGGAGTGGTTCCAGCCCAGGGGCATTTCGGGGGCGTGGCCGAGGCCTGTGAAACGGCTCCCGGGCCTGGGAATCGCGTGCCGGTGGCAGCCCGGCGCGCGCAAGTTACGCCTGCCTTGGGCAGGCGTAACTTGTGCAACAAATGTAGGGGGGGTTAGGTAGGGCTGGGGGGATGGAATAGGTAGGGGAAGGGAGGGGAAGGTGCGGGGGGGGGGGGGGGGAAGGAAAGTTCCCTCCGAGGCCGCTCCGATTTCAGAGTGGCTTCGGAGGGAACGGAGGCAGGCTGTGTGGCTCGGCGCATGTAGGCTGCCAATTTTGCACAGCCTTGCACACGCCGATCCCGGATTTTAACAGATACGCGCGGCTACACGTTTATCTATTAAAATCCTGCATACTCTTGTTTGCGCCTGGTGCACGAACAAAAGTACGCATATGCGCAAATTTGTAAAATCTACCCCAATATATTTCCCACAGGTCTTTACATATGCTTCCACATCTGCTGACTGCAGGGGCCAATAGAATATGGCCCTTAATTCAGTAATACGATTTATCTCCATGTGTCCAGTATCATCATGCAAGATCCTCAGTACACACCTCTGGAACGTCTGAGGCAATATTAGCTGCTTCTTTACTTTAGATTCAGTGTCTTAAATGATTCAGTGTAGTAAGTCACTGGTCCTTACTATGCAATCCCATTTTCTCAGCCACAGGGGAACATCTGGGTGCTGTGACACCACAGATGGAGTTGGCCTGTGGTACTTCTTAGATTGCCAGACATCCCAAGGCCAGGGTCACATTTCTGAGCCTGTTGGAGATCAGCTTTCCGTAGGGAGGTTAACCCTTCCCCTTTCAGACTAGCAACTCTGATATAGGTAACTGGCAAGCAGTGACAGATTTGAGCAGCAAAACTATAGCTTCTACCTCATCTGGGGGTGACACAAGGCTTTTATGCTATCCTCTGGCTCCTGTATCCATTGGTCTGAGTCTTTCTTACTGTAGACCCTTCATGACAGAGCATCAGCATCAATATTGGTCTTACCAGGATGATATTTTAAGTCAAAGTCATTTGTGGCTAAAGTGGCCAAGCATCAGTGCCCTGTTGCATTGAGCTTAGCAGTGGGGAGTACATAGGTCAATGAATTATTGACTGTGTACACAGTGAACTTGGCATCATATAGGTAATCATAGAATTTATCCACTATAGCCCATTTTAATGGTAAGAATTCAAGCTGATGCACTGGGTACTTTTTCTCAGATTCAGTCAGCTTCCTACTAGCAAAAGCAATAGGCACATGCAATTGTAGTGCTCTTCATATAGTATTGTGCCCAACCCCTCCAGGCAAAGGTCAATGTGCAGGATTTACGGCAGATGGCTGTAAGCAAAAGCCAACATAGGGGCGTATGTTAGTCGATAAATGATTTCTTTGAAAGCCTCTTTGCAGTCTGTGGTCCTCCTGGCACCAAAAGGTTCAAGGAGTTTGAATACTTCACTCTTAAGCCAGGGGCCTTGGTCTTATCTTTTCTTTCTGGGGGATAACTTCTTGTGGAAAAATCTTTTTTTAATGCTTCAAAGCAGATTATATTCAGGTACTAGAGGTATTTCCCTATCCCCAGAGGACTTATAGTCTAAATTTGTACCTAAGGCAATGGAGAGTAAAGTGACTTGCCCAAGGTCACAAGGAATGAGAGCAGGACTCAACGCTGGTCTCCTGGTTCATAGCCCACTGCTCTAATCACTAGGCTACTCCTCCATTCTTCCTTGTGAGGTCTGCAGGGGTCTTATTATTATTGAGGAATAGTTCTAAATAAATCTGTAGTGACCACAAATCCTAAAAAGGATCTCAGGGCCTTCAAAATTGTAGGCCTCAATCACATAGCCACTGCTGCAATCTTGTCAGGGTCAGTAGCGATGCTCTTCTCCGACCCAATATGCCACACATATTTCACCTGAGGCAGGCAGAACTGACACTTGTCCAGGGGCAGTTTGAGCCCCCGAGCCTCCAACCGATCTATGGTCTTCATTAGCCTGGCCTCATGCACTTCTAATGTCTTTCGAGAGACAATGAGGTCATCTAGATTAGAGATGTGAATCGTGTCCTCGATCATCTTAACGATCGATTTCGGCTGGGAGGGGGAGGGAATCGTATTGTTGCCGTTTGGGTGTGTAAACTATTGTGAAAATCGTTAAAATCGTGAGCCGGCACACTAAAACCCCCTAAAACCCACCCCCGACCCTTTAAATTAAATCCCCCACCCTCCCGAACCCCCCCCCAAATGCTTTAAATTACCTGGGGATCCAGCGGTGGTCCGGAACGGCGGCGGTCCGGAACGGCCCCCTCAATTGAATCGTGTTGTCTTCAGCCGGCGCCATTTTGCAAAATGGCCGCCGCAAAATGGCGGCGGCCATAGACCAAAACGATTCGACGCAGGAGGTCGTTCCGGACCCCCGCTGGACTTTTGGCAAGTCTTGTGGGAGTCAGGAGGCCCCCCCAAGCTGGCCAAAAGTTCCTGGGGGTCCAGCGGGGTTCCGGGAGCGATTTCCTGCCGCGAATCGTTTTCCGTACGGAAAATGGCGCCGGCAGGAAATCGCTCCCGGAACCCCCGCGAACCCCCGCTGAACGACCTCCTGCAGTCGATCTCCTGCCGGCGCCATTTTCCGTACGGAAAACGATTCGCGGCAGGAAATCGCTCCCGGAACCCCGCTGGACCCCCAGGAACTTTTGGCCAGCTTGGGGGGGCCTCCTGACCCCCACAAGACTTGCCAAAAGTCCAGCGGGGGTAATTTAAAGCATTTGGGGGGGTTCGGGAGGGTGGGGGATTTAATTTAAAGGGTCGGGGGTGGGTTTTAGGGGGTTTTAGTGTGCCGGTTTTCCTGCCCTCCCCCTTCCCCCGATTTACGATTTTTTGACGATAAATCGGGGGTATTGGTATTGTATCGTGGCCCTAACGATTTTTGACGATTTAAAATATATCGGACGATATTTTAAATCGTCAAAAAACGATTCACATCCCTAATCTAGATTGTTCATTACTGGAGGGCTGCCATGCTCCAGGAGTTCAAGAGTATCATTACCTGCTTTTACAGGGAGTTCAAATTTTTATCTGAATGCTTTAAGCACGCAGAGATTTCAAAGAAAAATCATTACCTGTGTTCTCCACGCTCACAGAGAGTTCAGAGAAGGCCCTTCTTAATAATTAACAACTACTTTTTATCTTTAAAATAAATAATCTTTATTAGTAGTAAGCAAGAAAGTGAGAGTAAATACAACAGGTTTCTTGGGAGCAGCGTAATAGTCTTAATGGTGACATATTACCTAGCCTGCTCAGTTATTACAGGATACATCATTGTCTTATATACATGTCTACTAAAACTAATGATGTCACAATGCCTTTATCTTGGTACACTCCTTTCCCTACTCAGTAGCCAGGCCTTGAAGCATCAGCAAGTTTCTTACACAAGTTTCTACGCAACCTGCTTCTGCCTGTCTACGCAACCTGCTTCTGCCTGTCATCCAAGGACTGTTTTTCTTGCTCATAATGACAAATCACATTCTTTCACTTGTGCAAAGCTGTTTCATTAATTTCATCATTTAACTGTTTAAATCCAGAATATTATCAAGATGCACCAACACTTCCAGGAGATTCATGTCTCCCACAGTTTTTTCCATAAGTTGCTGGAACATGCTCCAAGCTTCTGTAACTCCTTGGGGCATCTGCTTGAACTGGTAGAAACCCAGGGGAAAGATGAAGACGTTTTTTTTCCTTATCATTTTCTTTCAAGAGGATCTGGTAATACCCACTTCTTAGATCTAACATAGAGAACCATTTGCTTCCTGTCAGACAATCTAATACATCATCTAACCTCGGCAGGATGTATTGGTCTGGAATAATTCTCAGGTTCAGTGTCTGGTAGTCTATACACATCTGATCTGCCCCATTCTTCTTCCTAACCCTCATTATGAGGAGGCATAGAGGCTTCTTGATTCTTGTATTATTCCAGCAGCCAACAGGTCCTGGAGATGCTTTTGACTGTCCTCAATGTTGCCTAGGGCTAGTCGCCATAACCTCTCATGGAAAGGATGAGTGTCGTGCAGGGGTATAGTTTGCTCTACCCCTTTGGCCAACCCCACATCCCACTCCTGGGTGGAAAACACATTGCCACGCTTGGATAGTTGCTGAATTAATCATTCTTTCCACTCGAGGGAGATTGGAGAGTGCTGGAAGTTAAACAGCGACGGGTCGATTAATGGGGTGGGGCAGTCCTTCAGGCTTCCAGCTTTACAATTTGCATCTTTGCCTCTGGGGGGAAGCTCTAGGTGGCAAGTAGCAGACATGGTAGCCCCAGGAGGTAACCTAACTGCCACGACCATCAGGATTCCTACTGCCAGATGCCTTGGACCTGTGGTTTTCCACAGAAATCAATGTTCTTGTTATTTTTTGGCTGACACTATACACTCTAAGTTAAATGACATGGCCATTTGTTTTCTCTCTCCTGCTTTCTCTTTAGATGTGAGTGATAATATTTGTTCGAGAGGTAAAGAGGATATGGGGTGGGTGTGGAAGTAGTGAATGCTTCTAAAAATGATGCCAAGCCAATGGAATGCACAATTTAATGCCCTTTTGCCCATTCACACAGGACTCCACGGTGGTTTGCAAGAAGAGATGTTCACTGCCTGGAACCTGCATTAAGAGCAGAGAGCCCTGTTGCGATGAATGTGTCTCGTACCTGCCCAAAGAGGAAGTCAAAGTATGCAAATATGGCAACAAAATCTTCAGAGTAAGTCTATTTCAAGCTTACAGCACAGTAAGGTGGAAAGCACAGAGTTGAGAGTTGGTGATAGGATAGGGTAAATCTATGTCATTTAAGGCTTGAATAAAATGTTTGTATTGGAATCAGATTATTTTGAATCTGTTTGGATGAAAATATTGAAAGATTTTTACATCTATATGATGACTCACACCAAATATTCATGGAAATTTGAATAGATTTCTGAAAAACATGTCAGATTCCAAGCAGAACCCACTTGAAAACAAAGTATTTGTCTTAATTTGGCTTTTCTGATTAACAATTTAAATTATTATTGTTATTATCAGCTGGGTTGAAGCAGGGTGTATCTGAGTAATTCTGAGACAGATGTTCATAGATCTGAGTCTGGATTTGAAGAGGTCAAAGACTATTTTGCTATCACATTTCAGAAGGAGTAAGCTTCCACATACAGCTCCAGCTGATGATTGCTTTATCATCTTGTGTCACAGGATGGAGATATGTGGTCCTCTGTTAACTGCACTATCTGTGCTTGTGTGAAAGGCAAGACAGAGTGTCGCAAGAAGCAGTGTATTCCCATCAACAGCTGCCCTCCTGTGAGTACTTCTCTGGACTTGTAATGGAAACCAAGTGATGCCCTTTGAACTTATATTTTCCCTCTCTCTTTGTAGGTTTGACTATTTTCTTTCAATGCATTTAGAGGGCAACATTCGAACTGTGTACAAAAGTGTAAAGTTTGCAAGTGCCTCAAAGGGAACAAGTTCTCTTTGAAAATGGAGTCAGAAAAAAGGATTCACACAGACCTGTATTCAGGGGCAGTGGAATTCCTTTATGGTTGGGGGATGGGGTGGGGGGCAGCTAATCTCTGCCCCTACTCCACTCTTAATCAGAGATCAAGAAAGTAAGGCCTAATGATACAGAAACTGTCCTAATTCTTTGTGCACCCCTCACCTGAATAAAAAGAAACATAGAAACATGATGGCAGAAAAAGGTCTACTTAGTCTGCCCACCACATAACTACTCAGCTATACAGTCCCAATAGACCAGCAAAGAAACCCTGTGCATGTCCCATGCTTTCCTGAATTCAGATATTGTGCTCTTCTCCACCACCCCCACTTGAAGGCTGTTCTATGCATCCATCACCCTCTCTGTAAAGAAACACTTCCTTAGATAACTTCTCAGTCTACCACCTTTCACCCTCATCCCATGATTCCTTGTTGCAGAGTCTCCTTTCTACCGAAAGAGGCTCACCTCCTATACATTAATACCTTGGAAGTACTTAAATCTCCGACATATCTCCCCACCTTGCCTTTTCTCTCTACAGTATATATGTGTGCTAATAACCTCTAAGCTCACTTTGATATGATGCCTGTATATATTACACCGTGCAAACTTCAGAAAGAAGCTCTCTGGCACAATTCATGTATTTTGAAGATCAAGAGCAGCAAATTTGAGAGACTGAGATGATACCCAACTTACCCTGGCTTATGAGTGAAGTTCATTCTTGTCATGGTGTGGGCAAGACAAACACAGTGTAAACCTTGTAAATATATACTCTGTGTCCATCGACCCCCGCCACACCCACCCCAGTCCAATAATGGATGCAGAGCCAAACTACCATCAGAGACCCTTCCACTTGAACAATCTCGCTGAAATTTGACACCTGTATTAATGTCTCAGCAAGGTACTCTGTTAACCAAT